>NC_132876.1:66603657-67250657 GCF_048164855.1 Canis lupus baileyi | reverse complement strand
GGAGAAGATATTTGCAAATGACCTATCAGATAAAGGGCTAGTTTCCAAGATGTATAAAGAACTTCTTAAACTCAACAGCAAAGAAACAAACAATCCAATCATGAAATGGGCAGAAGACATGAACAGAAATCTCACAGAGGAAGACATAGGCATGGCCAACATGCACATGAGAAAATGCTCTGCATCACTTGCCATCAGGGAAATACAAATCAAAACCACAATGAGATACCATCTCACAGCAGTGAGAATGGGGAAAATTAACAAGGCAGGAAACCACAAATGTTGGAAAGGATGCGGAGAAAATGGAACCCTCTTGCACTGTTGGTGGGAATGTGAACTGGTGCAGCCACTCTGGAAAACTGTGTGGAGGTTCCTCAAAGAGTTCAAAATAGAACGACCCAGCCATTGCACTGCTGGGGATTTACCCCAAAGATACAGATGCAGTGAAATGGCAGGACACCTGCACCCTGATGTTTATAGAAGCAACATCCACAATAGCCAAACTGTGGAAAGAGCCCCCGTGTCCATCGAAAGACGAATAGATAAAGAAGATGTGGTATATGTATACAATGGACTATTACTCAGCCATTAGAAACGACAAATACCCACAATTTGCTTCAATGTAGATGGAACTGGAGGGTATTTTGCTGAGTGAAATAAGTCACTCAGAGAAGGACAAACATTATATGGTCTCATTCATTTGGGGATTATAAAAAATAGTGAAATGGAATAAAGAGGAAAGGAGAGAAAATGAGTGGGAAATATCAGAGAGGGAGACAGAATATGAGAGACTCCTAATTCTGGGAAGCGAACAAGGGTGGTGTAAAGGGAGGTGAGCGGGGGTTTGGGGTGACTGCGTGATGGGCACTGAGGGGGACACTTGATGGGATGAGCACTGGGTGTTATGCTATATGTTGGGAAATTGAATTCCAATAAAAGAAATTTTAAAAAATATTTCTGGCAGGGCTGGTTTATTCGTCATGAACTCCTTTAGCATTTGTTTGTCTGGGAAACTCTTTATCTCTCCTTCTTTTCTGAATTACAGCTTTGCTGGATAGAGTATTCTTGGCTGCATGTTTTTCCTATTCCGCATATGGAATATATCATTGCACTCTCTTCTGGCCTGTCAGGTTTCTGTGGATAGACCTGCTGGTAACTTTACTTATCTTCCCTTGCTAAGTAGGGTTTTCTTTTATCTTGGTGCATTTAGGATTTTTTTCTTTGTTTCTATATTTTGCAAATTGTACTACCGTATGTCTTGGTGTTGGCCTGTTTTTGTTGATTCTGATGGGACTCGTCTATGCCTCTCAGATTTGGATGTCTGCATCTTTCCCCCGATTAGGCAAGTTTTCAGCTATAATTTGCCCAAATAAACCTTCTGCCCCCTTTTCCCTCTCATCTTCTGGTACTCCTATGAAACAATTGTTACTATACTTAATGTAGACACTGAGTTCCGTAAGTCTACATTTAGGATCCAATATTTTTCTTTCCCTATTCTTTTCAACTTCATTATTTTTCATAATTTTATTTTCTATATCACATATTCATTCCTCTGCTTCTTCCATCTTTGTGGTCACTACATCCAGTTGGTTTCACATCTTGGTTATAGCATTTTTTCTTTTGGCCTAATTTTTACGTCTTTTATCTCTGCAGTAAGGATTCACTGTTGTCTTCTATGGTTTTCTGAAGCCCAAGCCCAGCTAGTACTCTTATGATTGTTGGTTTAAATTCTGAGTCAAGCATATTACTTATATCTGTTTTGATTAGATCTTTGGTTGTGACCTTTTCTTGTTATTTCTTTTGGGATGAATTACTCCATCTTGACATTTTGTCTATGTTTCTGTCTTCTCTGTTTTAGGAAAACCTGTTATGTTTCCTACTCTTCAGAGTAATGGCTTTATAAGAAGAGGTCATATACTATCCAGGGCCTAGTGTTTCATGAATTGTCTCTGGGTGAATGCTGTGTCCACTCTGCTGATGTGTTTTAGCTTCTCTTCCCTCAGGTCAGTCTTCTGCAGTTTCTCCTTGCCTGCAGTGAGGAGCATTTTGACTATCCAGAGTATGACAAGTTTTAACTAGGTGTGGTCTGGTCTGCTTGTTAAAAGAGACTTCATGCTATTTCCACTAGAGCAGAAGCTTTGCAGAACTCTATGGTCAGTAGAAGTGGTCCATGCAGGAATATGGAGGGTGCTTCTGGGGGAGTGCACCACTGTGCTTGTTCTCAGGCACATTTGCCCAAGAAAAATCATCACCTGAAGAGCATGGTGGAGGGGGGCCAGGGCTTGATGTGAGCAGTTTATTCCACCACTGTTGGTGCTGTGCTGCTTACTGGAGCTAGTTTATGCTGAGAGGCAGGGAGAGAAATAATGCCCACTGTCTCCTTTGTCCCTGGAGAGGCAATGCCACCTCTCTCAGATTTGCTACAAGAATGGGGAATCATCTCTCTTAGTGTGTCCAAGGGAATCCTCATATTGTGTCGTCCGCTCCTGGGCTATCTGTCCTCCTCCACATAACAAACCGCAGTGCCCACCAGGCTCCTCACTTGCCATGCCATGGACCTCTAAAACTTCAGCTTTTGAGTCCCATGATTGTAAAAACTCACAAAAAACAGTCTCTCTCATTCTCCTAGTCAATAGCTTTAGGCAAGTGTTTTCCTTTGGAATCCCCTGTTTGCTTCTCTCTTTCTTTCTCTCTCCCCTCCCTCTCTGTGATCAGGGCTCCCTCCTCTCCACACCACCCAAAATTCTTTCCTCCCCCAAATCATGTGTCTGCACCTCCTACCTTTCACGATGTGGACTCATGTCTCCCCCTAGTTGTGCAGTTTGTTTTGTCAATCCTCAGATCAATTTCTTGGGTATTCAGAATGATTTGACATTTATCTCACTGAGTTTGAGAGACCAGGCAAGCCTTAGATATTCCTACTATCCCACCATCTTTGCTCTTCCAAAGAACATTATTGACAAAGCAATCCTAAACTCCAAACTATTTCAGGTGCGGTCCTAGTAGCAACAATTTAAGTATCATTAGAGAATTTATCAGTTACAGTTATTTATCTCTACCTCCAGATCTTCCCAGTTAGAAACTTTGGGGTTAAGGCCAATCTGTTTTATTTTTTTATTTATTTTTTGTATATTTTTCATTGGAGTTTGATTTGCCAACATATAATACCCAGTGCTCATCCCGTCAAGTGCCCCCCTCAGTGCCCATCACCCCATCCTCTTGCCCACCTCCCCTTCCAATACCCCTCGTTCATTTCCCAGAGTTAGAAGTCTCTCATGTTCTGTCACCCTCATTGATATTGCCCACTCATTTTCTCTCCTTTCCCTTATAATCCCTTTCACTATTTTTTATATTCTCCATATGAGTGAAAGCATATGATTGCCCTTCTCCAATTGACTTACTTCATTCAGCATAATACCCTCCAGTTCCATCCACGATGAAGCAAATGGTGGGTATTCATCCTTTCTAATGGCTGAGTAATATTCTATTGTATATATACCACATTTTCTTTACCCATTCATCTTTTGATGGACACCGAGGCTCCTTCCACAGTTTGGCTATTGTGGACATTGCTGCTAGAAACATCAGGGTGCAAGTGTCCTGCCATTTCACTGCATCTGTATCTTTGGGGTAAATCCCCAGCAGTGCAATGGATGGGTCGTAGGGAAGATCTATTTTGAACTTTTTGAGGAACCTCCACACAGTTTTCCAGAGTGGCTGCGCCAGTTCACATTCCCACCAACAGTGCGAGAGGGTTCCCCTTTCTCCACATCCTCTCCAACATTTGTTGTTTCCTGTCTTGTTAATGTTCCCCATTCTCACTGGTGTGAGGTGGTATCTCATTGTGATTTGGATTTGTATTTCCCTGATGGCAAGTAATGTGGAGCATTTTCTCATGTGTTTGTTGGCCATGTGTATGTCTTCCTCTGTGAGATTTCTGTTCATGTCTTTTGCCCATTTCATGATTGGATTGTTTGTTTCTTTGCTGTTGAGTTCATAAGTTCTTTATAGATCTTGGATACTAGTCCTTTATCTGATAGGTCATTTGCAAATATCTTCTCCCATTCTGTAGGTTGTCTTTTAGTTTTGTGGACTGTTTCTTTTGCTGTGCAGAAGCTTTTTATCTTGATGAAGTCCCAATAGTTCATTTTTGCTTTTGTTTCCCTTGCCTTCATGGATGTATCTTGCAAGAAGTTGCTGTGAAGGCCAATCTGTTTTAATAAGCCTTTCAGGGATACTGATGCATGCTGAAGTTTAAGAGCCACTCTTATAGAAGAAATGCATAGCGAAGAACTCAAGTTACTAGGCACTAATATATGAATTCCAAAAAAAAAAAAAAATTCACTAACTTTCACCATATACTTTGATAATAAGTTAAAGCACTATTCTAGTAAAACACTGAAAGCATTCCTATGCTAGCTCCCTGATATTGTCAGACTAATAAACTTCTATAGAAATCTAGGTTTTCAAGCAAGAATTCATTATCAAGGAAGCATTTACATTGATTTTGCTGACTTGAATGACACTATTGTTCCTCCCTGATTATCTAAAAGAAATATGCCATGCAAACAAATCTCTATTCAGCCTGAGCATTTCCAAGTCTACCTTTCTGAAATTCCCTTAGCCTATTTTTAAAGCCAATTGCACACTAAATTATCCAATTCTCAATGGGCTCCAAACATGTACACTGCTTGCTTTTACAATACTGCTTTAATACATGAAAGGAAACAAAAGCTTTCACATAAGAGTCCAATCTAAGCAGAAAAGCAGGTGCCATCTTCCTACCAAGTGAGAAATGGAGGATTCCAGTTCCAACAGACTAAGAAATTGTGGTGATAGTTGAGAGTAGATGAGAAACAAGGCACGTGAAGCATAAAGAGAAAGAAATGTTTATTTCTGGGGTTAAAACTACAGGAAGAAATTAGTTTCCCCTCCATCATGGGTATATATAGCTACTCAGTACAACCAGCCTCTGCTTCAAAGTCCTGCAAAGTATTTTCTGCAGGGCAAATCAACAGGTTGTAGACTCAGGTCTTTCTCTTCTTGGAAGTAGGAGAAAGATATTTGAAAAAATGTAATTATATTTAATGTGTACAATGTGATGATATGACTTATGTATACATTGTGAAAGATTTCTATCAAACAAGTTTATTAATACATGCATGATGCAGTTTCTCTGGAAGATTGTGAAAGGTATTTTGTGTGCAAATGGAGACATGACACCAGATGGCGATGTCTCACCAAGAACCAGAGTCTGAGCACCTTTGTGACCATTATTTTGAACTCTATCAGGTAAATTATTTACTTCCATTTACTTAAGTTTTTTCTCAGTTTTTCTTGTATTCCTTGTTTATTTCTTTTTGAAGGTGTCAATTTTTAAAAGTTTTTATTTAAATTCTAGTTAGTTACCATACAGTGTAATATTAATCTCAGGTGTACCATATAGTGTGATTTCAACACTTCCATAAAATACCTGGTGTTCATCACAACAAGTGCAGTCCCTAATCCCTAATATATATTTCACCCATTCCTCACCTAACTTTGGTAACCATCAGTTTGTTCTCTATAGTTATGAGTCTGTTTCTTGGTTTGCCTCTCTCTCTCTCTCTCTTTTCCATTTGCTCATTTGTTTTGTTTCTTAAATTCCACATATGAGTGAAGTCATGTGATATTTGTCTTTCTCTGACATATTTCACTTAACATAATACTCTCTAGCTCCATCCATGTCCTTGCAAATGGCAAGATTTCATTCTTTTTATGGCTGAGTAATATTCCACTGGTATTGTGTGTGTGTGTGTGTGTGTGTGTGTGTATACATCACATCATCTTTATCCATTCATCAGTCTATGGACACATGGGCTGTTGCCATAACTTGGCTATCGCCTCTCTCTCTCTCTCTCTCTCTCTTTCTCTCTCTCTCTCTCATGAATAAATAAATAATAAAATCTTTTAAAAACAGATATCAATGTAAGACCTGAAACCATGAAATTCCTAGAAAAGGTCAAGGAAAAAATTTTTTTCATCATGGTAAGCGTACTATAATCCTCACATCCCTTATTTCAAACATGTCTCCAAACAGCTCCCCTCTTATAACCACCTGATTGTTCTCAATAGTTTAGTCTTTTTCTAGGTTTGTCTCTCTTTTTTTCTTTACTACTTTGTTTTGTTTTTAAAATTCCATATATGAATGATATCATATGGCATTTGTCTTTTTCTGATTTATTTCATTAACCATTACAACTATATCTCCATGTCTTTGCAAATGGCAAGATTTCATTCTTTTTAATAGGTGCATAATATTCTAAAATATATATCACATCATCTTTATCCATTCACTATAAATGGACGTTTGGGCTGCTTCCATAGTTCAGCTATTGTAAATAATGCTACAATAACCATAGTGGTGCAAGCTACCCTTTGTTTTTTTTTCTTTTTTTTAATATATTTTTTATTGGAGTTCTATATGCCAACATATAGCATAACACCCAGTGCTCATCCCATCAAGTGCCCCCCTCAGTGCCTGTCACCCAGTCACCCCATCTCCCTGCCCACCTCCCTTTCCACTACCCATTGTTCATTTCCCAGAGTTAGGTGTCTTTCATGTTCTGTCACCATCACTGATATTTCCCACTCATTTTCTCCTTTATTCCCTTTCACTATTTTTTATATTCCCCAAATAAATGAGACCATATAATGTTTGTCCTTCTCCAATTGACTTACTTCCCATCAGCATAATACCCTCCAGGTCCATCCACGTCAAATCAAATGGTAGGTATTTGTCATTTCTCATGGCTGAGTAATATTCCATTGTATACATAAACCACATCTTCTTTATCCATTCATCTTTCAATGGACACCGAGGCTCCTTCCACAGTTTGGCTATTGTGGACATTGCTGCTATAAACATTAGGGTGCAGGTGTCCTGACATTTCCCTGCATCTATATCTTTGGGGTAAATCCCCAGCAGTGCAATGACTGGGTCGTAGGGCAGATCTCTTTGAGGAACCTCCACACGGTTTTCCAGAGTGGCTGCACCAGTTCACATTCCCACCAACAGTGCAAGAGGGTTCCCCTTTCTCCATATCCTCTCCAACATTTGTTGTTTCCTGTCTTGTTAATTTTCCCCATTCTCACTGGTGTGAGGTGGGATCTCATTGTGGTTTTGATTTCTATTTCCCTGATGGCAAGTGAGCATGCATCCTTTTGAATTAGTGTTTTTGTATTTTGAGGGTAAATACCCAGTAGTACAGTAAAAAAATTCTGGACATTAAATCAGGCAATGATTTACTGGATATGACAACAAAAACACAGGTGATTAAAGCAAAACTCAAGTGGGACACATCAAACTAAAAAGCTTCTGCACAGCAAGAGAAAAAAATCAAAATAAAAATGCAACCTAAAATAGAAGAAAATATTTTAAACCATACATAGGATAAGGGAGTTTATAAAAAAATATGAAAACTCATAGAACTCAATAAGTGAAAAATGTGATTTAATAATGAGCAGAGGAACCAAAGAGACATTTTTCCAAAGAAGATACACAAATGGCCAACAGGTACATGAAAAGGTGTCCAACATCATTAATTATCAGGGAAATGCAAATCAATTGATGCATTGCATCACAATGAGATAATACTTCAAAATGAGATAACGAGATAATACTTCACACCTGACAGGATGACTATTATCAAAAAGGCAAGAGATAAGTGTTGGCAAGGATGTGGAGAAGAGGGAAACCTTGTGCACTGCGGGTGGGAATGCAAATTGGTAGTCATTACATAAAACAGCATAGTGGGCCCTCCAAATTTAAAAATAAAACTACCATATGATCCAGCAATTCCACATTTGGGTTTATATATGAAGGAAATGAAATCACAATATTTTTTTAAAGATTTTATTTATTTACTCATGAGAGACACAGAGAGAGAGAGGCAGAGACAAAGCAGAGGGCTCCATGCAGAGAGCCCAACATGGGACTTGATCCAGTATCTTCAGGATCAGGCCCTGGGCTGAAGGCAGTGCTAAACCGCTGAGCCACCCGGGCTGCCCTAAAATCACAATATTGAAAAGATATCTGTACCCCCATGCTCATGGCAACATTATTTGCAATAGCTAAGACATGGGTACAACTCAATTGTCCACTGATGGATAACTGAATAAAGAAACAAGTGGAGGGGCACTACAGTCGGTTAAGTGCCTGACTTGATTTTGACTCAGGTGATGATCTCAGAGTTGTGAAACTGAGCCCCTTGATGGGCTTCCTACTCAGTGGAGAATCCATTTCTCCCACTCCCTCTGGTCCTCCCCCCATTTGTGCACACTCTCTCTTTATATCTCTCTGGCTAACTAACTTGAATAAATAAATAAAATCTACTAAACCACAAGAAGAAGTTGGAAGGGTTTCAAACACGTGGAGGTTAAGGACCACCCTGCTAAAAGATTAAAGGGTCAACCAGGAAATTAGAGAAGAATTAAAAAGATTCATGGAAACTAATGAGAACGAAGATACAACCGTTCAAAATCTTTGGGATACAGTTAAAGCAGTGCTGAGGGGGAAACATCACAATACAAGCATCCACCCAAAAACTGAAAAAACTCAAATACAAAAGCTAACCTTGCACCTAAAGGAGCTGGAGAAGGAACAGCAAATGAAACCTTCACCCAGCAAAAGAAGACAATTAATAAAGATTCGAGCAGAACTCAAGGAAATAGAGACCAGAAGAAGTGTGGAACAGATCAACAAAACCAGGAGTTGGTTCTTTGAAAGAATTAATAAGATAGATAAACCATTAGCCAGCCTTATTAAAAAGAAGAGAGAAAAGACCCAAATTAATAAAATCATGAATGAGAAAGGAGAGATCACCAGCAATACCAATACCAATGAAATACAAAGGATTTTAAAAACTTAATATGAGCAGCTATATGCCAATAAATTAGGCAATCTAGAAGATATGGATGCATTTCAAGAAAACCACAAACTACCAAAACTGGAACTGGAAGAAATAGAAAACCTGAACAGGCCGATAACCAGGGAGGAAATTCAAGCAGTCATCAAAAACCTCCCAAGACACAAAAGTCCAGGGCCAGATGGCTTCCCAGGGGAATTCTATCAAACATTTAAAGAAGAAACCATACCTATTCTACTAAAGCTGTTCGGAAAGATAGAAAGAGATGGAGTACTTCCAAACTCGTTTATGAGGCCACCATCACCTTAATTCCAAAACCAGACAAAGACCACACCGCAAAGGAGAATTATAAACCAATATCCCTGATGAACACAGATGCAAAATTCTCAAAAAGATACTAGCCAATGGGATCTAACAGCACATTAAGAAGATTATTCACCATGACCAAGTGGGATTTATCCCCGGATGCATGGCTGGTTCAATACTCGTAATGGAATCAATGTAGTTGATCATATCAACAAGAGAAAAGACAAGAACCATATGATCCTCTCAATAGATGCAGAGAAAACATTTGACAAAATACAGCATCCATTCCTGATCAAAACTCTTCAGAGTGTGAGGATAGAGGCAACATTCCTCAACATCTTAAAAATCATCTACCAAAAGCCCACAGCCAATATCATTCTCAATGGGGAAACACTGGGAACACAACACAACAGGGATGTCCACTCTCACCACTGCTATTCAACATAGTTCTAGAATCCTAGACTCAGGAATCAGACAACAAAAAGACATAAAATGCATTCAAATTGGCAAGGAAGAAGTCAAACTCTCCCTCTTCACAGATGACATGATACTGTACATAGAAAACCCAAAATACTCCCCCCCCCCCCAAGACTGCTAGAACTCATACAGCAGGTGGGCAGTGTGGCAGGATACAAAATCAATGCCCAGAAATCAGTGGCATTCCTATACAATAACAATGAGATTGAAGAAAGAGAACTTAAGGAGTCAATCCCATTTACAATTGCACCCAAAAGCATAAGATACCTAGGAATAAAGCTAACCAAAGAGGTAAAGGATCTATACCCTAAAAACTACAGAACACTTCTGAAAGAAATTGAGAAAGACACAAAGAGATGGAAAAATATTCCATGCTCATGCCTTGGAAGAATTAATGTTGTAAAAATGTCAATGTTACCCAGGGCAATTTACACATTCAATGCAATCCCTATCAAAATACCATAGACTTTCTTCAGAGAGTTGGAACAAATCATCTTAAGATTTGTGTGGAATCAGAAAGGACCCCGAATAGCCAGGGTAATATTGAGAAAGAAAACCATATCTGGGGGCATCACAATGCCAGATTTCAGGTTGTACTACAAAGCTGTGGTCATCAAGACAGTATGGTACTGACACAAAAACAGACACATAGATCAATGGAACAGAATAGAGAATCCAGAAGTGGACCTTCAACTTTATGGTCAACTAATATTCGACAAAGCAGGAAAGACTATCCACTGGAAAAAAGACAGTCTCATCAATAAATGGTGTTGGGAAAATTGGACATCCACATGCAGAAGAATGAAACTAGACCATTCTCTTACACCATACACAAAGATCAACTCAAAATGGATGAAAGATCTAAATGTGAGACAAGATTCCATCAAAATCCTAGAGGAGAACACAGGCAACACCCTTTTGAACTTGGCCACAGCAACTTCTTGCAAGATACATCCATGAAGGCAAGAGAAACAAAAGCAAAAATGAATTATTGGGACTTCATCAAGATAAGAAGCTTCTGTACATCAAAAGAATCAGTCAACAAAACTAAAAGACAACCTACAGAATGGGAGAAGATACTTGCAAATGACATATCAGATAAAGAGCTAGTTTCCAAGATCTATAAAGAACTTATTAAACTCAACAGCAAAGAAACAAACAATCCAATCATGAAATGGGCAAAAGACATGAATATTAATTTCACCAAAGAAGACATACCCATGGCCAACATGCACATGAGAAAATGTTTCACATCACTGGCCATCAGGGAAATAGAAATCAAAACCACAGTGAGATCCCACCTCACACCAGTGAGAATGGGGAAAATTAACAAGACAGGAAACAACAAATGTTGGAGAGGTTGTGGAGAAAGGGGCACCCTCTTGCACTGTTGGTGGGAATGTGAACTGGTGCCACTCTGGAACACTGTGTGGAGGTTCCTCAAAGAGTTAAAAATATATCTGCCCTATGTATGACCCAGCAATTGCACTGCCGGGTATTTACCCCAAAGATACAGATGCAGTGAAATGGCAGGATACCTGCACCCCGATGTTTCTAGCAGCAATGTCTACAATAACCAAACTGTGGAAGGAGCCTCGGTGTCCATCAAAAGATGAATGGATCAAGAAGAAGTGGTATACGTATACAATGGAATATTACTCAGCCATTAGAAATGACAAATACCCACCCTTTGCTTCGACTTGGATGGAATTGGTGGGTATTATGCTGAGTGAAATAAGTCAATCGGAAAAGGACAAACATTATATGGTCTCATTCATTTGGGGAATATAAAAATTAGTGAAGGAGGGTGGCCCTGGTGGCGCAGCGGTTTAGCGCTGCCTGCAGACCGGGGCGTGATCCTGGAGACCCTGGATCGAGTCCCACATCAGGCTCTCTCTATGGTGCCTGCTTCTCCCTCTGCCTGTGTCTCTGCCTCTCTCTCTCTCTCTCTGTCTCTATGAATAAATAAATAAAATCTTAAAAAAAAAAGGTCAACATCTGTTCTCCATGTTATTTGGTATTCTGTCTTTAAAAAAAAATTAGTGAAAGGGAATAAAGGGAAAGGAGATAATATGAGTGAAAATATCAGTGAGGGTGACAAAATATGAGAGACACCTAAATGTGGGAAATGAATAAGGGGTAGTGGAAAGGGAGGTGGGTAGGGCTGGGGTCACTGGGTGATGGACACTGAGGGGGCACTTGGCGGGATGAGCACGGGGTGTTATGCTAAATGTTGGCAAATTGAACTCCAATGAGAAAAATTGAATTCCAGTTTAAAAAAAAAAATAAAGTGTGAAAGAGAAATAAAATGTTTTTAAAGTAAAAATAAATAGATAAAATCTAAATAAATAAATAAATAAATAAATAAATAAATAAATAAATATTGATAAGGCTCAGGCTAGGGTAACTAAAGAATAAAGAGAGAGAACATAAATTCCTCATATCAACAACAAAAGAAAGGACATAACTAAAGTTCCCATGGACATTAAGGGATAATAAAGAAATATTAAGAACAACTCAATGCCCTCAAATTTGAAAAGAATAAATTGACCAATTCTTTGAAAGATACAATCTGCCAAAACTCACACAGGAAGAAATAGACAATCCAAATAGGCCTATTTCTATTAAATTAATTAAATCAATAATTAATAATCTTCCAAAATAAGAAGTCCAAGTTTGTTCACTGATGAATTCTACCAAAGTTTTAAGAAAGAAATTATACCAATTCTCTTCTATTTGTTTCAGAAGATAAAATCAGGAGAATTACTTCCTAATTCATTCTATGAGGCCAACATTACTCTAAAACCAACACCAAAGACATTATAAACAACTGCAGACCAATATCTCTCATGAACATAGATGCAAAGATCTTCAATTACATATTAGCAAATTGAATATAATTATGTATAAATGAATTATAAATCATGACTAAGTGGGATTTTTTCCAGGTATGCAAGGCTGGTTCAATATTAGAAAACTAATTGTTGTAATTCATTACATCAATAGGCTAAAAGAGGAAAATCACATGATTATATCGACAGATGCAGAAAAGGAATTTGATAAAATCTAGCACAAATTCATGATAAAAAAAACTCTTGGAAAACTAGGAATAGAGGGAACATCTTCAAATTGATCAAAAAAATCTACAAAAACCTACAACTGACATCATACTGAATGGTGAGAAACTAGAAACTTCCCCACTAAATCAAGAACAAGGTATGGATTTCCCTTTTCACCACTGGTTTTCAACATAGTACTTAGCTAATGCTGTAAGACCTGAAAAGGAAATAAAAGGTATAAAAGTTGGGAACAAAGAAATAAAAGATTTTTTGCAGATGAAATAATCTATGTAAAAAAGTTGAAACAATTATAATTCTATAATTTTTAAAAGAATTATAATTTTAAAAACTCCTGGATCTAATAAGCAATTATAGCAAGATTGTAGGGTACAAGATTAATATACAAAAGTAAAACACCATTGTATATGTCAGCCGTAAACAAGTGGCATTTGAAATTTAAAAATGCATTACCATTTACATTATCATCCAAAAAAATTAAATACTGAGGTATAAATCTAATGTAATACAATATCTCTTTGAGAACAACTATAGAATGCTGATGAAATATATCAAAGAACTAAATAAATGGAGACGTTCTGATTTTGCAGTCTGCTGCTTATAATACTTTGCAGTAGCCTCCTTAAACAGGTTCCCTTCCCTCCACTGTACCTTAGTTGTATCATCCCACATTCAAGTCTCTGAACCTTCTACCTTCCAAATGGCGGTTGCTTTTCTACTTGTAGACTTGCAGCATTTCTTTTCTCAGATCTCTGATTGATTTCTCAGGTGTTCAGAATGTTTTGAAAGCTATCTTCATACACTCTCGAGGGACCAGATAAACTTAGGGCCCCCTACTGTTCTGCCATCTTAACTCCTCTTGCAATAGGAATTCTCGTTCATGGCTGGTGGGAATACAAAATTGTACAGCCACTTTGGAGGACAGTTTGGCAGTTTCTTTTGAAATTAAGTATACTTTATCATATGATCCAGCAGTCACACTCTTAGGTATTTACCCAAATGAATCAAAAACTTCTATCCATGCAAAAGCTGCACACAGATGTTTATAGCAACTTTATTCATAATTGTAAAAAACTGGAAGCAACCAAGATGTCCTCCACTAGGTAAATGGATAAATAAACTATGGTACATCTAGACAGTGAAATATTATTCAGTGCTAAAACAAAATGAGCTACCAAGCCATGAAAAGACATTGAGGAACATTAAATGCATATTAAATGAAAGAAGGAAATCCAAAAAGGCTACAGACTGTTTGATTCCAACTATATGACATTTTGGAAAACTCAAAACTATGGAAACAATAAACATACCAGTAATTGTCAGGGATTAGGGGTAGAGAGGGATAGCTGAAAATATTTAGGGCAGTGAAAGTATTCCATGATACTACAATGGTAGATACATGTCATTATATATTCAAAACCCATAAAATGGACACCACTAAGAGTGAACCCTAATATAAACTATGGACTATAATGATGCATCAAAATAGGTTTATTGATTATAATAAATGTACCACTGAAGTAATAGTTATCAATAGTGGTGAAAGTTGTGGGTATGTGGGGGAACAGAGGTGTATACAAGAACTGTCTATACTTTCAATTTTGCTATGAACCTAAAACTGCTCTAAAACATAAATTTTATCAGATATATATACATAATTGTTTATATATATTATATATATATATATATATATATATATAATTGGTTATGTGAAGGATAACGAAGTTTGGGTATTTAGGAGAAAATGAAAATGCAGTGAAGAAATTTTCCAATGAGGAAACAAGCAAAAATAGTAAGATGAAATCATGTTAAGAGGGATTTTGAGTGGGAGAGAACAAAGAAACTGGACCAAAGCAAGATCAAAGTAAAAGCAAACCTTTTAGAGTGAAAATGCTCATTATAAAATCAAATGTCAGTCATTAATATGACTCTGTTTTGACTTCAAAACCGAACTGTTCTGAAACAATCTCTCATAGAGTTCCACTTAGACTTCTAAAAAAGGCCATTTCATATTTCATCAACTTGTTTACCCACCTCAGTGCTTCCTGGCCCTCAGAGTGGGCATGTTATTTTTCAGAGCTAAAATTTAAATTTCTCCCATCATGTTTATGCCAATTTTTCCTTTTATTCTGTGTTCAGTAAATATTGGCATAACAACTGGGCCATTATTTTCCAAGTCCTGATATCCAAGCCCTGCGTGAACATTGTGGTCAGACTAGATAATGATTTAGTGACTGCTTCTTACTGGATATTTAACCTTGGGCCAGTTACTAAATCTCACCCAGCCTCCATTCTTCCTCCATTTCCTCACCACTTTAAAACAGGACTGATGGCATCTAACCCTTTTGATTAGAGTGAGCCTAATGAGAATTCACCCCAGAAAGGAACCAGCACTGGTTCTAGCTTGGATCTGTGAGCTGAGTTTCTGGTTATCTGTCCCAAAGTAGATAGCCAGGACTTTTATTTCTCTTTTTTCTTTTTTTTTTAAATTTCTCTTTTTTCTTTCAGAGAATTAGCCCCCCTCCCCCATCCTCTCATACTCAGTCTGAATTCCCTTTAATTCTACAGTGTTGGGTTTGCAGTCTCCTCATTATTGGTTGGCCTCTCTGCCTTCCTCCTCCCTCTTTCTTCTATAAAAGCCCTCCCTGACCCATACTTCCTAACTTTGGAATCTTGGTATTAGCACTGGGTCCTACTTGCCTCTTTACATACTCCTTCTCTCTCCCATCTTCCCAAGATCAAGGATGCCCTTGGATGCCCATGAAGCCTTTTTCTCCCTGTCTCAGTCTTCTGGCTTCCATCTCAGAGCCCTGGACCTTCCTTATTCCTCTTCTTTTCCAAACCCAGAACCCGGCAGCTGGCCATGAGGGTAGGGTCGGTACAGAACCTTGACCTAACCCTACCTCTAAACTCATGTTCCCATGAAAAAACCTTAATCTTTGGCCAAAACACATATTGGTCCTGCCCCCCACTGTGATGCTTTGGGACAGGCCTCAAACCTAGTGGTGCTCATTCTCCAAATTGTTTGGCCCTGAAAGTACAAAAGCCTATCACAATGATAAATATGGATGGAAAGAACACAAGGCCTCTTCCCTGCCCAAGATTTGAGCACTGGCATCACTAAGGCTCCAAAGAACTAAGCGAGGGAGATGGGGTTGGGTGAGTGGAGGGCAGCTATTTTTAAAGCCCAGAGAGCAAAGTTTGACTAGAGAGGCAATAAGCATAAATATTTATTTATTTTAATAGGCATAAATGTTTAAACTGTTCTGGATCATCTCCCCCCATCGCAGCGCCTTCCATGCGTGGATGTGGGCTAGAGAGGCACAGTAGGTTCATGTCCTGTGGAAGTCCTAGCCACTCTGTGGATGATAATAATAATAATGGCTATTCGTCGGGGCAGCCTGGGTGGTTCAGTGGTTTAGCACCGCCTTCAGCCCAGGGCGTGGTCCTGGAGACCCGGGATTGAGACCCGGGATTGAGTCCCGCGTCGGGATCCCTGCATGGAGCCTGCTTCTCCCTCTGCCTGTGTCTCTGCCTCTCTCTGTGTGTCTCTCATGAATAAATAAAATCTTTAAAAATAATAATAATGGCTATTTGTCAAGCACATGATTGGAGCAATGAATTTTCCCAACATCTGTATAAAGTGATTTCTATTATCAGTCCTATTTTTCCTGTGAGAACCTCCCAAGCATTAGGCCTACTAAAGAAAAGAATTACATGCAGAAGAATGAAACTAGACCATTCTCTTACACCATACACAAAGATCAAAATGGATGAAAGATCTAAATGTGAGACAAGAATCCATCAAAATCCTAGAGAACACAGGCAACACCCTTTATGAACTTGGCCACAGCAACTTCTTGCAAGATACATCCATGAAGGCAAAGGAAATAAAAGCAAAAATGAATTATTGGGACTTCATCATGATAAAAAGCTTCTGCACAGCAAAAGAAACAGTCAACAAAACTCAAAGACAACCTACAGAATGGGAGAAGATATTTGCAAATGATCTATCAGATAAAGGGCTAGTATCCAAGACCTATAAAGAACTTAGTAAACTCAACAGCAAAGAAATCAACAATCCAGTCATGAAATGGGCAAGAGACATGAACAGAAATTTCACCAGAGAAGACATACACATGCCAACAAGCACATGAGAAAATGCTCCACATCACTGGTCATCAGGGAATTACAAATCAAAACCACAATGAGATCCCACCTCACACCAGTGAGAATGGGGAAAATTAACAAGACAGGAAACAACAAATGTTGGAGAGGATGTGGAGAAAGGGGAACCCTCTCGCACTGTTGGTGCGAATGTGAACTGGTGCAGCCACTCTGGAAAACTGTGTGGAGGTTCCTCAAAGAGTTAAAAATAGAGCTACCCTACGACCCAGCCATTGCACTGCTGGGGATTTACCCAAAAGATACAGATGCAGTGAAATGCAGGACACCTGCACCCCAATGTTTATAGCAGCAATGTCCACAATAGCCAAACTGTGGGAGGAGCCTCAGTGTCCATCAAAAGATGAATGGATCAAGGAGATGTGGTATATGTATACAATGGAATATTACTTAGCCATTAGAAATGACGAATACCCACCATTTGCTTCGACGTGGATAGAGCTGGAGGGTATTATGCTGAATGAAAGAAGTCAATTGGAGAAGGACAAACATTATATGGTCTCATTCATTTGGGGAATATAAAAATTAGTAAAAGGGAATAAAGGGGAAAGGAGAGAAAGTGAGTGAAAATATCAGTGAGGGTGACAAAACATGAGAGACACCTAACTGTGGGCAATGAACAAGGGGTAATGGAAAGGGAGGTGGGGGGGTTGGGGTGACTGGGTGACAGGCACTGAGGGGGGCACTTGGCGGGATGAGCCCTGGGTGTTATGCTATATGTTGGCAAATTGAACTCCAATAAAAAAAATAAAAGAAAAGGCTTATCCAGATCCCCACAGTCCACCACAGGTGTACTGCACTGTTCACAAAACAATTTCACATTCATCATCTCCCGTGAGCCTTATAATTAGCCTGGTCTGCAGGGGTCATTCCAGGGTTAGGCAGTGGAAGGGAGTGTCTAATAGAGGCTCTGTTTAACCAGTGCCTCTCTAAGTCTCAGAAAAACTAAGAGATCACTCCTTAAAAGTACTCAATAACCCATGCATGGCCTGAGCCCTGATCTTCAGACTGGGGATTGACTCCTGCTGCTGGCCATTCTGTTTTCTTCAGTGAGGTGGCCGCTCTAGTTAATCTTCAGGTAAAGAAAGAAATAAAAATCTCCAATCAAATAAACTAGACTGAGCATCCCTACCTATCTGCCTCCCCATTAACTCCCAAACTTCCCCGATCCACTCCCACTATCCCGGAAACAAACAAATCACAAAATGAAGTAATCCTGAAGCCAAGTTCTGCCAAGTACTTGACAATGTTCTTACTGGATTGTCTCCTAGACATCCCTGGAGCTGGGTCAAAATGATAATTTCCAGTCTATAGTTCCAAGGTCATTTATTGATTCAGCATACAAATATTTCCCAAGACCCTACCATCTCCATGACGCTGCACTCTGCTGGGCTCAAACATGCTTCCTTATACTCCTTCAAGGTGCTCCAATTCCAAAAGATTCAGATAGAACCCCAGATAATTCGAAGGTGGAAAAGAATGTATTAGTTAATGAAGGAGGTAAGTTGATAATGGAATTCTGGAAGAGTGCTTTCTTTTTAAGAAATGTTTTAAAAGTTTTCATTAATTAAATTCCAGTTAGGTAACATACAGTGTAATATTAGTTTCAGGTGTTCAATATAATGATTCAACACTTCCATAAACACCCCGTGCTCATCACAGCAAGTGCACTCCTTAATCCTCATCACCTATTTAACCCATCCCCCAACCACTTCCCTTATGACAATCATCAGTTTGTTCTCTATAGTTAAGAGTCTGTTGGTTTGCCTCTCTCTTTTTCCTCCTCTGCTCATTTGTTTCATTTCTTAAATTCCACATAAGAGTGAAATCATATGGCATTTGTCTTTCTCTGACTTATTTCACTTAACATAATACTCTCTAGCTCATTACATGTAATCGCAAATGGCAAGATTTCATTGGAAGAGTGCCTTCTGAGAGGAGCATCATCTCATAAAGCTGTAAAGGGGGGGCGGCTTTTGAGCTGAACCTTGAAGAATAGAGAGAATTCGAACATTTTTTTTTTCCTGTCACAATTGAAATATTTGTTATTTTCTTATTGATCTTTTGGGGTTTTTAAAGATATTTTTTAAATTGAAGTTCTATTTGCCAACATATAGTATAACATCCAGTGCTCATTCCATCAAGTGCCCTCCTCAGTACCCATCACTCAGTCACCCCATTCCCCTCCTCCCACCTCCCCTTCCATTACCCCTTGTTTGTTTCCCAGAGTTAGGAGTCTCTCATGTTTTGTCACCCTCTCTAATCTTTCCCATTCATTTTCCGTCCTTTCCCCTATAATCCCTTTCACTATTTCTTATATTCCCTGTATGAGTGAAACTATGTGATGATTGTCCTCCGATTGACTTACTTCACTCAACATAATACCCTCCAGTTCCATCCACATCGAAGGGTATTTGTCGTTTCTAATGGCTGAGTAATATTCCATTGTACCACATCTTCTTTATCCATTCATCTTTTGATGGACACTGAGGCTCCTTCCACAGTTTAGCTATTATGGACATTGCTGCTATAAACATTGAGGTGCAGGTGTCCCGACGTTTCACTGCATCTGTATCTTTGTGGTAAATACCCAGTAGTGCAATTGCTGGGTCATAGGGTAGCTCTATTTTTAACTGAACATTTTTTTATAAAGAAAAACAGTCTACATGGAGGGAATTGCATAAGCAAAGACACTTTTTAAGAGAAAGATTATTGATCTGGGAGGCAATACACCTGAGTTTGACCCTCAATTCTGTCATTCGCTTCCTTAAAGAACATGTTCCCCTCACAAACCCTCAGTTTTCTCATAAGTAAAATGATAATATTGGGTTAGTTAACTTTTAAAGGTCCTCCATGTGCTTCCATCCTGATACAGTTTTTCAAATGTCAGGTCTATCAGTTTGCCTCAGTATAGAATAGGTGAAAGAGAATAATGAAAGGGTAGTTGGGCCTATGATATAAAGAGTATTGAACACCAGACTTAGGAGCCTGAACAGAGAAAAAAAATAGAAGCCAAACCCTAGGCCTAAGCTCTGAGGTTGTACATTTAGTCTGATTCCAATTTAAAAACATAAATTTTGCAGTTAGGGTGACCTAGGATGGGAACCTAACTATACTACACACCAGTAGTTCATTTAAATAGTCGTGGTACATCTCTGAGCCTGTTTCTTCATCTCTAAAATGGAAATACTAATAAATAACTCATGGAGCTGTTGTGAAAATTAAGTGAGATCACATGTAAAAAGTGCCTTACAAGAGGGAACCTGGGTGGCTCAGTTGGTTAAGGTCTGCCTTTGGCTCAAGTCATGATCTCAGGGTCCTGGAATTGAGCCCTACATTGGGCTCTCTGCTCAGTGGGGAGTTTGCTTTTCCCTTTCCCTCTGTGTGCTCTCTCTCTCTCTCTCAAATAAATAAATAAAATATTTTTTAAAGTGCCTTACAGGTATGTTACTTTCCCTGCCCCTAAGTCCCTTTTCCTCAGTGCCAGGCCATAATTAGTCTTTGCTGACCAATTACTTCTGTTACTTCTCTTCCTTCTTCTCCAAAGCAGGCTTCAAAATATATCTAGAATCTAACTACTTTCCTCCATCCCCAGTGTCATTCACCTGGATTATTGCAATAGTCTTTTAATTAATCAGCCCACTTACAGTCTATTCTTAATCCAACTGCTAGACTGATCCCTTCAAAACTTAAATCATGCCAATCCTCTGCTCAAAACCCTACAATGTCTCCCTACCTCATTTAGAACAAAAATTAGAATCTTTATAATGACGTCCTCTTCCTTGGCTTTCAGACCCCATCTATTCTTTAGCCACACAGTTTTGTTTTGTTTACTGTAACCCCAAGAGAAGACAGACATTCTCTCATTCTCTTTTCACATGTTCCCTGTCTGGATCTTCTCCTTATAGCTCATACCAGTACCTATTCTATATTTTATTTAAATGTCATTTCAAGATGAGGTCTTCCCAGACCACTACATTTAAAATGACAACACCCATCCACCCTCAGCATTCTGTACCTTCCTTCCTGCTTTATTTTGCTTCACAGTATTGATATACCATAAAATGTAATTACTTATTAGTGTCTCTCCTCACTATAATATAAGCTTAGTAAACTCAGGGATTTTTTTCTGTTCACTATTGATGCCTCCATGCATAGAACAGCACCTAGCATTCAATAAACATTTGTTGAGTGAATTAATGGATACAGTGGTTACCTACTGTATACCATGCACTAAATTAAGCAATCTGCATATATTATCTCAGTGAATCCTGCTTTGTAATGTAGAGAGTGTTAGGATCTCTATTTTGCATTGGAAAAATCCCTGAAGTTCCCAGAGGTTAAGTGATATTCCCAAAGCCAAAGAGAGATCAGTTAATAGGGGTGCCAGTTTGGATTGAACTTTATAGAGGAGCACATTCACTGAGTAGGCACATAGTCTAGATTAAATGTTGTGGTAGGTTTGGGAGGGGGTGGGGAAGAGGGGGATGGGGGAAGAACACTGGGATACAGATTGGTTTTGTGGTCAGAAAGCTGACTGTTTTCTTGAACCAAGATCTTGTGTTCATTGGCATCTACTGGCAAGCCCATGTCTTTTTCAATAATTGGAACTTTACAAAGGCAATTTCCTCAAGTGTGAAAGAAAGTTGGAATCTGTGGCTGCCCTAGATTTGAGACTGCAGGAATTTGACCCCTTGGGACTCTGGTTTTGAGGCAGAAGTCATAATACCTGATAGAAAGACCCCTGAGACTAGTAAACTGACATTAAAATTAGCCCATTAACCCACATCGTCCTCCTCCCTTTCTTTTTTTCATAACCTACTCTCTTCATCTTTCTTTAATTTGTGAATATTTGTAAAACATCCGATTAATCCAGCCTGTCATCCACTGGAATGTATGTAACCTTAGGAAGGCAGAGTAAAAATGTTTGACTCTTGTTCACTGTTGTGTCCCCAGTGCCTACAACAGTGCCTAGCATTCAGTAGATACACGATATATACCTGTGAAATGAATCTGTTCTTAGAAACAAAGCCCTCCTCCTGGGGGAGGGAGCAAGGAAGAGAAGGGAAAGCTCTTTTCAGTGGTATCCTGGGCCAGTTCCAGTGGAATACCCCAGCAGGGATATGTGGCAAGAGGGGATACCACAGATGTAGGTTGGGCTAAGCCAGGGAAGTTCAGCAGAAAGAGGAGGCCCCAGGATAAGGACTGAATCCCAAAGAGCAGGCCTTGTCCCTGTTTCTGCCTGTCTTCATCTCAATTTGGAGGGAACTGGTCAGAAACCTTTGGAGGAACTCTTGCTTCCAAAAGCACAAACTAATGCTATGGGGACCAGACGGACAAAAGTGAAAAAGATGGGATAGAAAGGCCTGGGAGCTCTGGGAGAGGGAGCACAGAGACATCAAGTCCCAGTGAAAGCGAAATGGCCCTTCATTTGAATGCAAATGCTATGTAAAAGCCTGAAGCCCCTTGACGTCAGCCTAGCCATTGGTGGCCCAACTACACCGGGCTACCAGTCACCTGGAAACCTGACCGGCAGGAAACTCGGATGCCGTAGTCTGAGACGTACAGGGGGGCCGTGCAGCACAGCTACCGCTTTACCTATTGATTCCCTGCTGCTTCTCAAAGTCGGGTTGAGGCCTTACAAGAACTTTAGAATGGCTTAGGGAGCTCTTTCCTCATACCCAAGCCATCAAGTACAGAAGCTGCCTTTTGGAAAAAGAAGCAGGCATGTACCTGGGTACTCTCAGGAGCACGGCCAGAAGCAGCACCGCGGGGACTGCCGGCACTGGTAGCAGTGGGAGTCTCCTGCCAGCCTCCAACTTCACAGCGGTGCCTGCCTATGCGCACGACATGGGGTATCCCCATATACCCAGCGTGGATCCTCACGGGCCATCGCTGGGGGTCTGGGGTTCACCCTATAGCCCCTCTCGAGAAGACTGGAATGTGTACCCCGGACCATCCAGTACAGTGGGCACGGTGCCCATGAACGACATGATCTCGAACCCTTCCGCTTTTGGCTCTCAGGAATACAGCAACTTGGGCCCTGCGGGCGGGGGAAGCACCAGTGGAAGCCTGCCAGCCCCATCCAGCCGGTTGCTGTTCCCCATAGACGCTGAAGCTGCAGATGCCAGTTCTCCCAACAGAAGCCGCCACAGCCCCTCTGCATGGATGCGAAAGACCTTGCAGGTGACCGGTGAGTAATGGGTCCCAATACCCTCAAACTTTTCCTTCCTTTGCTTGGCTTCTACTTCTGTTGGCCTGTCTGCTCTCCTACTTCTCAGGCTCTCCAGGGACAGTTTAGTAGCTGAGGATTACTGCATGGCTAAGTGCCCGAATCCCCTCCCATTAGTGACCTCCCTTGCATAAGCCTCTGCTCAAACCCAGAAGAGTGCAGTGCTTGGAATCAAACTGACCCTAGGAGTGTTTTTCATTGTTTTCTGATGAGTCAAGGGAGCAAGCTGGGGGAAAACGGACACATTGTGCCCAGTTGGGAAAACATATGTACAGGAAAGATCAATGGGTGAACGAAGCAAGAGGGTAGCCACGATCCCAGTCCTGTCACTGCTGCTTGCCCTTTCCCTTTAAAATCCTTCCCCATCTTGGCAGGTGTGCTCCCCTCAAAAACTGATGATGCTCAACTTAGGTTTCATAGTGCTTGGCTGGCAATGGACCCTCCAGCTTAGCCACAAAAGCCCCAATGGCAAAGTGGCCTTGTCATCCTGGCCTCTCAAGAAAGCTGCAGCTTCCTTCACCCAAGCTGGCAGAGGCAAGGTGGACTCAAACCTTCTTCTAATGTCCTTTCTGCCAATGGAATCATTGAGTTAGGTGAGAAGGCAACAGCACACTGCTGGGACATAATAAACTCCATTCTAACATCCCTGGGCACACAGGAATAGCAGCCTCAGCACTAATAGGTGCTTAAAGACTTCATCACTATCCAGGAAGGCTTCTGGAGACAAAGGGGTGGGGACAGGTCTATGATGGAATTTAGGAAGGCACAGAGATTCTAGACTAATGCTGACCCACGCTGGTACCAGCAAGCCAGTGGGCAGCTGCTGGGAGCCCAGGGCAGGGGAAATGGGCACTTTGCTTTAACCTTGCATGGGGAGAAGGCAGCAAGATGTAGGTTTTCAGGTGTAGTTGTTCTTTTTTTTTTTAAAAAAAAAAGATTTTATTTATTTATTCATGAGAGACACAGGGAGAGAGGCAGAGACACAGGCAGAGGGAGAAGCAGGCTCCATGCAGGGAGCCCGATGCCGGACTCCATTCCGGGTCTCCAGGATCAGGCGGGCTGAAGGCAGAGCTAAACCCCTGAGTCACCAGGGCTGCCCTGTAGTTGTTCTTTTTTTTTTTTTTTTTTTGTAGTTGTTCTTTTATCACATTTTTGTTATTCCAACCTATGACTCCCCGTCATTAGAGAAAATTGGTAAAATTGACTCTATCACTTTTATCCCTCTGGGAAGGAAATAGCATTTGTCCATAATGATTATACATTCGTTCACAGTTCTGCACTTTTACTCCCCTTCAAAAAGCAAGGGCAAGAGAGTGGGAAGGGACCAACTTTTATCATTAGAAGGATTCTTAGCTAGGAAGAGGCAGTTCTGTTTGATTGGGACATTACCAGGGTAGCAATCAGAAATTAAGAGTAGAGTTTAAGGGACACCTGGGTGGCCCAGTGGTTGAGCATCTGCTTTCAGCTCAGGGCTCTGATCCCGAGGTCCCGGGCTGCGGGGAGCCTGCTTTTCCCTCTGCCTATGTCTCTGCCTCTGTGTGTCTCTCATGAATAAATAAACAAAATCTTTTCAAAAAATAAAAGAGTAGAGCTTAAACACTTGGTTTTAAAGTGTTTGGAGGAAATCTGAATTTTTAAAAATATGGGTGAGTCAGCTGGCTAAATAGAATAAAGCCTGAGGTTAAGGTGGGGCAATCCTGGGGCTGTTATTACATCTAATTTTAGGGTTGTAATTAACATCCATTTACTAAACCCTAAGATTAGCAAAAGATACAAAAGTCAAAAAGTAGCTGCTCCCAGTCCAAGATTATGTTTTCAAACACATTAGAAGAGGAAAGTCATTACTGTGTTTGGAAGAGAGAACAATGGGGGCAGGGGAGGACAAAAGAAATGATCTTGAGTCTTGAATTTTTGTTTATGAGGGAAAATGTGACAAGTTTCTCTGCTTAAAAGTCTTCTATTTGTATTTGTTTTTATGAGCTCAGGTCTCCTTCTCGGGTAATGCTGGTGCCAGGAGAAGTTTAGAAAGGGACTCCTTAATTTGCGGTACCTTTATCACAAACCTTTAAACCTGGCTATACAATGTCACCGTCACAAGATTTTCTCTCAAAATTCTATTAAGTAATCTAAAATTGGATTATTTTGGAACCCCTCTGACTCCTGGCAATTTATCTTGTAGATGAGGCTTTATTAGAGTCAATCTTTGTTTCACTTTAATAATGTCTTATCAATTAAAATTATCCTTTTGCTATATGCTTGTAGCCCAAGGTGCAGATTTAGCAGCGATTTAAGAATATAACACGAAGTATGGACCTTCTCCCCAGAAAATATGCACAAAAGTAAACACACTTGGACCCAAATGCATGTGTGTATACACACACATGTCCACACATTGACACACGCACATTTTTAAACTAATTTTGAGAGATGCATGGATCCACTGAAGCCCTTCTATGGATCTCAGGTTATGAATTACATGTAAAAAATTAAGCTGATCATCTCACAGGATCACTCTGAACCAAAATGCACCCATTTTTATCTTCGTATATAGTGTTAAACAAGTATTTGTTAAATGAATGAATGAATCAGATCCTGCTAAATTGTCTACTTCACTCTGTAGTATTTTGGAACAACATTTGGCTTATGGCTGAGAAGACAATTAGATGAACTACAAAATGGAAGTAACCCCTCTCTGATTAAGGTAATCAAATAAAACCCTCCATAGTGACTACTATCACATTTGATTTTCTAAGGAAAGGGGACTGACAGAATAAATGACTGTCCCCTAGGTGATTTGATTCTTTAAAAAAAGATAATTTTATTTACACTTTGTTCTCTAAGTGGTCTGTTCCAATACACAACTCATTTTAAAGATTATATGAAGAGGAACCCATAGAAAGGTTCTGTGAAAAGTTAAGTGTTTTCATATTTTAAACATTGTCAGTGCATTACAGCTAGGAATTATTTTTTCGTCTTTTCTATTACCCAGAGTTGTAGTCTTGAATGAGTTTTGGCAAGGTGATAATCTTTTTTTATATAAATTAATTTTTTATTGGTGTTCAATTTACCAACATACAGAATAACACCCAGTGCTCATCCCATCAAGTGTCCCCCTCAGTGCCCGTCACCCATTCACCCCCACCCCCCGGCCTCCTCCCCTTCCATACCCCTAGATCATTTCCCAGAGATAGGAGTCTTTATGTTCTGTCTCCCTTTCTGATATTTCCCACACATTTCTTCTCCCTTCCCTTATATTCCCTTTCACTATTATTTATATTCCCCGAATGAATGAATGAGAACATATAATGTTTGTCCTTCTCCGATTGACTCATTTCACTCAGCATAATACCATCCAGTTCCATCCACATTGAAGCAAATGGTGGGTGTTTGTCGTTTCTAATGGCTGAGTAATATTCCATTGTATACATAAACCACATCTTCTTTATCCATTCATCTTTCGATGGACACCGAGGCTCCTTCCACAGTTTGGCTATTGTGGACATTGCTGCTATAAACATGAGTTTAGTGTCATCATGATATCTATTCAGTCCATTTTTGTGGATTGTTCCACTGAACTTCTTCTGAAAGGGGAATTTTAAGAGTCCCTCTTAAAATTTCTTGCAGAGCTGGTTTGGAGGTCACATATTCTTTCAGTTCCTGCCTGTCTTGGAAGCTCTTTATCTCTCCTTCCATTTTGAATGAGAGCCTTGCTGGATAAAGTATTCTTGGTTGCATGTTCTTCTCATTTAGGACCCTGAATATATCCTGCCAGCCCTTTCTGGCGTGCCAGGTCTCTGTGGAGAGGTCTGCTGTTACCCTAATATTCCTCCCCATAAAAGTCAGGGATTTCTTGTCTCTTGCTGCTTTAAGGATCTTCTCTTTATCTTTGGAATTTGCAAGCTTCACTATTAAATGTCGAGGTGTTGAACGGTTTTTACTGATTTTAGGGGGGGATCTCTCTATTTCCTGGATCTGAATGCCTGTTTCCCTTCCCAGATTAGGAAAGTTTTCAGCTAGGATTTGTTCAAATACATATTCTGGCCCTCTGGCCCTTTCAGCGCCCTCGGAAACCCCAATTAAACGTAGGTTTTTCTTCCTCAGGCTGTCCCTTATTTCCCTTAATCTATCCTCATGGTCTTTTAATTGTCTCTTTTTTCCTCAGTTTCCCTCTTTGCCATCAACTTGTCTTCTATGTCACTCACTGGTTCTTCCACCTCATTAACCCTCGTCATTAGGACTTCTAGTTTGGATTGCATCTCATTCAATTGATTTTTAATTTCTGCCTGATTGGATCTAAATTCTGCAGTCATGAAGTCTCTTGAATCCTTTATGCTTTTTTCTAGAGCCACCAGTAGCTGTATAATAGTGCTTCTGAATTGGCTTTCTGACATTGGATTGTAATCCAGATTTTGTAACTCTGTGGGAGAGAGGACTGTTTCTGATTCTTTCTTTTGAGGTGAGGTTTTCCTTCTAGTCATTTTGCTCAGTGCAGAATGGCCAAAAACAAGTTGTATTGGGAAAAGGAGAAAAAGAGAGAGAAAGAAGGAAAGAAAAGAGAAAAAAGTAAAAAGAAAAAAGGAAGAGAAAAAGGAAAAAAGAGAAGAAGAAGAAAAAGAAAATGAAAGAAAGGGGGAAAAAGGGTGGGGGAAGCAATCAGAAATCAAAAAGAAAAAAGAAAAAAAACCACGGGGGTGTATCTTCTGATTCTGTATACTTTAAGTCCCTTGACTTCCCCTGGATCTTGTCCGTCTAGCTGGTCTTCTGGGGGAGGGGCCTGTTGTGCTGATTTTCAGGTGTTAGCACTTGAGGGAGCTGCTCTGCCTCCTGCCTGGTGCAGGGCTCAGTGGGGGTTGTTTACCCCGTGAGGCCCCTGGAGGAACAACCCCAGTGGCTGCGGCAGCTCTGGAAACCTGGATTCAGCCCCTGCAGGAACTCCGGAGCTCTCCCTCTGCAGGGGCCTGGAGGCTCCAGGGACGGGGCCGCTGATCTGCTCAGCTCCAGGCAGGAGTGTCCTTGCTGTCCTGTGCCCTCCCGGTCTCTGCCTGTCCTGGGGGGAGGCCGGATCCTGGGCTGTGTCCCGACGCCCTGTGCTCCCGGGCCTGCGCTGTTGGATTCGGGCTCCCAGCCGCGCAGCCGCCTCTCCGTGGAGCCGACACCAGAGCCCCTCCGAGCTGCTCCCGGGTCCAACCGTGCACGCGCTGCAGCCCTTTAGGGAGCTCTGCACACTCTCCCCAGGGCGCAGGTGCTCTGTTAGTGTCCCAGGGAGCCTGAGGGCATCCCCGCCCTCCTGGTGTCCTGCTCTAACTCCCTGCAAGCGCCTTTCCTCCCAGAAAGATTGGTGAAGCTCCTGCTTCTCTGGGACGGTGCTTTCCTGTCCTGGGGGCACTTGCCCCGGCCTTAACCTGGCTCCTCGTGGGGCCCCTCCCCCTTGGATGCCTTTTGTTTCTTTATTTCTCCCCCCCCCCACTTCATACCTTGATAGAAGCGTGAACTCTTCTCACTGTAGCATTCTAGCTGTTCTCTCTTTAAATCTCAGGCCGAATTCGTAGATTTTTCAGGATGATTTGAAGGTTATCTAGGTAATTTGGTGGGGACAGGTGATTTGGGGACCCTACTCTTCCGCCATCTTGCCCCTCCTCCGCAAGGTGATAATCTAAGCAGGGTTGGAGAAAGGCTTTTTTGTTAGGAGTGGAAAAGAGGGTAAGGGAAGAAACAAACCTTGAATAATTCTGATTAATCCACTGGACAAAACACTGAGGAAGTTATACTTCTTACTTTTTACTCAATTAAGGCACTTCAGAAAATACGTTGCTTAATAATTCTTTTCTTGTTGCTGCTTAACAATTCTTGAAGCTTATCATTATGCTCCTTGGTTTTGACCATTTCATGGACAATTTTTTAAAATGAATTTGGATACAATTTTTAACTAAAAGCAGCACAGGATTATCTTAAGATGGAAAGTAACTAAGATGGGATCAATTGCACTGTACTTCCTATAGAAGGAACCTGGTTTTCAACCTCTTTGCTTTGGTTTGGTACGGGAATATGGACATTATGCTATACTAGAACATATCCAAATCCCATTCAATTCAGTTTCATCATTTAAGGGGCAGAGGCAATGAGGCAGAAGAAAGAAGAGAGTTCAGGAGAAAGGACACAAGAGAAATTCATTTCTTTTTTTTTAAATTTTTTTAATTAATTTATTTATTTATGATAGTCACGGAGAGAGAGAGAGAGAGGCAGAGACACAGGCAGAGGGAGAAGCAGGCTCCATGCACCGGGAGCCTGATGTGGGATTCGATCCCAGGTCTCCAGGATCGCGCCCTGGGCCAAAGGCAGGCGCCAAACCGCTACGCCACCCAGGGATCCCTTTTAAATTTTTTAATTGGAGTTCAATTTGCCAACATTTAGCATAACACCCAGTGCTCATCCCACCAAGTACCCCCCAGTGCCCATCACCCAGTCACCCCAACCCCCCACCCACCTTCCTTTCCACTACCCCTTGTTTCCCAGAGTTAGGTGTCTCTCATGTTTTGTCACCCTCACTGATATTTTCACTCCTTTTCTCTCCTTTCCCTTATTCCCTTTCACTAATTTTTATATTCCCCAAATGAATGAGACCATATAATGTTTGTCCTTTTCCAATTGACTTATTTCACTCAGCATAATACCCTCCAGTTCTAACCACGTGGAAGCAAATGGTGGGTATTTGCCATTTCTAATGACTGAGTAATATTCCATTGTATACATATACCACATCTTCTTTATCCATTCATCTTTCGATGGACACCGAGGCTCCTTCCACAGTTTGGCTATTGTGGACATTGCTGCTATAAACATCGGGGAGCAGGTGTTCCAGCGGAGAAATTCATTTCTCTCTGCAAACTATGCCATTAATATTTCCCCTGAGCTACATCTTCTTGAGGGTTGAGGCCTTATCTGTCAGATTGAGGCAACAGACTCCTTTTACCATTTCACATGGCTTTGATATGCAGTCTGGTTCTTCCTCATCCCTCCTTTCTTCAGGGGTTATATTGCCGGATAGGGTGAGGATTTTCATTGCAAATAAAGAGGCCTGGTCTTGACTTTATTGTCCTTAGAAGAAACTGCAAGAGGGCAATTTATGACCAATGGGGGTGGGGAAGGACTACAACCTTCCAGAGTTTTTGAAGTCTGGTTATATTTACTATCAAAGAGCAGAAAACACAGACACACACAAGTTGAATTTTAACTTCTGCCTCCAGTTAGAATGTAAATGCTCAGCTACTTAGGGATTACAAAGGGTTTGAGGAGGCATCTCTCCAAAAATATTTTTTGATCCTAAGATAATGAGGTTCTGGAAATAAATTAAAACTCAAAGTTTTCATTCTGATCTCAAATCTACATTCTACCTTTGTAACTAACCAAATGTCAGACCTTTGGTTTCCTGGATTCAAAACCAGCTTACAGTTTTGGTCTTCCAGCTAAGTTAAAGGACTGGGGCTCATCATTTTCAATTTTCAAGGAGTAAAGTTTTGTCTAGTTCATTTGTCCATGAGTCATTCTGCCATACTAAACTTAGTATTAAGTTTAATACATATCTCTCATCCAGAATTTGTTTCTGCATTTTTGTCTTTTTTCTTTCCTGAAGATGAAAGAGTGTCTCACATTTGTTTAGGGCTTGTAAATTCCAAACCAACTGGTTGGTGTTCCTAAATGTAAAGAGGGTTCAGGATGGGATCTGATGCTATGTAGCTCCTTTGTTGGGCCTGTGCTGCATCTTAACACCTCAATAGGGTTTAGAGAACCACTTTAAAGAAACCTTTGTCCTACAGATCACTCCCCAAAACCTCACATCAAAAACAATCAGGGAAGATCAGAAGCAGTTTGCCAAATGCCATAGAGAAAAAGAGGAAGATCCTCCTGGAGGGAGTTAGAAAAATTGAAAAGAAAGGGAAGCTTCCTAATCACCTTTGGAAAATTTAAAAGAGGAATAAAACTGTATTTGAGGAAGGGCATGAGAAATTAGTTAAATGTTGTAACACAAAGCAAATGTTTATATATCCTTTCAAAGAATACTAGAATACTCATTTTATTCTGCCTAGTCAATATGTCCCCATTCCCCCCATTCATTAGCCACTTGGGAATAAAAGTTGATTTAAGACCCTCACAAAATATTTTTTTCTATTGGATAATAGGGGCTATCCTAAAACAGAATCTAAATTGTCACTTAGTTGTCACTTACTATCCAAACAAAATTCTCTATAGAATGTATACATAGGGGATCCCTGGGTGGCGCAGCGGTTTAGTGCCTGCCTTCGGCCCAGGATGTGATCCTGGAGTCCCTGGATCGAGTCCCACATCAGATAAGGCTCTCTGCACGGATCCTGCTTCCCCCTCTGCCTGTGTCTCTGCCTCTCGCTCTCTCTTTGTGTGTCTCTCATGAATAAATAAATAAAATCTTAAAAAAAAGAATATATACATAACTAGAATGTATGTAACTAATAATGTCAGGATCACAGAATAGTTTGCCACACTTGAGCCATTCTTATGTTTCCTAGCATATTTAAACTGGAAATCATACTGGACTGTGAGTCAGAGGTATGTGTTTGGGTCCCCATACTTCAGCTCACTAGCACAAAACAACTTACTTACCTACACTGAGCCTTAGGTTTCTTAAAGGAAAAATGGGGATAAGACATATTCTGCATAATTTAAAAGTGTAGGTGAGAAGTTCAATAGGAAATGGTATGAATGAACTGCATAAGATATATATAGGAAAGTGTATGTATGCTATATGTTGCTATTACTGCCAATACTACTCCTATATGTGAGTTGAAATGGAAATGAATGAAAGGAAAGGGAATGAAAATCATGGATTAAGTGTTTGCTTTAAAAAAATAAAATGCTTTGGCGTATGTAGGTCAATGGTGGTGTGTTTTGTGTGTGTGTGTGTGTGTGTGTGTGTGTAAAATAGTCACAGATGACAAAAAATTTAATGGAGAAGTGGACATATGACATATTGGTTCAAAAAATGTACTTGTTTCATATTTGAAAGTAATAAATAAGGATGGGAACAGTAGTTATAATTCCTTCAACCAAAATAATCTCCAAAGAAGTAAAATATGATTAAATATATTGCTTTCTCCCCTAATAGGGAAAACCAGGACAAAAGAAAAGTATCGTGTGGTTTACACCGATCATCAAAGATTGGAGCTAGAGAAGGAATTCCACTGCAACAGATACATCACCATTCAGAGAAAATCAGAACTGGCAGTCAACCTGGGCCTTTCTGAAAGACAGGTACACTGAAAGTATATCCAACATGTCTTAAAGTTATTTCAATAAGCTGAGGTTTTAGGGAAGTCTGTAAGCAAGAGTAGAAGCAAAACAGAAAACTAAGACATTTTCCAAGCTCTCTTAAAGCCCACATTCATCCTATTGGACCTCCTAGTTTGGTCTCATTGGTCAGTGAGTTAATTAATAGTTGAATGTGGGTGCAATATGCAGAGGGAAAAGCAAAGGGGTGGGACATAGGAGGAGGAAAATTAAAACTTCCATAGAATTAATTAGTCAAGTCAAAACCTTGTTTGATTCCCCAAATAGTTATACCAATGTATGAAGTGGCGATTTGATGATCATGGCAATTATCTGGTTCATATTAGTCAAACTACAATAGTAACTGAACACCAATGCTACTACCTGAACCAAGTTTTTCTATTATTCAGGGTAGGATATGTAACTTTCTATGGTCCATAAACTTCTATGATGCCTGCATCAAATTTAGCATACTATAGGTACTCAGTGAAGATTAGAGCATGACAAAGATCAATGGTTTCCATTTATCCAAACTTTGACATTACACAACTACCTGATGTTTTTTCACTTAAATCTAGAAGTAATCCTAGAATTCTAGAATGCTAGAGTTGGGAAGTCCATTAGTGTGTTGCCTATCCCAAGCAACTTGCATTTCATACAGGTATGAAGGCACATTGGTATCACAGCAAGAAATATAGTATTTCATCACCCCTGTTCACTCAGTTCTGTTTCATTAAACCTATTAGGAAGTTACTTTGTTATTTAAATCACCTTTTTATCACCACACCTCAGCATCTGCCATTCTATTATTTATTTCTACCTGGGCAAAAGAGGTGTGGTGGGTGAGGTATAATATAAAGAGCACAGCATTTAGAATCAATAGGCCTGGATTTGATCCCAAAGTTTCATCTTACGCAAGACACTCTTTCTCTCAATCTCAGCTTTTTTTTTTTTAACCTGTTAAATAGGTATACTTCACAAGGTCATTGGGAGGCTCGAATGAAGTGACACATGTGATAGGGCTTTGTAAATGCTAAAATCCCTGTACAATATCAGCAATGACTATGAAAAATGAATTCAATATGATGCCACATTAAATCTAAAGTATTTTTTGTTTCAGGTGAAAATCTGGTTTCAGAATCGCAGAGCCAAAGAGAGAAAGACAATCAAAAAGAAAATCTCCCAGTTTGAGAACAGTGGAAGCTCAGTACAAAGTGATTCTGGCTCCATCAGCCCTGGGGAATTACCTAACACTTTTTTTACCACCTTATCTGCTGTTCATAGATTTCAGCCTATTGAGATACAGCCGGTCATAGTCTCTGAATGAAAGAAAGGCAAAGAGAAATGGAAAACCCCCTATCCCTTAGCATTGTCTTCTTGGTCTCTAAGATATCAGCAGGAGAGTAAGGACAGGATGTAATTTCTCCTAAGGCAGTACTCAGAACAAATGGATGTGCAATGGTTGAAGAGGTCACTTACTGTTAGAAATCATCCTCAGAAAACTCTTGTCATGTGCTATGCTATATGGCGGTCACTTAGGAACTTGATGGTAAACTATACAATTGAAAGCTACAATCACAGGCCTTTGCAACTCTATTCACAATTTCGGAAACTTACTTATGAACAAACTGTAAAAAACAGTTCAGGCAGAAGGCACATTTGTGTATATGTACTTGTGTTTGTTATTTGATGCTGGGTGTATTCTTTTATGCTATCTGGGGGGGAAGAGTTAAGCAGAAATTTATCCAGCTGTAGCTATCTTTGCAAGTAATTAATTCAAAAGCTAATGGCATTTTCATAACAAGACAAATGTTTAAAAATCTGAATCCATTACCACTGATTAATAAAAATAAAAACAGTTAAAAATAGACCTGCCCTATGACCCAGCAATTGCACTGTTGGGGATTTACCCCAAAGATACAAATGCAATGAAACGCCGGGACACCTGCACCCCGATGTTTATAGCAGCAATGGCCACGATAGCCAAACTGTGGAAGGAGCCTCGGTGTCCAACGAAAGATGAATGGATAAAGAAGATGTGGTTTATGTATACAATGAAAAATAGACTATTCTTGTTCATCAATCAGTCATTTACTGGCATCAATTACCTCATCTCAGAACTTCCAACCTATAGTGTCAATTTCAAATCTTGCCAAAACAATGAAGTCAGAATAGAACAATACAGCACAGCTTGGTAGAGTCATTAAAAAAGCAGCTCTCCAACACACAGAACAAATTCTAATCCCCTTTCTGTCTTTTCACTCTATTCAGTGCTATAGTTCACTGCCAGTCATAGTTAACAAAAGCACAAGGACAGAATGCAGGTCTATAGCCTGTCCTTGCCATCACTTTAAATCTGATTAATTTTAGTTACATTATGTCATGTCAATGCAGTGTGGCCCAAGGAGATACAGTTTACAGGTTCCAAACATACAACTTAGGCTGCAGTGAGTAGATTTGTCTGGCATTTTTGGTGCTGGTCCAGTATACTGTTTGCATGTCAACGTGGCCAAAGACTGGACTCTGAATCATTTTAAATCGAGATGGTTTAAAAGAAAGTTTTGCTAAAGGAGGAAAATAATCAAATCACAACTTTACTTTTCCTTTCAAGATACAGCTTCAAAATTCTTAAGAAATTAGATTCTTGAGCATAACTACATGTGTTTGGGTTAGGAATAAGAAATTTATCTTGCCTTCTCCTTATGAAAATCTCATAAAGAGGGCTTCTTTTCTATGGCTGTTCTTGGGGATACATCATTCAGTCTTCAAAAGATTTAAGGAAAGGATCTTTCTATCTCATATCTTGATCCAGGCTCTTGGAGTTATATTCTGCCTTTCCATAATACATCTTCTCACAATTTTTATGAGGAGTAAAATTGCCCCTATTTTGCTGGTAGGGAAATGGAGATATAAGCAACAATTCATTTTCCAAACATACGCAGCAAGGCAATCATGGATATTGATTAGAACTCTGAGTTACATAAAAATGACTTTTACGGTCTCTAGTGATGGAATCAAACTCAAAGCCCCTTCCTATTCATTTGGTATCAGATTATGTCACTGAAGCTGCATACAGCTCCTCGATGTACACACCAGCAGATAATTACTACCTAGAAATGCAAACTTTACCCTTTGTTTTTCAGCTCACCTACTCTCCCCATCAGTGAATTGAGGGCTTCTACCAATAACCTTAATAATGCCTTACATGTGTGTAATAATATTTTTGAATGTACTTTCACATTTCATATTATCTGACCTAATATCCTTATCCCTTATGAGATAGGTAAAAGTTGTTATTTCCCACTTTGTAATTTAAGAAAGAAGAGACTAGAGGGGCTTAAATATCTTTGGTTAACCACTTTTTTTCCTTAGCCCAGGTATAGATATTGGGGAAAGGTAATAAAGATAGGTCAATTTAAGCTCTCTTTCTCTTCAAAAAGTTACCAATTTTCAGTAAGTTAATGGCAAAATCTAGGATTAGAACACAGATCTACTAAATTGAATGATTATTTATTTAGTGCTTACACTGTGCTAGGATTTCTTGACTCCCAGGACAGCATGCTTTCTATTCCACCTAATTGCTCCCAATAACTATGAGGTGAAATACATAGCATGCTAATTGGCAAGCAGGCCATCTGGAGGGCTGAACAAAGAAAATCAGGATTAAAATGAGTTCTTCCAATCTAGTGAGGAGAAAGGTGGGGATTTTAAGGATGAGGAAGCTAAGTTCTGAGTATACATAGTTACTTAGATTCCTCAACCCTAACACTGCCTCACCAAAAAATAAGAATACCTTTGGCTATAGCAGTTGGATTTCTCTATGGGTTGTTATTTCCTGCTATAAACTTATGTTCAACAGAGAAGAACGGTTTTCCATTTTTATAGATTCTAATTTTCTAGAACTTGCTAACAGAACCACAATACAGAGTTTTTGTCCTTAATAGCATTTTGCAGCCATTTCCCCTAAGAAGACATGTTGATTCTTTCTCTGAGATCCAAGAAAAATACACACCCCTTGCTTTTATGGTTATATTATGGTGGTGTGTGCTGGGAGGTACGCACAGAAAAGGTTAGACAGCAAAGTTCAAAAGTTGAATTTAAAGTAGGTTTCAACAGGGGCACCTGGATGGTTCAGTCAGTTAAACATCTGCCTTTAGCTCAGGTCATGATCTCAGGGTCCTGGGATTGAGATCCGCATGGAGCCCCACATTGAGCTCCCTACAGGACAGGGAGTCTGCTTCTCCCTCTCCTTATGCCTCAACCCTCCCGCTCATTCTCTCTCTCTCTCTCTCCCTCTCTCTCTTAAGTAAATAAATGAAATCTTTAAAGTAGGTTTCAATAAAGAAATTATTTTCCTAAAAAACCTGTCTCCGCGGGGCGGGCAGCAGCGCTTCCTCCTTGGAGTGCGGGTTTGTCCTTCCACCCCTGCCTCCGCGGCGCCTGGGAGAGCGAGGGGGCGAGCGGAAGGTGCGCGGGAGACGAGGCCCGCGATGCGGCCGGCGGGAGCCGCGGCGCTCGCGGGGTCGCTGTGCGGGGAGCTGCTGCAGGCCCCGCCGCCCCCGGCCTCGCAGATGCCTCCGGCCGCGCCCTCGGGGCCGCGGCTCTCCGCTCCAGCTGGTGAGATCCTCAACCGCCTTCCGGAGCCGCTGCTGCGGAGGCTCAGGGTGAGCCTGGACAGAGCGCCTGAGGGCTGGGGCTGGAGGAAGCTGGCCAAGGTGGCGGGGAGTCGGGGGCGCCTCTGGCTCAGTTGTCTGGACTTGGAGCAGTGTTCTCTTAAGGTCTTGGAGCCTGAAGTCCAAGCTTATGTTTACTGAAGCTGATGGGTGAGAAAGGTTGTACAGTCACAGAACTGAGTGACTTTCTGCAGGCTTTGGAGCACACGGAGGTTCTGCTTCTTGGCCCCCCAGGAATAAAGATCACTGTCAACCCAGAATCAAAGGCAGTCTTGGCTAGACAGTTTGTGAAACTGTGTTGCCGGGCAACTAGACATCCCTTCGTACAGTATCAGTGGTTTAAAATGAATAAAGAGATTCTGAACGAAAATGCATCAGCACTCATTTTTAACACAGTACATGTAAAAAGATGCAGGCTTTTATGTGTGTCGAGTTAATAATAATTTCACCTTTGAATTCAGCAAGTGGTTGGTCACAGCTGGATGTTTGTGATGTCACAGAAGTAACAGGAAGCTTCCAGAAAGTTCAGATGGCATCTCTGAATCCAAGTTGCAAATCTGTGTTGAACCAAGGTCCCAAAGGCTAATAATGCCTGGCAGTACATTGGTCTTACAGTGTGTTGCTGTTGGAAGCCCTATTCCTCACTACCAGTGGTTCAAAAATGAGTCACCATTAATACATGAGACAGGAAAGCTATACATGGTGCCTTATGTGGATCTGGAACATCGGGGAACCTATTGGTGTCATGTATATAGTGATCGAGACAGGATAGCTAGAAGGTGGAAATCATCATAGGAATAGCAGATGAGGGATCCCTGGGTGGCGCAGCGGTTTAGCACCTGCCTTTGGCCCAGGGCGCGATCCTGGAGACCCGGGATCGAATCCCACGTCGGGCTCCGGGTGCATGGAGCCTGCTTCTCCCTCTGCCTGTGTTTCTGCCTCTCTCTCTCTCTCTGAGTGTGTGACTATCATAAATAAATAAAAATTTTTAAAAAAAGGAATAGCAGATGAGGCAGTGGAGTGCACTGAAGATGAATTAGATAATCTTGGACAACCCAACAAAAAAGAGCAAACAGCTAATCAGCCTTTGGCAAAGGACAAAGTTGTTCTTTTGATAGGAAATATGAATTACTGGGAGCACCCCAAGCCTAAAGCTCCTTTGGTGGATGTATGTGAATTGACCAACTTGTTAGGACTACTAGATTTCAAACTTGTTTCACAGTTGGATCTTACTGAATACGAGATGTGAAATGCTGTGGATGAATTTTAACTACTTTTAGACAAAGGAGTATATGGATTATTATATTATGCAGGGCATGGTTATGAAAACTTTCCTAACAGCTTTATGGGCCTTGTTGATGCCCCAAATCCATATAGGTCTGAAAACTGTCTGTGTGTACAAAATATACTGAAACTGATGCAAGAGAAAGAAACTGGACTCAACGTGTTCTTGTTGGACATGTGTAAGAAAAGAAACGACTGGGATCCCTGGGTGGAGCAGCGGTTTAGCGCCAGCCTATGGCCCAGGGCGCGATCCTGGAGACCCGGGATCGAGTCCCACGTCGGGCTCCTGGTGCATGGAGCCTGCTTCTCCCTCTGCCTATATCCTGCCTCTCTCTCTTTCTCTCTGCGTGACTATCATAAATAAATAAAACATTTTAAAAAAAAGAAAAGAAACGACTATGATGATACCATCCCAATCGTGGATGCACTAAAAGTCACCGCCAACATTGCCTTTCGATACGCCACATGTAAAGGAGCAGAAGCTTTTGAAATCCAGCATTCTGGGTTGGCAAATGGAATTTTCAGAAAATTTTTATTTCTTTTTATTTACTTTTTTAAACAAATTTATTTTTATTGGTGTTCAATTTGTCAACATACAGAATAAAACCCAGTACTCATCATGTCAAGTATCCACCTCAGTGCCTGCCACACAGTCACCCCCACACCACGCCCTCCTCCCCTTCCACAACCCCTAGTTCGTTTCCCAGAGTTAGGACCATTCATGATCTGTCTCCCTTTCTGATATTTCCCACTTATTTTCTTCTCCTTTCCCTTTTATTCCCTTTCACTATTTCTTATATTCCCCAAATGAATGAGACCATATAATGTTTGGCCTTCTCCAATTGACATTTCACTCTGCATAATACCCTCTAGTTCCATCCACGTGAAGCAAATGGTGGGTATTTGTCATTTCTAAAGGCTGAGTAATATTCCATTATATACATAAACCACATCTTCTTTACCCATTCATCTTTTGATGGACACCAAGGCTCCTTCCACAGTTTGGCTATTGTGGACATTGCTGCTATAAACATCGAGGTGCAGGTGTCCCCGTGTTTCATTGCATCTGCATCTTTGGGGTAAATCCCCAGCAGTGCAATAGCTGGGTCGTAGGGCAGATCTATTTTTAACCCTTTGAGGAACCTCCACACAGTTTTACAGAGTGGCTGCACCAGTTCACATTCCCACCAACAGTGCAAGAGAGTTTCCCTTTCTCCACATCCTTTCCAACATTAGTAGTTTCCTGCCTTGTTAACTTTCCCCATTCTCACTGGTGTGAGGTGGTATCTCATTGTGGTTTTGATTTATATTTCCCTGATGGCAAGTGATGCAGAGCATTTTCTCATGTGCTTGTTGGCAATGTGTATGTCTTCCTCTGTGACATTTCTCTTCATGTCTTTTGCCCATTTCATGATTGGATTGTTTGTTTCTTTGGTGTTCAGTTTAATAAGTTCTTTATAAATCTTGGATACTAGTCTTTTATCTGATACGTCATTTGCAAATATCTTCTCCCATTCTACAGGTTATCTTTTAGATTTGTTGACTGTATCCTTTGCTGTGCAAAAGCTTCTTATCTTGATGAAGTCCCAATACTTCATTTTTGCTTTTGTTTCTTTTGCCTTCATGGATGTATCTTGCAAGAAGTTACTGTGGCCGAGTTCAAAAAGTGTGTTGCCTGTGTTCTCCTCTAGGATTTTGATGAAATCTTGTCTCACATTTAGAACTTTCATCCATTTTGAGTTTATCTTTCTATATGGTGAAAGAGGGTGGTCAAGTATCACTCTTCTGCATGTGGATGTCCAATTTTCCCGGCACCATTTATTGATGAGACTGGCTTTTTTTCCAGTGGATAGTCTTTCCTGCTTTGTCGAATATTAGTTGACCATAAAGTTGAGGGTCCACTTCTGGATTCTCTGTTCTGTTACATTGATCTATGTGTCTATTTTTGTGCCAGGACCACACTGTCTTGATGACTGCAGCTTTGTAGTACAACATGAAATCTGGCATTGTGATGCCCCCGGCTATGATTTTCTTTCTCAATATTCCCCTGGCTATTCGGGGTCTTTTCTGATTCCACACAAATCTTAAGATGATTTCTTCCAACTCTCTGAAGAAAGTCCATGGTATTTTGATAGGGTTGCATTAAACGTATAAATTGCCCTGGGTAACATTGACATTTTCACAATATTAATTCTGCCAATCCAAGAGCACGGAATATTTTTCCATCTCTTTGTGTCTTCCTCAATTTCTTTCAGAAGTGTTCTATAGCTTTTAGGGTATAGATCCTTTACCTCTTTGGTTAGATTTATTCCTAGGTATCTTATGCTTTTGGGTGCAATTGTAAATGGGATTGACTCCTTAATTTCTCTTTCTTCAGTCTCATTGATAGTGTATAGAAATGCCACTGATTTCTGGGCATTGATTTTGTATCCTGCCATGCTACCAAATTGCTGTATGAGTTCTAGCAATCTTGGGGGGGGGGGGTCTTTTGGTTTTTTATGTAGATTATCATGTCATCGGCGAAGAGGGAGAATTTGACTTCTTTGCCAATTTGAATGCATTTTATATCTTTTTGTTGTCTGATTGCTGAGGCTAGGACTTCTAGTACTATGTTGAATAGCAGTGGTGAGAGTGGACATCCCTGTCTTGTTCCTTATCTTAGGGGAAAGGCTCCCAGTGCTTCCCCATTGAGAATGATATTTGCTGTGGGCTTTTCATAGATGGCTTTTAAGATGTTGAGGAATGTTCCCTCTATCCCCACACTCTGAAGAGTTTTGATCAGGAATGGATGCTGTATTTTGTCAAATGCTTTCTCTGCATCTATTGAAAACATCATATGGTTCTTGTTTTTTCTCTTGCTGAAATGATGAATCACACTGATTGTTTTACGAGTGTTGAACCAGCCTTGCATCCCGGGGATAAATCGTACTTGGTCATGATGAATAATCTTCTTAATGTACTGTTGGATCCTGTTGGCTAGTATCTTGTTGAGTGTTTTTGCATCCATGTTCATCAGGGATATTGGTCTATAATTCTCCTTTCTGGTGGGGTCTTTGTCTGGTTTTGGAAAAAAGGTGATTATGGCCTCAAAGAACGATTTGGAAGTACTCCATCTCTTTCCATCTTTCCAAACAGCTTTAGTAGAATAGGTATGATTTCTTCTTTAAACGTTTGATAGAATTACCCTGGGAAGCCATCTGGCCCTGGACTTTTGTGTCTTGGGAGGTTTTTGATGACTGCTTCAATTTCCTCCCTGGTTATAGGCCTGATCAGGTTTTCTATTTCTTCCAGTTCCAGTTTTGGTAGTTTGTGGTTTTCCTGAAATGCGTCCATTTCTTCTAGATTGCCTAATTTATTGGCGTATAGCTGTTCATAATATGTTTTTAAAATCGTTTTTTTAATAATAAATTTATTTTGTATGGTGTTCAATTTGCCAACATACAGAATAACACCAAGTCATCATCCCGTCAAGTGCCCCCCTCAGTGCCCGCCACACAGTCAACCCCACACCTCGCCCTCCTCCCCTTCCACTACCCCTAGTTCATTTCCCAGGGTTCGGAGTCTCTCATGTTCTGTCTCCCTTTCTGATATTTCCTACCCTCTTCTTCTCCCTTCCCCTCTATTCCGTTTCAATATTATTTATATTCCCCAAATGAATGTGACCATATAATGCTTGTCCTTCTCCGATTGACTTATTTCACTCAGCATAATACCCTCCAGTTCCATCCACGTCGAAGCAAATGGCGGGTATTTGTCATTTCTAATCCTGAGTAATATTCCATTGTATACATAAACCACATCTTCTTTATCCATTCATCTTTTGATGGACACCGAGGCTCCTTCCACAGTTTGGCTATTGTGGACATTGCTGCTAGAAACATCGGAGTGCTGGTGTCCCGGCGTTTCATTGCATCTGTATCGTTGGAGTAAATCCCCAGCAGTGCAATTGCTGGGTCGTAGGACAGATCTATTTTTAACCCTTTGAGGAACCCCCACACAGTTTTCCAGAGTGGCTGCACCATTTCACATTCGCACCAAAAGTGCAAGAGGGTTCCCTTTCCACACATCCTCTCCAACATTTGTGGTTTCCTGCCTTGTTAATTTTCCACATTCTCACTGGTGTGAGGTGGTATCTAATGTGGTTTTGATTTGTATTTCCCTGATGGCAAGTGATGCGGAGCATTTCTCATGTGCATGTTGGCCATGTCTATGTCTTCCTCTGTGAGATTTCTGTTCATGTCTTTTGCCCATTTCATGATTGGATTGTTTGTTTCTTTGGTGTTGAGTTTAAGAAGTTCTTTATAGATCTTGGAAACTAGCCCTTTATCTGATAGGTCATTTGCAAATCTCTTATCCCATTCTGTAGGTTGCCTTTTAGTTTTGTTGACTGTATCCTTTGCTGTGCAAAAGCTTCTTATCTTGATGAAGTCCCAATAGTTCATTTTTGCTTTTGTTTCTTTTGCCTTCATGGATGTATCTTGCAAGAAGTTACTATGGCCGAGTTCAAAAAGGGTGTTGCCTGTGTTCTCCTCTAGGATTTTGATGAAATCTTGTCTCACATTTAGAACTTTCATCCATTTTGAGTTTATCTTTCTATATGGTGAAAGAGGGTGGTCAAGTATCACTCTTCTGCATGTGGATGTCCAATTTTCCCGGCACCATTTATTGATGAGACTGGCTTTTTTCCAGTGGATAGTCTTTCCTGCTTTGTCGAATATTAGTTGACCGTAAAGTTGAGGGTCCACTTCTGGATTCTCTGTTCTGTTACATTGATCTATGTGTCTGTTTTTGTGCCAGTACCACACTGTCTTGATGACCGCAGCTTTGTAGTACAACATGAAATCTGGCACTGTGATGCCCTCAGTTATGGTTTTCTATTTTAAAATTCCCCTGGCTATTCGGGGTCTTTTCTGATTCCACACAAATCTTAAAATAATTTGTTCCAAGTCTCTGAAGAAAGTCCATGGTATTTTGATAGGGTTGCATTAAACGTGTAAATTGCCCTGGGTAACATTGATATTTTCACAATATTAATTCTGCCAATCTGAGGGCACGGAATATTTTTCCATCTCTTTGTGTCTTCCTCAATTTCTTTCAGAAGTGTTCTATAGCTTTTAGGGTATAGATCCTTTACCTCTTTGGTTAGATTTATTCCTAGGTATCTTATGCTTTTGGGTGCAATTGTAAATGGGATTGACTCCTTAATTTCTCTTTCTTCAGTCTCATTGTTAGTGTATAGAAATGCCACTGATTTCTGGGCATTGATTTTGTATCCTGCGACACTGCCCACTTGCTGTATGAGTTCTAGCAATCTTGGGAAGGAGTCTTTTTGTTTTTCTATGTAGATTATCATGTCATCGGCTAGAAGGAGAATTTGACTTCTTTGCCAATTTGAATGCATTTTATATCTTTTTGTTGTCTGACGCTGAGGCTAGGACTTCTAGTACTATGTTGAATAGCAGTGGTGAGAGTGGACATCCCTGTCTTGTTCCTGATCTTAGGGGAAAGCCTCCCAGTACTTCCCCTTTGAGAATGATATTTGCTGTGGGTTTTTTGTAGATGGCTTTTAAGATGTTGAGGAATGTTTCCTCTATCCCTACACTCTGAAGAGTTTTGATCAGGAATAGATGGAAGTATTTTGTCAAATGGTTTCTCTGCATCTAATGAGATGATCATATGATGCCTGGTTTTTCTCTTGCTGATATGATGAATCACATTGATTATTTTACGAGTGTTGAACCAGCCTTGTGTCCCGGGAATAAATCCTACTTGGTCATGGTGAATAAATTTCTTAATGTATTGTTGGATCCTGCTGGCTAGTATCTTGTTGAGTGTTTTTGCATCCATGTTCAACAGGGATATTTGTCTATAATTCTCCTTTTTGGTGGGGTCTTTGTCTGGTTTTGGAATTAAGGTGATGCTGGCCTCATAGAGTGAATTTTGAAGTACTCCTTCTCTTTCCATCTTTCCAAACAGCATTAGTAGAATACTTATGGTTTCTTCTTGAAACGTTTGATAGAATTCCCCTGGGAAGCCATCTGGCCCTGGACTTTTGTGTCTTGAGGTTTTTGATGACTGCTTGAATTTTCTCCCTGGTTATTGGCCTGTTCAGGTTTTCAATTTCTTCCTGTTCCAGTTTTGGTAGTTTGTGGCTTTCCAGGAATGCGTCCATTTCTTCTAGATTGCCTAACTTATTGGCGTATAGCTGTTCATAATATGTTTTTAAAATCGTTTGTATTTCCTTGGTGTTGGTAGTGATCTCTCCTTTCTCATTCATGATTTTGTTAATTTGAGTCTCTTCTCTCTTCTTTTTAATATGGCTGGCTAGTGGTTTATCTATCTTATTTATTCTTTCAAAGAAGCAACTCATGGTTTTGTTGATCTGTTCCATAGTTCTTCTGGTCTCTATTTCCTTGAGTGCTGCTCGAATCTTTATTAACTCTCTTCTTCTGTTGGGTGTAGGATCTATTTGCTGTTTTTTTCTCTAGCTCCTTTAGGTGTAAGGTTAGCTTTTGTATTTGAGTTCTTTCCAGTTTTTGAATGGATGCTTGTATTGCGATGTATTTCCCCCTTAGGACGGCTTTTGCTGCATCCCAAAGATTTTGAATGGTTTTATCTTCATTCTCATTAGTTTCCATGAATCTTTTTAATCCTTCCATAATTTCATCTTTTTGGAGGATGCTCCTTAACCTCCACGTGTTTGAAGTCCTTCCAAACTTCTTGTTGTGATTTATTTCTAATTTCAAGGCATTATGGTCTGAGAATATGCAGGGGACAATCCCAATCTCTTGGTATAGGTTCAGAACTGATTTGTGACGCAGTATGTGGTCTATTCTGGAGAAAGTTCCATGTGCACTTGAGAAGAATGTGTATTCAGTTGGGTTTGAATGTAAAGTTCTGTAGATATCTGTGAAATCCATCTGGTCCAGTGTATCATTTAAAGCTCTCGTTTCTTTGGAGATGTTGTGCTTAGAAGACTTATCGAGGGTAGAAAGAGCTAGATTGAAGTCACCAAGTATAAGTGTATTATTATCTAAGTATTTCTTCACTTTGGTTATTAATTGGTTTAAATATTCGGCAGCTCCCACATTCGGGGCATATATATTGAGGATTGTTCAGTCCTCTTGTTGGATAGATCCTTTAAGTATGATATAGTGTCCCTCTTCATCTCTCACTACAGTTTTCGGGGTAAATTTTAGTTTATCTGATATGAAGATGGCTACCTCTGCTTTCTTTTGAGGACCATTTGAATGGTAAATGGTTCTCCAACCTTTTATTTTCAGGCTGTAGGTGTCCTTCTGTCTAAAATGAGTCTCTTGTAGACAGCAAATAGATGGGTCCTGCTTTTTTATCCATTCTGAAACCCTGCGCCTTTTGATGGGATCATTAAGCCCGTTCACGTTCAGAGTTACTATTGAGAGATATGAGTTTAGTGTCATCATGATGTCTATTCAGTCCTTGTTTTTGTCGATTGTTGCACTGAATTTCTTCTTGAAGGGGAATTTTAAGAGTCCCCCTGAAAATTTCTTGCAGAGTTGGTTTGGAGGTCACATATTCTTTCAGTTCCTGCCTGTCTTGGAAGCTCTTTATCTCTCCTTCCATTTTGAATGAGAGCCTTGGTGCATAAAGTATTCTTGGTTGCATGTTTTTCTCATTTAGGACCCTGAATATATCCTGCCAGCCCTTTTTGGCCTGCCAGGTGTCTGTGGAGAGGTCTGCTATTACCCTAATACTCCTCCCCCATAAAGTCAGGGATCCCTTGTCTCTTGCTGCTTTAAGGATCTTCTCTTTATCTTTGGAATTTGCAAGCTTCACTATTAAATGTCGAGGTGGTGAACGGTTTTTGATTTTAGGGGGGCTTCTCTCTATTTCCTGGATGTGAATGCCTGTTTCCCTTCCCAGATTAGGAAAGTTTTCAGCTAGGATTTGTTCAAATACATATTCTGGACCTCTGTCCCTTTTGGCACCCTCGGGAACCCCAATTAAACGTAGGTTTTTCTTCCTCAGGCTGTCCCTTATTTCCCTTAATCTGTCTTCATGGTCTTTTAATTGTCTGTCTCTTTTTTCCTCAGTTTCCTTCTTTGCCATCAACTTGTCTTGTATGTCACCCACTCCTTCTTCCACCTCCTTAACCCTCATCGTTAGGACTTCTAGTTTGGATTGCATCTCATTCAATTGATTTTTAATTTCTGCCTGATTAGCTCTAAATTCTGCAGTCATGAAGTCTCTTGAGTCCTTTATGCTTTTTTCTAGAGCCCCTAGTAGCTGTATAATAGTGCTTCTGAATTGGCTTTCTGACATTGAATTGTAATCCAGATTTTGTAACTCTGTGGGAGAGAGGACTGTTTCTGATTCTTTCTTTTGAGGTGAGGTTTTCCTTCTAGTCATTTTGCTCGGTGCAGAGTGGCCAAAAACAAGTTGTATTGGGGAAAGTAGAAAAAGAGAGGAGAGAAAGAAGGAAAGAAAAGAGAAAAAGAAAAAAGGAAGAAAAAAGAAAAAAGAAGAAAAAGAGAAAGAAAACGAAAGGAAAAAAGGGTGGGGTAAGCAAACAGAAATCAAAAAGCAAAGAAAACAGAAAAACAAACAAAAAAAAAAAACACGGGAGAGTATCTTCTGATTCTGTATACTTTAAGTCCCTTGACTTTCCCTGGAACTTGTCCGTCTAGTTTGTCTTCTGGGGGAGGGGCCTGTTGTGCTGATTTTCAGGTGTTAGCGCTTGGGGGAGCTGCTCTGCCCCCTGCCTGGTGCAGGGCTCAGTGGGGGTTATTTTCCCCGTGAGGCCCCAGGAGGAACAACCACACTGGCGGTGGCCAGCCCTGGAGCCCTGGATTCAGCTCCCGCAGTAACTACGGAGCTCTCCCCCTGCAGGGGCCTGGAGGCTCCGGGGTCGGGGCCGCTGATCTGCTCAGCTCGGGGCAGGAGCGTCCTTGCGGTCCTGTGCCCTCCCGGCCTCTGCCTGTCCGGGGGGAGGCCGGATCCTGTGCTGTGTCCCGGCGCCCAGTATTCCTGGGCCTGCGCTGTTGGATTCGTGCTCCCGGCCGTGCAGCCGCCTCTCCCCGGAGCCGCCACTGGAGCCCCTCCGAGCTGCTCCGGGAGCGGCGCAGCCCCCCTCCGCATGGAGCCTCTTCCTCTTCGGGAGCCGCCTCTGAGCTGCCTCGAGCTGTGCCGGGGTCCAGTGGTGCGCAGGCTGCAACCCTTTAAGGAGCTCGGCGCACTCTCCCCGGGGCGGGGCGCAGTTGCTCTGTTAGTGTCCCAGGGAGCCTGAGGGCATCCCCGCCCTCCTGGGGTCCTGCTCTAACTCCCTGTGAGCGCCTTTCCCTCCCGGGAAGATTGGTGAAGCTACTGCTTCTCTGGGACTGTGCTTTCCTGTCCTGGGGGCACTCGCCCCGGCCTTAGCCCGGCTCCTCGTGTGGCCCCTCCCCCTTAGATGCTTTTTGTTTCTTTATTTCTTTTTTCCGCCGTCTTCCTACCTTGATAGAAGCGCGAACTCTTCTCTCTGTAGCATTCCAGCTGTTCTCTCTTTAAATCTCAGGCCAAATTCGTAGATTTTCAGGATGATTTGAAGGTTATCTAGGTAATTTGATGGGGACAGGTGATTTGGAGACCCTACTCTTCCACCATCTTGCCCCTCCTCTCCTTTTCTTTTTCCTGATCTTAGGGCAAAAGCCTACAATTTATCACCATTTGATTGTGATGTTAGCTGTAGGCTTTCATATATGGACTTTTATATATATATATTTTTTTTTTAATTTTTATTTATTTATGATAGTCACACACAGAGAGAGAGAGAGAGAGAGAGAGAGGCAGAGACACCGGCAGAGGGAGAAGCAGGCTCCATGCACCGGAGCCCGACGTGGTATTCCATCCCGGGTCTTCAGAATCACGCCCTGGGCCAAAAGCAGGCTCTAAACTGCTGCGCCACCCAGGGATCCCCATATATCGACTTTTTAATGTTGAAGGACATTCCTTCTATATTTAGTTTGTTGAGCATTTTTATTATGAAAGGGTATTAAATTTTGTCAAATGCTTTTCCTGCATTTATTGAGATGATCATGTGATTTTATCCTTATTTTGTTAATGTGGTGTATCACATTGATTGATTTGGCTATGTTGAACGATCCTTGCATCCCTGGATAAATCCCATTTGGTCATAGTGTATGACCATTTAATGTGCTGATGAATTTGGTCTTTCAATATTTTGTTGAGGACTTTTGTACATGTGTTCATCAGGGATATTAGTCTGTAGATTTCTTTAGAGTGTACTTTTCTGACTAGGTTATCAGGATAACGATAGCCTTGTAACATGAATTTGAAAGTGTTCCTTTCTCTTCCTCAAACTTGGAAGAGTTTAAGAAAGATCGGCATTATTGTTTTAAGCATTTGGTAGAATTTATCAGCAAAGGGATCCAATTTCAGGCTTTTCTATGTTGGAAGTTTTTGATTACTGATTCAGTCTACTTATTTGTTATTTGTCTGTTCATATTTTCTATTTATTTATGACTCAGTCTTGGTACCTTACACTTTTCTAGGAATTTATACAACTCTTCTAGGTTATCAAATTAGTGAGCCTCTTAGTGAGTCTCTTATGATCCTTTTTATTTCTGTGGCAACCCTTATGACATATCATATTTTACTTCTAATTTTATGTATTTAAATATTCTCTTTTCCATGGGTAGAGTAACTAAATTTTAATAAATTTTGTCTGTATTTTCTTTTCTTCTGTTTTTTCTTTTCTTTTCTTTCTTTCTTTCTTTCTTTCTTTCTTTCTTTCTTTCTTCTTTCTTTCCTTCTTCTTTTTCTTTCTTTCTTTCTTCCTTTCCTTTCCTTCCCTTCCCTTCCCTTCCCTTCCCTTCCCTTCCCTTCTTACTTTGTGTGTGTGTGTGAGTTCTATGCCCAACATAGGGCTTCAACTTACAACCCTGAGATCAAAATGTAGATTACATGATCTACTGACTGATCCAGCTAGGCATCCCATTGTCTACATTTTCAACATAAAAACTCTTAGTTGCTTTGATTTTTTTTTTTTTGTTTTTCTATTCTCTACCTCATTTATTACTCTTCTAGTTTTCATTTTTTCCATTTTCTAATTTTGGTCTCTGTTTGTTCTTTGAATCCCATTACTTTTGTGATGTTACATTCTCATTTTACTTTGTATGCAAATATAACTTTTCTTTTTCCTTTTTTTTCTGTGACCCATTTATTGTTCAGGAGTGTGTTGTTTATTTTCCACAGATTTGTGAATTTTCTAATTTTCTTTCTCTTATTTACTTCTACTTTTATTTCATTGTTGTCAGAAAAGACTCTTGGTATGATTTCAGTCTTCTTAAATTTGTTGAACCTGTTTTGTGGCCTAAGATGCGATCCTTCCTGGAGAATGTTAATGTGTGTGCTTGAGAAGAATGTTTTGCTCCTGTTAGATGGAGTATTCTCTATATGTCCATTTGATCCACTTGGTCTGTAGAGTTACTCAAATCTGCTATTTCATTATTGTTTTTCTGTCTGTTTGTTCTAGCCATTATTGAAAGTAGGATATTGAGGTCTTTTACTACTATTGTATTATTTTGTGGCAGTCTTGAAAATGGAAGCCCATTTTACCAGTGTGGTACCCTGGTCCCTGGTTCTGGAGGGAGCATAATAGACCTAATTTCCAGGAAATCATCTTTGTCCTATGTTGTCTGGAGTTTTCCTGAAAGATTGATGCAAGACAATTGTGTTTATTTTGCCTAACTCAGTACTCAGGGCAGAAAAGTGATGCTCATTTCTCAAGAACTTTGTAAGGCAAACAAACAACCAAGAACTGCCTGGTGAAAAGATTATGGTTGAGGCACACAATAGATTGCCAAAGCCTAGAAGAAAAAGCTAGGATGAGAGTGTATTGGGACAATTAGGGCATTCAAAGTTTCTTAGGTATCCTGAGAAATTTACAAGGTGATGAAAATGCCCAGGGGAAGATTCTTACATAGAAAAGACCTATAAGCACTGGATGTTATTCTGTATGTTGGCAAACACCAATAAAAAATAAATTTATTATTTTAAAAGAAGTACAAAAAGATTGAGAAAATACCATGCATACTTCCTAACCACAATGTTATGAAACTTCAAGTCAACCACAAGAAAAATTTGGAAAGACAACAACAAAAAGAAAAGAAAGAAAAGAAAAGAAAAGAAAAGACCTATAAGAACCTAAGCTTTCACTTCTGACAAGCCCTAGGCTCAATGCAAACATAAAGTGAAGGCTAAAGCAGAGTTGTCACAGGCTCTCTTCACAAATAAGCAGGTATCACCCAGCTCCTGTTTTCAAGCACTGAACTACATTTTGTAACTTTAGCCCCTAGCATTAACGGAGTACTCTAACACAGAGCTAATTTCTAAAAACTAGGAAAGGTTTCTTCCTTTTTCTTTTTCATCTTTTCCATTTTTACTTTGATTTTGTACTTTTCTCCTCCTCCTCCTCCTCCTCCTCCTCCTTTTCTCCTCCTCTTCAAGGAAATCTCTGGCAAAACACTAGCTGAACACAAGCTACAGGAAGAGACTTATAAGACCACATATGACAAGTAATATAGATTTTACAAAAATAGTATAGAAAAGTACTAAACAAACAGCTATAGGTACTGTAAACAACACAAATCCTGAAAAGCGGTAAGAATCTGATTTTCAGGGGAGGCTGGGTGGCTCAGTCAGTTAAGTTTCCTGCTCTTGATTTTGGCTCAGGTCATGATCTCAGGGTTGGGTTCCATGTTCTACAGGAAGTCTGCATCTTCTTCTCCCTTTCCCTCACCCTCTGCTCCTCCTCCTGCTCATGCACACTCTCTCAAATAAATAAATATTTTTAAAAAAGAATCTGATTTTCATATTTACCAAGTATAATATTCAAAATTTTCAGATTACAACAAAAAATTATACATCATGCAGAGAAATAAAAATTTATGTCTTATTCATAGAAAAAAATTAACAAATACTGTCCTTAATAAGGCACAGACATTGGATATACTAAACAAAAACTTAAAATCAACCATTGTAAATGTGGCCAAAGAGATGTGGCCAAAGGAGAGAAAGGATAACGATATGTAAATGAATTGAGAATATTAATAGAGAACAGAGAAATTTTTTTAATTTTATTTATTTATTCACAAGAGACACAGAGAGAGATGGAGGCAGAGGGAAAAGCAGGCTGCACGCAGGGAGCCCGATGTGGGACTCGATCCTAGGTCTCCAGGATCACACCCCAGGCTGAAGGCGGCACTAAACCACTGAGCCACCCAGGCTGCCCGAGAACAGAGAATTTTAAAGGAACCAACCAGACATTCTACGAACTGAGAAATAAAATAACTAAAATGAAAAATCCACTAGAGAGTTTTGATAGGACATTTGAGCAAGCAAAAGCAACAATCAGTAAACTTGAACAGCAGTCAATCAAAATTATCCAATCTGAAGAGCAGAAAAATAAAAGAAAGAAAAAAAATTAACAGAGTCCAGGAGTCCTGTAAAACATCATTAAATTTACCAACATACATATTATGAGACTCCCCAAAATAGAGTAAGAGAAAGAGAAATAAAAAAATACTTGAAGAAATAACACCAGAAAACTTTTCAATTTTGATTAAATACATGAATATACACATCCATGAGGTTCAATGAACTTTTAAGGTTTTTTACAAGTTTTTATTTAAATGAACTTTAAGGAGGATAAAATCAAAGAGGTACATTGAAACATTATTATGAAACTACTGAAAGATGGTGACAAAGAGAATCTTGAAAGCAGTAAGAGAAAAATGATTTTCACATACAGTGTTCTCAATAAGATTAATAATAGGTTTCTCATTAGAAAAAATTGAGGCCTTCTAGTTCCATTCACATCATTTCAAATGGCAAGATTTCAGTTTTTGATGGCTGAGTATTATTTATATCTATATATGGTATATATATACCACATGGTGTGTATATATATATATATATACACATACCACATCTTCTTTATCCATCTGTCTGTTGGAAGTAGAGGGTATTATGCTAAGTGAAATAAGTCAACCAGAGTAAGACAATTATCATACGATCTCACTCATATGTGGAATTTAAGAAACAAAACAGAAGATCATAGGGGAAGAGAGGAAAAAATAAAACAAGATGAAATCAGAGAGACAAACCAAGAGACTCTTAACCATAGGAAACAAACTGAGGGTTGCTAGAGGGGAGAGGAGTGGTGATGGACATTAAGGAGGACATGTGATGTAATGAGAACCGGGTATTTTTTTAATATTTTATTTATTTATTCATAGAGACAGAGAGAGAGAGGCAGAGACACAGGCAGAGGGAGAAGCAGGCATCATACAGAGCCTGACGTGGGACTCGATCCAGGGTCTCCAGGATCACGCCCTGGGCTGCAGGCGGCGCTAAACCGCTGCGCCACCGGGGCTGCCCGAGAACTGGGTTTTATATAAGATTGATGAATCACCTCTATCTCTGAAACTAATTAAATTTAAATTTAAAAAAATACCTAGAATAAAAAAGAAACCACTGAGGCCTAAAAGGAGTGAGATAACACTTTTCAAGACACACACACACGAACACACACACACGCAAATATGTCCAGCAAAACTATCCTTTAAAAATGAGTGTGAAATTAAGACATTTACAGATAAGCAAACTGAGAGAGTGCAGTAGAGCTGCCCTACAAAAAAAAATACTAAAATGAGTCTTTGAAGCTGAAACTGAAGGACATTGAATAGTAACTTAAAGCCAGGTAAAGTAAAAAAAGAATTCTAATATAGGTAATATCATAGGCAAATATAAAAGGCAACATTGTATTTTTCATTTATAATTCTTTTAAATTCCCTGAATGATATAAAAAAGCATAAAAGCAATTATAAATCTGTGTTAATGGTTACACAATGTATAAAGATGTAACTTGTGACAATAACAATGTAAAGGGAAGGCACAATTGTATAGGAGCAGTTTTTGTACTCTACTAAAACTAGGTTGGTAATAATTAAATTTTTATAGTTAGAAATTTAGGATATTAATTGTAATCCTCATGGTAACCACTAAGAAAATATATTTAAAATATTTACTAAAACAATGAGAAGAGAATCAAAATGGTAGACTACAGATATCCAATTAAACACAAAAGAAGGCACTAATAAAAAAAATAAAAAAAAAAGAAGGCACTAATAGGGGAAACGAAGAACAAAAGTTAAATGCTTTATATTTTTTATTAGATAATCAGATTCTGCTACAACAAGAGACACAGGAAAGCCTTACAGAAAAAAGTTCATTATACTCACAGGTAATAGACTGGAGTCACAACACACCATGCACATCTACATGTGGAAACATCAGGGTGGTTGGGGACAAAAGATAGGAACAGGGGAGTACCTAAGCTATGGTCTTTACTGGAGTTTCAATAAGAAAATCAAGATAGGGCAGTATAAACAGTTTGGGATTCGCTAATTCGAATTTTGTTGAACTTTGAGCTGTAGGAGTATTATTTGTTGCCTGGTACTTAGTCCTGGGATGATTTAGGCAGAGGTAAAATACCTCCTGAAGTGCGTGGGCCAAATAGAGGAGGTATGGCTCTAGATTGCATATTAAAGGCATGTTCCCTGCTGGGTCCTTTCCTATCTTTGAATTAGGTAGCCCAGGGATTGACAGTGTCTCTCCATCCAGGAAGGTTAGAATGATAAAACATCATTGTAGATAGATATCATATATAATATATATCATACATAACAACACACACGGAAAATAAACATCAAAATGTCAGAAGTAAGTTTTTCCTTATCAGTGATTGTTTTAAATATAAACGCATCCATTTCCAATCAAAGGTAGAATTGGAAGAAGAGATCAAATAACATTATCAAACTATGTGCTATCTACAAGTGTCTCTCCTTAAATCTAAAATCACATACAAGTTAAAAGTGAAAAAAAATGGAAAAATATATTCCATGCAACTGATAAATAAACTGCTGGGTGGTTTTTCCGTATCAGGCAGAATAGATTACAAGTCAGAAATTATTATGAGACAAAGGACATTATATCTTGAAAAAAGGGTCAGTTCATCAAGAAGATACAATAATTATACATACAAAACAGTACATCGTCAAAATATATGAGGATGTTCACTATTTGCAGATGATGTGATACCCTATGTAGAAATCCGAAAAGACTCCACCAAAAAATTGCTATAACTGATACACAAACTCGGTAAAATTACAGAATACAAAATCAATGTACAGAAATCTGTTAAAGAATAAATAAATAAATAAATAAATAAATAAATAAATAAATAAATAAATAAATCTGTTGCATTTCTATACACCAATAATGAGGCAGCAAAACGAGAAATCAAGGAATAGATCCCATTTACAATTGCACTAAAAAACATAAGATACCTAGGAATGAACATAACCAAACAGTAAAAATTCTACATACTGCAAATTATAGAACACTTATGAAAGAAATTGAAGGCTCAGTGGTTTAGTGCTGCCTTCGGCCCAGGGCCTGATCCTGGAGTCCTGGATCGAGTCCCACATCGGGCTCCCTGCATGGAGCCTGCTTCTCCCTCTGCCTGTGTCTCTGCCTCCCTCTCTCTCTCTGTCTCTGAGGGATAAATATATAAAATCTTAAAAAAAAAAAGAGAGAGAGAGAAAGCCCAAAGAAATAATCCATAAAAACAGGGACTGAATAGGTATCATGATGACACTAAATTCGTATCTTACAATAGTAACTCTGAACATGAATGGGCTTAATGATCCTATCACAAGACACAGGATTTCAGACTGGATAAAAAAGCAAGACCCATCTCTTTGCTGTCTAGAAGAGACTCATTTCAGACCTAAGAACACCTACAGCCTGAAAAATGAAGGTTAGAGAACAATTTATCATTCAAATGGTCCTCAAAAGAAAACAGGGGTAGCAACCCTCATATCAGATAAATCAAAGTTTATCCCAAAGACTGTAGTAAGAGATGAAGAGGGACACTATATCACACTTTAAAGGGTCTATCTGACAAGAGGACCTAACAATCATGAATATTTATGCCCCGAATGTGGGAGCTGCCAAGTATATCAATCAATTAATAACCAAAGTAAAGATATAGTTAGATAATAATACACTAATAGGAGGAGACTTTAACATGGCACGATCGGCAAATAATGATTTTTTAAGCACAACATCTCCAAAGAAACAAGAGCTTTAAAGGATACACTGGGCCAGATGGATTTCACAGATATTCACAGAACTTTACATCCGAACGCAACTGAATACACATTCTTCTCAAGTGTGATTGGAACTTTCTCCAGAATAGACCACATACTGGGTCACAAATCAGGTCTTAAAGGATACCAAAAGATTGGGATTGTCCCCTGCATATTTTCAGACCATAATGATTTGACACTTGAACTCAATCACAAGAAGAAATTTGGAAAAAATTCAAACAAGTGGAAGTTAAAGACCTTCCTGTTGAAAGATGAAAGGGTCAACCAGGATATTAGAGAAGAATTTAAAAGATTCATGGAAACTAATGAGAATGAAGATATAACCATTCAAAATCTTTGGGATACAGCAAAAGCAGTCCTGGAGGGAAATATATCGCAATACAAGCATACCTCAAAAAATTGGAAAAAAAAATCAAATACACAAGCTAACCTGGCACCTAAAGGAATGGGAGAAAGAACAGAAAATAAAGCCTACACCAAGCAGAAGAAGAGAGTTAAAAAAGATTTGAGCAGAACTCAATGAAATACAGACCAGAAGAATGGTAGAACAGATAAACAAAACTAGGAGTTGCTTCTATGAAAGAATTAATAAGATAGATAAACCATTAGCCAGCCTTATTAAAAACAAAGAGAAAAGACTCTAATTAATAAAATCACATATGAACAAGGAGAGATCACAATCAATACCAAGGAACTACAAATGATTTTAAAAACATATTATGGGCACCTATATGCCAATATATTAGGCAATCTAGTAGAAATGGATGCATTTCTGGAAAACCACATACACCAAAACTGGAACAGGAAGAAATAAAACACATGAACAGGCCAATAAATAACCAGGGAGGAAATTGAAGCAGTCATCCAAAACCTCCCAAGACACAATAGTCCAGGGCCAGATGGCTTCCCAGGGAGATTCTATCAAACATTTAAAGAAGAAACAATTCCTATTCTACTAAAGCTGTTCAGAAAGATAGAAAGAGATGGAATACTTCCAAACTAGTTCTATGAGGCCAGAATCACCTTAATTCCAAAACCAAAGACACCACCAAAAAGAATTATAGACCAATATCCCTGATGAACACAGATGCAAAAATTCTCAACAAGATACTAGCCAATAGGATTCATCAGTACATTCAGAAGATTATACACCATGACCAAGTTGGATGTATCCCCGGGATGCAAGACTGATTCAACTCTCATAAAGCAATCAACGTGATAGATCAGATCAGCAAGAGAAAAACCAAGAACCATATGATCCTCTCAATACATGCAGAGGAACCATTTGACAAAATACAGCATCCATTCCTGATCAAAACTCTTTGGAGTGTAGGGATAGAGGGAACATTCCTCAGCATCTTAAAAGCCATCTACAAAAAGCCCACAGCCATATCATTCTCAGTAGGGAAACACTGGGAGCCTTTTCCCTAAGATCAAGAACACGACAGGAATGTCCACTCTCACCACTGCTATTCAACATAGTATAGGGTCCTAGCCTCAGCAACCAGGCAACCAAAACAAATAAAAGGCATTCAAATTGGCAAAGAAGAAGTCAAACTCTCCCTCTTTGCAGATAACATGATACTGTATGTAGAAAACCAAAAGACTCTATCCCAAAATTGCTAGAACTCAAACACCTATTTGGCAGTGTGGCAGGATACAAAATCCATGCCCAGAAATCAGTGGCATTTCTATACACTAACAATGAGACTAAAGAAAGAGAAATGAAGGAGTTAATCCATTTACAATTTCACCCAAAAGCATAAGGTACCTTGGAACAAAGCTAACCAAAGAGGTAAAGGATCAATACCCTAAAAACTATAGAACACTTCTGAAAGAAATTGAGGAAGACACAAAGAGATGGAAAAATATTCCATGCTCATGGATTAGAAGAATTAATATTGTGAAAATGTCAATGCTACCCAGGGCAATGTACACATTTATTGGAGTCCCTATCAAAATACCATGGACTTTCTTCAGAGAGTTGGAACAAGTCATCTTAAGGTTTGTGTGGAATCAGAAAAGACCCCAAATAGCCAGGGGAAGATTGAAAAAGAAAATCAGAGCCAGGGGCATCACAATGGCCGATTTCAAACTGTATTACAAAGCTGTGATCATCAAGACAGTGTACTGGCACAAAAACAGACACATAGATCAATGAAACAGAATACAGAACCCAGAAATGGGCCCTCAACTCTATGAGCAACTAATATTCGACAAAGCAGGGAAGACTATCCACTGGAAAAAAGACAGTCTCTTCAAAAAATGGTGCTGGGAAAATTGGACAGTCAAATGCAGAAGAATGAAACTAGACAATTCTCTTACACCATACACAAAGATAAACTCAAAATGGATGAAAGATCTAAATGTGAGATAAGTGTCCATCAAAATCCTAGAGGAGAACACAGGCAACACCTTTTTGAACTTGGCCACAGCAACTTCTTGCAAGATATATCTATGAAGGCAAGGGAAACAAAAGCAAAAATGAACTATTGGGACTTCATCAAGATAAGAAGCTTATGCACTGCAAAGGAAATGTCAAGAAAATGAAGACAATCTACAGAATGGAAGAAGATATTTGCAAATGAACTATCAGATACAGGGCTAGAATCCAAAATCTATAAAAAACTTATTAAACTCAACAGCAAAGAAACAAACAATCCAATCATGAATTGGGCAAAATACATGAACAGAAATTTCACCAAAGAAGACATACACATGGCCAATAAGCACATGAGAAAATGCTCTGCATCACTTGCCATCAGGCAAATACAATTCAAAACCACAATGAGATACCACCTCACACCAGTGAGAATGGTGAACATTATCAAGACAGGAAACAACAAATGTGGGCAGGATGTGGAGAAAGGGGAACTCTCTTGCACTGTTGGTGGGAATGTGAACTGGTGTAGCCACTCTGGAAAACTGTGTGAAGGTTCCTCAAAGAGTTAAAAATAGTACTGCCCTACGACCCAGCAATTGCACTGCAGGGGATTTACCCCAAAGATACAGATGCAGTGAAAAGCCGAGATACCTGCACCCCAATGTTTATAGCAGCAATGTCCACAGTAGCCAAACTGTGTAAGGAGCCTCAGTGTTCATCGAAAAATGAATGGATCAAGAAGACGTGGTATATGTATACAATGGAATATTACTCCGCCATTAGAAACGACAAATACCCACCATTTGCTTCAACGTGGATAGAACTGGAGGGTATTATGCTGAATGAAGTAAGTCAATCAGAGAAGGACAAACATTACATGGTCTCATTCATTTGGGGAATATAAAAAATAGTGAAAGGGAATAAAGGGGAAAGGAGAGAAAATGAGTGGGAAATATCAGTGAAAAAAAAAAGAAAAAAGGAAATATCAGTGAGGGTGACAGAACATGAGAGACACCTCAGTCTCAGTAACGAATAACGGTTGGTGGAAAGGGAGGTGGGTTTGGGTTTGGGGTGATTGAGTGACAGGCACTGAGGGGGGCACTCTCGGGATGAGCACTGAGTGTTATGCTATATGTTGGCATATCAAAGTCCAATAAAAAATATATACCAAAAAACATAAATAAGTGATTAATCACTGAATTGTACCTCTGAAGCCAATATTGTACTGTGTTAACTAACTATAATTTAAATAAAAATTTGAAGAAAAAAAGAAGAATCAATCCTAAAATTCATATGGAATCACAAACCCCAAATAGCCAAAACAGTTTTGAGAATAAAGCTGGAAGCATTACACTTCATGATTTCAAACTATATTACAATGCCATAGTAATTAAAAGTATGGTACTGCCATAAAAACAGACATATCCACCAATGGAACAAAACTAAAAGCCCAGAAGTAAACCATCTGTATATGGTCAACTAATATATGACAAGGACTCCAAGAATACTTGATAGAGAAAAAAGGTCTCTTCAATAAATGGTGTTATCAAAATTGGATTTTACATACAAAAGAATGAAAATCACAACAGTTAACTTGAAACAAATTGAAGACTTAAAAGTATGACCTGAAACCATAAAACTCCTAGCAGAAAACAAAGAAAATATATATTTGACATGGATCTTCACAATAGTTTCTTGGTTAGGACACCTAAACACAAAGAACAAAAAACAAAAATAAACCATTGGCAATAAATCAAACTAAGAAGCTTCTACACAGCAAAAAAATCAATCAATAAAATGATAAGTCAAACTATGGAATGGGACAAAATATTGCAAACTACATATATGATAAGAGGTTTTAATCTCCAAACTGTGTAGGGAACTCATAGAATTCAATAGGAAAAAGAAAAAAATTATCTAATTTAAAAATGTGCAATGGACCTGAATAAACATTTCTCCAAAAAAGATATTCAAATGACCAATGGGTACATACAAATGTGTTTAACATTACTAATCAAAAAAAAAATTACTAATCATATGGAAAATACAAATCAAAACCAAAATGAGATATCACCACACAGCTGTTAATGGCTACCATCAAAAAGACAAGAAATAACAAATGGTGGCAAGAATGTGGAGAAAAGGGAATCCTTGTACATTGTCGCTGGAAATGTAAATTGGTGCAGCTGCCATGGAAAACAGTATGGAGTTTCCTCAAAAAATTAAAAATAGGGTTGCCTGGGTGGCTCAGCAGTTGGGTGTCTGCCTTTGGCTCAGGGCGTGATCTCAGAGTCCTGGGATCGAGTCCCACATCAGGCTCCCTACATGGAGTCTACTTCTCCTTCTGCCTGTGTCTTTGCCTCTCTCTGTGTGTCTCTCATGAATAAATAAAATCTTTAAAAAATAAAAATAGATCTACCATATGATCCAGCAATTCCATTTCTGGATATATATACAAAAGGAACAAAATCCGTGTCCTAAAGAAATATCTACACTTACATGTTCATCGTAACATTATTTACAATAGCATAGGTATGGACACAGCCTAAGTATCCATTGATGGATGAATGGATAAAATATTGTGGTACATATACACAGTACACTACTATTCAACTATAAAAGGAAATATTGCCATTTGTGACAACATAGATAGCCCCTGAAGGCATTATGCCAAGTGAAAGAAGTCATACAGAGAAAGACAAATACTGTATAGTCTCCCTTAAATGTGAAATCTAAAAAAAAAAATATTAAAAACCATAGAGAACAAATTCTCAGCTGCCAAGGCAGGAGTGGTGGGTGGGGAAATTAGGTGAATATGGTCAAAAGGTACAAACTTCTACTTATAAATAAGTTCTGGGAGTGTAATGTACCACACGATGACTATAGTTAACAATACTCTATTGTACATTTGAATGTTAAGAGAGATCTTAAAAATTCTCAAATCAAGAGAAAATTGTAATTATGTGAGGTGATGAATGTTACCTAATCTTATTGTGGCAATCATTTTTCAATATATACACATATCAAATCATTATATTGTATACCTTAAAATTATGCAGTGTTATATATTAATTCCCAATAAAATTTTAAAAAATTGAAATATATGTAACATCCTTTCAAGATAAAAAAAAATCGTCAACAAATTTGGTATAAAAGGAACATACCTCTACATAATAAAGGCCATGTCAACAAACCCATAGCTAACATCAGAACATCAGACTCAAAGGTGAAAGGTTTATAACTTTTCCTCTAAGAGTAGGAAGAAGAAAAGGTGCCCACTCTCATCACTCTTATTCAATATAGTATTGGAAGTCCTACTTTGAGCAGTCTGTCAAGATGAAGAAATAAAAGGTATCCAAATAGAAAAGAAAATGTGAAATTAAATTTTTACAAATGATATAATCATATATACAGAAAATCCTAAAGATTCAACCAAACATACCATTGGAAGTAATCAATGAATTCAGTAAATTTGCATAGCATAAAATGAAAACATGGAAGTCAGTTGTGTTTCTATCCACTAATAAAGAAATATCTAGGGATCCCTGGGTGGCGCAGCGGTTTGGCGCCTGCCTTTGGCCCAGGGCACGATCCTGGAGACCCGGGATCGAATCCCACATCGGGCTCCCAGTGCATGGAGCCTGCTTCTCCCTCTGCCTATGTCTCTGCTTCTCTCTCTCTCTCTGTGACTATCATAAATAAATAAAAAAAATTTAAAAAAAAAAGAAATATCTAAACAAGAAATAAAACCAACTCTTCACAATAGCATTAGAAACAATAAAATACACAGAAATAAATTAACCAAGAAGTGAAAGATCTGTTGTGGAAACTATGAGACTTTGATAAAAGAAATTGAAGAAGACAAAACAAATGAAAAGATATCCTCTGTTCATAGATCAGAGGAATTAATATTGTTCAAATATCCATACTACCCAAAGCCATCTACAGATTCAATGTAAACTTTATCAAAATTCAAATGCTATTTTTCACAGAAACAGAAAACAAAATATTACAAATTTATATGAAACCACAAAAGACTTAGAATAACCAAAGCAATCCCTAAAAAGAGCAAAGCAGGAGGCATCAGACTTCTGAATCCAAACTGTACTACAAAGCTATGGTAATCAAAATATTATGGTTATGGCATAAAAACAGAACAATGAAATAGAATCAAGAACCCAGGAATAAACCCCTACATATAGGATCAACTAATATTTGACAGTAGAGCCAAAAATACTCAATGATAAAAAGATAGTCTCTTCAATAAATTGTATTATAAAAACTGGATAATAACATGCAGAAAAATGAAATTCAACTGTTATATTATCACTCAAACATTGACCTCAAGTAAATTAAAGTCTTGAACATAAGACATGAAACTGTAAAACTCCTAGAAGAAAAATTCTTGAAATCGGTCTTGGCAACAACTTTTTGGATATGACATCAAAAGCACAAGCAACAAAAGCAAAATTAATTAGTAGGACTACATCAAACTAAAATGCTTCTGCACAGCAAAAGAAACAATAAACAAGATGAAAAGTCAACCTATGGGGAGGGAAAATATATTTGCTAATTATGTATCTTATACATGTTTAATATCCAAAATATATTACAAACTCATACAGCTCAATAGCAAGAAACAAATCCAAAAAAAAAAAAGAAACAAATCCATTTTAAAATGAGCAGAAGACTTTATTTTTTAAGATTTTATTTATTTATTCATGAGAGACACAGAAAGAGAGAGGCAGAGACATAGGTATAGGGAGAAGCAGGCTCCATGCAGGGCGCCCAAGTGGGACTTGATCCTGGAACTCGAGGATCACGCTCTGAACTGAAGGCAGACGCTTAACCAGTGAGCCACCCAGGCATCCTGAGCAGAAGACTTTAATACACATTTTTCCAATGAAGACATACAAATGGACAACAGGTACATGAAAAGGTGATCAACATCATTAATCATCATGGACATACAAATCAAAACCACAATAAGTTGTTACCTAACACCTGTCAGAACAGCTATTATCAAAAAGGCAAGAGATAATAAATCTTTTTTTAAAATTTTTATTTATTTATGATAGTCACAGAGAGAGAGAGAGAGGCAGAGACACAGGCAGAGGGAGAAGCAGGCTCCATGCACCGGGAGCCCGACGTGGGACTCGATCCCGGGTCTCCAGGATCGCGCCCTGGGCCAAAGGCAGGCGCCAAACCGCTGCGCCACCCAGGGATCCCCGGCAAGAGATAATAAATGTTGGGGAGGATGTGTAGGAAAAAGAACCATTGTGCACTGTAGGTGGGAATTTAAATTGGTACAGCCACTATGGGCAGTAGTATGAAAATTCCTCAAATAATTAAAAATAGAACTACCATATGATTCAGCGTTTCTGGGTATAGATCCAAAGGAAATGAAAACAGGATTCAAAATGATATATGCACTCTCATGTTCACTGAGGCACTATTCACAACAGTTAAGATATGTAAACATTCTAAATATCTGTCAACAGATGAGTAGATAAAGATGTGATATTCAATGGACTATTATTCAGCCATAAAAATGAGGAAATCCTACCATTTGCAACAACACGGGTGAACCTTTAAGGTATTTTGCTAAAAAAAAAAAAAAAAAGAAAAGAAAAGAATAAAAAGGTATTTTGTTTTGTGAAATAAGTCAGACAGAGAAAGACAATGTATTATATCACTTAAATGTGAAGTCTAAAAAAGCTGAATGCATACAGAGTAGAATGGTAGTTACCAGGGGTTGGGGGCTGAAAGAAATGGTGAGACGGTGGTGAAAAGTTACAAAGTTCCAGTTTCAAAATAAATAATGCCAGATCTAATGTACAACATGGTGACTATAGTTAACAATATTATATACTTTAAAGTTGTTAAGAAAGTAGATCTTAAATGATCGCACCACAAAAAAAGAAATGATAATTATGTGACAGGATGCTGGTGTTAGTTACCATTAGGATGGTAGTCATTTTTCAATATATAAGTGTATCAAATCAACATGTTGTACACCTTAAAGTCACTGTTTCTTGTATTTCATTTAAATCTTAATTACATTTTTTAAAATAAAAAGATCACACCAAAATAACAGTAATGTTACAATTGTGTGCTAGTAATTTTAAACTAGCCATTATCAAAATATTCTTTTTTAAAGTTTTATTTTTTAATTTAAATTCCAGTTAGTTAACACACACTGTAATATTAGCTTCAGGTGTACAATTTAGTGATACATCACTTACACACAACACCAAAATATTTTTTTAAAAGGATTTTATTTATTTATTCATTCATGAGAGATACAGAGAGAGAGAGACAGAGACACAGGCAGAGAGAGAAGCAGGCTCCATGCAGGGAGCCTGACGTGGGACTCAATCCCAGGACTCCAGGATCACACCATGGGCCAAAGGCAGATGCTCAACCGCTGAGCCACCCAGGCATCCCAACACCAAAATATTCTAATGAGCAATTAGGAACATGCTTGAGAAAAGTGAAAAAACAAAAGTACCTGCAAATAAATAGAAAGCCAAGTAAAGGGAAAAGAGAGAGAGAGAGGCAAACCAAGAAACAGACTCTTAACTACAGAGAACAAATTGATGGTTATCAGAGGTGAGGTGGGTGGAGGAGGAATGGGCAAAATAGACGGTGAAGATTGAGGACTGCATTTGTGTTGCACATTGGGGGTTGTATGGAAGTACTGAATCACTATATTGTACACCTAAAACTAATATAACCCTGTATTTAACTAGCTGGAATTAAAAGAAAATTTTAAAAAAGTATAGCTATAAGATATAAAAAACAAAAGTGAAATTTAAGAACTGAAAAATATAACCAAAATTTAAAACACAATGGATAACTCAAAAGCATAGTGAATGAGACAGAGGAAAGCATATGTAAACTGGAAAATAAAGCAATAGAAATTATCAATCTGAACAGTAAAGGGAAACAGACTTTTTAAAAAGAATAGATTCTCAGGGACTAATGAGACACTATACTTGTGTTACCAGAGTACTGGAAAGAGAGAAGAGAGAGCATGGGGCTGAAAAAGTCATCAAATTACAAAATGTCCATTAATTGGGTAAAATATCCAAACCTACAAATTCAAGAAGCTGATTAACACTTATGCGGGGCTTTGTTGAAGTCCACAACAAGACATATTGAACTTCCAATGACTAAAGGTAAATAAAGTTAAATAAAATCATAATAAAAATCTTAAAATCAATGAGCGAAATAAATCTCTCCTTATCTATACAGGGAAAACAATTCACATGAACACAATTTCTTATCAGAAACTATGGAAGCCACACCTAAGAAGCAGTATATTTTTCAAGTGCTAAAAAAAAAAAATTCAACGCAGAAAACCTATATCCAGCTACTGTAGATTAAGGTCTGAGAGCTTATGACAAACCTTATGACTGGGATACTAACAGGTGGAATCTCTAAGAAAGGAAGGAGAGTGAAGGGGAGGATGTGATTGAGAGTGAAACACACAAAATTCCCCTGCTGTTCAAGCCCTAATACAAATGAAAGCAAAAGCACAGCAACAACCCCAACCAACAGTGCAGCCCTTAATTCAGGAATTGTTCATGATGAGAGAATATACTCCTACTTGGCTTATTGATATAGATGCCACACTGCATCAAAAGGCCAGGGAAAGGATCTAGGTGCAGCTATGGTTAGTGCAGCTATGGGATCCAGTGGTCAGGGCATGAGAAATGCAATGGCATTTCTCTGACAGGTCATGGAGCAGAGAAAATGAACATCATCACATATCCTTCTGGCAGTAACTGCATGGTGCTCAGGGGGTTTAAGGTACTTACTTCCTTATAGATTGGATTATTCTTGACTGCAGGGAGGCCTGGCCCAATAAGGGGAATCTCCCTGAGCACAATCTATAGAGGAGTTACAACAAATTCTTAGGGAGCTGAGAATGAAATAAGCAATCTGTGTCCCTGTCTTTAGAGGCCCTGATTGGGCCACATTTACTGCAGAATGAAAGGCAAGATACTCCAGTCCACTTCAGCACCAGGTATAAGATACTGATATCCATGTTAGCCCAGTCATGAGACAAGACATTTATGGTGTTGGGCGACCAGCTGCTCACCTGGGGGAAACTGACAAGTTCCAGGAATGGGTATGGGCTATGGGAAAGACCTAAAACAGAAAGGGAACTTGGAAAGCCAATCAGCTGTAAAGCTGTCCAGTAAAAGTAACCCAAAAGCAAATTTGTTTTGACCTCCTTGCTACCAGAATCCAACATGAAAAGATAGATCAGCAACCCAACACTGTATTGATTAGCCTCTGGAAAGCCTGCTCCATCTGCCCCTACCATTCCTGGTGCCTCACCTGCTCCAGCAGAGGTCTCGGGTTACAGTCCTATTTTAGGTAGGTGATTCACATGCCCCAGATACAGGATGGAGACCAAAACTACCTCCATGTGGTTTATGTATACAATGGAATATTACTCAGCTATTAGAAATGACAAATACCCACCATTTGCTTCAACGTGGATGGAACTGGAGGGTATTATGCTGAGTGAAGTAAGTCAGTCGGAGAAGGACAAACATTATATGTTCTCATTCATTTGGGGAATATAAATAATAGTGAAAGGGAATATAAGGGAAGGGAGAAGAAATGTGTGGGAAATATCAGAAAGGGAGACAGAATGTAAAGACTGCTAACTCTGGGAAACGAACTAGGGGTGGTAGAAGGGGAGGAGGGCGGGGGGTGGGAGTGAATGGGTGATGGCACTGGGGGTTATTCTGTATGTTAGTAAATTGAACACCAATAAAAAATAAATTAAAAAAAAAAAACTACCTCCAGATGAAGGCCATTGGAAGTGATGGAAAACCTCACATTAAGCTCACTACTCACTGGTCTCCAGAAATAAACAAAATGTGACAGCTCTGGTTGACACTGGATGCAAGCATACTTTAATACATGCCTACAGTACTTTCAACATCCTGATATAGCTGGTTAAAAAAAGCTAAATAGCTCTTGACAGATAACCATGGACTACCAAGAACTGAACAATGGAGTGCCCGCACATCCATGTGGCTATGCCCAATATTGTCAGCATCTTAGATACATTGACCATGTTGCTAGGAATGTACCATGTTGTCCTGGACTTAGCAAAGCTTTTTTTCAGGATACATCTGACCACAAGATCAATTTTCCTTCATGTAAGAGTGACAGTAGATCTTTCAGCTAATTCCCCAAGGCTACTGTACGTAACCACAATATGATGGTAGTTCGAGATTTCTCTCCATTCTCCTTCCCCACATAGGTTATATGGACCCATTGCATTAATGGTATAATGTTAACATGTGAAGACTTGCCTTTGCTGCAGGACACTGCAAACTTTGCTGGAACATCTACAAAGGAGAAAATGGACAGTAACCCACATAAAATTCAAAATTCAGGCACATCCATAAAGTTTTTGGGAGTTGTGTGGTTGGCTAATATATGCATTATCCTGAAGGTGTAATTAACAAGAAGCAAGCCTATACAACTTCTAAGAATGTAAAATAGATGCAAGCTTTTATAAGGATTTTGAGGCTTTGAAGGACTTTTATTCCCTACTTGGCACAGTACCTCAATCCCTTATACCACTTGGTGAAGAAATGTCATGTGTAGGTATGGGGATTAGAGTAAAAATCCACCTTTGAGAATACAAAAATTCTAGTGAAGCCAATTAAAACTCTGGGCATCTCTCAAGCAGGGCTATCAATTGAGTTATATATATCTGTGACTCCAGAAGGTATGGCTTTGGTACTGTGGCAGAGACAACAGAAGGAGAGTACCTCTAGGATTTTGGTCACAGCTCTGAAAGGGGACAGAAATTCAATGTATCCCCATAAAGCAACAGCTTTTCAAAAAAGATTTATTGATTTCTGGGGGGTCCTCTCTATCTCTTGGATCTGAATGCCTATTTTCTTCCCCAGATTAGGGAAGTACTCAGCTATGATTTGTTCAAATTATTTTTGGTCCTCTCTCTCTCTCTCTCAGTCTCTTCTGGAATACCAATTAGACGTATATTCTTCCTTCTCAAGTTATGATTTATTTCCCTACACCTTTCCTCATGGGCTCTTGTTTCTCTCTTTTTTCCTCAGTTTCCTTCCTTTCCATCAACTTTTCTATGTCACTCTCTCTTCCACTTCATTAACCCTAGCAGTTAGAGCATTCAGTTTGGATAGCATCTCAGCTAAACTATTTTTAATTTTGGCCTGATTAGATCCCAATTCTGCAGTAACGAAGTCTCTAGAGTCCTTTACGCTTTTTTCCAGAGCCACCAATAAATCTATAATTGTCCTTCTGAATTGAATTTCTGACATTGTATTTAAATCTACATTGTGTAACTCTGTGGAAGAGAATATTGCTTCCAGTTCTTTATTTTGTGGTGAATTTTTCCTTCTAGTCATTTTGTCCAGAGTGGCTGTATGAGCAAGCTGAGTCAAAAATATCAACCACCTGCTAACTCTGGGAAACGAACTAGGGGTGGTAGAAGGGGAGGAGGGCGGGGGGTGGGAGTGAATGGGTGACGGGCACTGGGTGTTATTCTGTATGTTAGTAAATTGAACACCAATAAAAAATAAATTAAAAATAAAAAAAAAAATATCAACCACGACCTAAGTAAAATACACCCCCGGATGATTCCAAAGAGGTCAGAGACCAGAAAATGAAAGAAAATGAACAGAACAAAATAAAACTAAAGGACAACTAAAGTGAAAAACAAATTTTACAACAAAGTAGTAAAAATAAAAAACAAAGAAGAAGAAAAAAATAAAAGAAAAGAAAAAAGGGGGTGGGAAGGTAGTGGTGAGGAAGTGGTCATGGAGAGAGAATGTAGTCTCCCTGAGGGGATATAGAGGGCGATCCTCTTGGCCGAGTGTATTTTCTTCTGTATGTTAGAAGATGCTTAATCCCAAATTTATATAAACCAGCAATACTTATATAAAGACCCAACATCGACCACAAAAACATAAACAAGATAAAAGAGGGGAGCAGAATTGAAAGGAAAAGAGAATATAATCTCACAGAATGAACCAACATGGTGTTTCACTTGGTTCTGGGTGTATTTTGCTCATGTATTAGAAGGCACTAACTCCCACCATTGTAAAACAAAATGAGACAGAGAAAGCAAAAAACAAAAAACAAAAACCCCTATCTCGTATATCTACCAAAATGAAACTGAATGCATTGAAGGGAATCCAGAATTGAAAAATATATCTAAGACATGTAATTGTAGAAATATGAGTCAAAAAGGAAAAAACTTAAAAACAAAGAGTTGGTAAAATATTGACGTTAGGATGCGAAAAGTGAAAAAATATTGGAAATATTTAGCCTGATATAAAAATGAGTCATAATGAAAAAAAAGGACCCTCTAGTTTTATATACTATTTTCCCTCAGTGCTGGAGCTTTCCAGTACTGCTTGTTCAGTAAACTTCCTTTTCTCTTGTTCTTCCAGCAGTTCCTCTGGGGGAGGGGTCTGCTGCAGATTCTCAGGTGTCTGAGCCTGAGCAGAGATGCCCCACCCCTTGCCAGGTGCTGGGCTCAGTATGAGCTATTTATCCTGTGAGGCCTTTGTTCCCTAGAGGACCCACTTCTCCCAGACACAAGGTAAAACAAATAGAAAAAAAAATGGTGGTGGCCAGATTTCTAGCTCTGGAGTCAAGCTTCCCACGAGTAACTAACTCCAGTCTCCCAGTACGCACTGGCCCTGATGCTCCTGGGGGCAGACGCAGGTGAACTGACCTCCATGCAGTGGCAGGAGAGTTCCCACTTTCCTGTGCCCTCCTCGGTTCTGCCTGTCCCAGGGGGAATGAGGATAGCCAGCTTTGTCTGTGTGATGCCCTCGGATCTGGGGCCCTCCACCAATGGACCTGTGCTTCCAGGACCACCTCTCCTGAAGGGAATGGAGGACAGCCACCTCTGTCCATTGCCAGGCTCTAGGGTAAAGGGCCCTCCGGAGCCAGTCCGCATATCTTTAAGGCTTCTCCCAAAGCTGTGGTGCTCCAGCCTGTTACTGAGATGGGACAGTGGTTTGCAGTGAGCTTTACAAGGGGGAATTCTACCAAACAAAGAAGAAATAATACCTATTCTACTAAAACTGTTTTGAAGGATAAAAGGGAGGGAATATTTCCAAACTTGTTTTATGAGGCCAGCATTACCTTGATTCCCAAACCAGACAAAGCCCGACCAAAATGAATTATAGATCAACATCCCTAATAAACATGGATGTAAACACTCTCACCAAGATACTATTAAATAGGATCCAATGGTACATTTACATTAAGAAAACTGTTCACCAAGACCAAGTGGGATTTATCTCCACAATGCAAGGGTGGTTCAACACCTGTAGAACAATCAATGTGATAGATTACATCAATAAGAGAAAAAGCTAGAACCATATGATCCTCTCAATAGATGCAGAGGAAGCATTTGACAAAATACAGCATCCATTCCTGATCAAAACTTTTCAGTGTAAGCATAGAGAGAACATTTCTCAATATCCTAAAAGCCATTTATGAAAAGCCCGCAGCAAATATTCTCAATGGGGAACCACTGAGAGCCTAATCAGGAACATGTTCCCTAATCAGGAACATGACAGGGATGTCCACTCTCACCACTGCTATTCAACATAGTACTAGAAGTCCTAGCCTCAGCAATCAGACAACAAAAAGAAATAAAAGACATTCAAATTGGCAGAGAAGAAGTCAAACTCTCCCTCTTCGCAGATGACATGATAGCGTACATAGAAATCCAAAAGACTCCACCCCAAGATTGCTAAACTCATACAGCAAGTGGGCAGTGTGGCAGGATACAAAATCAATGCCCAGAAATCAGTGGCATTCCTATACACTAACAATGAGACTGAAGAAAGAGAAATTAAGGAATCAATCCCATTTACATTTGTCCCCAAAAGCATAAGATACCTAGGAATAAACCTAACCAAAGAGGTAAAGTATCTATACCCTAAAAACTACAGAACACTCCTGTAAGAAATTGAGGAAGTCTCAAAGAGATGGAAAAATATTACATGCTCATGGATTGGGAGAATTAATATTGTGAAAATATCCATGCTACCCAGGGCAATTTACACATTTAATGCAATCCCTATCAAAATACCATGGACTTTCTTCAGAGAGTTGGAACAAATCATCTTAAGATTTGTGTGGAATCAGAAAAGACCCCAAATAGCCATAGGAATATTGAAAACGAAAACCAGAGCCAGGGGCATCATAATGGCCGATTTCAAACTGTATTACAAAGCTGTGATCACCAAGACAGTGTGGTACTGGCACAAAAACAGACACATAGATCAATGGAACAGAATACAGAACCCATAAATGGGCCCTCAACTCTATGGGCAACTAATATGCGACAAAGCAGGGAAGAATATCCACTGGAAAACAGACAGCCTCTTCAATAAATGGTGCTGGGAAAATTGGACAGCTACATGCAGAAGAATGAAACTAGACCATTCTCTTACACCATACACAAAGATAAACTGAAAATGGATGAAAGATCTAAATGTGAGACAAGAATCCATCAAAATCCTAGAGGAGAGCACAGGCAACAACCTTCTTGAACTTTGCCACAGTAACTTCTTGCAAGATACATCTATGAAGGCAAGGGAAACAAAAGCAAAAATGAACTATTGGGACTTCATCAAGATAAGAAGCTTTTGCACAGGAAAGGATACAGTCAACAAAACTAAAAGACAACCTACAGAATGGGAGAAGATATTTGCAAATGACCTATCAGATAAAGGGTTAGTATCCAAGATCTATAAAGAACTTATTAAACTCAACACCAAAGAAACAAACAATCCAATCATGAAATGGGCAAAAGACATGAACAGAAATCTCACAGAGGAAGACATACACATTGACAACAAGCACATGAGAAAACGCTCTGCATCACTGGCCATCAGGGAAATAGAAATCAAAACTACAATGAGATACCACCTCACACCAGTGAGAATGGGGAAAATTAACAAGGCAGGAAACTACAAATGTTGGAGAGGATGTGGAGAAAGGGGAATCCTCTTGCACTGTTGGTGGGAATGCAAACTAGTACAGCCACTCTGGAAAGCAGTGTGGAGGTTGCTCAAGCTCTAAAAATAGAGCTAAATTATGATCCAGCAATTGCACTACTGGGTATCTACCCCAAAGATACTGATGTAGTGAAACACTGGGATACCTGCACCTCAATGTTCATAGCAGCAATGTCCACAATAGCCAAACTGTGGGAGGAGTCCTGATGTCCTTTGACAAATGAATGGACAAAGAAGAGATGTTATGTACATACAATGGAGTATTACTCAGCCAGAGAAGAGACAAATACCCACCGTTTGCTTCAACATGGATGGACCTGGAAGGTATTATGTTGAGTGAAGTAAGTCAATCTAAGAAGGACAATCATCATATGGTTTCACTCATACGTGGAATATAGGAAATAGTGAAAGGGACCATAAGGGAAGGAGGGGAAACAGAAAGGGGAAAAATTAGAGAGGAAAACAAACCATGACAATCTCTTGACTCTAGGAAATAAACAGGGTTGCTGAAAGGGAGGCAGGTGGGGGGATGGGGTAACTGAATGATGGACATTAAAGAAGGCATGTGATGTGATGAGTACTGGGTGTTATGTTATATGTTGGCAAATTGAATTGAATTTTAAAAAATAAATAAGAAGAGAAATTAAAATTATTTCTCTTTATAAAAGTTTTGTTTTTAAAATCAAAACAAAAACAAAAAACCAGAAGATTTATTTATTTATTTGAGGCAGGGAGGGGCAGACAGAGAGGGAGTGAGAATCCCAAGCAAACTCTGGACTGAACACAGAGCCTGACCCGGGGCTCAATCTCACGATCCCTGAGATTCCAACCCAGAGATCACAGCCTGAGCTGAAACAAGAGTCAAATGCTTAACTAACTACACCACCCAGGCACCCCCATAGAGCAACATCAGTGTATCTAGAACACCTTCAGGTAGAACCTCTCATAGAGGAACAGTATATCATAGTAAGAACTTCACTTCCTATCATGGGGTGGGTTGAGAATGTACCATCAACCCACCTCTGCCATGGCTCAAACTCTCACTTTGACTAAGTGGTGTGCTTTTCTGCAGCAAAAGAGCACCATGTTCACCAGCCCACTGTCTCTAGAAACGCAGGAGGTACTAGGCCCTGTAGACTATATAGATTCTCCAAATAACCTCACACATTCCTGTGGGGGCCCCTGCATCCTGTATAGAGGAGTTGGGGATATTTCTGCTGATGCCTGGCATACAGATAGGTCTAGTCAGGGCATCTTCCACAGGAGCTGGAGTCACTATTCAACCCAACACTGACACCATCTGGATGGAAACAGGAAAAAACCGCAGTAGCCAGTGGGCTGAACTCAGAGCAGTTTGGCTAGTGATTGCTCATGAGCCCTGGCCATTAACCCTGACTGACAGTTGGGCCGATCAAAAAGGATTAAACCAATTTCTTGGATAATGCGAAGCTGAGGTGTGGATAATCATGAATAATCCCTTGTGGGGTTGTCTATTTGGAAAAGGTATTTGGGTTTGCCTGCAAGAGCCTAAGCAGTCCTCACCTTCTTCCATATCACATCTTATAAGGTACTGATAACTCTTAGCCCAGGTATAACCCCTAGCAACTAACCCTTCAGTACATACAGCAGACTGGGTGCATAGAAGAGTGGCCAGTCACCATAGTATCCAGGTTGAATGGCATATTGCCAAGAATGGTGGATTGCCCTCGAAATACAGTGATTTGGTTAGTGCAATAACAGCATTCCTGTATATTCTAAACAATGCCCATGGCAACTGCCAAAGGCCATCCACCAGAGCTCAACCAGTGAGAGACTGGCAAATTGATTATATTGGTCCCATCCCTCCAAGGGAGGGTTTGAAATATGCCTTTGTTTGTGTGGATACCGCATCTGGCCTAACCCAAGCCTTCCCATCGATGTGTAAGCCAAGCTACTACCATTAGGGCATTAGACTATATAGAAATACAATCACATTTTAAGAGTCATTATATTCAAGCCTAGGCAAAAAAACGTGACATTAATTGAGGTTACATCTCCTTTATAACCTGTAAGTAGCAGAGATAGTAGAAAGAAAAATGGAATAGTAAAGCAGCAGATTAAATAACTAACAGATAAAACCACCTTGGCCAGGTGAACTAAAGTATTACCCCAAGCTTTAATACATTTAAATGATCAACAAGCAGAGGTTGTTGCCCCATATGCCCAAGACATATGCCCCATATGCTTGGACCCCTGCCAAGACATCCACTATCAAAAAGGTATGGAAATCACAGTAAATAGTCATTGTCCCAACTCTCACCACAGATCAATGTTCTTTGTTGATGAGAACACCAAGCCCCATCATACCTGGGAAAGGCATTATCTACTGGGATATGGAATGGAATGACCTACTGGAATGCGTGATTACTTTACATTCCTGGGCGGGTGGGGGAACCACTCAACATGGGATCCCATTGTCCTGCTGCAAGCCAGACCTATTGAAACACAGTATACTTGGAATGAAACACACGCCGTTGAAAGAGGGGGAAATTTAGAGGTCCTGATGTAGTATATCCTGCCGCCAGTCCATCTTCTCACACCTTGACAGTGCTGCTTCCCTCAGCCAATAAGTATGGTATGCACAACAAAGTCAAGTTCCTAAAGCTGCCAACCTCCCTCTCTTTAAGGCCAGATGGGCATGTTCTGTTTTCCACTGGTACAATCATTTGGCTATCATCTCCTTTCCTTCCATTGGCCTGGAGGACATTATAGCATACATATAAGCCACTACTAAATTCACCCAACAACCTTTAAATGATAGCCAGGACATTCAAATTGGCAAAGAAGAAGTCAAACTCTCCCTCTTTGCAGATGACATGATATTGTACATAGAAAACCCAAAAGACTCCACCCCAAGATTGCTAGAACTCATACAGCAATTTGGCAGCATGGCAGGATACAAAATCAAGCCCAGAAAACAGTGGCATTTCTATACACTAACAATGAGACTGAAGAAAGAGAAAGTAAGGAGTCAATCCTATTTACATTTGCACCCAAAGGCATAAGAGACCTAGGAATAAACCAAAGAAGTATAGGATCTATACCCTAAAAACTACAGAACACTTCTGAAAGAACTTGAGGAAGACAGAAAGAGATGGAAAAAAATTCCATGCTCATGGATTGGAAGAATTAATATGGTGAAAATGTCAATGCTACCCAGGGCAATTTACACATTTAATGCAATCCCTATCAAAATACCATGGACTTTCTTCAGAGAGTTGGAACAAATCATCTTAAGATTTGTGTGGAATCAGAAAGGACCCCAAATAGGCAAGGGAATTTTAAAAAAGAAAACCATAGCTGGGGGCATCACAATGCCAGCTTTCAGGTTGTACTACAAAGCTGCAGTCATCAAGACAGTGTGGTACTGGCAAAAAAAACAGACACATAGATCAATGGAACAGAATAGAGAATCCAGAAGTGGACCCTCAACTTTATGGTCAACTAATACTCAACAAAGGAGGAAAGACTATCCACAGGAAAAAGGACAGTCTCTTCAATAAATGGTGCTGGGTAAATTGGAGAGACACATGCAGAAGAATGAAACTGGACCATTCTCTTACACCATACACAGAGATAAACTAAAAATGGATGAAAGATCTAAATGTGAGAAAAGATTCCATCAAAATCCTAGAGAACACAGGCAACACCCTTTTTGAACTCAGCCACAGTAACTTCTTGCAAGATACATCCATGAAGGCAAGAGAAACAAAAGCAAAAATGAACTACTGGACTTCATCAAGATAAGAAGCTTTTGCACAGCAAAAGAAACAGTCAACAAAAACTAAAAGACAACTTACAGAATGGGAGAAGATATTTGCAAATGACGTATCAGATAAAGGGCTAGTATCCAAGATGTATAAAGAACTTCTTAAACTCAACACCAAAGAAACAAACAATCCAATCATGAAATGGGCAAAAGACATGAACAGAAATTTCACAGAGGAAGACACAGACATGGCCAACAAGCACATGAGAAAATGCTCTGCATCACTGGCCATCAGGGAAATAGAAATCAAAACCACAATGAGATACAACCTCACACCAGTGAGAATGGGGAAAATTAACAAGGCAGGAAACTACAAATGGAGAGGATGTGGAGAAAGGGGAACTCTCTTGCACTGTTGATGGGAATGTGAGCTGGTGCAGCCACTCTGGAAAACTGTGTGGAGGTTCCTCAAAGAGTTCAAAATAGATCTGCCCTACAACCCAGCAATTGCACTGCTGGGGATTTACCCCAAAGATACAGATGCAGTGAAAAGCTGAGACACCTGCACCCCAATGTTTATAGCAGCAATGTCCACAATAGCCAAACTGTGGAAGGAGCCTTGGTGTCCATCGAAAGATGAATGGATAAAGAAGATGTGGTATGTATATACAATGGAATATTACTCAGCCATTGGAAATGACAAATACTCAACATTTGCTTCCATGTGGATAGAACTGGAGGGTATTATGCTGAGTCAATCGGAGAAAGACAAACATTATATGGTTTCATTCATTTGGGGAATATAAAAATACTAAAAGGGATTAAAGGGGAAAGGAGAGAAAATGAGTGGGAAATATCAGAGAGAGTGACAGAACATGAGAGACTCCTAACTCTGGGAAATGAACAAGGGGTAGTGGAAGGGGAGGTGGGCAGGGGGATGGGGTGACTGGGTGATGGGCACTGAGGGGGGCACTTGATGGGATGAGCACTGGGTGTTATACTACATGTTGGTAAATAGAACTCCAACCAAAAAAATATACAAAAACAATAACACAGTTGTCAAGAACATGGAAACAGCATATTCTCTTCAATAAATGGCATGAAACTGGATAACCACATGACAAAGAATAAAATTATTCCCTTTTCTTATGTCATATACAAAAATTTACTGAAAATGGATTAAGGCTTAAATGTAACATCCAAAACTATAAAACTCCTAGAAGAAAACATAGGGAAAAAAACTTGACATTGATCTGAGCAATGATTTTTTGGATTTGGCCCTATAAGCACAGTCGAAAAAAAATAGACAAGCCAGGTTGCATCACACTAAAAACCTCTGCACAACCCTGGAAATAATTAACAAAATAGGAATAGCATTTGGAATGGGAGAAATATTGGCAAATGATACACGTGATAAGGGGTTAATATCTAAAATATATAAGAAACTTAAACAATTCCATAGCGAAAAAAACCTCACAGTAACTCAATTAAAAATGGGTAAAGGGTTCATACTACCCAAAGCAATCTACAGTTTCAATGGAATCCCTACCAAAATGCCAATAGCATTTTCTTCACAGCACTATAACAACTAATTTAAAATTTGCCTATAACTGCAAAAGACCTCAAATAGCCAAAGAAACCTTGAGAAAGAACAAAACTGAATATATCATAATCCCAGATTTCAAGATATACTACAAAGTTATAGTAATCAAAACAGAATGGTATTGGCACAAAAATTAACATATGAATCAAAAGAACAGGATAAAAAAACTCAGAAATAAACACCTATATGGTAAATTAATATATGACAAAGGAGGCAAGAATACACAATGAGAAAAAACAGTCTCTTTAATAAATGGTGTTGTAAAAACTGGAGAGCTACATGCAAAAGAATGAAACTGGACCACTTTCTTACACCATACACAAAAATAAACTCACAATTTTTTTAAACTCACAATTGATTAAGACCTAAATGTGAGACCTGAATCCATAAAACTCCTAAAAGAAAATATAGGCAGTAATTTCTTGGACATCAGCCTTAGCAACATATTTATGGATATGTTTCCACAGGCAAGGGAAATGAAAGTAAAATTAAACTACTGAAACAAAACAAAAACCCTTCATACAACAAGAAAAGCCATCCACCAAAAAAAGGTAACCTACTGAAAGGGAAAAGATACTTGCAAATGATATATCGTATAAAGGGTTAATATTCAAAACATACACAGAACTTACATAATTCAACACACACAAAAAAAAAACCCAATTTGATTTAAAAATGTGCAGAGTACCTGAATAGACATTTAAAAAAAAAAAGACATACAGATGGCCAACAGACACATTAAAAGATATTCAACATCACTTATCATCAGAGAAATGCAAATCAAAACCATAATGACACATCACTTTACACCTTTTAGGATTGCTATTATTAAAAGGAAAAATGATAAGGTGGTGAGGATATGTAGAAAGGGGAACCTTCATACACTGTTGGTGGGAATGTAAATTCGTGCAACTATTGTGGAAAGCAGTAAAGAGTTTCCTCAAAAAATTACAAAACAGAAATACCATATGATCCAGCAATTCCACTTCTCGGTATTTTTCCAAAGAAAACAAAACCACCAATCTGAAGAGATATATCCACCCCTTTGTTCATTGCAGCATTATTTACAATAATCAAGAAACAACCCAAGTGCCCATCAATAGATGAAAGGATAAAAAAGATTTGGCATACACACACACACACACACACACACCCCCCAAATAATGGAATAATACTAAACCATAAAAAAGAATGAAATCTCACCATTTGCAATAACAAGGATGGACCTACAGTGTATTATGCTAAGTGAAATAAGTCAGACAGAGAAAGACAAATACCATATGATTTCGCTTACATGTGGAAGGAATCTAAAAACCAAAACAAATGAATAAAGTCTTAAATATAGAGAACAAATTTGTGGTAGCCAGAGGGATGGGGAGTGCAAAATAGATGAAGGGGATTTAGGGGTGGTAGAAGGGGAGGAGGGTGGGGGGTGGGAGTGAATGGGTGAGGGCACTGGGGGTTATTCTGTATGTTAGTAAATTGAACACCAATAAAAAATAAATTAAAAAAAAAGAGGTACAAACTTCCAGTTATAAAATAAATAAGTCATGAAATTGGAAAGGAATGCATAGGCAATATAGTCAGTAATATTGTAGTAATGTTGTATAATGACAGATGGTGACTACACTTATCTTAGTACTACATAGAATTGTCAAATCAAGACATATACTGGAAACTCATATGATACTATATGTTAATTATACTTCAGTAATTTAAAAAATTGGGAAGAATTGGTAAAATAGACAAAAGAGATTAAGAGTACACTTACTGAGCACTGAGAAATGTGTAGAATTGAATCATACTGTATACCTAAAATTAATATAACATTGTGTTAATTATACTTGAATAAAAATTTTAAAAACATATATACCATTCATATTGTAACCAAAAGAGAGTGAAGGTGGCTATACTAATAACAAAATAGGCTCTAAGTCAAACACTGTTGCAAGAGACAAAAAAGACATTATTATATATTGCCAGTAGTCAATTTGCCAAGAAGATATAACAATAAAAAACATATGCACCAGGTATCAGGACTCAAAATATATGAGGCAAATATTGATAAAAATCGAAAGAAGAAATACATAGCCCTACAATAATAGCTGGAGACTCTAATACCCTACATTCAGAATGCATAGAATAATCAGACATTGTATAAGTAAGGAAACAGAAGTCTTGAACTGCACAATAAATCTACCAGACCTCGCATATACATTAACAGTCCATGAATCAACAGAACACACATTCTTCTCATGTACACAACAAACATCCTCCAGGATAGAGGACTCTAAGTCTACAAAATAATACTAACACACTTAAGAGGTCTAAAATCATGCAAAGTATTATTATTCTAGACAGAAAGGAATGATACTAGAAATCAATAGTAAAAAAAACCCAGAAAATTCTCTAATACATGGAAATTAACACTAAAAAAAGCACAAGGAAATTTTTAAAATATTTTGAGAGAATCAAACAAAACACATGACACAAAAGCTTATAGGATGCAGTGAAAGCAGTGTTAAGATGGAAATTAGTAGATCTAAGTGTTTATATTGAAAAAAAGAAGAAAGACTTTAAATCAACAACTAAAATTCACATGTTAAGTAACTAGGAAAAAAATAAAACTAAATCCAAACCTAGCAGAATAAAGAAAATGATAATGATTAAAGTGGAAACAAATGAAATAGATAATGGGAAAAAAACGAGTAAAACAACAAAACAAAAAATTGGTTCTTTGAAAAGATCAACAAATTTGACAAACGTTTACCTATGCCGACTAAGTAAAAAGAGAAAAAAAAATTATCAAATCAGCAATGAAGTGGAACCTTACTACTGATTTTAAGAGATAAAAAGATTGTAAAAGAATACTACGAAAAGTTGTCCACCAAGAAACTAGATAACTTAGATGAAATGCACAAGTTTTTAGAAACGCATGATCTGGGTGGGGGGATGGGGTGACTGGGTGACAGGCACTGAGGGGGGCACTTGACAGGATGAGCACTGGGTGTTATACTCTATGTTGGCAGATCTAACTCCAATTAAAAAAATATACAAAAAAATAGAAACACATGATCTACCAACACTGATTCATGAAGAAATAGAAAATCTGAATAGACCTATAACTAGTATGAAGATGGACTCAGTAATCAAAAACCTCTCAATAAAGAAAAGCCCTGCATCAGATGGCTTCCTTGAGTAAACTACACCAAATACTTAAAGATTAACATTAAGTCTTCTCAAACTCTTATAAAACATTGAGGAAGAGCAAAGACTTCCTAACTCGTTCTATAAGGCTAGCATTATCATGAGACCAAAGGCAGACAAAGGCATTAAATACTATGGAGAGTTCTCAAAAAAAATCTAAAAATAAAACTATCATGTGACCCAGCAATCTCTTTTCTGGATATATTCTCCCCAAAAATGAAAGCAATACTTTCAAGATATCATCAAAAAATTGAATACTTAGGAATAAATTTAACCAAGAAAATAAAAAATCTGTACATTAAAAAATACAAGACTTTGCCAAAAGAAATAAAACACACAGAAATGGAAGGGCATCCTGTGTTCATGGATTGCAAGAATTAACATTATTAATTATCTTTAAAGATTTTATGTATTTATTTTAGAGACAGGGAGATAGTGAGAAAGAGCATGAGCGGGATCCCTGGGTGGCGCAGCGGTTTGGCGCCTGCCTTTGGCCCAGGGCACAATCCTGGAGACCCGGGATCAAATCCCACGTCGGGCTCCTGGTGCATGGAGCCTGCTTCTCTCTCTGTGTGTGTCTCTGCCTCTCTCTCGGTCTGTGGCTATAATAAATAAATAAATAAATAAATAAATAAATAAATAAATAATAAATAAATAAAATATTTAAAAAAAAAAAAAAGAAAGAGCATGAGCATGGGAGAGAGGGAGAAGCAGGCTCCCTGCTGAGCAGGGAGCCCAACGTGGGGTCCAGTCTCAGGACCCTAGGATCATGACCTGAGCCAAAGGCAGCTGCTTAACCAACTGAGCCACTCAGTTGCCCCAGAAGAGTTATTATTATTATTTTTTAAAGATTTTTTATTTATGTATTCATGAGAGACACAGAGACATAGCAGAGGGAGGGAGCCCAATGTGGGACTCAATCACGGAACTACAGGATCACACCCTGAGCTGAATGCTGAATGCGCTTAACCACTAAACCACCCAGGTGTCCAAAGAGTTAATATTATTAAAATGTCCTTGTTACTCAAAGCCATCTATAAATTTAAAACATCTCTATCAAAATCTCAATTGCATTTTTCAGAGATAGAACAACAATCCTAAAACTTGTAGAACTATAAAAGACCCAAACAGCCAAAGCAATAATGAGAAAGAACAAAATTGGAGGCATCTATATTTCAACTATATTACAAAGCTATAATAATTGAAACATATGGTACTGGCATAAAAATAGACACATAGATCAGTATAATAGAATTAAACCCCCACATTATTTTATTATTAAACTAATACTTGATAAGGGAGCTAAGACTATCCAATGTGGAAAGACAATGTCTTCAACAAATGGTGCTGGAAAAATTGGATAACCACATACAGAAACATGAAATTGGACCCCTATCTTACACCACTCAGAAGAAGTAGCTTGAAATAGATTAAAGACTTAAACATAAACTTGAAACCATAAAACTTCTAGTAAGAAAATATAGGGAAGAATCTCCTTGATATTGGCCTTGGCAATGGTTTTCTTTATATGACACCTAAAGAACAGGCAACAAAAGAAAAATAAACAAGACTAGATCAAACTTAAACAATCAAGAAGATGAAGAAAACAAAAAAACAACAATCATGAAGATGAAGAAAATACATGGAAAAAATATTTGCCAATTATGTATCAAAAAGTGTATAAATATCCAAAAATTTTCAAGAACTCATTCAACTCAATAACAAATAAATAAAATTCTAATTAAAGAATGGGCAGAGAAACTACACAGATTTTTTTTCCCAAATAAGACATCCAAAATGTCAACAGGTACATGAAAAAGTACTCAACATTGCTAATCAGGAAAATACAAATCAAAACCATAGTGAGATATTACCTTACACCTGTCAGAAAAATGGTCATCAAGAAGGCTAGAATTAACAAGTGTTGGCAAGGAAGTGGAGAAAAGGGAATCCTTGTACAGTTGGTGAGATTATAAAACTTGTTCAGTCATTATGGAGAATAGTATGGTAATTCCTCAAAAAATTAAAAACATAAATAGCATATGATCCAGTAATCCCTCTTCTGGGTATATATCCAAAGGAAATGAAAGCTGGTTATTAAAGAATATATGCAGTCCCATGTTTATTGTAGTATTTATTATTCAAAATATCCAAAATATGAAAAAAACATTATCAATGGATAAGTGGATTAAGAAGACATGGTGTATACATAATGAAATACTATTCAACCACGAGAAAAAAGGAAATTCTGTCATTTGCTACAACACAGATGGAACTCGAAGACATTATGCTACGTGAGATACGTCAGAAAAATAAATACTGTATGGTATCCCTTATATGTGAAATCTAAAAAAAAAAACAACTTGAAAACACAGAGTGGATTGATGGTTATAAGGGGTTGGGGAGTGGGGAAATGGGAGAGATATTGCTTAAGGCTATATGCTTGCAATTGGTAGATAAATAAGACCTAGAGATCTAATACACAGCACAGTGACAAAAATATAAACATTGAACTTTCTAAGAGACTAGATTTTAATTCTTCCCACCACTAGAAGAAATAACAGTTATGTGGCATGACAGAGGTTTTACCTAATGCCACAGTGGCAATCTTATTGAGATATAAATTTATCAAGTCAATATGTTATAGACCTTAAATTTACACACTGTTATATGTCAATTATTACTCAATAAAAGATTTTTTAATAAAATAAAGTAAAAAAAAAACAAAAAGTAAGATGCAAACAGTAACAATAAGAGAGCTGAGGTGTCCATGCTAATATAAAAATATAAACCAACATTATTACTTGAGATAAAGAGGGATATTTCATAGTGGTTAAGAATTAATTCATCAGGAAAATATAAGAATTGTAAACATATCTGTACCTAACAAAGGAGCCCCATGCTACACGAAGCAAAAATTAACAGAAATGAATAAAATATGTAAAATCCAACAAAAATAGTTGGAGACTTCAGTGACGCATTCTGCATAATGGAGAGGAAAATGAGACAGAATATCAACAAGAATATAGAAGAAATAAACAGAACTATGAGGTAGACCTAACTCACATTTTTAGAACAATCCAACCAATAACAATATAAATTCCTCTCAAATGTACATAAAACTCTCTTAAAATAAATACTATGGTAAAATAAAATAAATCTCAAAAAATTTTAAAGGATTTATATCATACAATTTATGTCCCCAAACCACACTGAAATTAAATTAGAAATCAAAAACAGAAGAAAATGTAATTCAAATAGAAATGTTTTAATTCAAAATTAATTTAAATTTTGGAAATCCTTAAGAAAGGAAAAGACAGAGACAAGGGGCTGGGAGCGAGAAGGAGAAGCAAAAAAGAAGAACAGGAGAAGTAGGAGAAAGAGAAAAAAGGAGGAAAGGAAAAGATCTAGATTAGAAAGGAACAGATAAAACTGTTCATCACAGATTACATAAATTTATATGTAGAAAACCCTAAGAATTTTACAGATACTGGCACAGACACACATAGACACACACATGCACACACATAGACACACACATTAGAACTACTAAATGTGCTCAGAAAGGGCAAGAGGCTGCACATCAATATACAAAAATAAATTGTACTACCATAAACTAATAATATGCAACCCCAAAATGAAATTCAGTAATTCTGTTAACAATAGGTTCAAAAAAGAGAAAACATGTAGAAATAAGTTTAACAGAAGAATTGCAAGTTTTGTGCACTGACAACTATAAAACATTATTGGAGAAAATTTTAATATTTAAATAATGGAGAAATATGCCATGTTCAAGATCAGATGACTTAACATTGCTAACTTGGTAATGGTCCCAAATTTATCTATAGATTCAATGTGATTCCTATCAAAATTCCAGCTAGTTTTTTAAAAGAAATTGATGAGATGATCTTAAAATTTATATAGTAATATGGAAGACTCAGGGAGGTCAAAATAATAATTAAAAAGCAAATTTACTGGACATACATATTCTAATTTAAAAACTTAGTACAAAACAAAAACCTACTACAAAGTTATAATATTCAAGATGGTATGGTACTGACATGAAGACAGACCTAGAGACAATTGAATAGAATTAAGAGTCCAGGAACAAATCTCTAAGTTTACAGTTAATTGATTTTCAACAGAGATATTGAGGCAATTCAATTTAGAAAAAGGACAGTCTTTAACAAATGGTGCTGGGACGATTCAACAGCCACATGTAAAAATATGTATTTAGACCCTTATACAAACCACACACAAAAGTGAACTCAAAATGGATCACAGACCTAAAAATGTTTTAGAAGTAAACAGAGCAAGTCTTTTTGATATCGTGTTAAGCAAAAATTGCTTAGATACATATTAAAGGCACAAGCAATAAAATTTGATGAGTTGGGTTTTATCAAAATTGAAAACTTTTTCAGTTCAAAAGATGCCATGAACAACATAAAAAGGCAAGCCACAGACTAGTAGAAAATGTCTATCCACCATACATCTGATAAAGGGCTTCTATCTAGAACATGTAAAGGGAACTTTGTAACTCAACAAGCAGACAACCAATTTTTTTAAAAAAGTTATACACACACAAAGTTATACACAAATGTTCATTGAAATTTTATTTATAAAAGCCAAAATCTAGGGGGGAGAAAGATTTCCTCAGTAGGTGAACTGCTCAACAAACCATTGTATATCTGTACTATAAATACTACACAGCAATAAAAAAGGAATGAATCGTGGATATACCCAGGAATCTAGATGATCCTCAGAAGTACGCTGAGTGGGAGGCGGGGCAAGATGGCGGAAGAGTAGGATCCCCAAGTCACCTGTCTCCACCAACTTACCTAGATAACTTTCAAATCATCCTGAAAACCTACGAATTCGGTCTGAGATTTAAAGAAAGAAAAACTGGAATGCTACAGTGAGAAGAGTTCACGCTTCTATCAAGGTAGGAAGACGGGAAAGAAAAGAAAAGGAAAGAAAGAAAAAGAAAAAGAAAGAAAGAAAGAAGAAAGAAAGAAAGAAAGAAAGAAAGAAAGAAAGAAAGAAAGAAAGAAAGAAAGAAAGAAAGAAAGAAAAAGGAAGGAAGGAAGGAAGGAAGGAAGGAAGGAAGGAAGGAAGGAAGGAAGGAAGGAAGGAAGGAAGGAAGAAAGAAAGAGAAAGAAAAAAAAGGCATCTAAGGGGGAGGAGCCCCAGCGAGGAGCCGGGCTAAGGCGCCGCAGCGAGTGCCCCCAGGACAGTAAAGCCCAGGCCCAGAGAAGCGGAGCTTCACCAATCTTCCTGGATGGAAAGGCACTCGCAGGGAGCTTAGGCAGGATCCCAGGAATGGCGGGGATGCCCTCAGGCTCCCAGGGGCACTGATGGAGGAACTTCGCCCCGGGGAGAGCGCACCACACACTCTACAGGCCTTGCTCCCTAAAGGGCTGCAGCGCAGGTGGGGGAGGGGGGCGTGGGAGCAGCTCAGGCAGTGGCTCAGGCTGCAGCTCGCGTGGAGAGGGCTGCGCGCCCAGGGAGCACGATACAAACAGCACAGGCACCGGAGCCCACGGCCCTGGGGGACACAGCCCAGGATTCCCCACTCCCTCGCACTCCCCCCATGATAGGCAGAGACTGGGAGGACACAGGACAGCAAGGACGCTCCTGCCACGGTGCAGCCCCAAGCGGTGCAGACCTGCACCCCCTGCCCCTGGAGCATCCAGGCTCCTGTGGACTGGGAGCTGTGGTAGTTACTCAGGAGCTGACTCTAAGGCAGGAGAGCTGGACTCCACCGCCACTGTTGTTCCTTCTGGTGTCACCTTGACCTGGGACTGAACAGGGGCCTCACAGGATAAACAGCTCCCACTGAGCCGTGCACCTGACAGGGGGATGGGCAGCTCCCTCAGGTGCACACACCTGAGAATCAGCACAGCAGGCGACTCCCCCAGAAGACCAGCTAGAAGGACAGAGGAAAAGCAAGTCATTGACCAAGCAGCACTGGAAAGTTCCAGGGGAAGTAGAGGGATCTACAGTATATAGAATTAGAGGATACTCCCCCTTGTTTTCTGTTTTCTGTTTGCCCCCCCCTTTTTTTTTCTTTTTTTTTTTTCCTTTTTCCTCTCTTTCTTTTTCCAGTAAAACTTGTTTTTGGCCACTCTGCACTGAGCAAAATGACTAGAAGGAAAAACTCACCTCAAAAGAAAGAATCAGAAACAGTCTTCTCTCCCACAGAGTTCCAAATTTGGATTACAATTCAATGTCAGAAAGCCAATTCAGAAACACAATTATAAAGCTACTGGTGGCTCTAGAAAAAAGCACAAAGGATTCAAGGGACTTCATGACTGCAGAATTTAGATCTAATCAGGCCGAAATTAAAAATCAATTAAATGAGATGCAATCCAAACTGGAGGTCCTAATGACGAGGGTTAATGAGGTAGAAGAATGAGTGAGTGACACAGAAGACAAGTTGATGCCAAGGAAGAAAACTCAGGACAAAAGAGAAAAACAATTAAAAGATCATGAGGATAGGTTAAGGGAAATAAATGACAGCCTCAGAAGGAAAAAATCTACATTTAATTGGGGCTCCCTAGGGTGCCAAAAGGGACAGAAGTCCAGAGTATGTATTTGAACAAATCATAGCTGAAAACTTTCCTATTCTGGGAAGGGAAACAGGCATTCAGATCCAGGGGATAGAGAGATTCACCCCTAAAATCAATAAAAACCACTCAACACCTCCACATTTAATAGTGAAACTTGTAGATTCCAAAGATAAAGAGAAGATCCTTAAAGCAGCAAGAGACAAGAAATACATAACCTTTATGAGGAGAAAATTTAGGATAACAGCAGACCTCTCCACAGAGACCTGGCAGGCCAGAAAAAGGGCTGGCAAGATATGTTCAGGGTCCTAAATGAGAAGAACCTGCAGCCAAGAATACTTTATCCCAAAAGGCTCTCATTCAGAATAGAAGGAGAGATAGAGAGCTTCCAAGATAGGCAGAAACTGAGAGAATATATGACCACCAAGCCGGCTCTGCAAGAAATATTAAGGGGGACCCTGTAAAAGAAAGAGGAAGTCCAAGGAAACAATCCACAAAAACAGGGACTGAATAGGTATCATGATGATACTAAATTCATATCGTTCAATAATAACTCTGAACGTGAATGGGCTTAATGACCCCATCAAGCGGCGCAGAGTTTCAGACTGGATAAAAAAGCAAGACCCATCTGTTTGCTGTTTACAAGGGACTCATTTTAAACATAAAGACACCTACATCCTGAAAATAAAAGGTTGGAGAACCATGTATCATTCAGATGGTCCTCAGAAGAAAGCAGGGGTAGCCATCCTTATATCAGATAAATTAAAGTTTATCCCAAAGACTGTAGTAAGAGATGAAGAAGGACACTATAACATACTTAAAGGATCTATCCAACAAGAGGACCTAATAATCATGAATATTTATGCCCTGAATGTGGCAGCTGCCAAGTATATCAATCACTTAATAACCAAAGTTAAGATATACTTTGATAATAATATACTTATACTTGGTGACTTGAATGTAGCACTTTTTACAATCCACAGGTCTTCTAAGCACAACATCGCCAAAGAAACAAGAGCTTTATATGATACACTGGACCAGATGGATTTCAGAGATATTTACAGAACTTTACATCCAAATGCAACCGAATACACATTCTTCTCAAGTGCACATGGAACTTTCTCCAGAATAGACCACATACTGGATCACAAATCAGGTCTTAACCAATACCAAAAGATTGGGATCGTCCCCTGCATATTTTCAGACCATAATGCTTTGAAACTAGAAATCAATCACAAGAAGTTTGGAAGGATTTCAAACAGGAGGAGGTTAAGGACTATCCTGCTAAAAGATGAAAGGGTCAACCAGGAAATTAGAGTAGAATTAAAAAGATTCATGGAAACTAATGAGAATGAAGATACAACTGTTCAAAATCTTTGGGATACAGCAAAAGCAGTCCTGAGGGGGAAATACATTGCAATACAAGCATCCATCCAAAAACTGGAAACAACCCAAATACAAAAGCTAACCTTGCACCTAAAGGAGATAGAGAAAAAACAGCAAATAGATCCTACACCCAGCAGAAGAAAAGAATTAATAAAGATTCAAGCAGAACTCAATGAAGTCGAGACCAGAAGAACTGTGGAACAGATCAACAAAACCAGGAGTTGGTTCTTTGAAAGAATTAGTAAGATAGATAAACCATTAGCCAGCTTTATTAAAAAGAAAGGAGAAAAGACTCAAATTAATAAAATCATGAATGAGAAAGGAGAGATCACCACCAATACGACGGAAATACAAACGATTTTTAAAGCTTACTATGAACAGCTATACGCCAATACATTAGGCAATCTAGAAGAAATGGACGCATTTCTGGAAAACCACAAACTACTAAATCTGGAACAGGAAGAAATAGAAAGCCTGAACGGGCCAATAACCAGGGAGGAAATTAAAGCAGTCATCCCAAACCTCCCAGGACACAAAAGTCCAGGGCCAGATGGCTTCCCAGGGGAATTCTATCAAACGTTTAAAGAAGAAACCATACCTATTCTACTAAAGCTGTTCAAAAGATAAAAACAGATGGAGTACTTCCAAACACTTTCTATGAGGCCAGCATCACCTTCATTCCAAAACCAAAGACCCCACCAAGAGGAGAATTATACACCAATATCCCTGATGAGCATGGATGCAAAAATTCTCAACAAGATATTAGCCAATAGGATCCAACAGTACACTCAGAAGATTATTCACCATGACCAAGTGGGATTTATCCCTGGGATGCAAGACTGGTTCAACACTCGTAAAGCAATCAATGCAATTGATGATATCAGCAAGAGAAAAAACAAGAACCATATGATCCTCTCAATAGATGCAGAGGCAGCATTTGACAAAATACAGCATCCATTCCTGATCAAAACTCTTGAGAGTATAAGGATAGAGGGAACATTTCTCAGCATCTTAAAAGCCATCTACGAAAAGCCCACAGCCAATATCATTCTCAATGGGGAAACACTGGGAGCCTTTCCCCTAAGATCAGGAACAAGACACGGTGTCCACTCTCACCACTGCTATTCAACATAGGACTATAAGTCCTAGCCTCAGCAATCAGACAACAAAAAGAAATAAAAGGCATTCAAATTGGCAAAGAAGTCAATCTCTCACTCTTTGCAGATGACATGATACTGTACATAGAAAACCCAAAAGACTCCACCCCAAGATTGCTAGAACTCATGCAGCAATTCGGCAGCGTAGCAGGATACAAAATCAAGCCCAGAAAACTGTGGCATTTCTATACACTAACAATGAGACTGAAGAAAGAAAACATAAGGAGTCAATCCCATTTACAATTGCACCCAAAAGCATAAGATGCCTAGGAATAAAGCTAACCAAAGAGGTAATGGATCTATACCCTAAAAACTACAGAACACTTCTGAAAGAAATTGAGGAAGACACAAAGAGATGGAAAAATATTCCATGCTCATCAATTGGAAGAATTAATATTGTGAAAATGTCAATGTTACCCAGAGCAATTTACACATTCAATGCAATCCCTATCAAAATACCATGGACTTTCTTCAGAGAGTTGGAACAAATCATCTTAAGATTTGTGTGGAATCAGAAAGGACCCCGAATAGACAGGGGAATATTAAAAAAGAAAACCATAGCTGGGGGCATCACAATGCCAGATTTCAGGTTGTACTACAAAGCTATAGTCATCAAGACAGTGTGGTACTGGCACAAAAACAGACATATAGATCAATGGAACAGAATAGAGAATCCCGAAATGGACCCTCAACTTTATGTCAATATATGACAAAGCAGGAAAGACTATCTACTGGAAAAAAGACAGTCTCTTCAATAAACGGTGCTGGGAAAATTGGACATTCACCTCCAGAAGAATGAAACTAGACCATTCTCTTACACCATACACAAAGATCAACTCAAAATGGATGAAAGATCTATATGTGAGACAAGATTCCATCAAAATCCTAGAGGAGAACACAGGCAACACCCTTTTTGAACTCGGTCACAGTAACTTCTTGCAAGATACATCCACGAAGGCAAAAGAAACAAAAGCAAAAATGAACTATTGGGACTTCATCAAGATAAGAAGCTTTTGCACAGCAAAGGATACAGTCAACAAAACTAAAAGACAACCTACAGAATGGGAGAAGATATTTGCAAATATCCTATCAGATAAAGGGCCTGTATCCAAGATCTATAAAGAACTTATTAAACTCAACAGCAAAGAAACAATCCAATCATGAAATGGGCAAAAGACATGAAGAGAAATCTCACAGAGGAAGACATGGCAACAAGCACATGAGAAAATGTTCTGCATCACTGGCCATCAGGGAAATACAAATCAAAACCACAATGAGATACCACCTCACACCAGTGAGAATGGGGAACATTAACAAGACAGGAAACAACAAATGTTGGAGAGCTTGTGGAGAAAGGGGAACCCTCTTGCACTGTTGGTGGGAATGTGAACTGGTATAGCCACTCTGGAAAACTGTGTGGAGGTTCCTCAAAGAGTTAAAAATAGATCTGCTCTACAACCCAGCAATTGCACTGCTGGGGATTTGCCCCAAAGATACAGATGCAGTGAAACGCCAGGACACCTGCACCCTGATGTTTATAGCAGCAATGTCCACAATAGCCAAATTGTGGAAGGAGCCTCCGTGTCCATCGAAAGATGACTGGATAAAGAAGATGTGGCATATGTATACAATGGAATATTACTCAGCCATTAGAAACGACAAATACCCACCATTTGCTTTGATGTGGATGGAACTGGAGGGTATTATGCTGAGTGAAATAAGTCAGTCGGAAAAGGACAAACATATGGTCTCATTCATTTGAGGAATATAAAAATTAGTGCAAGGGAATAAAGGGAAAGGAGAGAAGATGAGTGAAAATATCAGTGAGGGTGACAAAACATGAGACACCTAACTCTGGGAAATGAACAAGGGGTAGTGGAAGGGGAAGTGGGCGGGGCCAGGGGTTGGGGTGACGGGGTGTTGGGCACTGAGGGGGGCCGTTGGCGGGATGAGCACTGGGTGTTATGCTATATGTTGGCAAATTGAACTCCAATAAAAAATTTTTTTAAAAATTACTGGATGAAATCATAGACCCAAGTAAATTGAAAGACACTCAAAAATAAAATAAAATAAATATTAAAAAAAATAAGAATTACGTGAGTGAAAAAGCCAATCCCCAAAGGTTACATACCATGTGACACAATTTACATAACATTCATGAAAATACAAAAATTATAGATGGTAAACATCTTAAAGTTTGCTGGGGATAGAGGGAGGAATTGTTATAAAAAGATGACAGTAGGAATCCTTGTGGTGATGTAACTGTTCTTTATCCTGTCTATGGTAATAGTCATAGGATCCTACACCTGTGATAAAATTGCATACTAATACACACACATGAATACATCCTACGCCTGTGATAAAATTGCATACTAATACACACACATGAATACATCTATGACTGAGGAACTCTGAGTAAGATGGGTAGATTGTACAATGTCAATTTTGTGTACTATGGTGTTCTTTTGTGTATAGATAGTGTACTATAGTTATACAAGATGTTATCATTGGGAAATACTGAGTAAAAGATAAACAGGGCTTCTCTGTATTAGTTTCTACAATTATAAGTGAATCTCTATCTTTAAAAAAGCTTAATTTTAAAAATGGGTAAAAGATTTGAATCAACAGTTCATCAAAGAATGTATATAATAAAAACAAGCATGTGAAAAGATGTGCAACCTCATTAGTCATTAGGGAAATATAAAATAAACCTACAATATGATATACTTCATATCCACAAGAATAGCTCTAATAAAAAAATAACAGATGTTGGAGAGAATGTGGAGAAAATGGAACTTTCATACATTGCTGCTGGGAATGCAAACTGATTGATCCACCTCAAAAAACAGTTTGGCAGTTATCTTAAAATCAACAGTCTTACCATATAATCCAATAATTCCACTCATAGATATCTACCCTTGAGAAATTAAAACACATGTTCACACAAGGACATGTATGTGAATTTTATTTTTTTTATTTTTTATTTTTATTGGAGTTCAATTTGCCAACATATAGCATAACACCCAGTGCTCAACCCATCAAGTGCTCCCCTCAGTGCCCGTCACCCAGTCACCCCCACCCACCTCCCTTTCCACCACCCTTTGTTTGTTTCCCAGAGTTAGGAGTCTCTCATGTTCTGTTTCCCTTTCTGATATTTCCCACTCATTTTTTCTCCTTTCCCCTTGTATGTGAATTTTAATAGCAGCATCTTCATAATATCCAAAATGTGGAAGCAATCCAAATATCATCAATTAGTGAATGGATAAAATGTGATATATCCTTACAATGACATACTATTTATCAGTTAAAAGGAATGGAGTACTTACATAAGACACAACATGGATAAATCTGAAAAATATTATGCTAAGCAAAAGAAACTAGATACAAAAGACCACATATTGTATGATCAAATTTATTTGAAATGTCTAGAAAAAGAAATCTATAGAGACAGAAAGTAGACTAATTATTGCCTGGGGCTGGGGGTCAGAGTGGGGAATGGTTGAAAATGGAACAGATTTCTTTTGGGTGTGACAGAAATGTTCTAAATTTAGTTTGTAGTGATAGTTGCAAAACTCTGTAGATGTACTAAAATCACTGAATGTACTAAAAACTCTGTAGATGTACTAAAATCACTGTACACTTAGAAAGAGAGAGAAAAGGACGGAAAGGAGGATGGGAGGGAGGGAGGGAGAACCATCTTAAAAGTTACATTTCTTTTCAGCTGTTCTAAGATTGAAACCCCCTTAGGTGGTTAAATCTGTTACTTCTTGACTCAGGTCCCCATCTATCAGACAGAGTAATTACCCCATGCCCTGCTCAGCTCATCAGACAAAAAGTTATATGGCCTACTTTCTTCTCCACCCACTCCTAGCTTTAGTATTCTTGATAGTTACTAAATTATCATTTAAAAATCATGTTCCTTGTATTTACTGACAAAATGTGTTTTTCTCAGCTTGCCCAATTCCAAATTCTCCTATATCTAGCAAAACAACTTACTTTTGGAATTATATATGCATTTTCAGCACAGTGTATATTCAAGAAAGCAGACCATACTTGTGAGTTTCTCCAAGCGTAGCACTGCTTTGTTCTTTTGAATATGACTAAATGTCAGAGACTGCTTTCCATTTTGACAGTATGATTTCCCCCTCCCCCTCCTCCCCTCCCATCCCCCACAGTCATCATTTCTTACCATAGTTCCAATATCTTACTTGCACTTATCACAAAGTCCACCCTTTATACTCCTTTCTCTTTTTCTCCTTCAAATATCTCTTCCTAGCCTAATCCTGAATGGTGAAAAGGAGAAGCTACTATTTAAGCAGTAATCGGCAAAATACTTCCATTTAGTCAGTGACTTGGACTTTTATGGATAATACAGCATGTTTGGAAAATTTTTAGTATTGCCTATGACTTTTTTACTTTTTGAAAGGGAAGAACTGGTGTGAAATATTGATTTGATCTTAAGTCTAAAGTATTTTGCTCCCATAAATGACACATGATACATTTTTATTAATCTCCAAGAAAAGCAGATATATTGTATCTGTCTTATCAGAAGGCTATGGTCAAATATTATTAGACTAGTAAAGTTCTCTATACTACAGAAACTAAAGTGCAGCCACTCTGGAAAACTGTGTGGAGGTTCCTCAAAGAGTTAAAAATAGAACTGCCCTATGACCCAGCAATTGCACTGCTGGGGATTTGCCCCAAAGATACAGATGCAGTGAAATGCCAGGACACCTGCACCCCAATGTTTATAGTAGCAATGTTCACAATAGCCAAACTGTGGAAGGAGCCTTGGTGTCCATGGAAAGATGAATGGATAAAGAAGATGTGGTATATGTATAATGGAATATTACTCAGCCATTAGAAACGACAAATACCCACCATTTGCTTCGACATGGATGGAACTAGAGGGTGTTGTGTTGAGTGAAATAAGTCAATCGGAAAAGGACAAACATTATATGGTCTCATTCATTTGGGGAATATAAAAAATAGTGAAAGGGAATAAAGGGGAAAGGAGAAAAAATGAGTGAGATATATCAGAAAGGGAGACAGAACATGAGAGACTCCTAACTCTGGGAAACGAACAAGGGGTGGTAGAAACGGAGGGGAGCGGGGGGTGGGGTAACTGGTGACTGGGTGCCACTGAGGGGGGCACTTGATAGGATGAGCACTGGGTGTTATTCTATATGTTGGCAAATTGAACACCAATAAAAAAAATAAATAAATAAAAAACAAATACAAAAAAAAAAAAAAAAAGAAACGACAAATACCCACCATTTGCTTCAACGTGGATGGAACTGGAGGGTATTATGCTGAGTGAAATAAGTAAATTGGAAAAGGACAAACATTATATGGTCTTATTCATTTGGGGGAATATAAGAATTAGTGAAAGGGAATAAAGGGAAAGGAGAGAAAATGAGTGAAAATATCAGTGAGGGTGACAAAACATGAGACACTTAATTCTGGGAAATGAACAAGGGGTAGTGGAAAGGGAGGTGGGCGGGGGGTTGGGGTGACTGGGTGATGGGCACTGAGGGGGGCACTTGGCAGGATGAGCACTGGGTATTATGCTATATGTTGGCAAACTGAACTCCAATAAAAAATTTAAAAAAAGAAACTAAATTTTGTTGCTTATTGATAATGTTGCAACATATTTTTAAAGTTCATAAGTAAACAAGGTATGGAGTACAAAACATTTTTTCACCTTAATAACACAAACTTAGGGATCCCTGGGTGGCGCAGCGGTTTGGCGCCTGCCTTTGGCCCAGGGCGCGATCCTGGAGACCCGGGATCGAATCCCACATCGGGCTCTCGGTGCATGGAGCCTGCTTCTCCCTCTGCCTGTGTCTCTGCCTCTCTCTCTCTCTCTCTGTGTGACTATCATAAATAAATAAAAATTAAAAAAAAAATAACACAAACTTATTGATAATAATAATGGTTTGATCAGCACCTCTTACAAAACTAATTTCTTCCTCCCTCATGCATCCTAAATGCTTTGTTTGTATTGCTATACTGCTAACATAATACTCTTCTTAAAGTACACTTATAGGGTGCCTGAGTGGCTCATTTGGTTAATACTCTGACTCTTGGTTAATCCTTTTAGCTAAGGCCATGATCTCATGGGTCCTGGGATCCAGCCCCAAGCCAGGGTCTGCACTGGACTTGGAGCATGCTTGAAGTTTCTCTCCCCCTGCCCCTCCTCCAGCTCTCTCTCTCTCTCTCTCTCTCAAATAAACGAATAAATCTTTTAAAAAATAAAGTGCAGTTATGTCTGTTTCCCCAGTCTCACCATCAAATTTGGATGGAGCTGCAGAGTAGCAGAAAGAGCTGTGAAGTTGATATTAAAATACCTGGATCACAGGATTTGTTTTATTAATTAGCAGCTACGTGACATTACTGTCCTAATGATCCCTGAATTATGACATGGATTTCTGTGCTACTGCTAAGTATTAAATAGTTTGACACATAGTTTGGAAACTCAAAATATGTGATCTCTACAACATTTTAGTGATTGTGGAGAAGATAGGAAAAATATTTGAAATGGAAAATTTTGGACAAAATGTTACCACAGACCTTAATTACTTAAACTTCATGAGACTCAGTTTTGCCATCTATAAAGTAGATATGATGATGCTTACCTCATAGGATTGTTTAAGGGTTAACTGAGATACTGTACATGAAAGAGTCTAGCTCTCTGGAAGATGGATGATGTTCATTAATGTTTCCTTAGGTTGGAATGCTTCCTCCACCTCCTCCATGCCCCTCTCCCCTGTAAAAAGGGAAAAAACGGACAAAAAACTCCAAACTTCAAACATCTTTCAAGAAACAGCCCAAAAGGCACCACTGTACAAAGCCTTTCCAAACAACTTCAGGCAGTGTAGCCCTCTGGTTAAGAATACTGGGCTTTTGAAATCAGAAGAGATTCCCAAGTTTAAAAACAGATCTGCCATTTTACTAACGCCAGGATCTTGGGCACATTATTTATCCTCCGTGCATCTAGGTCTCCCATCTGCAAAGTGAGATCATCCTGGTACATATCTCATGCAGTTGTGAAGTATTAAATGCGATATTCACAAAGAGTGCTTAGCAAAGTCCCACTTAGTAAATCCTTTATTAAGTATTACACAGTAGAAGTAGTAATAGAAAGTTTCCTCTTCAGTAAAATGTTAATAAAAATACCTCGCAGGGTGGTAAAATTCTGATGCAAAAGTCTTTTAAACTATAATGCTGAACAAACATAAGGGATTGGTATATACCTTGAGATCTCTGGGGCAAAGTTCTAACCTCACGTTTTAGAATATACATTCCCTGCACTGGGTGGGGGTGTGTGGTAAATAGTACCCACTACTAATGAATGGGAAATAAAGCCAGAAGATACGTCCCAGGGGCCCAAGCAGCAGAAACCCAAAAAGCAATATTAAGCACAGAACCGGCAAACCCGGCCTCGATAATTCCCCGGAGTTCGCCTCTAACGCCCCCCTTCCTTTAGAGCCGCGCAAGCGTAGACTGATTTTGTTCCTCTCTCCCTCGGGCCCCCGCCTCCAACTCCCCCCCCCCATTCTGCCCCAACACGCAGGCGCATCTCTTCAAATCCTGTCCCTACCCCTCGTTCTTTCTCTTCATTTCGTTCCCCCTCCTCTTCCAGCACTTTGGCAGGTTCAAACTCTTCGTGAGGGTGGCGGCGATCGAGATCACGTGATGAGCATCCTGCTGCCCAACATGGCGGAGTTCGACACCATCTCGGAACTGGAGGAGGAGGAAGAAGAAGCGGCAACGTCGTCGTCGTCGTCGCCGTCATCGTCGGTATCGGGGCCAGACGACGACGAGGAAGATGAAGAGGACGAGGAAGAAGAGGAGGACGAGGAAGAAGAGGAAGAGGAGACGCCGCCCCCGCCTCGGGTAGTGAGTGAGGAGCATCTGCGCAGATATGCCCCTGATCCTGTATTAGTGCGGGGCGCCGGCCATATCACTGTGTAAGCAAGAGGGGGCCAGGGGTTTGAAAACGGTGAGATTTGTCGACAGAGGAATAAGAAGGTGATCGAGGGGCCCGTGGGGTGGGGGAGGGCTGATAAGGCATAACAATTAAAAAGGGACACCTGGTCTAAATGGAGAAACCAAGGGAGATAGGTGTAAGGGAAGTGAGGAGAATGCAAATGTGATGCACCAACATCAGGTAAAGAGTGAGTATAGAACGGGAAGATTAGAGGTTTGGGAACCAAAGAAATTGGGAGTAGAGGTGAGTTTCCTTGCTTCTGTGTATGCTGGCAAGTAGTCTTTAAACTGCAGGATGTACCAGAGGATTCTTTGCTGCTAAAATTGGTATGTTGTGGAACACGGTGACTGCTGTGACCTGTGACAAGACCTAGGCTTGGATTCTTTAAAACAGAAACATATGTTTTGTGAATAATATTATAGACTGTCCACCCACCCACATACTCATTCATCTATTCTTCTTATCTAATCCTTATATGAATGAATACAATAATCCTTTCCACGTCTTAATAACTCCTCATTCTGACATTCCTTAATTATCACACAATTAGAGGTTCAGATTAAGAGGCAATTGTAAAAAGTAAAAGAGCAGTAGATTGAGAATGAGGGCTCTTGGAAGTTAGTCCCAGCTTTGCTTCTTACTGGCCCTGTGACCTTGCTCAGGTTACTTCATATTTCTGGGCCTTAATTTCTCCATCTGTAAAATGAGGGGTTGGAGGCAGATGGTTTCTAAAACCTTTCAGCTCTGAGATAATTTAAGATACCTATAGGAGATTTTGTATGCCCAAACACTAAATATGCAGACATTAAATACTTATGGAAATTATTTCCCTAGGAGCTGAGGTTGAGTTTTTTGAAAACTTATACAGAGTGACTTTTTTTAAAATTTAAATCTTGGATCATATTTGAGAAAATTAAAGGAGGAGAGACTTCATAGCCTAGTAGTTGCAAAGCAAAAGAAAATTTTAATAGTTCTCTGGGCTTTGAAGAGTGCTTTTTCTTTTTTATGTGCTTGGGCTATAAATGCTTGAAAGTTTGAGTGTGTGTCATGTTTATCTTCTTAACTATGCGGTCTTTTCCTGCATTTTCCTATTGCTGCCTCTAATTTTGATAATGACTCACCTAGTCCCTTTGACTTTCAATTGAATTCATATTATCAGAAATCATGTATTATAATATGCAACACTTCCCTTCCATCATGTTAGCTTTTAATTTTAACATGTTAGATATTTTTATTGTAATACGCTTTTGTGATCTTTGCATGGAATATATTAAGAAAGATTTTGAAATGGTAGATGAGTTTGGGAAGATTTTTAGACCTGCTTTTTGGTTAGGCAATTATTTTAACACAATTTTTCTTGGTCCAAGAATTTTGCAGATAGTCTACAATGATCAGATGCCAGCCTACTGCGCTGTTTTACTTTTATTCCTTTGATCACTAGGGAGACAATTTATTACTCTAATTATGATTCTGGCACCAAAGGTTACTTTCATGCAGATTATTTCACATGACTGAACAGAAAAGGAGTTTTTATTCCAGTCTATAATTTTATATTCCCAACATTCCAACCCCCTTCTTATTTTCTAACATTAAGAAAACAGGAGGAGCAAGGAAACAGAATTCAAGTTACCAGAAACTTAATTGTGGTTCTGTTCTTCACACAATCATGGTGAAGTACTTACCAACCTGTTTTCAATTAAAAGTAAAGCACTGGTACTTGCCATATCCGGGGCCTTGTGATAGGTATAAAGTCCCTCCCAGCTTAAAAATTCTGGAATTAGGAGTATGAAGCAGTGGTGCTGGAAGTAACCGTTGGTATTAATTGAAGCCAAAACCTGAAAAGCAGGAAACTAGTACTTGAACCACTAACCAGTGTATATAATTTGGAGAATTATCTAGTTGTATTGTACACACTCTCTCAACTAAAAAGCACATCTGATGTTCAATGTCTGAGATTTGAAAAAAAATGAAATGTTTAGGAGAAAGTTTTACTGAATCTGAGGAACTCGCCTTTCTATGGTAGTGAAACTTGCCCTGTATCAGGTAAAGATCCTTATGAAATAGTTAATATAATTTTGAGACATCTAAAATAACCAGCTCTGTTAAAATTCTTTCTGGCATGCGAATATTAGACTTTCCCTCTCTGAATGGAATATTTCTTATTGTCTCCTACCCCTCTTATTTTTTCCATTCACTATGTAGTCGTCTATTACACAGAGGACTTTGTTTCTTTTCAAAGTTTAAAATTTGAGAACCATTGCTTCAAGAAACTCAGTATATCTTAAGCCATCATTTTCCCACCCCACATGGCTGTGCATTCCAGTTGCCCCATGATATCCTGACCCTGATATCACCACTCCAATATTTGGGGGTAATATTTCAAATCCTTGAGTCATTTTAACTATTCCTTTTCCTTGACTTGTCCGGTGCCATTCTGTCCCAGAATTATGTCATCAGATCTTTTGAAATGTATATTAGATTTATTGTCTCCATTTCTATTGGCACCACTGTAGTTTAGGTTGCCATCAACTCCTGCTTGAATTATTGCCACAGTCTGCCACCTCTCTCCCCTCCAATCCATTCTGCATGCTTGTGCCAAACTAATTTTCTTAAAACACAGTTTAATCATGTTGCTTTCCTGCTGAAAAACCTGCACTAGATCTTAATTAGGTCTGAGTTCTTATGCTCTCTTCCTCTAGCCTCAGAGGTCACTTCTAAACTTACCACTCCACTTGTGCTTTCTGCACCCTTCTCTTCCAGCCTCCTCCCAAATCTTGCTCCATCAGGCAGTCTCATCTCTCCAATATTACCTCTCTGCATCAGCCTATGAACATAGTTTCTTTCTTTAAAACAAAATAACACAAAGCCTCCCTAGACCTATGTTCCCATTTAGCTACTCTCTTGTCTTTCTTCCTTACCTCTCCAGATTTCTTAAGAGTAGCTACATTCACCATATCTGTGTCCACTTAACCCCTCTGTAACCTGGATTCTGCCATCATGATCACAGTCTAAGGGGTGGAGGAGAACTAGCCTTGTTAAGATCACCATGACCCTTTTGTTATTACATTAGTGGGCATTTCTCATTCCCTATCTTTCTGGTCCTCTCTGCTGTATATGACACTTATAATGACTCCCTCTTTTTTGGAGGCTTGTATTCCAGGGGTCACAAACACACAGGTAATACAGGTCACAGAAAGTGGTGTAACATGAGTAACGATGGGGCCTTAGTTGAACTGGAAGGTGGTATATATTGTGCCTAAAGATACTCAGATTCTGATTTTGTAAAAACATTTTGCCTGTCAAACAAACCTAGGAATTTCTTGGCCACTTCAATCTCCTGGCTCGCCCTGTATTTTTCTGGTGATTCTTTAACTCTCTCATTCATTGGCTTCTCTTATTCTCTTGACCATTGAATACTAGTGGTCTTCAAGGTTTTGTTCTCAACCTGCTCCTCTTCTTATTTCCTACTCTGCCTAGATGATCTCATCTCAATTCTCATGATTTCAATTTTCTGACATCTCCCAAATATTTATCTCTGTACAGACTTTGCTCAGACTTTCATCCGAGCTTCCTCACCTGACAGCCTACAGTCATCCTAAGTTCAGCATATTCAAAACAGAACTCATCCCTCTACACCTCCATCCCAACCCCCTCAAAAACTCCCCCCTATTTCTGTGTTTTCCATCTCAGTTAAATATTCTTCCACCTATCCCATTATTGATCCTTGGTTCCTCTTTCTCACTTATACTTAGTAACAAGTATTAATAATATATGACCTAAAAAATTCTTCTTTTCCTCCCTGCCAGCACTTCCCTGATTTGAGCCCCTTTCACCACCTTAACCAGTCAACTTGCCTTCATCCTTGTCATCTTCACATCCATTCCCCAGCCTACTACCAGATTGAGATACCCCTTTACTGCTTAAGACTATTCTGTGGTTTTCCCTTTACCCACAGGGTAGAATCTAAGCTCCATTACATGGCATATAGAACTGGATGCTGCCTATCTATCAGCGTAATCTTATGACATTCCCCCTTATGGCTCATGTTTTCCTGTTTGTAGCATGCTGTTTCTTATCTCTTTGCTGCTACTCAAACTGGGACCTCCAACTAGAATTTCAGTACCCACTGCCCTTACCCCAGGTCTCCATCTCCTACAAGTCTTCTCTACCCTCACTAAATTGTAATCTGCAATATAGCAGGAACAACTTTTAGTTCCCTCTGAATCCTCATTGCCTAGCACAGTGCATGCCCTGAAGTAGGTAGTTAATAAAAGTGAGTTGAAGGAATACAGGTTCACTTTAGTAACTCTCAATATTTTTATCATAATGCATGCTATATTTTAGGCCCCCAACAAATACCAGTTACTTGAATCATGCTGGAGAGTGAACTTGTGATTCTGAGGTAGGATCTATAGAGCTACAGTAATATCACCAGTCCCAGTGACGGGGGGTTATGGCATGGCCTTACCTCTGAAATCTTTGTTAAGATGTGAGAATATGCCTATCTGTATTATCTTAATATATTGGCTTTCTAGTTACCTTAACAAGATACTAATCTTTTAACATGGAATTAGTTATAAGTTTTGAAGAAGTAGAATGAGCTAACCACACTAATTGTAATTCTAGTGCTGAGATGATGAGGATGAATGGATATTTGGGGATTTTTTTTCCAAATAAAAAAATATATGACAAAATTAGCTCCACAGATAGGAGTTTATAGAAACAGACATAATAAAATGCCTCTTGGAAATATTAAGTATTTTAGAAATACTATACATATAATATAATGATATTATAATTATAATTTAGTGTCTATCACCTTTCTTCTTGATATTTCTAGGATAAATATTTGGATCCAATGTATTGAAATACAAGGAAAATTATATCTCATGAGATCTTTTATTTATAGGCATTATCACACTCTTTATATTGCTTAAAATATACAGGGGTGCCTGGGTGGCTCAGTCAGTTAAACATCTGCCATCAACTCAGGTCATGATCTCAGGGTCCTGGGATCAAGCCCTGTATCTGGCTCCCTGCTCTGCGGGGAGTCTGCTTCCCCCTCACCCTCTGCTACTCCCCACCACACTACCCCCACCTCTCGTGTGCACAAACACTCTCTCTCTCAAATAAATAAATAAAATCTCTTAAAAGAAAACCAACATAATTTACCCATGATAGTAGATCTGTATGCAAATTAGTAGAGATGATAGGTTACCAATTCTTATAAAATTGTCTCATTAAAATTAATCTATAAAAGGTAAAGTTATTCCATATAGAATTGAAAAAGATGGCCACATTTTCCAAAAAGTGCATTTCTGTAAAATTTAGACAGCAATTATTAGACTCTGGTTAGTGATACTTCTCAAGTCACTTAATGGAATGCCTGTTCTATAAAGTTATCTTTGAGGAATTACAGTGATGCATTGTTAATATATGTTTGTATATGGTAAATATTTTATAAGATTTTAGGCTTTCAGGGACGCCTGGGTGGCTGAGCGGTTGAGCGTCTGCCTTTGGCTCAGGGCATGATCCTGGGGTTGAGATCGAGTCCCACATCGGGCTCCTTGCTGGAGGCCTGCTTCTCCCTCTGTCTGTATGTCTGTCTGTCTGTCTCTCTCTCTCTGTATCTATCATGAATAAGTAAATAAAATTTCCTTTAAAAAAAGATTTTAGGCTTTCAGAATATTGAAGTCATGGTAACTTGCCATTTTACAGTGTGGCAAGACGTGATTGTTTTTATATAAAATATTAAAGAGATTTAACTATAATGTTTCTGAAAATATCTTTGAATTTTATGGCATAGACTTTCCTTTTTCATGGTATAGTAAATAAAGTTCAATGTATACACTTCAGAATCTCTACTATAAGTACATAATTTTCTAGTGAATTCGTGTTTCTTGTTGGCAGAATTTTACTATTTTTATCTGTTTTCTTAAACAACCTGAACACATAAGCTTTAATTTGTAAAGTGTTTTCAAAGACTAGTGTGTAGCCATTTCCAAAGGGATTAAAAACAATGGGGGGGGTGGTGTGGGGAGGGAGAGAGGAAGGAAGAGCAACTAAGAGGACCCATCCTTCTTTGCCTCAGTTTCCTTTACTCCAAAGAATCATCCAAGAAACTAAAAACTTAAAGCATTGAAGATACTTGACAAATAAAATACAGTCATTAGGAACCACCAGCTAGGACAGCTTCAAACACATAATAGTCTCTGTGTTTAATGAAGCCGATAAAATAGACAGTGTGAGAAGTTCCCAAGTGCCTATTTATCTAATGCTGAAAAACCCCCATATCTTGGCTAATGCCTATCACTAATCAGTAATGGGTAGATGATCTTCTCTAACCTCTGTGGACTCACAGTTCTTAATAGCTTGTTTATGAAACAGAGCTGAGGTGTTTATTCAGCAGCAGCCATTTCAACGTTTTCCTAGTAGGTATCAAGTGAAATGTTATGCCTAAGGTTATTTGAGTTAAGTATTCTTTTTAAGTGCTGAGTCTATAATGAAGAAAGATAAGAAAAAAATTCCTGGGATCCCTGGGTGGCGCAACGGTTTAGCGCCTGCCTTTGGCCCAGGGCGTGATCCTGGAGACCCGGGATCGAATCCCACATCGGGCTCCCGGTGCATGGAGCCTGCTTCTCCCTCTGCCTGTGTCTCTGCCTCTCTCTCTCTCTCTCTGTGACTATCATAAATAAATAAAAATTAAAAAAAAAGAAAAAAATTCCTGGTAGGCAAGAATAGGATTGCTACTGCCTTTTAGCCAAAATTATGAGAGTAAAGCCTAGTTTGCCTATATACCTTTTGAAATATAGACATGTATATAGCCTCTAAAGAAGTATTTTATCTTATTTTTTTAGGATTTTATTTATTTATTCATGAGAGACACAGAAAGAAAGAGAGGCAGAGACACACAGGCAGAGGGAAAAGCAGGCTTCATGCAGGGAGCCCAATGCAGGACTGGATCCGGGAACTCCGGGATCACACCCTGAGCCGAAGGCAGATGCTTAACTGCTGAGCCACCCAGGCATCCCTAAAGAAGTATTTTAAAAAGTAAAATGAGACTCTTACCATTTCTAATATAATTTTTATATTTTAGAAAAGACAATCCCTTTTTATATTAAAGAAGAAAATTAGTAATGTGAATATAGCAAGTATAGAGAACTTGTATACTGGCCTAAGCACTATGAAGAATACAGAAAAAAAGCAAAGTACAAGTTGCTTTAAAAAACTAACAGGAAAATTGCCTTTAAGATATTGCTATAGAGTAGCAAAGGATAATGGAAAATATTTTACTAGCTGTTGAATTGTATAGTACAGATTAGAAGCATCTGTGAGCATTCAGAGAAAGAAGGAATCCATAAAAGCTTGAGCATTCAAGTCATAACAGCAGGGGTTGGGACTTGACTTGAGCCTCAAAGGTTACATAGGATTTAAACTAGGGAGGGGAAGCAGGAGGAACCACCTGAGCAAAGACAACAGCCAATATGGCAGTTGCAGTGGAAGGGAAAGAATGAGTATGAGAACTATTTCAGAGAATCAAATCACAGGACTTGGGGCCACCTTAGAGCAAGTAAGGTACAAAAAATAGGAGAGAGGAGGTGCAAAACCAATACCAAGAGAGTTAAAGAGAGTCAGTGTACCATTGATAGGGATGAGAAATTTGAAAGGGTACTAGTTTCCAATAAAAAGATAACATTTAATTTTAGACATGTTTTGCTTGAGGTGGTATTGTTTTTAACAAGATATCGAAAAGAAAATTTTCAGTATGTAGTTAGAGACCAGAGAATGTTGGAAAATACAGAAGTAGAGATACAGATTTGATAGTCATCAGCATAGAAGTGCTGTCAAACTATAAAATATAGATGAGCTGTTAAAGTTCCTTTCGAAAGACAAGCAGATGACTAAAAGCTAAATTTTGGGGAAAGGCAAGAATGTTAGAGAGTGAAAGGATGGGAGAGAGAGTGTTAGGAAGGGAATGATCAACAGTGTGACAAAGCTGCAAAGTCAAGGAGAAAAGTTCTAGGAAGAGGATATAAAATTAAATAAGACATGATGAACTTGTCTTTCTGAATAAATTTAGTCAATAAGATTATTTTCAGTTAAAATGACAGCAACAAAGGGAAATTCTAAATGGGCAAGAAAGGAGAGAATATTAAGGAAGTGGAAACAGAGGAAAGTTCACTTGCTCAGTGCTAAATTCAAAGAGAATAGCAAACCTCAGAATTTTTAAAATAATAAAAATATTCTTTATGTTTTGAAGGATAGATCTGTCTATATCTTCTACATATTTGATACATAGTAAAAGAATGGCAGCCTGAAAAATCTATAATAGCAGCAATCTCCAAATGAGGTAGGAACATGGTTTTTTTTTATTAAGATATAATTACCATACAATGTTATATTAGTTTCAGGTGTACAATACTGTGGATCAACAAGTCTATACATTCTCAATACTCCTCAGGATAGGTGTACTCTTAATTCCCTTTATTCATTTTACCCATCCCCCACCCGCCTCCCCTCTGACAACCACCAGTTTCTTCTCTGTATTTAGCAGTCGATTTTTGGTTTGTCTCTTTTTTTTTTTTTTTCGTCATTTGTGATGTTTCTTAAATGCCACATATCAGTGAAATCATGTTGTCTTTGTCTGGCTGACTTATTTCACTTAGCATTAAACCCTCTAGGTCCATCCATGTTGCAAATTACAAGATTTTATCCTTTTTATTGGCTGAGTAATATTCCTGTGTGTGTGTAGCTTCTATCTTGGCTCTTAAAAATAATGCTACATTAAACAGGATGCGTGTATCTTTTCAAATTAATGGTTTTATTTTCTTTGGTTAAAGACCCAGTAGTGGAATTACTGGGTCACATGGTATTTCTATTTTTAATTTTATGAGGAACCTCCACACTGTTTTCCACAGTGGCTGTACCAGTTTGCATTCCCACCAACAGTGCATGAGGGTTCCTTTTACTCCACATCCTCACCAACACTTGTTATTTCTTATCACTTTGATTTTGGCCATTCTGACAAGTGTAAAGTAGTATTTCATTATAGTTTTAATTTGCATTTCCCTGAAGATTAGTGATGTTGACCATCTTTTCATGTGTCTGTTGACCATCTATATGTCTTCTTGGGAAAAATGTTCAAATTCTCTGCCCATTTTTAATCAGATTGTTTGTTTTCCTGGTGTTGAGTTATATAAGTTCTTATATATTTTGGATATTAACTCTTCATTGCAAATATCTTCTCCCACTCAGTAGGTTGCCTTTTAGTTTTTTGATGATTTCCTTTACTGTGTAAAAAAGCTTGTTATTTTGGTGTAGTCCCAATCATTTAATTTTGCTTATGTTTCCCTTACCAGAAGAGACAGACCTAAAAAAATTTATCTATGACCAATGTCAAAGAAATGACTGCTAGTGTTTTCATCCAGGAATTTTATGGTTTGGGGTCTCACATTTAGGTCTTTAATCCATTTTGATCATATTTTTGTATATAGTGTAAGAAAGTGATCTGGTTTCATTATTTTGCATGTAGCTGTCCAGTTTCCCAGCACCATGTGTTGAATAGTCTTTTTCTCATTGTATATTCTTACCTCCGTTGTTGGAGATTAATTGACCATAAAATCATGGGTTTACTTCCGTACTCTTATTCTTTTTTTATTTTATTTATTCATGAGAGAGACAGAGAGAAAGAGAGGCAAAGACACAGGCAGAGGGAGAAGCAGGCTCCATGCAGGGAGCCTAACGTGGGACTCGATCCTGGGTCTCCAGGATCACACCCTGGGCTGAAAGCGGTGCTAAACTGCTGAGCCACCCGGGCTGCCCTGGACTCTTATTCTTAACCTTTATCTATATGTCTATTTTTATGCCAGTACCATACCATTTTGATCAATACAGCTTTGTAGTATATCTTGAAATATGAGACTGTGATGACTCCAGTTTTTTTCTTTTTCAAGATTGCTTTGGCTATTCATGGCCTTTCATGGTTCCATACAAATCTTAAAATTATTTGTTTTAGTTCTGTGGAAAATGTCATTGATATTCTTTTAGGAATTGCATTAAATCTGTAGATTGCTTTGAGTAGTATGGACATTCTAACCATATTGGTTCTTCCAAGTTATGAGCATGAAATATATTTCCATTTGTTTATGTCATCTTCAAATTTCTTTCCCCAGTGTATCAATTTTCTGAGTATGGGGCATTCACCTCCTGGGTTAAGTTTATTCCTACCTATTTTTTTTTGGTGTATAGTAAATGGAATTATTTTTTTAATTCTCCTTCTGTTACTTTCATTATTAGTGTACACATGCAACAGATTTCGGCATATTAATTTTGTATCCTGTGACATTATTGAATTCATTAAGCAGTCCTAGTAGGTTTTTTTTTTCCTAGTAGGTTTTTGGTGAAGTTTTTAGGTTTTTCTATATATAATATATCATCTGCAAATAGATAAAGTTTTAAGTCTTGTTTACCAATTTGGTGTCTTCTATTTCTTATCTGATTTCTGTGGCTAGAACTTCTAGTTCTAGTTGTATATTGATTAAAGGTGATGAAAGTAGACATCCCTGTCTTGTTCCTGATCTTAGAGGAAAAGCTCTCAGTGTTTTACCACTGAGGATGATGTTTGCTGTGAGTTTTTCATACATGGCCTTTATTATGTTGAGGTATGTTCCCTCTAAACCTACTTTGTTGCCATTTTTTTATCATAAGGGGATGTTGTACTTTATCAAATGCTTTTCTGCATTTATTGAGATAATCATAGTTTTTATCCTTTCTCTTGCTGATGTGCTACATCACATTGATTGATTTGCAAACATTGAACCACATTTAAACATCCCTGGAAGAAATCCAAATTGATCATGGTGAATGATTTTTTTTTTAGGTATTGTTGGATTCAGTTTGCTATTATTTTATCAAGGATTTTTGCATCTATGTTCATCAAAGATATTGGCTTGTAGTTTTCTCTCCTTTTTGCAGTGTCTTTATCTGGTTTTGGCATCAGGGTAATACTTGCCTTGCAGAATAAATTTGGAAACTTTCCTTCATCCTCTCTCTTTTATAGTACTTTATGAAAAATAGATATTAACTTTTCTTTAAATTTTTTATATAATTCACCTGTGAATCCATCTAGTCTCAGACTTTTGTGTGTTGGGTTTTTTTTTTTTTTTGATTACTGAATCCATTTTGTTGTTAGTAATTTGTTTGCCAAATTTTCTATTTCTTCCTGCTTCAGTTTCAGAAGGTTATATGTTTCTAGGAACTTATCCATTTCTTCTAGCTTGTCCCAACTTGTTGATAAATAATTTTTCATAATACTCTCTTATAAGCCTTTATATTTCAGTGGTGTCAGTTGTTATTTCTCCTCTTCATTTCTGGTTTTATTTAATTGTGCCTTCTCTCTTCCTATTTCTATGAGTATGGCTAAAGATTTATAAGTTTTCTTGATAAATCTGAATAAATCTGAAACCAACTAACCAATTTTCTTGATAAACCAAAAAACCAAATTCTGGTTTCAATGATTGCTTCCATTAATTTTTTAGACTCTTTTTTTTTTAATTCTGCTCATAACTGTTTTATTTCCTTCCTTCTATTGGCTTTGAGTTTTGTTCTTATTTTTCCAGATCCTTTAGGTATAAGGTTATATTGCTTATTTGAGATTTTCCTTGCTTCTTGAGGTGGGTCTGTATTGCTATAAACTTCCCTCCTAGAAAAGCTTTTGCTGCATCCCAAAGATTTGGACCACTACATTTTGATTTTCATTTTCTCAGTGTATTTTTTAAATTTTCTCTGATTTCTTGGTTTATCCCTTCACTGTTTAGTAGCATGTTATTTGACCTCCATGTATTTGTATTCTTTCCAGATTTTTTCCTGTGATTGATTTCTAGTTTCATAACCTGTAGTCAGGAAAGATGCATGAGATGACTTTAATCTTTTTTAATTTTTTGAGACTATTCTTTGCCCTAACATGTAATCTATTCTGGAGAATGTTCCATATGCACTTGAAAAGAATGAATATTCCATTGTTATTGGATGGAATGTTCTGAATATTCCATCCAATAACAATGGAATATTCTGAATATATTTGTTAGGTCCATCTGGTCTAATGTGTCATTCAAAGCCACTGTTTCCCTATTGATTCTGTCTGGATGATCTATCCATTAATGTAAGGGGATGTTATAGTACCCCACTCTTGTATCACTGTCAACTTCTTCCTTTGTGTCTGTTGATAGTTGTATCAACTATCATGTATTGAGGTGCTCCCACATGAGGTGCACAAATATTTACAGTTGTTATAGCATCTTGTTGCTTTGTTCCCTTTACCATTATGTAGTTTCCTTTTTTGTCTCTTGCTACAGTCTTTGCTTTAATATCTATTTTGTTCAGTAGAACTATTGCTATCCCAGCTTTCGTTTCACTTCATTTGCATGATGAAAGTTTTTCCTTTCCTCCATTTTCAGTCTGCATGTGTCTCTAGGTCTGATGTTTGTCTCTTGTAGGCAGCATATAGATAGGTCTTGCTTTTTTATCCATTTAGTCATCCTTTGTCTTTTGATTGGAGCATTCACTCAATTTACATTCAAAGTAATTATTGTTAAGTGTGTACTTACTGCCATTTTATTACTTGTGTTATTATTGTTTTTGTAGTTCTTCTCTGTTCCTTTCTTGTCTTACTCTCTTCCCTTGTGATTTGGTAGCTTTCTTTAGTGATGTGCTTGGATTCTTTTCTTTATTTTTTGTGTACCTCTTACAGATACTTAATTTGTGGTTACTCTTAGGTTCATTTTTATATGTATATTTTTATTGGAGTTTGATTTGCCAGCATATAGTATAACACCCAGTGCTCATCCTGTCAAGTGCCCCCCTCAGTGCCCATCACCCAGTCACCCCATCCCTCTGCCCACCTCCCCTTCCACTACCCCTTGTTCGTTTCCCAGAGTTAAGAGTCTCTCATGTTTGGTCACCGTCTGATTTTTCCCACTCATTTTCCCCTATAATCCCTTTCACTATTTTTTATATTCCCCATATCAGTGAAACCATATAATGATTGTCCTTCTCCAATTGACTTACTTCACTCAGCATAATACCCTCCAGTTCCATCCATATCAAAGCAAATGGTGGGTATTCGTCATTTCTAATGGCTGAGTAATATTCCATTGTGTGTGTGTGTGTGTATATATATATATATATATATATATATACACACACACACACATCTTCTTTATTCATTCATCATTCGATGGACAACAAGGCGCCTTCCACAGTTTGGCTATTGTGGACATAGCTGCTATAAACATTGGGGTGCAGGTGTCTCAGCTTTTCACTGCATCTGTGTCTTTGGGGTACATCCCCAGCAGGACGATTGCTGGGTCATAGGGTAGCTCTATTTTCAACCCTCTGAGGAACCTCCACACAGATTTCTAGAGTGGCTATACCAGTTCACATTCCCACCAACAGTGCAAGAAGGTCCCCCTTTCTCCACATCCTCTCCAACATTTGTTGTTTCCTGTCTTATTAATTTTCACCATTCTCACTGGTGTGAGGTAGTATCTCATTGCGGTTTTTTTTTTAATTTATTTTTTATTGGTGTTCAATTTACCAACATACAGAATTACCCACAGTGCCCGTCACCCATTCACTCCCACCCTCCTCCCCTTCTACCACCCCTAGTTCGTTTCCCAGAGTTAGCAGTCTTTACGTTCTGTCTCCCTTTCTGATATTTCCCACACATTTCTTCTCCCTTCCCTTATATTCCCTTTCACTATTATTTATATTCCCCACATAAATGAGAACATATAATGTTTGTCCTTTTCCGACTGACTTACTTCACTCAGCATAAACCCTCCAATTCCATCCACGTTGAAGCAAATGGTGGGTATTTGTCATTTCTAATAGCTGAGTAATATTCCATTGTATACATAAACCACATCTTCTTTATCCACTCATCTTTCGATGGACACCGAGGCTCCTTCCACAGTTTGGCTATTGTGGCCATTGCTGCTATAAACATCAGGGTGCAGGTGTCCCGGCGTTTCATGCATCTGTATCTTTGGGGTAAATCCCCAACAGTGCAATTGCTGGGTCGTAGGGCAGGTCTCATTGTGGTTTTGATTTGTATTTCTCTGATGGCAAGTGATACGGAGCATTTTCTCATGCGCTTCTTGGCCATGTGTATGTCTTCTTTGGTGAAATCTCTGTTCATGTCTTTTGCCCATTTCATGATTGGATTGTTTCTTTGCTGTTGAGTTTAATAAGTTCTTTATAGATCTTGGATACTAGCCCTTTATCTGATATGTCATTTGCAAATATCTTCTCCCATTCTGTAGGTTGTCTTTTAGGTTTGTTGACTATTTCTTTTGCTTTGCAGAAGCTTTTTATCTTGATGAAGTCCCAATAATTCATTTTTGCTTTTGTTTCCCTTCCCTTCGTAGATGTATCTTGCAAGAAGTTGCTGTGGCCAAGTTCAAAAAGGGTGTTGCCTGTGTTCTCCTCTAGGATTTTGATGGATTCTTGTCTTACATTTAGATCTTTCATCCATTTTGAGTTTATCTTTGTGTATGGTGTAAAAGAATGGTCTAGTTTGATTCTTCTGCACATGGCTGTCCAGTTTTCCCAGGACCAATTATTGAAGAGACTGTCCTTTTTCCAGTGGATAGTCTTCCCTGCTTTGTCAAATATTAGTTGATGATAGAGTTGAGGGTCCATTTCTGGGTTCTTTATTCTGTTCCATTGATCTATGTGTCCTTTTTTGTGCCAGTACCACACTGTCTCGATTCAGGTTTGTAGTACGACCTGAAATCTGGCATTGTGATGCCCGCGGCTCTGGTTTTCTTTTTCAATCTTCCCCTGGCTATTGGGGGTCTTTTCTGATTCCACACAAATCTTAAGATGATTTGTTCCAACTCTCTGAAGGAAGTCCATGGTATTTTGAGAGGGATTGCAGTGAATGTATAAATTGCCCTGGGTAGCATAGACATTTTCACAATATTGATTCTTCCAATTGATGAGCATGGAATATTTTTCCATCTATTTGTGTCTTCCTCAATTTCTTTCAGAAGTGTTCTGTAGTTTTTAGGGTATAGATCCTTTACCTCTTTGGTTAGGTTTATTCCTAGGTATCTTATGCTTTTGGGTGCAATTGTAAGTGGGATTGACTCCTTAATTTCTCTTTCTTCATAATTAGTTTTTGAAAAAAAATTTCTGAGTATTAGGTTTCTTGTATGTAAGAGGGGTTGACTATCATTCTTGCAGGATTGCAAACATTAGAAGTAATATATTTATCGAGCACAGTGTCTAACCCATAGTAAGTGGATAGTTACTGGTAACCATTACTATTACTGCCTACATCACCAGGAGTTCTCAATAAATAATCCTGTTTTCTTCATTTTTGCTCACCACCTGTCAACCCCTATACAATACTACACTATACTATAAAATTATTGTCACTGTGATATATCATCTAAGATGCAGGAAATGGCCTTTATTATTACTACTGAAACCAACAAGTAGGTGAATTGAAGGCTTATGAAATTAATCTTGAGTTCTGAAAACACATGGCAATGAGCTTACTTGAGTCAGAGCTTTCAAGGCTGAGACCCGTTTTCTTGAAACAAGTTGAGTGAAAGCCATTTGTAAAGACCACCTTTGAGTATCTGAATACTAACTGATGATAAGTGTTTCAGCTACAGTTCCAAAGTTTAAATTAGTTTTATTAGAAAAATTTTCATATATACATTAAAGTAGAAACAATAGTGTCATCCAGTCGTATATACTACCAATCAGTCAGATCTATAGTTATCAACAAAAATGGGTTTTAACAGAAACATTCAGTCAAAAATCTTATTTCCAGCTCTGATTTGTGATTATTTAATCCCACGTCATTCGTGGATAGCAGTTAGAATCCTACTTTAACATTTGCATCATAAGTTTCTTTGACTGTTAATTCAGATTAATAGTCAAAGATTTGTTTTCTGTAAAAAACATAAAATTATTTTTAGGACATGTTTTTAAATCACCACATCAAAAGAAAAATGCATAGCTTTTTTATTTAAAAAGGGAGAGAAGTAAAGAGTTAAATATGCTGGGTAGAATATATTTTGTTCTTTGTTTTTAAGGTTTGGCTTGAGCAACAAGTTTGATACTGAATTTCCCTCAGTTCTAACAGGGAAGGTAAGTGAGAATTTACTTTGTGCTTTTCAATTCTAAAAGCATTGTTTTATAGCTTATTCCGTGTTAGGACAAATGCTTTGGCTCCCTGGTAATGTTGGTAATAAGAGACCAGGGTACTTGGAGGCTGTGTCAGTGACTGAAAGCTGTCACCATGACCAGTTATCTTGTTCATTGTCCATGAATGCCAACCACTATTTGCTTATCTGTTCAGATTTTCCAGTGTTGCCTTTATTCTAAGCACTAGTAGCTGTAATTGTTTTCATTTGGGTCAGTAATCCCAATGTTTTTAGAGTTAACAAAAGTTATAATTGTTTAACTTTGTATCACTCTATTATTTTTAAAGTGTCCTGCAATAGAAGTCAAAAGAATCAAATGTTTAGTTAGGAGTTGGTCTGCCTTTTAGATAGCTTGAGTTTCTAGAATTGGACTTGCTACTTTTCTATTCCCTGGTTCCTCTACATTCAACAGTATCTTCAAACTTGAGGTTCAATGTTACCAGACTTCCTAGGATTTGAAACTGTTTGGAAAATCCTCTTATAACAGTAATGCTAACTTCTAAGCCCAAAGGAAAATACTTTGACTAAGACAAAAAGTTATTTACACGTGTTTGTTACTTGAGGAAATATAGAAGAAAGAGAAAAGGCATTATATTACAAAATACTAATTTCCAAATGGTTAATAGCTGAAATGATGTTTTGGAGTTAAAAGAAATTAACTTTTTGTATTTTGAAGCCTGTAATTTAATATTGTTCTGTTCAATTTTAGTACTAGAATAATGCTGCTTGTCAGAATGGATTTTAGTTGTATTTTAAAATTATTCCATTCCCTAAAGGGCTTTTATGCAACTTATTGTTAATTTTTCTCATAATGTTAGTAAGAAATGCAAGGTGCAAATCAGTGTCTCTGGTATGTGTAATAAAGGAGAGAAATAAGCACATATTAATGTGTAAAGAAGTTGTAGAAGGCTATACATGGAACTAAATAAAAGTGGTTACCTTGATGGGAGAAGGGGAATGAGATAGATGGAGGCAAGGGTAAGGATGACACCATTTTTGGAGTATCTTTTAGTAATGTTTTGATTTTTCAACCATGTCACTATGTTACCAATTCAAACCTTAATTTAATTTGTCCTCTCATTCCAAACTCTGAGAATGGGATAAAATACATCTAATATTGACTCTTTTTGGTCATGATATATTTTCCAGCTGCTTGCTTTTCACTTTTGGCCTAATCCCAATCTTCTCCCCAGCCTTATTCAGAAGTAGATGGGGAGAGAAATATAGCAGAGCTATTTCTTTTCATGAGAATTATCATTAAAATTATAAGAAATTCTATTTTATTTAATCATGAAAGGTATTTTATACTTTATTTGCTTCCTTTACCATCTGAAAAATGGGAGCAAGCAAGAGACACTATAGAGTAGTTAAACTTTGAAATCAGTTCTGGGTTGGAATACAAGGTCTATCACTTACTGGCTTTGTGGCCTGGAGCAAGCCACTTCTTTGAGCCTCAGTTCTTTTTTTTTTGAGCCTCAATTCTTAAGTGAAAAATAGAGATGAAGATAACAGTACCTCACTTCTTGTAAGTGTTAAATGAAAGAGCATGTATAAAACTAATATATTGTCAGGTACTTATTAGCTTCCCAGTATAAATTTGTGGTTGCTATTGACCACTTTTCACCAGTATATCTCAGTTTCATCCTGATTATTTCTCTAATTTTTTTCTTTCCAGTTTTCAATTTTTAGCTGTTTTTGCTTCTTTTACATTATCTGAGAAACAGTTTATTCACTGGTCCCATCAGTAGTTTATCCTTTTAACTGTTGACCTTTTCTCTCTTTCCTAAAGTATAATGTTAAATCATTCCATATAATAAGCGAGTGGAAATACTCCCTGGCTACGTTCACAGAAAATATATGTCCATTTACCTTTTTAGAATACAAAGAGCCCTCATAAAGAGGTTTTGGCCTCACTCTCTACAATGTTCTACCTTCCTATCCTGATTATTTAGAATAATTTGCCAAGGGAAGCAGCAGTTCAAACTTAGATTTGTTTTATATGAATTAATCATAAATGTTTTCTCCAACAGAAAAAAATAGCTGTGGAAAAATCTCTTGAATAATAATGTGTTGGTGGAAAGGTGACAAATTCAATATTAAAGAAAATGTGAATTAAAACATCTCCAATAGAAAATATGTTTCCCTGGTACAGCTGCATGTGTTGTCTGGGCAGTTACATTCAGTTTTAATACTGGTTTGTTTTTTAAAAGTTTGAATTACATGGGATGCCTGAGTGGCTCAGCAGTTGAGCATCTCCTTCAGCTCAGGGCATGACCCCAGAATCCCGGGATCGAATCCCACATCAGGTTCCTTGCATGGAGCCTGCTTCTCCCTCTGCCTGTGTCTCTGCTGCTCCCTCTCTCTGTCTCTCATGAATAAATAAATAAAATCTTTTTTAAAAAAGTTTGAATTACAAGCCCATAGAATTCTAGAAAATGAATAATCAAAAAGAAAAACTGTTCCCAGGATCCCTGGGTGGCTCAGTGGTTAAGCTTCTGCCTTTGGCTCAGGTCATGACCCTGGGATCTGGGATCGAGTCCTGCATCGGGCTCCCTGCATGCAGCCTGCTTCTCCCTCTACCTATGTCTCTGACTCTCTCTCTATCTCTCATGAATAAACAAAATCTTTTTTAAAAAAAAAGAAAGAAAATCAGTTCCCAAGCACAAAATTTATCCATCTTTGAAATTGGCCAGTTTTATATGCCCAAAAAATATTCAGAATATTCCTTCATACTTCTTCATTTCTTTACAAGCCTTCTAAAACTAAAAACTCCACCATTGCAAAAGATAATACATTTTTTTTTAGAACTAGAATAAGAATATTAAGCTGCTTTTGGTATGCATTTACAAGACGTAAGTGATCTGAATGTGAGATGTTCTTAAAGATATCCTTTATTTTCAGGTGACCATTTCTGTAGTACATATCAATGATTGGATATTTATTCTAGTGTGCATTATTTAAAGTGGATGAGAATTCTCATATATTAAATGAGGCACAAATGACACTATGATATTATCTTAGTTTAGTTTTTAGTGATGAAAACAACACTAAAAGGAATGCTGAAAGTCTGACTTTTAAGTCACATGGTGATAACATTAGCTTTATTCATTTTTCTCTTTAATGAAACAGTTTTTGTCTATTACACACTGTTGTATTTGTATAGGTTACTATGAATTATCAAAATGCTTCTCTGATAACTGGGGGAAGGGGCAAGAAGAATTACATTAACCAGGAAAAAAAGCTAAAAGGAGGGTCTGAATTCCAAACTTAGCAACCTTTGTGTAAAATATTTAAAAATGAATAAATGCAGTATCTAAAATAGAAAAATATATCTACCTTTTACAAAATCAGTCTTCTGGCATGAATGGGATTCTAAGTAGCTTTTATGCCTAACTAAACAGTATTCCACAGAGTTAATTCTGAAAATGTAAAGCCATTTTGACAAACTGTGGCTCAGTATTAATCTTGTGCTTCTTATGTGTTAATGTTTCTAATACAAATAAAAAGTTAACCTTTTGTATCAAGTGCAGTAAAGATTGTTTCACTAAAGATAAGTCTTCCTATCATGATAGGGTATATCAATCAGGTGCATACACATAGATTATGGTGAACAGAAAATGAAAGAACCACAGAACTTTAGAAGAAATAAAAGCTTCCAACCCTCAGCTTGAAACAATTAAATGGTATTATGAGGAGATGGGTGTGCAGTGTTGGAGGAACCCTAAGCCATAAAATCGACCATTACTATTGTGACCCAATATGACAGGTGATTGATAGGGTTGTGTTCCTCATGATTGGAAGAGGCAAACAGTCTTGCTGGGTTTTGCTTATATTTTCTTCTGTCTGCAGAGTCTCTTGTATCCTGCTATAAAATATTATGACCCTTTCCCCTACCTTTATGATGTGGCTTGCTTCTTTCTTTCCAAGAAAGTCAAAAGGAATTAAATTTTTCTTTACAACCTGCCATTCAACTAGAAGGTAAAAGGCTCCCATTCAGCTTTCATTACTAAAGATACTGAGTTATGTGGAAGTAAATGAGTAAAACCCTGATTCCACAGTTAACTAAACATTTTTTTCACAATGTTTAAAATTAGGAATTAACCAATTCTCATTTCTAATGCCCTCATCATCTGTTTTATAACTTTTACTGTTATTCAAATACAGATTTTTTTTCCCAAAGACAATCCTGGCCTCCTTTTTAAAAAGGCAAAATGCAGATTTTATTTTATTGTTTGAAGTTCTAGAAGTTTTCCTTCCAATATGTTTATCTTATGACTTCAAAAAACTTGAATTCTCATTTTTAGTAACTTCAGTATTGTAGTTTTTAGTTTTCCCATGGTAATAGAGTACTAATTGATATGATTATGTGTTAAAGGTGGAAAGTATTAGCAGGAAAGAAGGAAAATTGCCACATTCTGTAAAACCGTTGGTTATTTCCAGAAGCATGTAATAAAAGAAAAAAATAGCAAATTTTACATACCTTGGTATATATTTTATTAATAATATTTTAACAAAAAACAAGTTTTTACTTTTTAAACTGATTCATTTCTGGCTTTAGCCTCCCTCTTTTATTTATCTGTGCTTATACACTTCCAAATAAATATTCTAAGTAAAAATTTTACTTTTTAAATAAAAATTTAAATTTTAATTATAAGCACTTAAATTTGTGAGTGCACAGATTCAGTAATTTTATGATTTATGTGAGTTTACATAAAAATTTACCATATTTTAAAAACGTGTGTGTTTCTGGACACACAATTTAAAAAGAATCAATAGTAATGTTATATTACAAATTAGAGCTAAATATATAAATATGTTTTCCTTATTTTAATTTCTATTTGGTTGCCAAGTAATTGACTAGGAAAAAAGTTGAATATCACTGTCTGAGAGGTAAATCTTGATTGCAACCTGGCACCTTTTTTTTTTTTAAGGACATATCTTTTAAACTCCTCTAAAGAATTGAAGAACTGAAGAGCATTGAATTTGCATGCAAAATGTAGCTGATTGACCATCATGGGCCATGCCCACATATGTACCTCTCTGGACACTTTCCATTGCCTCCAGGTGCCATTGCACACCTGCCCAGCCAGGTGCCCTCAGGTGCCTTTGCACACTGCACTCAGTTGTGCTCCCCTAGCAGTCCTCCTGCACTGTGCCCAACCAAACACCCTCAGCCACCATCACACATCATACCCAGCCTTGTGCCCTTGGCCACCCTGGTTGAAGCCCACAGCTGCCACGGTGCTTCGAGGGGATCCAGCATAGGACTAGTGATCCAGCACAAATTTTGCTAACACTGTCCCTCTGCTCCCAAGTTCCCCAGTAGACACAACCTCCCAGAGCTGGCCTGCTGGATCCCACAGAGAGTAAGCACAGCCACAACAGGGAGAGAGTCAGTGCAGATGCACTAAAAGGAAAACTGAATCAGATGAAACAGCAGGGCATAACAACACACATAGGATACTCTACTGAAGGGCCAGGTTCTGGTAAACAGGGGACACTGCACTCCAGGGCACTCCAGGACCTCTTCTTCATAAAATCACTACTTTCAAGAACAGAAGAAACAACTGACTTTCTTAACACACAGAGACACAGAGAGGCAGACAAAATGAGGAGACAGAGAAATTTATCTGAAATGAAAAAACAGGACAAGGCCATAACCAGAGACCTAGGCCAAACAGATGTAAGTAACATGCCTGATAGAGAACAGTGGTCATAAGGATACTCACTGGGCTTGAGAAAAAAGTGGAGGACATGAGTGAGACCCTTAACACAGAGGTAAAGATTAACATAGCAGAGATAAAGGGCACAATATAAATGAAATGAGAAACACACTTAATGGAATGAACAAAAGATAGAAGAAGCAGAGAAATGAATTAGTGACCTAGAAGACAAAGTAATGAAAATTAATCAAGCTGAATAAAGGAGAAAAGAATTATGCAAAATGAGAATAAACTGAGGGAACTCAGTGACTACATCAAATGTAACAGCATCCATATTATAGGAATCCCAGAAAAACAAGAAGAGAAAAGCAGAAAGTTTATTTGAGGAAATAAGAGCTGAAAATTTCCCTCATCTGGGGAAGGAAAGAGATATCCAGATCCAGGAGGCACAGAGAACACCCAGCATAATCAACAAAAGCAGACCAACACACAGACACTTCGTAATTAAATTTGCAAAATATTGTGATAAAGAAAAAATTTTAAAAGCAGTAAGACAAAAGAAGTCGTCATTAAATTACAAAGGAAAACCCATAAAGGTACCTGCAGATCTCTCCACAGAAACTTTGCAAGCCAGAAGAAATAGCATGATATATTCAAAGTGCTGAATGAGAATCTGCAGCCAACAATACTGTATCCATCTAGGCTATCATTCAGAATACAGGGGGAGAGAAAGAGTTTTCCAGACAAGCAAAAACTAAAGGAGTTCATGACCACTAAATCAGCTCTGTAAGAAATATTAAAGGGACTCTTTGAGTAGAGAGACCAAAAGTGACAGTATAGAGGTAGGAAACACAAAAGCAATAAAAATGAATTTTCCTGCAACATGTCAAGGAACTCACAAAAATGATATAAAATAAAATAACATATACCTAAAAAGTGGAGAGGACAAGAGAAAAGAATGTGTTCAAACTTAAATGACCATCAACAGTATAGATTGCTATATGCAGAAGAGGTTACATACAAACCTAACTAACCATATCTCAAAAACCACTAATAGATATGTGAAGAATAAAGAGAAAGAAATCCAAATGTATCACTAAAGAAAATAAGCAAAGCATGAAAAAAGACAAGAAAGGATCAGAGAAAATCTTCAGAATCAACCACAAAACAAGTAACAAAATGGCAATAAGCATGTATGTATCAATAATTACGTTGAATGTAAATGGACTAAATGCTGCAAACAGAAGACATAGGGTGACACAATGGGTTAAAAAAAAAGGGGGGGGCCAGGCAGCCTGGGTGGCTCAGCAGTTTAGCGCCGCCTATGGCCCAGGGAGGGCATGAACCTGGAGACCTAGGATCGAGTCCCACATCAGGCTCCCTACATGGAGCCTGCTTCTCCCTCTGACTGTGTCTCTGCCTCTCTCTGTCTGTGTTTCTCATGAATAAATAAATAAAATCTTTAAAAAAAGAAAAAAGACCTGTCTATTTGCTCTCTACGAGAGGCCCATATAAGGGGGCAGGGCAAGATGATGGAGCAGTAGGGTCCCTAAGTCACCTGTCCCCACCAACTTACCTAGATAACTTTCAAATCATCCTGAAAACCTATGAATTTGACCTGAGATTTAGAGAACAGGTGGAATGCTACAGAGAGAAGAGTTTTCACTTCTAACATGGTAGGAAGGCAGAAAAAAAATTAAAAAGAATCAAGTAGGGGAGGGGCCACTGCAAGGAGCTGATCTAAGGCAGGGAAGCAAAAGCCTTCCGGGAAAGCCCACTCCCAGAGAAGCAGGGAACTATAAAAATCCGCACTGGATTCTTCCCGGACAGAAAGGCACTTAGCCGGGAACTCAGGCAGAACTGCAGGAGGGGCAGTGGAACCTCCAGTCTCCCGGAGTCACTAACAGAGGAAGTGTGCCCGGGGGAGAACGTGCCACAGACTGTGGGCCGATCTCGGTAAAAGGCTGGAGTGTGCGCCTGGCGGGGCTTCAGGAGAAGCTCAGGCCGCTATGCCCTGCTGCCTTTGGGAGCCCTGGCCCCGGGAGCACGATTCCAGCAGCACAGACCACAGATCCCAGGATGCCCAGTGGACACAGCCCAGGATCCTGTGCCCCCCCCGGGACAGGCAGAGGTGGGGAGGGCACAGGACAGCAAGGATTCTCCTGCCTCCAGGCACCCCCAAGCTGTGCAGATCAGCACCCCCTGCCCCCGGAGCATCCAGGCTAGCGTGGACTGGGAGAATGTGGTAGTTACTGCGGGAGCTGACTCCAGAGCTGGAGAGCTGGCTGCCGCCAGTGTTGTTCTTCCTGGTGTTACCCTGTGCCTGGGACGGAGTGGGGCCAACAGGGAACAGGGACCTAACAGGATAAACAGCTCCCACTGAGCCATGCACCGGGCAGGGGGCGGGGCAGCTCCCCCAGGTGCACACACCTGAGAATCAGCACTTGAGGCCCCTCCCCCAGAAGACCAACTGGAAGGAGAGGGAAAGAGCAAGTTCTTGACCAAGCAGCAATGGAAAGCTCCAGGGGAAGTCAAGGGATTTGCAGTATATAGAACCAGAGGATAGCCCTCCTTTATTTTTTCTTCCTTTTTCCAGTACAACTCATATTTACCCACTCTGCCCTGAGCAAAATGACTAGAAAGAAGAACTCACCACAAAAGAAAGAATCAGAAACAGTACTCTCTGCCACAGTTACAGAACTTGGAATACAATTCAATGTCAGAAAGCCAATTCAGAAGCACAATTATAAAGCTACTGGTGGCTCTGGAAAAAAGCATAAAGGATTCAAAAGACTTCATGACTGCAGAATTTAGATCTAATCAGGCCGAAATTAAAAATCAATTAAATGAGATGCAATCCAAACTGGCAGTCCTAATGACGAGGGTTAATGAGGTAGAAGAAAGAGTGAGTGAAATAGAAAACAAGTTGATGGCAAGGAAGGAAGCTGAGGAAAAAAGAGAAAAACAAAAGACCATGAGGAAAGGTGAAGGGAAATAAATGACAGCCTCAGAAGGAAAAATCTACATTTAATTGGGGTTCCAGAGGGGCTGAGAAGAACAGAGGACCAGAAAGCATATTTGAACAAATCATAGCTGAGAACTTCCCTAATTTGGGAAGGGAAACAGGCATTCAGATCCAGGAGATAGAGAGGTTCCCCCTTAAACTCAATAAAAACCATTCAACACCTCGACAGTTAATAGTGAAACTTGCAAATTCCAAAGATAGAAAATCCTTAAATCAGGAAGAGACAAGATCCATAACTTATTTGGGGAAAACGATTATATTAAGAGCAGACTTCTCCAACAGAGACCTGGCAGGCCTGAAAGGGCTGGCAGGATATATTCAGGGTCCTAAATGAGAAGAACCTGCAGCCAAGAATACTTTATCCAGCAAGGCTCTCATTCAGAATAGAAGGAGAAATAAAGAGCTTCCAAGATAGGCAGAAACTGAAAGAATATGTGACCCCCAAACCAACTCTGCAAGAAATATTAAGGGGAACTCAGTAAAAGAAAGAAGAAGCCCAAAGAAATGTTCCACAAAACAGGGACTGAATAGGTATTATGATGACACTAAATTCATATATTTCAATAGTAACTCTGAATGTGAAATGGGCTTAATGATCCCATCAAAAGACGCAGGGTATTGCACTGGATAAAAAAGAAAGACCCATCTATTTGCTATCTACAAGAGTTTCATTTTAGACCTAAGGACACCTCCAGCCTGAAAATGAAATGGTGGAGAACCATTTACCATTCAAATGGTCCTCAAAAGAAAGCTGGGGGTAGCAGTCCTCATCTCAGATAAATTAAATTTATCCCAAAGACTGTATAGTAAGAGATGAAGAGGAACACTATATCATACTTAAAGGATCTATCCAACAAGAGGACCTAACAATCATGAATATTTATGCCCCTAATGTGGGAGCTGCCAAGTATATCAATCAATTAATAACCAAAAGAAAGACATACTTAGATAATAATACACTAATACTGGGAGACTTCGACATGGCGTTTTCTGCAAATGACAGATCTTATAAGCACAACATTTCCAAAGAAACAAGAGCTTTAGATGATACAGTGGACCAGATGGATTTCACAGATGTTTACAGAACTTTACATCCAAACACAACCGAATACACATTCTTCTCAAGTGCACATGGAACTCTCTCCATAATAGACCACATACCTGGTCATAAATCAGCACTCAACCAATACCAAAAGATATGGATTGTCCCCTGCATATTTTCAGACCATAATGCTTTGACGCTTGAACTCAATCACAAGAAGAAATTTGGGAAAAAAATCAAACACGTTGAAGTTAAAGAGCATCCTGCTAAAAGTTGAATGGGCCAATCAGTAAATTAGAGAAGAATTAAAAAGATTCATGGAAACTAAACTAATGAGAATGAAGATACAACCATTAAAAATCTTTGGGATACAACAAAAGCAGTCCTAAGGGGGAAATACATCACAATACAAGCATCCCTCAAAAAATTGGAAAAAAGTCAAATACACAAGCTAACTTTGCACCTAAAGGAACTGGAGAAAGAACAGCAAATAAAACCTACACCCAGCAGAAGAGAGTTAATAAAGATTCAAGCAGAACTCAATGAAATCGAGACCAGAAGAACTGTGGAACAGATCAACAAAACCAGGAGTTGGTTCTTTGAAAGCATTAATAAGATAGATAAACCGTTAGTCTGCCTTATTAAAAACAAAAGAGAAAAGACTCTAAGAATTAAAATTATGAATGGAAAAGGAGAGATCACCACCAATACCAAGGAAATACAAACGATTTTTAAAACATTATGAGCAGCTATACGCCAATAAATTAGGCAATCTAGAAGAAATGGACGCATTTCTGGAAAACCACAAACTACTAAATCTGGAACAGGAAGAAATAGAAAACCTGAACAGGCCGATAACCAGGGAGGAAATTGAAGCAGTCATCCAAAACCTCCCAAGACACAAAAATCCAGGGCCAGGTGGCTTCTCAGGGGAATTCTATCAAACGTTTAAAGAAGAAACCATACCTATTCTACTAAAGCTGTTCTGAAAGGTAGAAAGGGACAGAATACTTCCAAACTCGTTCTTGAGGCCAGCATCACCTTAATTTCCAAAACCAGACAAAGACCCTACCAAAAAGAATTATAGATCAATATTCCTGATGGACAGAGATGTGGTCTATATATACAATGGAATATTACTCATCCATTAGAAACGACAAATACCCACCATTTGTTTCAACATGGATGGAATTGGAGCTTATTATGCTGAGGAAGTAAGTCAATCGGAGAAGGACAAACATTATATGGTCTCATTCATTGGGGGAATATAAAAAATAGTGAAAGGGAATAAAGGGGAAAGGAGAGAAAATGAGTGGGAAATATCAGTGAGGGTGACAGGACATGAGAGACACCTAACTCTGGGAAACGATCAGGGGGTAGTGGAAGCTGGAGGTGGGCAGGGGGATGGGTGACTGGGTGGCAGGCACTGAGGGGGGCACTTGATGGGATGAGCACTGGGTGTTATGCTGTATGTTGGCAAATCGAAGTCCAATAAAAAAAATATACCAAAAAAATAAAAGGCCCATTTTAGACCTAAGGACACCTACAGATTGAAAGTTAGAGAATGGAGAAACATTTACCATATAGATGGATGTCAAAAGAAAGCCAGAGTAGCAACATTTATATCAGACAAAATAGATTTTAAAACAAAGACTGGGGATCCCTGGGTGGCTCAGCGGTTTTGCGCCTGCCTTTGGCCCAGGGTGTGGTCCTGGAGTTCCGGGATCGAGTCCTGCGTCGGGCTCCTGGCATGGAGCCTGCTTCTCCCTCTGCCTGTTTGTCTCTCTCTCTCTCTCTATCATAAAAAAAATAAATAAATAAATAAATCTTTAAAAAACAAAGACTGTAACAAGAGACGAGGAAACTATACAATAATAAATGGGATAATCCAACAAGAAGATACAGCAACTGTAAATATGTATGCACCCAACGTAGGAGCGTGCAAATTCATAAAACAGTAACAAACCTAAAGGAACTAATCCATAATAATACAATAATAGTAAGGGACTTTAACACCCAACTTACATAAGTGGACAGATTGTCTAAACAGAACTTCAACAAGGAAACAATGGCTTTGAATGACACATTGGAACAAATACACATTCATGATAGTAACCCTCAACAAAATAATTTTCGAGGGAACATACCTCGTCATAATAAAGGCCACCTATGAAAAACCCATGGCTAACGTCATCATTAATGAGGAAAAACTGAAAACAAGAGAAGGATGCCCACCCTCACCACTTGTATTCAACATAGTACTGTAAGTCCTAGTCACAGCAATCAAACAACAAAAAGAAATAAAATGCATTCAGATCAGCAAGGAAGAAGTAAAAGTTTAACTATTTGCAGATGACATGATACTATATGTAGAAATTCCTAAAGGCTCCACCAAAAAAATTACTACAACTGATAAACAAATTTAGTAGTCACAGGAAACAAAATCAGTGTACAGAGATAAGTTGCATTTCTATACACTAAGAATGAAGTAACAGAAAGAGAAATTAAGAAAACAATCCCATTTGTAATCACATCCAAAATAATAGACACCTAAGAATAAACCTAACCAAGAGGTGAAAGAACCGTATGCCAAAAGCTATAAAACACTGATGAAAGAAATTTAAAACAACACAAAGAAATGGAAAGACATTCCATGCTCATGGGTTGTAAAAACAAATATTGTTCAAATGTCCATGTTACCCAAAGCAGTCTACAGACTTAATGCCATCTGCAACAGCATTTTTCACACAGCTAGTACCAATAATCTTAAAATTTGTCTGGAACCACAAAAGACCCAGAATAACCAAAGCAATCTTGAAAAAGCAAAGCAAAGCTGTAGGCATCACAATTCCGACTTCAAATTATACTTCAAAGCCATGGCAACCAAGACAGTATGGTCCTAGCATAAAAAGGATGTGGAGGAAAAGGAACACTCATGTACTGTGGGGAATGCAAACTCATGCAGCTGCTATGGAAAACAGTATAGAGGTTCCTCAAAAAACTTAAAAATAGAACTACTTTATGTTCCAGCAATATACTACTGGATATTTACCCAAAGAATACTAAAGAGGCATATGCACCTCAATGTTTATAGCATCATTATTTACAATGGGCCAAGATATGGAAGCAATGTAAGTGTCTGTGGATTGATGAATGGATAAAATGTGATATACAGTTGTGGATACAGATAAAGATATATCCATACAATGGAATATTATTCAGCCATAAAGAGGAATGGAATATTGCCATTTGCAACAACATGGATGGAGCTAGAAAGTATCATTATATAATGATAAGTGCAATAAGTCAGAGAAAGACAAATACCATATGATTTCACTTGTGTGGAATTTTAGATACAAAATAAGCAAAGGGAAAAAATAAGAGACAAAAAGCAAGAAACAATGTTAATTATAGAGAACAATTGGTTGAGGGTGATGGGTGAAATAGTAATGAGGATTAAGGAGTGTATTTTTTAAGAGCACAGAGTGATGTATGGAATTGTTGAATTACTCTATTTTACACCTGAAACTAATATAACACTGTATATTACCTTACTGGAATTAAAATGAAAAAAAAGTGTAGCTAATTATCCTTTTGTTTATAATAGAGGGTATAGAAAGGCTGTGGATTATTAATGGTTACCTGATCAAACCCCCTGCCTTCAGGTGAGACTCCATGCAACAGAGAGATTTGCTTTTCTTTCTCCAAATCCAGTCAAGAGAGAAGATTCACTGGCTTCCTTTTTCAAAACAGTCTGATTATGAGGTTCTTATTCAGATATGATTTCCATTTCCTGTAAGATATGTAAGACCAAGATTATTATTCTCATTTTATACATGGAAAACTAAAACTCAGAAAAATTTAATGAATTTGTCTATGATTTTTCATAGCTAATAAGTAACTAGAATAAAAAATATTCATTTATTGTCTAATATGCTTAGCCTGTTAGCATTTTCTGTTTTTCAGCTATAAGACATGGTTCTCTGAATTTATTTTCATATTTACCCCAGGAACTTAGCCATTTAATTGGAATTCTTTTTACTTAGTGATTGTCTTTAGGTGATATGGCCAACAATTTAGATGGAGAATAGATTAGTTTATTTGCCCATGTAAAAACAGTTTTGAGCCTTGCAATTTTACAAGTGTTGTTGGTTAACATATTAGGAAGAAAATAAGATTTATGGGTTAAGCAATTAACTTTATTGGATGGCATGAACAATTATAAAGCTAGTATAATTAATGTTTTAATCATGATGGCACTGAATTCTTTGGTCATGTATCTTTATAACATCTGCTAATAGGTATATGGTTTATAGTGTTGATTCTAAGATATGTCCATTAAAAGATAAAAATTCAATAAATTGATTCCTCTAGTGCAATTTTTACTTGGAAGAGTTGTAAAGCTCCATATTTTTTTATACCAAACATGTTAATAGGGTTTTTATTTTTATAGCAGCTTATTTTTCTAATATTTTCATAATTTTTACTTGCACAGCCAGATGTTAGAATTTTTTCCCATAGATTTTATAGTCAAACAGCTTTCTAAAAAAAGGGAATAATTTTTGTGATCCAGAAATACGATTTCACTGAAAGCAAACTATTTTTAGTATGCCTTTGAATTGTATAACCTTCACGCAGCATTTCCAGTATAAATATGCCTACCATGCTCTTGCCTTTGAACTAAGTTTGTCATTGTTTACAGAGAGGCACAAGCAGCACTTCCAGGAATGGAGGTCGTAATTTAAAATGTTAAGTTTGTGTATTTAAGGACCTTTCAAAATTCAAAGTTTACAGCAATTTTGAATCTACTTTATGCTGCATATTAAGACCCTTTTAAAAAAATGTAATCACTCCTTACTGTCTTTCTAGTGTAGCTTTTCCCTGCAAACAATAACAAGTGTTAAAATTGTTATGTTGCAACTTTGCCAGGGAGAAAAATTGAAAAATCCAGGAGAAGTTTAAAATCCAGGAATATTACCAAAGTTTAATTTTAATTCCAATTCCTCGGTAATATTTAGGTTTTAACTGTTACGTAACACTTCTAGTCTTACTAGTCATAATGATTGGAGACTGTAATATTCCCTGAATAATGAGAATATTTGGTAGAAAAAACTGCTTGATGGGTATTCTTTACCACCAGTTTTTTTTTTATTTATTTATGATAGTCAGAGAGAGAGAGAGAGAGAGAGAGAGAGAGAGGCAGAGACATAGGCAGAGGGAGTAGCAGGCTCCATGCACCGGGAGCCCGACATGGGATTCGATCCCAGGTCTCCAGGATCGCGCCCTGGGCCAAAGGCAGGCGCTAAACCACTGCGCCACCCAGGGACCTACCACCAGTTTTATTGTTATTTTATTACTGGTAATTTCAAAAGATTATGTTGAACATCAGAATAAGTTCTGTAAACATGAAATTATATTGTTTTGCTTTCTAATGTCATCCAAGAGTATGTGATACATATAGGGAGGAAATGTCTTTAGACATGTAATTCCTTAAAATGTTTGTAATAAGATAAACATTTTCTTTAGGTTTAGAGATAAGTGGTGGAAAGCTGCCCACAAACTGTTAAATAAAGATTATGCCCCTGTTACAGGTGGCCCCAGAAGAATTTAAGACCAGCATTGGCCGTGTGAATGCATGTTTGAAAAAGGCTCTCCCAGTCAATGTGAAATGGCTGCTATGTGGTTGTCTCTGCTGCTGTTGCACACTGGGTTGCAGCCTGTGGCCTGTTATTTGTCTCAACAAAAGAGTGAGTAACCATTTTATGTATAACCTTAGAGCTAACATTTATTCAACACTTAAATGTGCCAAGTATGTTACATAATTTTTTAAAAATTCTCTTAACAGTGCTAGCCTCATTCTAGAGACAAGCTTGGGGGAGAGAGATAAAGTGATTTGTCCAGCCTTTATTAATACTGTATCACTTAGTATGAGTTCCCATCATTTTATTTTCTTCTCTTTATTGACTATTATTTTTTATTAGTTTCAGGGATAGAATTTAGTGATTCATTAGTTGCATATGACACCCAGTCCTCATTACATCAGGTGCCTTCCTTCATGCCCATTACACAGTTATCCCTTCTCCCACTCACCTCCCTTCCAACAACCCTCAGTTTATTTCCTGGAGTTCAGCATCTCTTCCGCTTTTCTTTCTTTCTTTCTTTCTTTCTTTCTTTCTTTCTTTCTTTCTTTCTTTCTTTCTTTCTTTCTTCTTTCTTTCTTTCTCTTTCTTTCTTTCTTTCTTTCTTTCTTTCTTTCTTTCTTTCTATTATTTTTATTTTTTTATTGGAGTTCAATTTACCAACATATACCATATCACCCAGTGCTTACCCCATCAAGTGACCCCTCAGTGCCCATCACCCAGTCACCCCAACCCTCTGCCCACCTCCCTTTCCACTACCCCTTGTTCATTTCCCAGAGTTAGGAGTCTCTCATGTTCTGCCATCCTCACTGATATTTTCACTCATTTTCTCTCCTTTCCCCTTTATTCCCTTTCACTATTTTTTTTATCTTACTTTATATTTCCTTTCCATCACCTATGTCCATTTGTTTTGTTTCTTAAGTTCCACATAGGAGTGAAATCACATGGTATCTCTTTTGCTCTGACTTATTTTACTTAGCATAATACCCTCTGGTTCCATCCATATCATTGCAAATGGCAAGATTTCCATTGTTTATATATACCATATCATTTTTATCCATTCATCTATTAATAGACATCTGGTCTCTTACTACATTTTTTATAGTTATATTATTTTATTATTTAAATTTAGTTTGCCAACATATAGTATAATAACCAGTGCTCATCCTATCAAGTGCCTTCCTCATTGCCCATCACCCAGTTACCCCATCCCCCCACCCACCTCCCCTTCCGCAACCCTTTGTTTGTTTCCCAGAGTTAGAAGTCTCTCATGGTTTGTTTCCCTCTCTAATTTTTCCCACTCAGTTCCCCTCCTTTCCTTTATAACCCCTTTCACTATTTCTTATATTCCCTGTATGAGTGAAACCATATGATGCTTGTTCTTCTCAGATTGACTTATTTCACTCAGCATAATACCCTCCACTTCCATTCACATCAAAGCAAATGGTGGGTATTCGTCTCTTCTGATAGCTGAGTAATACTCCATTGTGTATGTATGTGTATATATATATATATACATCTTCTTTATCCATTCATCTGTCAAAGGACATCATGACTTCTTCCACAGTTTGGCAATTCTGGACATTGCTGCTATAAACATTGGGGTGCGGGTGTCCCAGTGTTTCACTACATCAGTATCTTTGGGGTAAATACCCAGTAGCGCAATTGCTGGGTCAAAGGGTACCTCTATTTTTAACTTTTTAATGACGCAGTAGTTTTCCAGAATAGCTGTACCAGTTCACAATCCCGCCAACAGTGCAAGAGGGTTCCCCTTTCTCCACATCCTCTCCAACATTTGTTTTTTCCTGTCTAGTGAATTTTCACCATTCTCACTGCTGTGAGGTAGCATCCTATTGTCATTATGATTTGTATTTCCCTGATACGGAATGATGTTGAGCATTTTCTCATATGTCTGTTGGCCATTTTTATGTCATCTTTGGAAAAATGTCTGTTCATGTTTTCTGCCCATTTCTTGACTGGATTGTGTTTTTTGGGTATTGAGTTTGATAAGTTTTTTATAGATATTGGATACTAGTTCTTCATCTGATTAGATATTTGCAGATATCTTTTCCCATTATATAGGTTACCTTTTAATTTTGATGATGGTTTCCTTTGCTGTACAGAAGCTTTTTATTTTGATCAAATTCCAGTTGTTCATTTTTGCTTTTGTTTCTCTTGCCTTGGAGACATGTCTAGCATGTTACAGCCAAGCTGAGAATGATTTCTGCTTGTGTTCTCCTCTAGGATTTTTATGGATTCCTGTCTCACATTTAGGTCTTTCATCCATTTTGAGCTTATTTTTATGTAAGGTGTAAGAAAGTGGTCCAGCTTCACTCTTCTACATGTGGTTGTCCAATTTTCCCAGCACCATTTCTTGAAGAGACTGTCTTTTTTCCATTGGATATTTTTTCCTACTTTGTCGAAGATTAGTTGACCATAGGGTTGAGGTCCATTTCTGGGTTCTCTATACTGTTCCCACTGATCTGTATGTCTGTTTTTGTGCCAGTGCCATACTGTCTTTTAATGGTTACAGCTTTGTAATATGTCTTGAAGCCTGGAATTGTGATGCCTCCAGCTTTGGTTACCTTTTTCAGTGTTCCTGTGGCTATTCAGGGTCTTTTCTGGTTCCATACAAACTTTAAGATTGTTTGTTCCAGCTCTGTGAAAAATGCTGCTGGTATTCTGACAGGGACTGCAGTGAATGTGTAGATTGCTCTGGATAGCATAGACAGTTGAACAATATTTAATATTTGTTCTTCTATTCCATGAGCATGGAATGTTTTTCCATTTCTTTGTGTCTCCCTCAATTTCTTTCATAAGTGTTTTATAGTTTTCAGAGTGCAGATCCTTTACCTCTTTGGTTAGGTTTATTCCTAGGTATCTTATGGTTTTGGTTCAATTGTAAATGGGGTTGATTCCTTATTTCTCTTTCTTTTGTCTCATTGTTAATGTATAGAACTGCAGCTGACTTCTGTGCATCAATTTTGTATCCTGTGGCTTTGCTGAATTCAAGTATGAACTCTAGCAATTTTTGTATTTGAGTCTTGAGTTTTCTATATACAGTATAATGTTGGCTGCTAAGAATGAAAGATTTATTTATCTGACTATTGGGATGCATTTTATTTCTTTTTGATATCTGATTGCTGAGGCTAGGACTTCCAATACTATGTTGAATAACAGTGGTGAGAGTGGACATCCCTGTTGCTTTCCTGACCTTAAGGGAAAAGCTCTCAGTTTTTCTCCATTGGGGATGATATTCTCTGTAGGTCCTTCTATGTGGTTTTTATGTTATTGAGGTATGTTCCTTCTTTCCCTACACTGCTGACAGTTTTTATCAAGAAGAAATGTTGTATTTTGTCAAATGCTTTTTCTGCATGACTTCAGAGGATTCTGTGATTCTTGTCCTTTTATTATGTGTTGAATCATATTGATTGATTTACAGATGTTGAACCAACCTTGCAAGCCAGAAATAAATCCCACTTGTTCATGGTGAATAATGCTTTAATGGACTATTGGATCCTGTTAGCTAGTATCTTGGTGAGAATTTTGGCATCCTTGTTCATCAGCGATATTGGTCTGTAATTCTCCTTTTTGGTAGGGTCTTTGTCTGGATTTGAATTCCCATCATTTTAACTAAATGAAGTATAAATGGAGTACTGAAGTAAATTTAAATGAAACTAAGCTATTTAATTCTTTTCACAAAATCCAAAGCTGTGACTTAAAGTATTTCTAGGTGGTGTGCCTCGGTGGCTCAGTCAGTTAGGCGTCTGCCTAACTCAGGTCATGATCCTGGGTTTCTGGGATGAACCCCTATGTTGGGCACCCTGCTTAGTGGGGTGTCTCCTTCTGCCTCTATCCCTGCCCTCTGCTCATGTGCTCTCTCTCTGGCTCTTACTATCTCTAAAAGATGAATAAAATCTTAGAAATTGCAGATTTCTATTTTATGTATATTTTTTATTGGAGTTGAGTTTGCCAACATATAGTATAACACCCAGTGCTCATCCCTTCAAGTGCCCCCCTCAGTGCTCGTCACCCAGTCACACCCCCCTGCTCACGTTCCCTTCCACGACCCCTTGTTCATTTCCCAGAGTTAGGAGTCTCCCATGTGTTGTCACCCTCTCTGATTTTTCCCATTCATTTTCTCTCCTTTCCCGTATAATCCCTTTTACTATCTTTTATATTCCTCATATGAGTTAAGCCATATGATGATTGTCCTTCTCTGATTCACTTACTTCACTCAGCATAATACCCTCCAGTTCCATCCATATCGAAGCAAATGGGTATTCATCATTTCTAATGGCTAATATTCCATTGTGTGTGTGTGTGTATATGTGTGTGTGTGTGTATATATATATATATATATATATATATATATATATATATATATATATACCATATCTTCTTTATCCATTCGTCTGTCGATGGAAAACAGGCTCCTTCCACAGTTTGGCTATTGTAGATATTGCTGCTATAAACATTGAGGTACAGGTGTCTCAGTCTTTACTGCATCTGTATCTTTGGGGTAAATCTCCAACAGTGCAATTGCAGGGTTGTAGGGTAGCTCTATTTCTTTTTACAATTATTTAAAAGATTTTATTTATTTATTCATGAGAGACACACAAAGAGAGGCAGAGACACAGGTGGAGGAAGAAGCAGGCTCCATGCAGGAAACCCAATGTGGAACTCGATCCTGGGACTCCAGGAACACATCCTGAGCTAAAGGCAGGCGCCAAACTGCAGAGCCACCCTGGCGTCCCGGGTAGCTCTATTTTTAACTCTCTGAGGAACCTCCACACAGTTTTCCAGAGTGGCTGTACCAGTGCACATTCCCACCAACAGTACAAGAGGGTTCCCCTTTCTCCACATCCTCTCCAACATTTGTTGTTTCCTGTCTTGTTAATTTTCCCCATTCTCACTGGTGTGAGGTGGTATCTCATTGTGGTTTGGATTTGTATTTCCCTGATGACAAGTGATGCGGAACATTTCCTCATGGGTTTGTTGGCCATGTGTATGTCTTCTTTGGTGAAATCTCTGTTCATGTCTTTTGCCCATTTCATGATTGGATTGCTTGGTTCTTGGGTGTTGAGTTTAATAAGTTATTTATAGATCTTAGATACTGCCCTTTATCTGGTATGTCATTTGCAAATATCTTCTCCCATTCTGTAGGTTGTCTTTTAGTTTTGTTGACTGTTTCTCATGCTGTGTAGAAGCTTTTTATCTTGATGAAGTCCCAATAGTTCATTTTTGCTTTTGTTTCCCTTGCCTTCATAGATGTATCTTGCAAAAAGTTGCTGTGGCCAAGTTCAAAAAATCAAATACACAATGCCTGTGTTCTCATCTAGGATTTTGATGGATTCTTGTCTCATATTTAGATCTTTCATCCATTTGAGTTTACCTTTCTGTATGGTATAAGAGAATGGTCTAGTTTCATTCTTCTGCATGTGGCTGTGCAATTTTCCCAGCACCATTTATTGAAGAGACTGTCCTTTTTCCAGTGGATAGCCTTCCCTGCTTTGTCAAATATTAGTTAACCATAGAGTTGAGGGCCCATTTCTGGGTTCTCTAGAATTCTGTTCCATTGATCTTTGTGTCTGTTTTTGTGCCAGTACCACACTGTCTTGATGATCAAGCTTTGTAGTACAACTTGAAATTGGGCATTGTGATGCCCCTGGCTCTGGTTTTCTTTTTCAATTTTCCCTGACTGTTTGGGGTCTTTTCTAATTCCACATGAATCTTAATGTGATTTGTTCCAACTCTCTGAAGAAAGTCTATGGTATTTTGATAGGGACTGCATTGACGTGTAAATTGCCCTGGGTAGCATAGACATTTTCACAATATTGATTCTTCCAATCCATGAGCATGGAATATTTTTCCATCTCTTTGTGTCTTCCTCAATTACTTTCAGAAGTGTTCTGTAGTTTTTAGGGTATAGATCCTTTCCCTCTTTGGTTAGGTTTATTCCTAGGTATATTATGCATTTGGTTTAAATTCTCAATGGGATTGACTCCTTAATTTCTCTTTCTTCAGTCTCTTTGTTAGTGTATAGGAATGCCACTGATTTCTGTGCATTGATTTTGTATCTTGTCATATTGGCAAATTGCTGTATGAGTTCTAGTAATCTTGGGGTGGACTCTTTTGGATTTTCTCTGTAGAGTATGTCATCTGCAAAGAGGGAGAGTTTGACTTCTTTGTCAATTTGATTGCCTTTTATATCTTTTTGTTGCCTGATTGCTGAGGCTAGGACTTCTAGTACTATGTTGAATAACAGTGCTGAGAGTGAACATTCCTATCATGTTCCTGATCTTAGGGGAAAAGATCTCAGTGTTTCCCCATTGAGAATGATAATTGCTGTGGGCTTTTCATAGATGGCTTTAAGATGCTGAGGAATGTTCCCTCTATCCCTACAGTCGGAAGAGTTTTGATTAGGAATGGATGCTGTATTTTGTTAAATGCTTTTTCTGCATCTATTGGGAGAATCATATGGTTCTTATTTTCTCTCCTATTGATATGATCTATCACGTTGGTTGTTTTACGAGTGTTGAACCAACTTGCATCCCCAGATAAATGCCACTTGGTCATGGTGAATAATCTTATTAATGTACTGTTGGACCCTATTGGCTAGTATCTTGTTGAGAATTGATGCATCTGTGTTTATCAGGGATATTGGTGTATAATTCTCCTTTTTGGTGTGGTCTTTGTCTGGTTTTGTAATGAAGGTGATGGTGGCCTCATAAAACGAATTTGGAAGTATTCTGTCTCTTTCTATCCTTTGGAACAGCTTTAGTAGAATCAGTATTATTTATTCTTAAACATTTGATAGAATTCCCCTGAGAAGTCATCTGGCCCTGGACTTTGTGTCTTGGGAGGTTTTTGATGACTGCTTCAATTTCTTCACTGATTATTGGCTGCTCAGGTTTTCTATTTCTTACTGTTCCAGTTTTGGTAATTTGTGGTTTTCCAGAAATGCATCCATTTCTTCTAGATTGCCTAATTTGTTGGCGTAGAGCTGCTTATAATATATTTTTTAAATTGTTTCTATTTCCTTGGTACTGGTTGTGATCTCTCCTCTTTCATTCATGATTGTATTAATTTGAGTCTTTTTTCTTTTTAATAGGCTGGCTAATGGTTTATCTATCTTATTAATTCTTTCAAAGAACCAACTCCTGGTTTTGTTGATCTGTTCCACAGTTCTTCTGGCCCCTATTTCATTGAGTTCTGTTTGAATCATTATTAACTCTCTTCTGCTTGGTGTAGGTTTTATTTGCTGTTCTTTCTCTAGTTCGTCTAGGTGTGAGGTTATCTTGTGTATTTGATTTTTTTTTCCAGTTTTTTGAGGGAGGCTTGTATTGCAATGTATTTCCCTCTTAGGACTGTTTTTGCTGTATTCCAATGGTTTTGAACCGTTATATCTTCATTCTCATTAGTTTCCATGAATCTTTTTAATTATTCTGTAATTTCCTGGTTGACCCATTCATCTTTTAGTAGATGCTCTTGAACCTCCACGTGTTTAAGTTTCTTCCAAATTTCTTTTCGTGATTGAGTTCAAGTTTCAAAGCATTATGATCTGAAAATATGCAGGGGACTATCCCAATCTTTTGGTATTGGTTGAGTGCTGATTTATGACCCAGTATGTGGTCTATTCTGGAGACAGTTCCATGTGTACATGAGAAGAATGTGTATTCAGTTGCATTCAGATAGAAAGTTCTATAAATATCTGTGAAATCTATCTGGTCCAGTGTATCATTTAAGGCCCTTGTTTCTTTGGTAATGTCCTGCTTAGGATATCTGTCATTTGCAGAAAGGGCCATGTTGAAGTCTCCTACTATTAGGGTATAATTATCTAAGTATCTCTTTACTTTGGTTATTAATTGATCGATACACTTGGCAGCTCCCACATTAGGGGCATAAATATTCATGATTCTTAGGTCTTCTTGTTGGATAGACCCTTTAAGTATGATATAATGTCCCTCTTCATCTCTTAGTACAGTCTTTGGGATAGACCTTAATCTATCTGAGATGAGGATTGCTAGCACAGCTCCTTTTGAGGACCATTTTAATGGTAAATGGTTCTCCACCCTTTCATTTTCAGGCTGGAGGTGACCTTTGGTCTACAATGAGTCCTTTTTAGACAGCAAATCAAGATGTCTTGCTTTTATATCCAGTGCGATACCCTGCATCTTTTGATGCGATCATTTAGCCCTTCACATTCAGAGTAACTTGAAAGATAACGAATTTAGTGTAATCATAATGCCTGTTCAGCTCCTGTTTCTGCAGATTATTTCTTTGGGCTTCCTCTTTCTTTTGCAGTGTCCTCCTTAATATTTCCTGCAGAGCTGGTTTGGTGGTCACATATTCTTCCAGTTTCTGCATATTTTGGAAACTCTATATCTCTCCTTCTATTCTGAATGAGAGCCTTGTGGGATAAAGTATTCTTGGCTGCATATTGTTCTCATTTAATACCCTGAGTACATCCTGCCAGTCCTACCTAGCCTGCCAGGTCTGTGGAGAGGTCTGCTGTTAATCTGATATTTCTCCCCATATAAGTTAAGAATCTTGTCTCTCACCGCTTTAAGGATTTTCTCTTTTCTTTGGGATCTGCAGGTTTCACTATTAAATGTCATGGTGTTGAATGGTTTTTATTGATTTGGGGGGAGATCTCTATCTCCTGCATCTTAATTCCCGTTTCCCTCCTGAAATTAGGGAAGTTCTCAGCTGTGAATTGTTCAAATATGCTTTCTGGTCCTCTGTCCTCTCGGCGCCCTCTGGAACCCCAATTAAACGTAGATTTTTCCTTTTGAGGCTGTCATTTATTTCTCTTAACCTTTCCTCATGGTCATTTAATTGCTTTTCTCTTTTTTCCTCAGCTTCATTCCTTGCCATCAACTTGTCTTCTATGTCACTCACTCTTTCTTCTACCTCATTAGCCCTCATCTTTAGGACAATGAGGTTCTCAGCTCTCATTTGTTCAAACATACTTTCTGTCTCTTTCTCCCTCTTGGCATCTTCTGGAACCCCAATTATTCGTAGGTTGTTCCTTCTCAGGCTATCATTTAATTCTCTTAGCCTTTCTTTATGGGCTGTTAATTGTTTTTCTCTTTTTTCCTCAGCTTCCTTCCTCACCATCAACTTGTTTTCTATGTTGCTCTTTCTTCTACCACATTAATCTAGCCGTTAGGACCTGCAGTTTGGATTGCATCTCATTTAATTTATTTTTAATTTTGGCCTGATTAGATCTAAATTCTGCAGTAACAATGTCTCTAGAGTCCTTTATGCTTTTTTCCAGAGCCACCAGTAGTTTTATAATTGTGCTTCTGAAGTAGTTTTCTGACATTGAATTGTAATCCATATTCTGTAACTCTGTGGCAGAGAGTACTGTTTCTGATTGTTTCGTGGTGAATTCTTCCTTCTATTCATTTTGTTCAGTGCAGAGTGGGTGTATGAGTAGGGTGAGGCAAGAATATCAACCACAAACTAAGTAAATTTCACCCTATATGGTTTTGACGAGGTCAGAGACCAGAAAATGAAAAAGAAGATCAGAACAAAATAACACCAAAGGACCACTAATGTGAAAAACAAATTTTAAAACAAAGTAGAAAAAAATAAATGGCCAAAAATCCCAAAGAAGAAAAAAAAAACAAAAGTAAAGAGGAAAAAAATTTTAAAAGTTGGGGGACTGGGAGATGGTGGTGAAGAAGTTGTAGTGGAGGGATAATGAAGTCTATATGAAAAAAACTACTGGAAATTTTTAGTGTCATATAAAAATCAGTTGTAATTGTAAAGGAAAAGAATGGGGAAAAAACTTTTAAAACGGGGGGACCCTCTACTTCTATATATTATATTCCTTTGATTTTCCCTTGGTCCTGGAGCTTTGCTGAGCTGCTTTGTCAATAACTTGCTCTTCCCCTGTCCTTCCAGCTGGTCTCCTGGGGGAGGGGTCTGCTGTGCTGATTCTCAGGTGTGTATGCCTTGGGAAGATGCCCCGCCCCCTACCAGGTGCTGGGCTCAGTGTGAGCTGTTTATGCTGTGAGGCCTTTGTTCCCTGGCGGCCCCTCCCCTCCCAGGCATAAGGTGAAACAAGAAGGGAAAACACAATGGTGGTGGCCAGATTTCCAGTTCTGGAGTCAGCGCCCCTCTAGTAACTAGTGCAGTCTCCCAGTCCGCATGCTCTAGATGCTCCCGGGGCTGGCGCAGGTGCACTGATCTGCACAGCTTGTGGGACACCCAGCGGCAGGAGAGTTCTCACTGTCCTGTGTCCGCCCTGGTTCCACCTGTCCCAGGGAGAATGCAGGATTGCTGGCTTTGTCTGCTCGGGTGCCCTGTTATCTGGGGCCCTGTGCTGCTAGAATTGTGCTCCCAGGGGCCACCTCTCCCAAAGGCAACGGGGCACAGCCACCTCCGTCCAGAGCTGACTGGCTTCCCCCAAAGGGGTGCACGCTCCAGCCCTTTACTGAGATGGGCCCACTGTTTGTGGTGCGCTTTCCCCCCTTTCCCCCAAGCGCACTTCCTCTGTTAGTGACTCAGGAAACTGGAGGCTTCACTGACCCTCCTGCGATTCTGCCCGATTTCCCTGCTAAGCACTTTTCTGTCAGGGAAAAATCTGGTGCGGATTTTTAAAGTTCCCACTTCTCCAGGGCTGCTGAGCTTTGGTGTCCTGGAGGCTTTCACTGCTAGATTTTAGCCCGGCTCCTCATAGTGCCCCTCCCCCACTTCTTTCTTTCTTTCTTTCTTTCTTTCTTTCTTTCTTTCTTTCTTTCTTTCTTTCTTTTTCTTTCTTTTCTTTTCTTTTCTTTTCTTTCTTTTCTCTTTCTTTCTTTTCTTCTTTCTCATTTATATATTTATCTCACCTTCCTACCTTGCTAGAGGTGAAAACTTTTCTCTCTGTAGCATTCCGGCCATTGTTTCTAAATCTGAAGTCAAATTCATAGGTGTTCAGGATGTTTTGAAAGTTATCTAGGTAAGCTGATGGGACCAGGTGAGTTGAGGACTCCTACTCTTCTGCCATCTACTGCACTGCAGCCTTTTTAAAGGGATTATTGATATAGTTGGATTAATATATACCATGCTCGTTAACTATTTTCTCTTCATTGCTCGTGTTCTTTGTTCCTGTTTTTGTCTCCTAGTCTTTTTCTGTCTTGTATGATTTTAATTGAGTATTTTGTATGATATCATTTTTTATCTTCCCTTAGCATATCAAAAAGGATTTATAATCTTTATAATCCTTTTTGGGAGAGGGTTGCCAACTAAAGTGAGTTTGTAGTGTATATATATATATATACAACCAATTCAAGACCAGTTTCATATAACACAATACCACTTCCCAGGTCGTGGAAGTACCTTATTTACAGAGTATTTCCAGTTCCTTCTTTCCATCCCTTATAACATTGCTGCTATTTGTTTTACTTATCCATAAGCTATAATCATTAAATACATTATTATTATTTTTAACAAATTGTTACCTCCTAGATCAATTAAGAATAAGAGAAATACCCCCAATTTAACCCTCAAATTGAAAAACATGAACACTTTTATTTAAAAAAAGGAATAATAGAAATAAACTATTTTATTTTATCTTCATTTTTTTCCTTCTATAACCCTTCTTGAAGATCTAATTGTCTTAAATATAGCATTTTCCTTTTCTCTGAAGAACTTCTTTTAACATTTCTTACAAGGTAATTCTACTGGTGACAAGTTCCCTTAATTTTTTGTCTGAGAAAGTCTGTATTTCTTTGCTAGATATGGAATTCCAGGTTGGTGATACATTTTAACACGTTAAATATTTCATTCCACTCTTCTTATCTCACATGGTTTCTAAAGAGATGTCTGATGTAACTATTATTTTGCTCCTTTATATGTAAGGCATTTTTCTCTTCTGGCTTTGTTCAAGATTCTTCCTTGATTTTCTGCAGTTTAAATAGGAGAGGACTAGGTATAGATTTTTGAGTATCTAGCTTTGTACTCTCTGAACTTCCTCAACCTATGGTTTGATGCCTTTCATTAATTTTGGGAAATTATCTTGTCACTGTAACTTGAAATATTTCCTCTGTTCCTTTCTCTCTTTACCTTCTGACATTTCTGTTAGGTATCTATTGCTCCTTTTATAATTGGCCCCTAGTTCTGGAATATTCTATGTATTTTTTCTTTTATTTTAGTTTTGAAAGTTTCTGTTGGTATATCTTCAACCTTCACTGATACTTACCTCAGCCATGTCCAGTCTATTGATAGAGCCGATCAATGACATTCTTTCTGTTATAGTATTTTGGCTTTCTGCCATTTCCTTTTGATTTTTTCTTATAGTTGCCATTTCTCTGCTAACATTACTGTTCTTTCATGTTGTCCACTTTTTGCATTACATGTGGCATATTAATTTTGGTTGATTGATATTTCCAGTCTGATCATTTCAGCATCTCTGCCATTTCTGTGCCTGGTTCTGATGCTTGCAGTGTCTTTTAGTATGACTTCTACTTTTTGTTTGAAAGCCACACATATGTACTAGGTGAAAGAAACTGAGGTAAATAGGGCTTTAAATAAGATTTTAACTTTTAACATTTCTTACAAGGTAATGTAAGGTGAGGCATTTGGCTGTATTTACTGTTTGCGGTAGTTGGCACTGTTGAAGGCTAAACTTTCCCCAGTGGGTCCTTGTGTTTGTCTGGCCTGTTTTCTTTAGATTTCCCTAGAGATTTCTTTTTTGTTTTTTAATCTAATATAACTATTTAATAAATTCTCTAGTGTAGGGTACTGCAGGTAAATTATCTTCACTTTTTGCCTATTTTTATTTTTTGTCTTTTGAAGTATAGTTGTCATATAATGATATATTAGTTTCAAGTGTACAACATAGTGATTCAGCAATTCTCTACATTGCACAGTGCTTATTAACACAATAAGTATAGTTACCATGTGTCATCTTACTAAATTATTACAATATTATTGACTATATTCCCTATGCTATACTTTTCATCCATATGATTTATTTTTTATATTGTCTGAGATGCATGATTCTTTCAGTTGTATTCCCATATTATAAGACACCTTATTGATGAAGTGATACAGTGTTGGAAGACTGAAAGTATTCTGTAGTACTATGATTTGGCCAGTTTTTTAGTGCCCCTGTGCCCTGGAGCTGTGCTCTTTTAAGTGCTTCCCAGTTTGTTTCATTCTGTTTTATTTTCCCCTTTCAGTGGGACAGGAAGGCTAGAGGGTGCTGGAGTTGTATATTTCCCTTCCCCAAGATTGGCTAGGCTCTGGTACAATAGTTTCTCTTAAGAACAATCTTTAAGAACAGAATGTTCTGGGCATACTTAAAAGTGGCTGTTCTTTCCCTTTCCCTACTAGAAAGATGAAGGGATTTTTCCCCAGTCACTGTGAGAACCTGAGAGGGCTCCTGGTAACAAAACTCAAACTGTGGGAGTCTTCCCCACGACTGGGCCCTTTTGGGATTTTTAACTCTCAAACTTGTCTCTACTGAGCTTCCAGCAATTCATCAAGTTCAGGTGCTGCTACCCTTGTCCTGGTTCCCACAGTTTTCTTCTCCTGTGTTTCTACTCTGATGAATCTAATAGGAGTTGGCTTTCAGGTTGTTCTGTTTTTTTTTTTTTCTTGATATGTGGGCAGAAGAGATGACTTTGAAGCCTTTATATGCCTAAATGAATTACCTTAATTTTCTAAAGTTAATTTTGATGCATATGGGCTTCTTGGTTGACAATCTTTTTTTCCTTCATCACTTTCAATTTTTTATCCTACTGTCTTCTGTCCTATATTGTTTCTTTTTTAAAAGATTTTATTTATTTACTCATGAGAGACACACAGAGAGAAGCAGAGACATAGGCAGAGGGAGAAGCAGACTCCCTGCAAGGATCCCGACATGGGACTTGATCCTGGGTCTCCAGGATCAGGTCCTGGGCTGAAGGCAGGCTCTAAACCTCTGAGCCACCCAGGCTGCCCCCATCCTTTTCAAGCTTGTTCATGCCCTGAGCCAAAGGCAGACGCTCAACCATTGAGCCACCCAAGTGCCCCCTTACATTGTTTCTAATCAGACATCAGCTATTTATCCTACTGTAGTTTCCTTGTAAGTAATGAGTCATTTCATCTTGCTACTTTCATGATTTTCTGTTTTCTGTTTTTCAATATATACTGTTATGTATCTGCTCCGGATCTCCTTGTGGTTTATTCCTGCTTGGAGCTCTTTAGCTTCCTAGAAATATAAGTGTTTTTCACTAAATGTAGAAATTTTCACATTATTTCTTTAAATATTCTGTTTTGTTTTCGTATTTTTCTGATACTCCCAATATATGTATGTTAGTGCCTTTAATGATGTCTAACATTTCTCTGAGGCTCTTTTCGTTTTCTTTCATTCTATTTTTCTGTGCTTTGAGATTACATATTATCTTCTGATCTGTCTTCAAGTTCACTGATTATTGTTCAGCTCAAACTTACTTTCTCTTCTTTTATATCAGTTTTGTACTTCTCAACTCCAGAATTCCATTTGATTCTTTTTAATAATTTGTCTCCTTGTAGATATTAATGAGCCATTGACAACATAATTTCTTTTTTAAATTTCTGGTCATGGCATGGCATATTATATTCCTTTATTATAAGAATCTTAATTTCTGGGTAGCCCAGGTGGCTCAGCGGTTTAGTGCTGCCTTCAGCCCAGGGCGTGATCCTGGAGACCCGGGATCGAGTCCCACGTCAGGCTCCCTACGTGGAGCCTGCTTCTCCCTCTGCCTGTGTCTCTGCCTCTGTGTGTATGTGTGTGTCTCATGAATAAATAAAGAAAATCTAAAAAAAAAGAATCTTAATTTCTTTTGGGTGCATATGTCCTCCTTGCTGTGCACATTTAAAGTTACTTCAAATTCATCTTTATTTCTTTTTCAGGCTTCTATACCTTCATACCAAGATGTCTGCAGTCAGGCTATAATTTTTTAGAGTTCAGTTTTTCATTTAAGGATGGGGTCATCTATATTGTACAGAAATTACTTATATTTTGGTCAACTAATGATATCTTTTTTTTTTTGGTTTCTACTGTGCTTACTGGATTTTTCTGAAAATGTGTTATAGTGGTAAAATACACATAACATTTACCATTTTTAAGGATTCAGTGGCATTAATTACATTCACAATGTAAGTACTATTACCTATTTCCAAATCTTTTTCATGACTTTTTAGCAGAAACTCTGTAGCCATTAAGTAATAACTCCTCATTCCCCTTCCCCTCAGACCCTGATAACCTCTAATCTACTTTCTGTATCTACAAATTTGCCTATCCTGGATACCTCATATAAATAGAGTAATTCCATATTTGTCCTGGCATTAAATCACTTAGCTTATTTCACTTAGCATAATGTCTTCAAGGTTCATCCATGTCATAGCATGTTTTAGAACTTCATTCCTTTATTTGGCTGAATAACAGTCCATTCTATATATATTCCACATTGTTTATCCACTCATCAGTTGATGGACACCTGAATTCTTTCTACCTTTTGTCTATTGTGAATAATACTGCATTTAACATTGCCATACAAATATCTGGTCAAGTCCTGCTTTCAGTTCTTTTGGGAACTATACATAGGAGTAGAATTGCTGGATCACATGGCAATTATTTAACATTTTGAGAAACTGCCAAACTTCCATTGGAGCTACACCATTTTACATTCCCATCAGTAATGCACAAAGATTCCAATTTCTGCAGATCTTCACCAACATTAGCTATTTTCCATTTTATTGATAATAGCCACTCAGATAGGTGTGAAGTGTTGTTTTACTGTGATTATGATTTGCATTTCTCTGACTAGGGTTGAGCATTTTTACATGTGCTATTGGCCATTTCTAGTATTAGGTATTTTGTTCATTTTGCATCTAAGCTGTTTTTTGTTGTTGAGTTGGGGCAGTTTTTATATATTCTGGTTTATATATAAAATAAAATGGTTTATATTCTGGTTTATAGTTTTTATATATTCGGGTTATTAATCCCTTATCAGATGCATGATTTGCAAATATTTTCCTCCATTCTGTAGATTATCTTTTCACTCTCTTGATAGTAGTGTCATTTGATGCATAAAAGTTGTTAATTTTGATGAAGTCCAATTAAACTATTTTCTCCTTTTTCGCCTGTGCTTTCAGTGTCATAGCCAAGAAATTATTGTAAAATCCAATGTCACAAAGATTGTCTCTGATATTTTCTTCACAGACTTTTATAGTTTTCACTCTTATGTTTGGTTCTTTAGTCCATTTTGAGTTAATATTTGTATATGGTGTAAATGTAGGGTCCAGCTTAATATTTTTTGCATGTGGATATCCAGTTTTCCTTGCAGCATTTATTGAAGACTATTCCTTTTCCCCCATTGAATGGTTGGCACTCTTGTCAAAAAACAGTTGAAGTTGACCGTATACATTCAAAGGTTTATTTCTGGGCTCTACTCTATTCCATTGGTCTATATATCTATCTTTATTCCAGTACCATGTTTGTTGGTTTGTGTTTTGGTTACTATTGCTTTGTAATAAGTTATGGAATCAGGAGATGTGAGTCTTTCATATTTGTTCATTTTCAAGATTGCTGCCTAATAGTGGTCTCTTGATTCCATATGAATTTTAGGATGTTTTTCTATTTCTACAAAAAAGTCACTGGGATTCCAATAAGGATTGCATTGAATCTATAGATCATTTTGGACAACACTGTCATCTTAGCAATATTAAGTCATGTAGCCCATGAACATAGGATGCCTTTACATTTATTTAGGTTTTTAAATTCTTTTAACAAGGTTTTGTAGTTTTCTGTGTTACCAGTCTTTCACCTCTTTAAGTTTATTATTAAGTATTTTATTCTTTTTGGTGCTATTGTAAATGTAATTATTTTCTTAATTTCTTTTTTGAATTATTATTATTGTCTAGAAATGCAACTGAATTTTGCATGTTGATTTTGTATCATGAAACATTACTGAATTTGTTTGTTAGCACTAATAGATTTTTTTGTATTTTTTTTGTATTTTCTACACATAAGATAATATCACCTGCCAACAGAGATAATTTTACTTCTTCCTTTCCAATTTAAATGTCTTTTCTTTTCTTTTTTTCTTTTTTTTTAATTTATTTATGATAGTCACACACACACAGAGAGAGAGAGAGGCAGAGACATAGGCAGAGGGAGAATCAGGCTCCATGCACCGGGAGCCCGACATGGGATTCGATCCCGGGTCTCCAGGATCGTGCCCTGGGCCAAAGGCAGGCGCCAAACCGCTGCACCACCCAGGGATCCCCTGTCTGCTTTTCTTGCCTAACTGACCTGTCTAGAATTTCCAGTAGTGTGTTAAATAGAAGTGGCAAACATGGGCATCATTGTCTTTTTCCTGTCCTAGAAGAAAAACTTTCAGTCTTTGGTATAATTTTGGGACTTATGATTTTTTTCTTATTTGGTATGATATTAGCTGTGGGTTTTTTTAGCCCAGAGCCAGAGGGTGTGATCTGCTAATATTCACCATCTATCAAATCTACCCAGAATATGTCTGCCCTTGGAAGATGGGAACTGCCACTTAGTTGTCTAGCCAAGTAAATCAGTTTTCCCACAATATGGATATGTGCCAAAAAGAGGGACTGCTCTCTTCACCAACTGTTTTGCCAATTTTGCAAAGTTGACAGTAGGGAAGTGGATGCTCCCCTGCTGCCACAACCCATGCAATGTAGACTTTCTGCAACACAGAGTTGTTGCCGTGCCGAAACTACCCAGGAAAGCAGTTCCACTCCAGGGAGCTAGGAGCTATGGGGAACCACCTGGCACTCAGCTCCCAACCTTGTTAAAATAGTAGTACCTTCCACAAGGTAGAGCAATGGAGATATGGGTGTATTGCCTAGCATCATTACCAAGGCCTCCCAGTATTCTTAGCTATTATCTATAACTTTGTTGAATAAATACTTCTCAATCTATTGTAATCCCTTTGATCAGTCTCTGGAACATTTGATTGAGTATCCTTGCTAATACTGATCAGTTTAATAGTTGTCTCTACAAGGAAGAGATTTTCCTAAGATCCCCACATGGCCATTCTGGAAGGACTCTCACTTTCTTGATATCTTTGACACACAAAAATTTTAAATTTTGATTACGTCATATTTAAATTTTTCTTGCTTGTACTTTTTGCATCATATCTAAAAGGGCTTTGCCTAACTCAAGATCACAAAGATTTACTCCTATATTATAGTTTTAAATTTTTAACTCTTATGGTTAGGTCTTTGATCCATTTTGAATTAATTTTTGTGCATGGTGTGAGATAGGTATCTGAGTTTATAATTTTTCTTTTGGATATCCAATTGTTCCAGCATCATTGTTGTGAATGCTATTCCAGGAGTCTTCTGATTCATGAACATAGGATATCTCTCCATTTATTTACCTCTTCTTTAGGGTATTTTAGGAGAGTTTTTTTTTTTTGTTTTTCAATTTATAAGTCTTATACTTTATCAAATTTATTTCTAAATATTTTATTCTTAATATATTGTAAAAAGTCTGTTACTCTCCTTTTCAGATTGTTCATTACTAGTGTATACAAATACAATTGATTTTTATAGGTTGATCCTTATATTTTTCTATCTAGTGTAACAAACTTAATGGCTTAGAACAATACCTTTTATTATTTCATAGTCAGAAGTTTGAGCGTGTGGGCAGCCCAGGTGTCTCAGCAGTTCAGCACCGCCTTCGGCCCAGGGCGTGATCCTGGAGACCCAGGATCAAGTCCGGCATCAGGCTCCCTGCATGGAGCCTGCTTCTCCCTCTGTCTGTGTCTCTGCCTCTCTCTCTCTCTCTTTCTCTCTCTCTCTGTCTCTCATGGGTAAATAAATCTTAAAAAAAAAGTCTGAGCGTGGCTGAATTGAGTTCTCATATTAGGATCTCACAAGTTCAAAATCAAGGTGCTGGCAGGGCTGTATTTCTTTCTAGAGGGAAAGAATTTGCTTACAAACTCAGATTTTGGCAGAAATCATTTCCTTCTTATATGGCCCTTTCTGTCTTAAAGCTAGCAATGGTGGTTTGAATTCTTCTCATGCTTCAAATCCCTCTGTCCTTCCATGTGCCAGAAAAAGTTCTCTGCTCTTTTTCAAAGATTTTATTTATTCATGAGAGACACAGAGAGAGAGAGAGGCAGAGACATAGGCTGAGGGAGAAGCAGACACCCTGCAGAGAGTCCAATGTGGGACTCCATCCCAAGACCCCAGGATTACAACCTGTGCCAAAGGCATACACTCAACCACTGAGCCACTCAGGTGCCCCAAAAGTTCTCTACTTTTAAGAGCTTTTAAGATTACATCAGGTCCACCATAGTAATCCAGGATAATCTCTCCCTATTTTAAAGCCAAATAGCAACTTTAATTACATCTTCAGTATCCCTTTTGCAATGTAGTGTAACATATTCACAGCTATAACTCCAGGAGGTAAAGATTATGGAGGCCATAATTCTACCTATCAACATCTCATTTCCTGCAAACTTGAATTTACTTATTCAAGTAATGTTTTAGTGAATTTGTAACCTAGCAACTAAAGTGAGTTCACTCCTTGGTGAGTTACAAACAGACTACATCAGGTGAAGTTGTCACACAAAGAAAACTTTACTTCAACAAATAAGGAAATCATGAGAAATAGCTTCCAAAGCCATGACTCTTGAGTGGAGATAAATGGATTTCTTTTATTTAGGGATAGGATGAATATTCAGAAAAGTTGGGGAGGGATTTGTCGTTGCATGTAGAGGTTTAATGTCATATACACGTATTTAGGAAATAGGCCTTTACATGCATTGTATGTTATGCTAATGAGGTTTGAATTCCTCCTTGGGCAGAGATTATAATGAAGTAGAAGTTACTGTCAGACATTCCATGGTCCATCTGCACAAGTGTGAGTCTGTGGTCAAGCTCAAACTAGTCTAAGCCTACCCAAGCTCTTCCTGTTGTTTGCCTCTAAAAGATAAGGATAACATTCTTGTGAAGAAGGAGTAGTCACTGAGGGTCTTGCTGGTGACCGTTTTAACTTCATTAACCCTATGGAGCATAGTTTCAAATCGCTTAGAGTTTTCTCTATGCAGGATCATGTCTGCAAATGAAGATGATTTCACTTTTTCTTTTCCAATCTGGATGCCTTTTATTTCTTACTTTCATCTAATTGCCCACACTATACTTTCTAGTACAATGTTTAATAAAAGTAGTGAGAAGAGACATTCTTGTCTTTTTCCTGAACTTTTTTTTAAAGATTTTGTGTATTGGTTCATAAGAGACACAGAGAGAGAGGCAGAGGGAGAAGCATGCTACCTGCAGGGAGCCTAATGTGGGACTCCACCCCAGGACCCTTGGATCATGACCTGAGCCAAAGGCAGATGCTCAACCATTGAGCGACCCAGGCATCCCTTTTTCCTGATCCTCTTTAGAGGATCCTTGCATGGAGCCTGCTTCTCCCTCTGCCTGTGTCTCTGCCTCTCTCTCTCTCTCTCTCTCTCTCTCTCTCTGTCTCTCATGAATAAATAAATAAAATCTTTAAAAAAAGTAACAATGACTTCTTTATCAGAAACCTAATAAAAGCTCTTCCAAATAAGAGTTGAAAATGTATAATCTTTTATTTTAATTTTTTGAAGGTTTTGCAAACTTTTCTTCCTCCCTACAAAATATGTGCACTCCAAATAGAGAAATTCACCCTCTGTCCCCTTGTTTAGGACTGTGCTGCTTCTCATTGATAGTTTTTCCTTTAAATACGATTTTTCTGATTAGCTGTTTTTAACATGTTCTTTTCAGTGGAAATTCTGATATATGTTGGCTTGCTTCATTCAGTTTGTATACTTCGCCTCGAGTGACTACTATATGCCAGGCATTGTGCTAGGACCTCTTATGAGAAAGCTTTCTGTGAGGATTCAGATTAACTTGGCGTATTACATGTATATAGAAAAAGTAACCCTATGGAAAGGTATGTGAAAGTCAAGATTAGGTCCATAAATGGACTACTAGTGGTATCGGTAATGATTTCACAATAATCCGGTGAATGCATAACACAGAACAATTTGTACATATTTCATTTTGAAAAGCATATACTAAAATCTCATATATATAGGTGTGGGTGTATGAAGAGAGGGAGAGAGAGATCTTATATTAACAGTATAATAATTGCTCATATTACTCCTCTTTTGGAAGTTTCTGTCAGTTACATTGCTTTTTTCTGATTTCTAAAGGAAAAACAAGAAGAGAAAACAATTGGATTTTACAAATAAGCAGAAAAATATAGATACACATAATTTACAAAGTTCTTCAGTTCATCTTGTAACAAAGTCTTGATTCTTTCTCTTAGACCAGAAGATCAATTCAGAAGTTATTAGAATGGGAAAATAACAGATTATATCACAAGGTAAGAAAGTTTAAGCAAGTAAATGCCCCATTTATATATTTGCATTATTATATTGAAAAAATGGGAATTTTTCAGACCACAAAAGAATGGATTAAAGAACTAATATTCAATTTTAATGTATATTCTTTACAAGTTGTTTTTAACTGTTATATTATGTATCTTATGCTTATTCCTGGATGGTTCTCAGTGATTTATTCAAATGTTATAGGTAATAATATAAGTTGATATCAAAATTCTTAACTGTACTTTCTTAGCTTGCTTTGCACTGGAAGTTGACTAAAAGGAAATGCGAAACTAGCAATATGATGGAATATGTAAGTATGCTGTTGTTTCTAATTACTTTTTTTGGATTCCATTCTAAATGTTACATTTTACTATGCTTATTTATCATTTGTCAGTTCTTCTTTCTACCTTTTCTCTCCTCAGCCTAAACTTTTGTCATTTGGAACATAGAGATTTCCTTCCATCTTCCTTAGATTTGTAGCCAACATAAAATATCTTGAAGGCTAGTAATTACTTAGATCCGAGAAAAATCTCAGGTAGTATTCTCCAATGAAAACATGGTACAACCTTAATCTTTTCATATAGGTACAGACCATCACATATGGTAATGGGCACAGCTGCTGTTGAACAAAGTATTTCTAAATGCGATCTTAACAAAACTTGCATAAAATAGTAATTGACTTCTGAATTCTGAATTCATGTTCTTGGTTTTTGTCTTAGCTAACATTTAATTTTTAATAAAGAAATCATAGGCTTTTTTAAATTTTTATTTATTTATGATAGTCACACAGAGAGAGAGAGAGAGGCAGAGACACAGGCAGAGGGAGAAGCAGGCTCCATGCACTGGGAGCCTGACGTGGGATTCGATCCCGGGTCTCCAGGATCGCGCCCTGGGCCAAAGGCAGGCGCCAAACCGCTGCGCTGCCCAGGGATCCCATCATAGGCTTTTTTTACTGAAATCTATACAATCTTAATCACAAAACACAACATATAGCCAATATGGTAACTTCAGCATCATAAACATTCAAAAGAGGGTCAACCTGGGTGGCTCGGCAGTTGAGCGTCTGCCTTTGGCTCAGGGCCTGATCCCAGAGTCCCAGAAATGAGTCCGTCATCAGGTTTCCTGTATGGAGCCTGCTTCTCCCTCTGCCTGTGACTCTGCCTCTTCTCTCTCTCTGTCTCTCATGAATAAATAAATAAAATCTTTAAAAAAATAAAAAAACATTCAAAATAATATGAAATTTATCTAAGCTTCAAGTTGTTGGCATATAGTATATATTTACTGTATAAACATCCCATTTCCATATCATAAATAAGGATTATCATGTTATTTTTCTCCACTTTGAATAGCTAGGGAAAAAATGTGCAAATGACCACAAATCAAAAATCCACTATAGATAAATACCTTATATAATGTATTATAAGTTTATACATTAAATTTATAAATAAAATATTAAATATAAATTTAATGTATAAATTTATGTTTATAAATACCTTAGGTTCTTATTATATTTCTAGCCTTTCTTTAATTAAAATGTTTTAATCAATCCATTTGGATACTTCATTATTTTTTGCAAACAACTTGTAAAAGGTAGTAATAACCATTATCACTGCTTTAATTGAAAAATATATAGATGTAATATACATAAAGGTATTTTTTCAAATCTGTATAAAACAGTTTTAATCCTTTCTACTTTGTTAGAAAAAAAAGGGGAGGGGGGAGAGGAGGTGTAGAAGGAGATGATAATGTAAGAGGGTTTACTTTTCTGCACCTAAACAAATAACTATTGTAAATTAGGTCATAGAAACTTAGCTACAATAAATAGTTATATTTGCCAGTTTAATTGCTAATCTAATGATAACTTGTAAATTGTTTCTATAACCATTTTATATATTTCACTTGCTTTATACAGAGGACCAAAGTATAATCCTATGAAAAATGATTATAGACTTCTTGGGTTATATATGTTCTAGTAAATGAAAATTATTTTGTCAATATATTCTTATTTGTTTTTATTTTACAGGTAATACTAATAGAATTCTTACCAAAATATCCCATATTCCGGCCTGACTGAGGAATTTGATTCAGTCACTTCTGTGTTACTTGTCATTTCCTACCCTTAGTGCCTTGTAGATGATTTTGGAATGAAGATGGTCTCCTTTACTGTGTTCAACTTATTCTTTATTATTATTATTATTATTATTATTATTATTATTATTATTATTTCTTCTTCTTCTTCTTCTTCTTCTTCTTCTTCTTCTTCTTCTTCCTTAGAATATTCTCCTTTACTCTTTTATTTGTGTTGGTTTAAGAAGAAAATTTGCACATCTTTTTGTTTTTGTTAAATGAAGCTTGTGTTTTGCACTCTCAGTTTTTAAATAAATACACACACAGAGACGTATATGTATATATATAGTTGCCACTAAAGATAAAACATCAGTGCTGGTGTTTAAAAAAACAAAAACAAAAATTTGTTCTGAGCATGCTGCCTTATAATTTTCATACTCACTGTTTCTAAATATGCATCAGTTTTCTAGGCTACTTAATGCTCTGTAATCCCTTACTGGACATAAGTAAATTAGCTTTTGGTAGCTTTTAGAAATGGTTTTACTCTTACTTGCTTTTAAAGGACATGCAATTAATAGCACTGGTTTTGTCCTGCACTTTGCTAAATTATCACTTATGTTAGTGGATAAAATATTAAACTCTTAAAAAACTTATAAATACTGTCTCTTTGCATAACATAAAATGTGATATGCCATGGTTTACAGAATGTAATATTACTCTTACTGTATTGCCAACAAATCTGCATAGGTTTTAATATGAATGAAGTTTGCAAGCATCCTCTTGAATGTATAGACTGTTAACATGCTGTTTTATGGCAGAGCCATAATGAGTTTGTTAAAAATTTCAGGTGTAGGGCAGGATTACCCTTTGTAACGAGTGAATTAAAATTAAAATCATTGTCTGATATATTCTGCATTGCACCTGAAACCAAGAACCTTAGTTTTTCCATTTAATCCAGTAATTCCCATTTTTTCCTCCACTCCCACCCCCCAAAAAATTCATTTGACATCTGACACATTTCATAGCCTCACTGTCCTTATTTATTTCCCATTATGTATCCTTTCCCTCATTTGAAAATATACACAATTATGATCTTAAAGGAGTGTTTTCAAGATTTCAGATGTCCTGGGAGGTGTCTAGATCCTCACTCAAAGCCACTGCTAATCCCTTTATGGAGTTCTGATATTTTGTTTTGGGAAAGAGAAGGCTAATTGAGAAGCTGTATCTAAAGAATACTTCGTGGCTGATTCATAATTGATAAAAATATTATTTTTTGAACATCTTTTTTTTAAACATTTGAATATTATTAATGAGGAAAGATAGGTACTTAGACAAAAGTATTTTAGTTTATAAATTCACCACACATGTAGCCTTTTTATTGATATGTACCTATTTTTCTTTTTCTCTTCACAAGTAAGATGAACAAGAACACCACACTTAGTTTGATTTTTTAACATAATTAAAGCTTTATATTCTGTTAATTCAACTACAAATGTATGCCTGTATATAGGCATTATTTGTAATTCCTGTTGCTAAAAATAAGTTAAAAGTATCTGAGATTCAGTAATATCCTATTTGTCATCTTAACTCTTACTTAGTACATTCAGTAAAAATTTTTAGGTAAACATTTATCCCAGTGAAGAGAACAGTCATTTTTTCATACAAGTTCAAGTCTTTTAAAGTCACTTTTAAAATTCATGCCTAATTTGAAATCCATAGTCCTGGACCAGTAAAAGAAGAGGGAAAAAAAGACACTATTTGATATGACTCTAATTGTTTGCACACTTTTCCACCTCCCACTGTAGAGCGCCATTACCCCTGTGCTACCAAGCCACCCAGAATTTCTAACTTGTAATATGTGTGCCTGCAAATATCATTTGTCTGTCTGCTGCAAAATTAAATATGTATTTTTATAGACAAGGTGGAAACCTCTGAAAATGCATACCAAATGTCTTGTTTTATAGCTAAGGTCAGGGAACAATTGTATCTGTGGTTTATGCTCCAGCTAATATCATCAGGTTTATGCTTCAAACTGTGACTAATACCAAAATTGTTTTCCAGAACAGTATGAAATCTCTAATTAGCAATGGTAGAATAATTTTGAGTGTCAGTCCTTAAAATCTCATTTTCTTCTGTACATTTAGAATTTGGTCATAGTAACTTTTTCTGCCATGTATAAATCACACTTGGTTTGCTCAAAGAACAGCAAGAAGTGGTGAATTGTTTCCATGAAACAAATATTGAGACAGAAATAGAGTGCATCTGAAGGTGACAGAATATAACTCAAGTTACAGTAATATTTGTCATAAAAATAATTTGCCAGTGTTTGTAAACTTAATTTTTAAACCTACTCTAATTGTTTTTAAATTTATTGTTTTATTGCTCATTATGCTGGTTGGCTCATCTTATTTTCTTGAACTACTCAGAAAATACCCAATTTTCTTTTTTCTTTCTTATATGATTGTTTTTTCAAACTATTTTCCTATGTAGGGGGCTAATTAGCAGTTGAATATTTTGGACTGCTTTGGAGGGGGATGTTTTCAATGAAATTGGCAGCAATGAATGGTGAAATGACGAAGTACACTATGTGATCATTAATTCTTCCCCCATTGGCCTTTTTTTTCTTTTATCCTCAGGATAAAACATACTTGGATATTTCCATCAAGTTAGTAGAATATTCTTATGAAAGCTGTTTTTAAGTTAAAGAAAGTTGAATTTCTTTGTTACATGATATTCTTTTATGAAACCTGCTGTGGTAGGTTCCAGAGAAAATAACATCTATTTGCCAAAGTATATAGATCTCACAAAGCTTTGAAATTACAAGTTAAAACTGTTCCTTCTTTAACATTCCGTTACACATCTCCATCCTCAATGCCCCTTTAAACACCTAAATTATGTATAAAAAGAAATTAAGGCCTAACCTTTTCCAACTACTTTTTGTTCCCTCCTACCCACTATATTAATTTAAGAAAGAGACCATTGTAGTCAGATGTTAGAATTAGACGGAGAAGTGCCTTGTCTTTTTTCAACAAAGATAACGTTTTATTTTGAAGGAAACAGAATGGATAAATTGACAGATCATGAAATTTAAAACCATCTTTTTCAAATATACCAATATTTCATTAGCATATTATATTTCTTCTATTACTTAAAGCCTATTTCTTTGTTTTCCCCTAATCATATATGTTAGTAATAAAATATTACAGAACTGGACTATCAATCACTTATAAAACTGGTATAATTCTAATGCTAGCAAATATGTAATTTAATATGGTTCTAGAAGAACAGTGGTCTTTGAAGCCCTACCAAAATCCACTTAAGTATTTAATGTACATACTATTTATATTATTATCTATAAACACTAATATGTGATCAATTAATCTGTGTTAATATTTAGCACCCTACCATTTTTAATGAAATTTATTCTTATTTTTTTTCATAATTTGAATGAAGTTCCATACACATCCTTACAAATGTTCCATAACAGCATTTGTAAGGCTTAGAACAACTAGGGTTTTTCCAGATGTATTAGAGCTTTTAAAAATTATTAGCATTTTAATTTTGTTTACAAATAAACCACCACTTAAAATCAAACCTCAGTACTTGAACATAAAACCCCAAACAGTATTTCATCAGAATTAACTATGTTGACCTAGAAGGATATAAAAATTATATATACTCGTTTGAGCAGTTTCACATATGGAAATATGTTTTGCTAATTTGATTATAACATCCCCAAATTCATTGAAGTTAAGTCCTCTTATGCCTATTAAAATTCTGCATTAAAAAATTCATTTTGCATTTTGCACCAATTGTCAAATTGTTGGAATTCCTTTAAATGGTAAATTATTGGAAAATTTTCACAGAAAAGGAATAGATTTTATTAATAATACTTGTCTAAGTAACATGAGGACTAAAAAAAAGAAAAGATATGTATATCCATATCTTGCCCCAAATTTCTCTTTTTTGATTCTGAGCCAGCTTTTCATTTTGATGATGGCAACCTGAGAATATATTCATTTTCTGTGGACTTTGTCAGGTTCTTACTAAGTGAGGAAATGATCTAATATCATGGGCTTTGGGCAAGTCACTTAAATTACATATCCGTCTATTTATCTGTAAAAGCATGGGGTTGAACCTAGAGCTGGACAGAAAATTAGAGATAACCTAACATGCTTTGATTCTAGGAATCCTTAGGAAATTTTTCTCTACAGAATCCCAGAGTGATTTTTCTCAGATCTTCTACCCTTGGTGGAAATTCTCACAGTGCCTTGCACACAGTAAATGTTTGATTTGCCAACTGGCTCCTAGCTGATGTGTGTTCATGTCACACAGACTCAAAGAACCTGATACCTGCTAGACCTCAGCCCTTCTGTGGTAATAAAAATAAATTTAATTTCCCTAAGAACTAAAGATTTAGGTCTGTGGGCTGTGCATATGTGGAATCTATGTTTTTGGTATCCAGGCAAGAATTATAACTGTGACAACAATGGAGATATGGGAGGATCCACTTTGAAATTGATGTGAAAAATTTAATATCCAATATCTGCTTCAGTGTCTTACTAAGTTCCATATCCTCAAAAGGATCTGTTGGAACAAATTGCTATTAGACGGAAAGAGAAGTAGTATGGAATTCAAACCCAAGTCACTTCTGGTTTAATTCTTAGCTCTGCTGCTTAATTCCTCTGTACCTCATGTCCTCATTGTGGAAGTGGGGACAATAATCTGGACCTACCTCACAGGGGAATTGAGGATTTTTTCACATATTAATGTGCTTTTGAAGTTGACTGAAAGATATATACTGGATATCATAATTTTGTCATTTCTAAATAGATTCCTTTAAGTCTTTATGTTTTCTTTCTCAGTCAAACCCTACAGAATGAGTGTTGCAGTTAATCTGTTTTATCAGTAGTAAATTTTGTTATTAATCCCCTATATGTTAACATGAGTAATTGTGTTATGTTAATACTTGACTTAGGAAGGAAAAGCAGGTGGATGTAAATCAGTGGTTCCCAACTTGGGACAGATAAAGATAGCAGTGAGGGCATCCTTGAACCTTTTTTAATACTTCAAAAAGTATACTAGAAATCATACATTTACCCATAATATTTCTACTGCATAAGCCAACTAAAACATTGAATTTCCATGCATTTTGCTTAGATTTTTTAAATCCTGCCTAACATAATACTGGTTATCACACACTGATCAGAAGTTGTGAATGACAGTTCTGCTTTTGATTAATAAAAGAATGAAAAAGCCTGCTATTACATAAAGTTTAGTAAATAAAACTCTTCAAAACATGGGGAAGGAACAATAAAGGGATCCTTATGGTGAAAATGTCGGAGGCCACTTTTGTAAAGGAACTAAGATTATTTTTTTTGGAACTAAGATTATTTGACCCTCTCCACAAGTTACTTAAACCAGTCCCTAAATAATGAAATGCTGAATTGTGGTGTGTGTGTGTGTGTGTGTGTGTGTGTGTGTGTGTTTTGGCTAGACTGGGCTATATAACTTCAGATTAGAATCTGCCTTCTGTTCTCTTCTGTTCCAGGATAATTGAGTTGATTGAGTGTGTATTTGTAAATTATACATACACACATAGGATTGCAAATGTGGAAACTGTTATATGTTCAAGCATTGGACTAAATATCAATTTCTGAGTCTCAAAGTAGTTCTGTGTATAAACTCATTATAAGCAATAATTTCTCAAATGTCCCTTTTTGTCCTGCTTATCTTGTTGCTATTTACTTGGCTTAATTTTCTTAATTTTCCATTTTTCTAGTAAGTATATAGTGTAGAATTATTTTAATGCCTGAACTTTGAACAAATTACAGATGTTTGAAATTATATAATCAACAAGCTAGTGTTCCCTCCTTGGACTAACCACATACAAATATGAATCTCAGCTACAAAAACAGGAAATGCTGGTAGCTGGAAAATGGGCATTGATCAAAACATCCGTTTGAAAAGCCTAGGATTTCTACTTTTTGGCAGAGGATTCCTACTGGGACAGCTTTACCAGAAAAGAATAAAGATGGATATGTCCATTCAAACCAAGAATATTCATGCATCTTGTATTGTTACATAGCTTGTGGAATGAATTTATTTTTCTCCCTAGTTTGAGAGTCACTCCCCTGAAAGAACTCAACCTATTTACAGCTGTGCCAAAATGAAGGACACTTGCCTCTCTGAAACTTTCACTGCTGCTTCTTTTGTTCACTTGTCAGATGTAAAATTTTATTATCTCAGGATGCAAAATTACAATAAAGTGCAAATCTATGTTAATGAATTGTGTGTCCTTTGGTACATCTCCCTTTCTTCCTTCTCTTCTATGTTTTCATCATTCTAAGTTGGTTACTTAAGGCTTCCTTTTAAAAATTGTATTTTGCATATTGCATATCTTCCTGCACTTGCTAATGTTACATCTAAACCTGTAAGTAATTCATACTATATATTCGCTTTGGAGGCCTTTGTTGTGCCCAGTGTTTGGTATTTGCCTAAGTAGGAATTTGTTTCTAAACTACTTTGCATGCCCACCTGTGAACTATAAAATTAAAAGTCAAGTCATATGGCATTCCACCTTACTTAAGCATAACTTTTTAGTGAAAGAAATGTCAAAATATGAAGCTACTAGGTAAAAGTTTTGACTCTTTTGTCAACAGTTATAAATTCAAATGTTAACATCTACCTGAATTGCTACTCAAGCTGATTAGCATGCAATATTAGATTTTTTTAAACTTATGTCAAACTTTTGCAAATTCAGCAAAGCAGGAAAATGTAATATAACAAAAATTCAATTCTTCCCATCATCTTTGATAATTATAATTATCTCAAGGTCCTGGAATTCAGCTTCACATGGGGTTCCTCACTCAGCAGGGAGCCCTCTTCTCCCTCTCCTTCTGACCCTTGTCTCAGATCATGCTCTCTAGCTCTCACTCTGCTCTCTCTCAAAATCTTAAAAATAAATAAAATTATTTTTTGAAACTTTACCATATGGATATGTAAAAATCTATACTTTTTATTGATAACTTCTTGGGTGTGGAGTAGGATGTGCTATGTGGGAAATACTTTTACATTACATTTTCTATTATTGAGGGCTGATACCAGCTGCCTTTATATCTGTGATTAAATAATATTTAACACAGAATGGGATACTTACCTACCTCAGTGTAGGAAATTCTTTGGGGGATACTAGAATTCTCCAGTTCTAATTACCATAAATCTGAATTATGATCCTTGTTCTGTTACCTGAGTGACTTCTAGCAAAAATCAGAACACTCAGCTTGATTTTATCCATCATCCCCAGGAAGGAGGCTGAGTTATATCAGAGTTGCAAACTAAGATACAGCCAGTCCTCCAACAGACATGTCTTTGACCTACAGACTTTTTTTTCACACATTTTGAGATAGTTGCCAGCACTTAAGAGACTTCACATAAAAATCCAGATTTCTCACTTCTTTTGAGAAATTTCACATGTGAACAATTAGCTAGAGCTGAATGGCAGCCTGCCCTTTTTGGAGGGAGCATTTATTGTTGTGCCACAGTCGTTACTATTTACTCTTGTCTCCCTGAAACTCATGTTATGTTGTTTTCTTATGATATAGGTAAAAAGCAAAATATTTCTTGAATCCATGTCTCAAAATTAAGGAAAAAATATGAACCATGGTAGCTACATATATTCTTTTTAAGAATTTGGTGAGTGGGTGGTGGTGATGGAGAGAGTGTTTGGGGTTTTAGGTGTTTGTTTTCTTTTTGTGGTGGAGGGAACTGTTTTCTTAACAAATGACCTACTGATTTCCTAATTCCTGAGTTAGACACTTTCTAGAGCCTCAATTAATTCTGACATTTTAAGTTTCCATGAGATGATTCTATAACATTGGTGTATTTCAAATTGTATGCCTCTGAAAGTCTGTGTATGATAAATGGATAGTGTTTATGAAGCTAGTCAAGCTTCCAAATAGAATAGTGACATCAAAGACCACCTAGTGAAACACAGCCACAAGCAGGGAAGACAAACACATTATTTTAGAACTAATCTTTACTTTATAGCTTTGCAACAAAAGTTTGGCCAAACACCCAAAGCAGCAGCTACCTTGTTATCTCCCCAGAGTAATATTGCCCAAGGTGACAGTTCCATGATAAGAATTCTAGGTATGAATCATAAAATCTATCCTATCTTTTGTTATTTATATTGGACTGCTAATTATTTCTCTTTTATCACAATAGGTTGTACCAAGATATTAATCTAAAAGAAAATTTAGACTTATTTCAAAATAGGCTGTTTACAGCGGAGGAATAGGGTCCCCAAGTCACCTGTCCTCATCAACTTACCTAGGTAAACTTCAAATCATCCTGAAAACCAATGAATTCAACCTGAGATTTATTTTTTTAGTGTTTGTCCTTCTCTGATTGACATTTCACTCAGCATAATACCCTCCAGTTCCATCCACGTCAAAGCAAATGGGTATTTGTCGTTTCTACTGGCTAATATTCCATTGTATACATATACCACAGCTTCTTTATCCATTCATCTTTCAATGGACACCGAGGCTCTTTCCACAGTTTACGACCTGAGATTTAAAGACAAAACAACTGGAACACTACAGAGAGATGAGTTTTCGCTTCTAACAAAACAACTCATTTTTAGCCACTCTGCGCTGAGCAAAATGACTAAAAGGAAGAACTCACCACAAAAAAAAAAATAAAAGAATCAGAAACAGTACTTGCTACCACAGAGTTAAAGAATGTAGATTACAAGTCGATGTCAGAAAGCCAATTCAGAAGCACAATTCTAAAGCTACTGGTGGCTAAGGAAAAAAGAATGAAGTATTCAAGAGATTTCATGACTGCACAATTTAGATCTAATCATGCCGAAATTAAAAATCATTAAGTGAGAGGCAATACAAACTGGAGGTCCTAACAACAAGTGTTAATGAGGCAGAAGAGTGAGTGATACAAGACAAGTTGATGGCAAGGAAGGAAGCTGAGAAAAAAAAAAAACGAATAAAAGACCATGAGGAAATAAATGACAGCCTCAGAAGGAAAAATTCACGTTTAATTGGGGTTCCAGAAGGCACCAAGAGGGACAGAGGACCAGAAAGCATATTTGAACAAATCATACCTGAGAACTTCCCTAATTTGGGGAGGGAAACAGGCATTCAGATCGAGGAGATAGAGAGGTCCCCCCCCCCTAAAATAAAAAACCATTCAGGGACGCCTGGGTGGCTCCGCGGTTGGGCGCCTGCCTTTGGCTCAGGTCGTGATCCCCGGATCCGGGATCGAGTCCCTCATCGGGCCCCCTGCAAGGAGCCTGCTTCTCCCTCTGCCTATGTCTCTGCCTCTCCTCTCAATCTGGGTCTCTCATGAATAAATAAATAAATCATTTAAAAAAAAACGTTCAACACCTCGACATTTAATAGCAAAACTTGCAAATTCCAAAGATAAAGAGAAAATCCTTAAAGCAGCAAGAGACAAGAGATCCCAAATTTATATGTGGAGAACTATTACATTCACAGCAGACCTCTCCACAGAGACCTAGCAGGCCAGAAAGGTCTGGCAGGATATATCCAGGGTCCTAAATGAGAAGAACATGCAGGGAGTTGCTGGCGATGGCAAAAGATTAGGGACCCCAAGTCACCTGTCCCCACCAACGTACCTAGATAACCTTCAAATCATCCTGAAGACCTACGAATTCAGCCTGAGACTTAAAGAGAAAATAGCTGGAATGCTACAGTGACAAGAGTTTGCGCTTCTATCAAGGTAGGAAGACGGAAAAAAAATAAGAAATAAAAAAGCATCCAAGGGAGAGGAGCCCACACGAGTAGGCGGGCTAAGGACCCGCGGAGAGTGCCCCCAGGACAGGAAAGCCCAGTCCCGGAGAAGCAGGAGCTTTACCAAACTTCCCCGAGGGAAAGGTGCTCACAGGGGGTTCGAGCAGGATCCCAGGAGGGGCAGGGATGCCCTCAGGTTCCGAGGGGCACTAACAGAGGAACTGCGCCCCAGGGGAGAGTGCGCCACACACCGCGGCCAAGCTCCTTAAAGGGCTGCAGCGCCCGCCCCGCTGAGCCCAGGAGCAGCTCGGAGGCGGCTCAGGCAGAGGCTCTGCGAAGAGGATGCTGCGTGGCCAGGAGCACGATTCCAGCAGTGCAGGCCCTGGAGCCCAGGGCGCTGGGGGACAAGCCCAAGATCCAGCCCAGATCTCCTCCCGGGGCAGGCAGAGGCAGGGAGGTCCCAGGACAGCAAGGATGCTCCTGCCGCCAGGCAGCCCAAGCTGTGCAGATATGTGCCCCACCGCCCTGGAGTATCCAGGCCCCAGTGGACTGGACCTGTGGTGGTTACTGCAGGAGCTGACTCCAGGGCTGGAGAGCTGGCCACATCCACTGCTGTTGTTCCTCCTGGTGTCACCTTGTACCTGAGACTGAGCAGGGGCCTCACAGGATAAACAGCTCCCGCTGAGCCGTGCACCTGGTAGGGGGCTGGGCAGCTACCCCAGGTTCACACACCTGAGAATCAGCACAGCAGGCCCCTCCCCCAGAAGACCAGCTGGAAGGACAGGGGAAGAGCAAGTTATTGACCAAGCAGCACTGGAAAGTTCCAGGGGAAGTCGAGGGATTTACAGTATATATTATCAGAAGATACTACCCTTTGTTTTTTGTTTTCTGTTTGTTCCCCACCCCCCCCCCCGTTTTTTTTTCTTTCTTTTTTCTTTTTTTTTTTTTCTTTCTTTTTCTCCTATTTCCAGCACAACTTGTTTTTGGCCACTCTGCACTGAGCAAAAGGACTAGAAAGAAAAACTCACCTCAAAAGAAAGAATCAGAAACAGTCCTCTCTCCCAGAGAGTTACAAAATCTGGATTACAATTCAATGTCAGGAAGCCAATTCAGAAGCACAATTATAAAGCTACTGGTGGCTCTACAAAAAAGCATAAAGGATTCAAGAGACTTCATGACTGCAGAATTTAGATCTAATCAAGCCAAATTAAAAATTAATTAAATGAGATGGAATCCAAACTGGAGGCCCTAATACCGAGGGTTAATGAGGTAGAAGAACAAGTGAGTGACACAGAAGACAAGTTGATGGCAAGGAGGAAAACTGAGGGAAAAAGAGAAAAACAATTAAAACATCATGAAGATAGGTAAAGGGAAATAAATGACAGCCTCAGAAGGAAAAATCTACATTTAATTGGGGTTCCCGAGGGCGCCGAGAGGGACAGAGGTCCAGAATATATATTTGAACAAATCGTAGGTGAGAACTTCCTTAACTTGGGAAGGGAAACAGGCATTCAGATCCAGGAGATAGACAGATCCCCCTAAAATCAATAAAAACCACTCAACACCTCGACATTTAATACGGAAACTTGCAAATTCCAAATATAAAGAGAAGATCCTTAAAGCAGCAAGAGACAAGAAATCTCTAACTTTTATGGGGAGAAGCATTAGGATAACAGCAGACCTCTCCACAGAGACCTGGCAGTCCAGAAAGGGCTAGCAGGATATATTCAGGGTCCTAAATGAGAAGAACATGCAGCCAAGAATACTTTATCCCAAAAGGCTCTCATTCAGAATAGAAGGAGAGATAAAGAGCTTCCAAGATAGGCAGAAACTGAAAGAATATGTGACCACCACACCATCTCTGCAAGAAATATTAAGGGGGACTATGTAAAAGAAAGAGGAAGCCCCACAAACAATACACAAAAACAGGGACTGAATAGGTATCGTGTTGAAACTAAATTCATATCTTTAAATAGTAATTCTGAACGTGAATGGACTTAATGACCCCATCAAAAGGGGCAGGGTTTTAGACTGGATAAAAAAAGCAAGACCCATCTATTTGCTGTCTACAAGAGACTCATTTTAGAGATAAGGACACCTACAGCCTGAAAATAAAAGGTTGGAGAACCATTTACCATTCAAATGGTCCTCAAAAGAAAGCAGGGGTAGCCATCCTTTCATCAGATAAATTAAACTTTATCCCAAAGACTGTAGTAAGAGATGAAGAGGGACACTATCATATTTAAAGGATCGATCCAACAAGAGGACATAACAATCATGAATATTTCTGCCCCAAATGTGGGAGCTGCCAAGTATATCAATCAATTATAACCAAAGTTAAGGCATACTTAGATAATAACACACTTATTCTTGGTGACTTCAATGTAGCACTTTCTACAATCTACAGATATCTAAGCACAACATCTCCAAAGAAACAAGAGCTTTAAATGATACACTGGACGAGATGGATTTCAGAGATATTTACAGAACTTTACATCCATGTAACTGAATACACTGAATACACATTCTTCTCAAGTGCACATGGAACTTTCCCCAGAATAGACCACATACTGGGTCACAAATCAAGTATTAACTGATACCAATAGATTGGGATTGTCCCCCACATATTTTCAGACCATAATGCTTTGAAACTTGAACTCAATCACAAGAAGAAATTTGAAAGGATTTCAAACACGTGGAGGTTAAGGACCATCTTGCTTAAAGATGAGAGGGTCAACCAGGAAATCAGGAAAAAATTAAAAAGATTCATGGAAACTAATGAGAATGAAGAATACAACCGTTCAAAATCTGGTATACAGACAAAGAAGTCCTGAGGGGGAAATACATCGCAATACAACCATCCCTCAAAAAACTGGAAAAACTCAAATACCCAAGCTAACCATGCACCTAAAGGAACTGGACAAAGAACAGCGAATAAGATATACACTCAGCAGAAGAAGAGAGTTAATAATGATTCAAACAAAACTCAATGAAATAGAGAACAGAAGAACTGTAGAACAGATAAACAAAACCAGGAGTTGGTTCTTTGAAAGAATTAAAAAGATAGATAAACCACTGGCCAACCTTATTAAAAACAAGACAGAAAAGACTCAAATCAATAAAATCATGAATGAGAAAGGAGAGATCACTACCAACACCAAGGAAAAACAAGCGATTTTAAAAACATATTATGGGGATCCCTGGGTGGCGCAGTGGTTTGGCACCTGCCTTTGACCCAGGGCGCGATCCTGGAGACACGGGATCGAATCCCACGTCGGGCTCCCGGTGCATAGAGCCTGCTTCTCTCTCTGCCTGTGTCTCTGCCTCTCTCTCTGTGTGTGTGTCACTATCATAAATAAATAAAAATTAAAAAAAAATATTATGAGCAGCTATACGCCAATAAATTAGGCAATCTGGTAGAAATGGACGCATTTCTGGAAAACCACAAACTACCAAACCTGGAACAGGAAGAAACAGAAAACCTAAACAGGCCAATAACCAGCAAGGAAATTGAAGCAGTCATCAAAAACCTCCCAAGGGGGATCCCTGGGTGGCGCAGTGGTTTGGCGCCTGCCTTTGGCCCAGGGCACGATCCTGGAGACCCAGGATCGAATCCCACATCGGGCTCCTGGTGCATGGAGCCTGCTTCTCCCTCTGCCTGCTTCTCCCTCTGCCTGTGTCTCTGCCTCTCTCTCTCTCTCTGTGACTATCATAAATAGATAAAAATTTAAAAAAAAGAATCTCTTTTAAAAAAAAAAAGAATCTCTTTAAAAAAAAAAAACACAAAAAAACAAAAAACCTCCCAAGACACAAAAGTCCAGGGCCAGATGGCTTCCCAGGGAAATTCTAACAAACATTTAAAGAAGAAACCATACCTATTCTACTAAAGCTGTTTGGAAAGATAGAAAGAAATGGAATACTTCCAAACTTTTTCTATGAGGCCACGATCACCTTAATTCCAAAACCAGACAAAGACCCCACCAGAAAGGAGAATTATAGACCAATATCCCTGATGGAACATGGATGAAAAAATTCTCAACAAGATACTAGTCCATAGGATCCAACAATACATTAAGATTATTCACCATGACCAAGTGGGAATTATCCCTGGGATGCAAGGCTGGTTCAACACACATAAAGCAATCAACATGATAGATCATATCAACAGAGAAAAACCAAAAACCATATGATCCTCTCAATAGATGCAGAGGAAGCATTTGACAAAATACAGCATCCATTCCTGATCAAAACTCTTCAGAGTGTAGGGATAGAGTGAACATTCCTCAACATCTTAAAAGCCATCTACAAAAAGCCCACAGGCAATATCATCCTCAATGGGGAAACACTGGAAGCCTTTCCCCTAAGATTAGGAACACGACAGGGATGTCCACTCTCACCACTGCTATTCAACATAGTATAGGAGTCAGTCAACCAAAACAAATAAAAGGCATTCAAATTGGCAAAGAAGAAGTCAAGCTCTCCCTCTTTGCAAATGACATGATACTATACGTAGAAAACCCAAAAGACTCCACCCCAAGATTGCTAGAACTCATACAGCAATTCAGCAATGTGGCAGGATACAAAATCAATGCCCAGAAAACAGTGGCATTTCTATACACTAACAATGAGACTGAAGAAAGAGAAATGAAGGAGTCAATCCATTTACAATGGCACCCAAAAGCATAAGATACCTAGGAATAAACCTAACCAAAGAGGTAGAGGATCTATACCCTAAAAACTACAGAACAGTTCTGAAAGAAATGGAGGAAGACACAAAGTGATGGAAAAATATTCCATGCTCATGGATTGGAAGAATTAATATTGTGAAAATGTCAATGTTACCCAGGGCAATGTACACATTTAATGCAGTCCCTATCAAACTACCATGGACTTTCTTCAGAGAGTTGGAAAAAATCATCTTTTTTTTTTGGAACAAATCATCTTAAGATTTGTGTGGAAGTGGAAAAGACCCTGGATAGCCAGGGGAATATTTAAAAAGAAAACCATAGCCAAGGGCATCACAATGCCAGATTTCAACTTGTACTACAAAGCTCTGATTATTAAGATAGCATGGTACTGGCACAAAAACAGACAACTAGAGTAATGGAACAGAATAGTGAACTCAGAAATGGGCCCTCAGCTCCATGGTCAATTAATATTTGACAGAGCAGGAAAGACTATCCACTGGAAAAAAGAAAGTCTCTTCAATAAATGGTGCTGGGAAAATTGGACAGCCACATGCAGAAGAATGAAACTAGACCATTCTCTTACACCATACACAAAGATAAACTCAAAATGGATGAAATATCTAAATATGACACAATCCATCAAAATCCTGGAGGAGAACACAGGCAACACCCATTTTGAACTTGGCCACAGCAACTTCTTGAAAGGTACATCTATGAAGGCAAGGGAAACAAAAGCAAAAATGAATTATTGGGACTTCATCAAGATAAAAAGCTTCTGCACAGCAAAAGACACAGTCAACAAAACTAAAAGACCACCTACAGAATGGGAGAATATATTTGCAAATGACATATCAGATAAAGGGCTAGTATCCATGATCTATAAAGAACTTATCAAACTCAGCACCCAAGAAACAAAAAATCCAATTATGAAATGGGCAAAACACATGAACAAAAGTTTCATCAAAGAAGACATACACACGGCCAACAAGCCCATGAGGAAATGCTCTGCATCACTTGTCATCAGAGAAATACAAATCCAAACCACAATGAGATACCACCTCACACCAGTGAGAATGGGGAAAATTAACAAGGCAGGAAACAACAAATGTTGGAGAGGATGTGGAAAAAGGGGAACCCTCTTCCACTGTTGGTGGGAATGTGAACTGGTACAGCCACTCTGGAAAACTGTGTGGAGGTTCCTTAAAGAGTCAAAAATAGATCTGCCCTATGACCCAGCAGTTGCACTGCTGGGGATTTACTCCAAAGATACAGATGCAGTGAATCGCTGAGACATCTGCACCCCAATGTTTATAGCAGCAATGTCCACAATAGCCAAACTGTGGAAGGGGCCTCGGTGTCCATAGAATGATGAATGGATCAGGAAGATGTGGTCTATGTATACAATGGAATATTACTCAGCCATTAGAAATGACAAATACCCACCATTTGCTTCAACGTGGATGGAGCTGGAGGGTATTATGCTGAGTGAAGTAAGTCAATCGGAGAAGGCCAAACATTATATGGTCTCATTCATTTGGGGAATATAAAAAATAGTGAAAGGGAATGAAGGGGAAAGGAGAGAAAATGAGTAGGAAATATCAGTGAAGGTGACAGAACATGAGGGACACCTAACTCTGAGAAACAATCAAGGGGTAGTGGAAAGGGAGGTGGGTGGGGGGATGGGGTGACTGGGTGATGAGCACTGAGGGGGGCACTTGATGGGATGGGCACTGGGTGTTATACTATATGTTGGCAATTCGAACTCCAATTAAAAATATGCAAAAATTTTTTTAATTAGTCTATTTTTCCCTTCTGTAAAAAAGGACCCAATAAATAGGCTAATATTATTTCACTCATAAATCAAATCTAAAAAAGCAAATAAATAAAAACAATCAGATCTATAAATACAGAGAACAAACTTAGGGTTGCCAGAGCAAAGGGGATTAGAGGAGTGTGCAAAATGGGTGAAGGAGAGTGGGAGATACAGGCTTCCAGTTATGGAATGAACAAGTCACCTGAATAAAAGGCATTACATAGAGGATATAGTAAATAATATTGTAATACTGTTGTATGGTAACAGATGGTACATACACTGTGGTAAGCATAGCATACCCTTTTTCAGGGATACAAGAGAATCTGTATGTTGTACACCTGAAACTAATGTAATATATTGTGTGTCAACTATACTCAAAACATTTTTGAAAAATAGGTTTAGATACTACAAACAGATCTAAGTTTTTGTTTTAATAGCACCTGTATTATGGTCTAATGTATGAAAAGTTTGGTAATTAAGATAATTTTCCCTTATAAAAATATTGGCTTCTACTATAAAATATGGTGAGTATGAAGAAGAAAATAAGTTTCCCATAACCCCATCATCTACAACCATTTTAATGTCTTAAATGTTACAGTATAACATTTTTATATGTATGTGTAATGCATTTTTTAAAAGTTTTAATTATATTGCATATTGTATGCTGCATTTACAGTTTCATATTTTCCCATATCAGTATGTGATCTTTGAAATGAAATTATGGTTATATAGAAGTACAATGTTTGAATATGACATAACTTTCCACAGTTTGGTATTCAGTCTGTTTTCAGTGTTTTGCTACTATAAATAATGACTTCTTGAGCATTTTCATACATAAATCTTTACCTGAGTCTGGTAATTTCCTTCAGAAAGATTCCTATAAATTATTAGGTAAAAGGATATGAAGTCTTTATAGCTCTTGATGTATATTCCAAAATTGCTTTAAGAGAGGCATGGGAGATGCGACACTCAGTATTTCTGTCTTCCTCTGGATAGACAGGGAGAATTAAGGGTAAGAATTAATAGACACACTATTTAGAGGTGCTAATTGGGTGGGGTATTGGCAAAAATTGGAAGGGTCAAACTGGCATCCCCAGCATCCAAGAATAGAACAGAAAATCCTTGCTCCTCCATTGAGGGGCCTGAGGACACTATCCTCCACCCTGCAGATCTGTCCTTAAAAGTCAGTGCTAGATACTTCAACCCTTAAAAACCACTGACTCAAATTCTATGATTTACAGAACTCTGATAGTTAGTTAAAAAAAAAAAAACAGCAAACAATTTGTGTCTATAATTACCCTCCCATCTTTCAGCAATCAGATATACTGCTTCCCTTGATAGCTTTTAAAATTTCACCTTATGAAAGAGGCCCTTCCTAACATATTATTTGCCATATTCTGTGTCCCTACAGGATTATTTCTCACTCTTCTAAAATGGCTACCTCTTACCTGCTTTCCCAATTCTTGAAAGGCAGCCATGATTCAGGGAAAGAAGCACAGTATCTATATTACATTTACTGTAAATTGTTTTATGCTTCCTGCCTGCTATTCCTCTCTAGACAATCTTGAGAATGCAGTTTTACTCTTAGCCTTTGCCTCTTCCGTAGAATAGAAATAATTACATCTAACAGAATAGTTAGGATTAAGAAGGTAGCATGTGAAAGGACTGGGAAGATATCAAGTCACAGTACTTTTGTTTCTATGGAAGAGCAATTTCACAATGTATGCCTTCTGATAGGTGAATAAATTAATCCAATTCTTTCATCAAGATTATCTACTGCTGCTTATGTTTTAAAAAATGTTGATCATTGAAAACTCTGCCAAGGTAGAAGTAGTGGGTCCTTTCTCAGTTCTTTTTACTTGAGGTCACTCTTCAAGTTCTTTTGGCATTCTTTGTACGCCCATCATGTGCATGGACCCTGCTGTTTCATTGTGTTTTCTGAGAAAACATCCTGAAATACAGTTGACCTTTAACACAGGGGTTAGGAGCTCCAACCGGCCACCACCATCCCCCATGAAGTCAAAGCTCCATGTATAAATTTGACTCCCCAAAACCTTAACTAATAGCCTACTGCTGACTGAAAGCCTTATTAATAACATAAACAGTCAACACATATTTTGTAGGTTACATGTATTATATACTATATTCTTATAAACTAGAGAAAAGGTTATTAAGAAAATCATAAGGAAAATATATTTATAGTACTTTACTAGTTTAAAAATCTATATATAAGCAGACCTGCACAGTTCAAACCCATGTTGTTCAAGGACCAACTGTACTTACAGTTTGATCAGGGTTCTCACAGATGAAAACTGGGCAACAATGCAGATATTCAGAGTGACATAGATAATGATCAGAATGAAAGGCAGAGGAAGAGACTTCCAAATGCTTTCAAAATTGAAGTCCCCAAGGATTAGTGAAATTAGATAGAATGTACATTAAAGGGGCCAAAGAGCAAGAGTAATGAATTATAAACAATGATTTTACACTTTTGGATGTTGAAGAAATTTTCTGGGACCCCTTTTCCTCCAGCTGATTATTTGAAGTGACTAGAGAAGGAGAAAGTTCAAATATACCAACCTTTCAACTAACTGGATGCTCTTAACATCCATATTTGATGGGGATTATCTCTGCATTCACATCCCCATTTTCTATGATATCTCTAATATCAGTCTGCTACTCTATAAAGAGCTTAATGAGTAATCAATTATACTACTGTGTTATATAATCCTTAATTTTATTTCTCTTTCAGTTTGGCTTTTATCTCAACCTTGGCTTTTATTCATCTGTCTCAAATTTTTGTTTGCTCAAAGTGAAAGAAACAATCAACAAATAAATCTGTGCTCACAAATGAGAATGGGAACTCCACTGGCCAACCTATTGATTTCATCTGACTCATGTTAGTGTTGGCTTGGCCTCTAAGAACAATGAACTTTGATATATTTCGGGCACCAAGTCAGAATTAAGTCTCAATTGGGAGGAATGAGTACCTGGTTCAAAGATACCATAAGATTAAGAGAAATGGTTTGATCACTAAGAGCAGACCTATGCTGACTCCAGAAGTTGTAATGAAGAGAAATGAGATCAAGACCTACCATAACGGGACACCTGCACCCCGATGTTTATAGCAGCAATGTCCACAATAGCCAAACTGTGGAAGGAGCTTCGGTGTTCATCAAAAGATGAATGGATAAAGAAGATGTGGTTTATGTATACAATGGAATATTACTCAGCCATTAGAAATGACAAATACCCACCATTTGCTTCGACGTGGATGGAACTGGAGGGTATTATGCTGAGTGAAATAAATCAATTGGAGAAGGACAAACATTATATGGTCTCATTCATTTGGGGAATATAAAGATTAGTAAAAGGGAATAGAGGGGAAGGGAGAAGAAATGGGTAGGAAATATCAGAAAGGGAGACAGAACATGGAAGACTCCTAACTCTGGGAAACGAACTAGGGGTGGTGGAAGGGGAGGAGGGTGGGGGGTGGGGGTGACTGGGTGGCGGGCACTGAGGGAGGCACTTGACAGGATGAGCACTGGGTGTTATTCTGTATGTTGGCAAATTGAACACCAATAAAAAATAAATTTATTATTTAAAAAAGACCCTACCATAAAGAACGGAGCAACTAGAGGGATATATGATGTTGCATCCAAAGAAATCAGTGGCTACTGTCACCCAAATATTATGTTCCAGTTTTTCCTCAGATCAGTAATAGCTGACAGAGATAATTTATGCTCATATTGTCTAGTTGTTTAATAGAAAAGGTTGGTAATGGGACATGGCTTGGAAAGAGGTTTTAAGATGTTCTTTCTTGGGGAAAAAAATGAATTGTAACTTGTAAAAATGAATAGTTCCTCAAGACATGCCAGCACCTAAGCCTACAACACACTCAATCTACTTTAAAATCTCTCTTTTCTAGGTATGCAATGCATCTTTTCCACGTTCTAGTCTGCTGATCTACAATAGAATGGAAAACGAAACTAAAGATTAAAAGAGATCATGGACTAGTGAGTAGAAAAAGAAAGAATAGGCAGCCTTTGGAGACTGCTCTGAGACCTAGCACCTGAAGTAGAGTAAAAGTGGTCTTGTGGAAAGAGCACTGAACTTGGAATCAGATTATTTGGATTCAAATGCTGGCCCTACGTTTTTCTAGCTTTGAGATCACGTAAAATCTATGATATACTTATGAAATGGTGAGAATATAATGATTCTTGCTTCATAGGGCTATTGTGAGGATCAAATGAGATCATAGATATAAAGAGCTTTCAAAACTGCAAGTGAAGGAAAGTATTGCTGTTGTCCAGGACATCTCCACACATACTAGTTACCAGAGCACAGATGAAAAAGAAAGGATCCTCCCCCTTAGGGAAGCTGTGGCCAGTGAACTCCTATAGCAGTCAGCCTCTTATTTATCCCCTTGAGATAATTCAAAGTTTGTTAAAACTAAGTGGCATATAGTACTAAAAATTATTAATTAATCTTTCCATTTGCTTTTTGCTTCAACATAGACTCTTAAAGATGCTTTGCTTCCTTTCTTCCTTTTAAATCTTTTTAACTAATTCCAACACCTGACATAATAGTTTTAAGATTAAAACACCATAGTTTTATTTTATTTTATTTTTTTTAACACCATAGTTTTAAACTATTAAAGCATAATAGTTTTATCTTCCTCATGTTCAGGTAATATTACCTTGGTACTTTTTACACTAGTTTTGAGAATGTAGTACAGATACTCTTGTTCAGGCCTCCCCATAACCAGTAGCACATATTTGTGAGACTACTTGCTAGGATTGAGGAAGTAATCTATGATAAAGTAAGGGGATTTAAACTTATTGACTTGGCCTCATGAACATGATGTTTGAACAACTCACATTTGCATTTAAATTTTAAACTTCCAGGGAACATTATAGAATTGACAGTGTTAGATGTGGAAGAAGATCTTTGAGGGCATCTTCTCCAATACAAATAAGAAAAAGTCCTAATGTGGACAAAGACTTGCTTTTAACAGCAGAGTTGGAACTGAAGCTAAGTTTGCCTGACTCTCATTGCAGTATTATTTATTTTCTTTTATTTGTCTTTACATTGATAACAACAGGACCACCTGCTTTCTCTCCCCTCCCCTATCTCTAGATAAATGATCTCTGAATCAGGCAAATGATCTAGGCATCATGATGCAAATTTCAATAATTAGTGGTATCAGACAGCTGTCAAGGAATGGGCCTAAAAATTTGATTTTTCACTAGATTTTTTCTTTTTTTAAGATTTTATGTTTTATTTATTTATTTATTTATTTATTTATTTATTTATTTATTGAAAGAGAGGGAGAGGGCAGGGGATGACAGAGAGACAGGGAGAGAGAGAATCTCAAGCAGACTCTGCACTGAGTGCAGAGCTGGACACAGGGCTCAATCCCACAACCCCAAGATCACGACGTAAACTGAAATCAAGGCAGACCCTTAACATACTGAGTCACTCAGGTACCCCTTCACTGGCTTTTTTCTTACACTATTCATTACATTTTCATAGGAGGCTGTGACTACAATATTCTATTTATATCCTTTCCTACATTTTATGGTATTTATCATGTTTGATGGCTATAGAAGTCATTCCAGTTGATATTAGAGTTTACTTCCATTGCTTCATCTGAAAAACAAGGTGGGGTGATTTTTTAAAAATAGCATTTGGAAAAAATGACCTCAAAGATTCTGGTTTCAGCATTCTGTGATTTTAGAATTTAAACATTTCCCCATTGGGGACTTTTGGAAAATTCCCCCATTTTCCACTAATAGAATATCAGTGGTATTGCACAAATATCTTTTAACTTATTCATAATATTTCCCTAGGACACATCCTGGAAATGGAATTTCTAGGTTAAAGAGCAGACTGACTTTCTTACAACTCTTGATGCATAATGCCAGATTGCTCTCTATAAATATTTACAAGGACAAATTATGTCACTATCAGCAATGCATAAATGTACCTAATTCTTGGCAACCTCTTTAGCATTGAGTTCTAGTAGTAGTAGTAGTAGTAGTAGTATCTTAAGAGGAGTAAAATGCTCCTAACAATTCAGTTTGCATTTATTTTTAGTGAGGCTGAGCATTTTTCAAGTAGAGCTTATTATTTGTAATACAGAGTAGCATAATTATATAGATAACAGGCTTCAGTGCTTGAAAGAACTACATTAAACCACCTAGTAACTCTTTGTCTTAGGGCAAATTACTTAACTTCTCAAGGCCTCGGTTTCTTTATTAATATCACCATATTTTTTTTATTTATTTATGATAGGCACACAGTGAGAGAGAGAGAGGCAGAGACACAGGCAGAGGGAGAAGCAGGCTCCATGCACCGGGAGCCCGATGTGGGATTCGATCCCGGATCTCCAGGATCGCGCCCTGGGCCAAAGGCAGGCGCCAAACCGCTGCACCACCCAGGGATCCCTTAATATCACCATTAATAGTACCAGATTCTGAGTGTTCTTGTGCAGATTCAGTGACAAAATACATGTAAAGTACTTAACCCAGAGTCTGGCATAAAGCAAAATTTCAATAAATGTGAAACATTCTTAGATGATTTGTGGGTGACAGCATAGTATGATGGATAAAACACCGGACTAGGTATTTTTTTAAGCCAAGATTCTAGTCTTGTTTTGCCATTTACTATAAGATCTTGGGCAATCTGGGCTTTAGTGTCTCTGCTGTCAAATAAGAGATTTCAAGGATCTATATTCCAGTTCTAAAATATTATGCCAATGTGGTTTTAATCATTGTCGGACCACCCCATGCATCTTTGCAAGTTCTTTATGTGAAACTTTCATTTGTCATTTATCATGAATAAATTTATTCTATGAGGTAGAAAAATATCCTGGATCTTTTTTTATTGAACTTATCTCAAATCTCCCACTGTATAGCTGTCAATTCCAGAGAAAAAAAATAGATCTCTGTAAATACAGGGATAATTCTTGGGGCATGAGCCAGGAATCAAACTGAGAAATGAAGTTTTTCTGATCTTAGTAGGCTACAATCTGACAGGATCTGGCATTCTGATTCATCTATGCAAATTGTAGATATCTGTAAATTAATATATTTCTGTACAAGTTGATATATTTCCTGGCATGTCCATATCCCCTTCGTTAGCTGGGGCTTTGCTTGCATTCCATCTGATAGCTACCCCTTGATGTAGTTATCCTAAGACAAGGCCCAAAGGATGATTTGCTGCTCAGGGTAAAATGGAGTCAGATCAATTTTGAGCTATGTGGACTTGGGTTTGTTACTTAGGCCACACCAGAAATTTGTTCAGTTGTGATATCAACAGATGCCCGATACTGGATTCCCTCCAATATGAAACAATTGCTATTCTGAGAATCACTATGTTCATGTTTAGAATGCCCTCTCCCTCCTTTTCATAAACTTATACATCTTGCCTCCTCAGTGAAAACTTTCTTGACTACCCTGTGTCAAAAAAAATCTTCCATGTAGCACTCTTTCTCAGTCCTTTCACACTGAACTAGTATATAAAATATGCTATTTCTCCATCTGTGTGTATTGCCTATTGTAACCAAACATCCTGAATCCTTTATTACAGTACAGATTTTTAAAAAAGTTGGGATCCCTGCGTGGCGCAGTGGTTTGGCGCCTGCCTTTGGCCCAGGGCGTGATCCTGGAGACCCAGGATCAAATCCCACATCGGGCTCCTGGTGCATGGAGCCTGCTTCTCCCTCTGCCTGTGTCTCTGCCTCTCTCTCTCTCTCTGTGACTATCATAAATAAATAAAAATTTTTTAAAAATTAAAAAAAAAGATTTTAAAAAGTTGTTCCAATGTCTCTAGAGGAACATACACCACAAATCAAAAATTTTGATATGGAAAATAGGAATAGTATTACACAGTTAAACATGATGTCATCAAGGGAAGAAGGAACATTTGAGAGCTTGAAATTCTTCTATCTCCCTCAAGGGTGCCTAGTACAAAATTGGACATACAGTAGACATTAGATAAGGAAGGTTGATCAACAGTTGGGTCAGTATGGGCCAATCAAATGTATACATTTCCTGGAAATAAACAGACTCCAAGATGTGGGATATGCTAAAATGTCCTTGAATCCAAGAATGCTATTCTACAGATGACGTGTATATAGGTTTTAAACAGTGGATACACAAATACTGCAAGATGCCCTGTAATCCCATTTGCTTTCACTCCTTCCTTTCACTAAACTGATCTAACTAGTACTATATATCTAACCATCACTTTAATATCTAAAGGACTTTTAACACTTTTACAGAATTTTCACTTCTCTCAAATTACTTCTTTTAATTAATTTCTATTCTCTCAATTCTCACCAAAAAAAATCTGCTAAGTAAGTAAATCAGACATTATTTCCACCTTAAAGTTAAGAAAATCAGGACATGGAGGATCGCAACTGAGTAGGAGGGCCCTGGTCTCATCTCATCTCACAAACACAACTAGGTAACTAGAAGATCATCCTAAATAGCCCAGAAATTACCTGAAACTGACATAACAAACTCAACAAAGAAAGGGATAAAAGAGGCAACATCAAAGAAGATAGGAAGGGCAGAGATGTGGTATAGGGAAGAAACATATCACAGATGCTATGGAGGGGGGATGCTCTGGTTGCAGAGAAGGGTGAAAAAGAGAGGAACACAGGGGAATGCAAAATGAGAAGGTTTCCCCAAAGCCTTGGGTTGGAAAATGAGAGGGGCTGAATTTTGTGAGTTCTTGCAACCAACAGGACTTAAAAACTGGAGTTTTAAAGGTCAGCAGGCAGGACACCTGGATGGCTCAGAGGTTGACCATCTGCCTTCAGTTCAGGATGTGATCCTGGGTCCAGGGGTCGAGTCCCACATCGGGTTCCCTGTGGGGAGTCTGCTTCGCCCTCTGCCTATGTCTCTGCCTCTCTCTGTCTCTCATGAATAAATAAAAATCTTAAAAATAATAAAAATTTTTTAAAAAAATAAAATAAAGATCAGTGGGCTTGGCAGGAATAGAGCCACTGACATTGGCTGTCTACCTTACTTACACCAAGCCCCAACCCCATGCCCTCTGGTGGGACTACCCTTCTTAGTCAAGTTTGCCTCTGTCCGAGCATGTCAGGCGCATCCTTCAGAAGACCAACACAACCCCTGCCCACACAGTATCTTCCAACCAGAGAGTTCTGCAACGAAGTAGTGTCAGGTCTCATTTCCCAAGCAGACTAGAGCTCACCCAGTTAAAACTTGCCATATTCAGGCCACGGACCAAACATTGCCCAGTGTAGGCAAGGAGAGCCACGGCAGAAAACTGTCCTGACAATCATTATATGGTCTCATTCATATGGGGAATATAAAAAATAGTGACAGGAAATAAAGGGGAAAGGAGAGAGAATGAGTGGGAAATATCAGAGAGGCAGATAGAACATGAGAGACTCCTAACTCTGGGAAACGAACAAGGGGTGGTAGAAAGGGAGGTGGGTGTGGGGTGGGAGTGACTGAGTGATGGGCACTGAGGGGAGCACTTGATAGGATGAGCACTGGGTGTTATGCTATATGTTGGCAAAATGAACTCCAATAAATAAATAAATAAATAAATAAATAAATAAATAAATAAGAAAAAGAAAACTGTCCTGAAAGATAGGGCAGCCAAAAGACAACATCAGAGGGCATGCAATACACAATAGAGACATTCCATGAAGTGCCAGGCCTTGGTCACAACATGACCTCTTCTTCAAAAGCCCATTGCTTTCAGGAGGAGGAGACATAAATGGCTTTTCTGACACCCCCCAAAAAAGCAGAGACTGGAAAAAAAAGCCAATATGGAGGAATTTATCCCAAGTGAAAGAACAAGATAAAGCTACAGCCAGAGATATAAGGGGAAAAGATATAACAAGCATGCCCAATGGAGTATTTAAAGCAACAATCATAAGGATATTCACTGGACTTGAGAAAAGCATGGAAGACATCAATGAGACACTTACTACAGAGATAAAGGAGCTAAAAATAATTCATCAGAGATGAAGAATGAAGAATACACAAGGTTAGAAACAGGCTTGAAGCAAATAACAGTAGAATGGAAGAAACAGAAGAATGATTTAGTGACATAGAAGACAAAATAATGGAAAAAATAAAGCTAAACAAAAAGGAGAAAGAATTATACAACAAAAGAACAGACTTAGGGGACTCTGTGACTCCATCAAATGTAATAGTATTTTTATCATAGAAGTCCCAGAAGAAGAGATAGAATAGGAGGCAGAGAATTTATTTGAGGAAATCATAACTGAAAATTTCCCTAATCTGGGGAAGGAGACAGATATCCAAATCCAGGAAACACTGAGAACTCACATCAAAATCAACAAAATCAGGGGTGCCTAGGTGATTCTGTTTTTTTTTTAATTTTTAAAGATTTTTAATTTATTTATTCATGAGAGACATAAAGAGAGAGAGAGAGTGGCAGAGGGAGAAGCAGGCTACATGCAGGGAGCCCGATGTGGGACTCGATCCTGGGTCCCCAGGATCAGGCCTTGGGCTAAGGCGGCACTAAACCGATGAGCCACCCAGGATGCCCAGGATTCTGTTGGTTAAGCGTCTCTTGATTTTGGCTCAGATCATGATCTTAGGGTTGTGAGATGGAGCCCCAAATCAGGCTCACACACTGAGTATGGAGCCTACTTAGAATTCTCTCTGCCTCTCTCTCTCTCTCTTTAAAAATAATAGTAATAATAATAATGATAATAAAAATCAACAAAATCAAGCCAATGCTCAGACACATTGTAATTAAATTTGCAAAATATAGTGATAAGAAAAAAAACTTAAAGTCAATAAGACAAAAGAAGTCCTTAATTTAAGACAAGACCTACAGGGCTAGCTGGGGATTTCTTAACAAAAATTTGGTGATTCAGAAGGGAATGGCATGATATATTCAATGTGCTATATGGGAAAAATCTACAGACAAGAATATTCTCTCCAGCAAACCTATCATTCAGAATAGAAAGAGAGATCGTTTTGCAGACAAATAAAAACTAAAGGAGTTCATGACCACTAAATAGCCCTGCAAGAAATATTAAAGGAAACTCTCTGAGTGTGAAGGAGACGCCAAAAGTGACAAAGACAAGAAAAAAAGAGTAAAAATCTCCAGAAACAACAAAAAAACAAGTAATACAATGGCACTACATACGTATCTATCAATAATTACATTGAATATAAATGGACTAAATACTCCAGTCAAAAGACATAGGGTGTCAGAATGGATTTAAAAAAAAAGACCCATCTGTATACTGCTTACAAGAGATTGATATTAAACCTAAAAACAACTACAGACAAAGTGAGGGGATGGAGTAATATTTCTCATACAAATGAATGTCAAAAGAAAAGCAGAATATGAATACTTATATCAGACAAATAAGATTTTAAAACAAAAAATTAAAAGAGACAAAAAAGGCACTATATGACCACAAAAGTGACAAGCAACAAAAAAATATATAAAAATTGTGGGCCACTCCGGAAGAGGAGGAGAACGAGGTGGAGGAGCTCCTTTCCTCTTCTCAGACCCTGGAGTGTTGGGACGCAGAGCCTGGAACCGGGGGAATGCAGCAATTGCAATGGCCCCAGAGGAGGCAATGTGGCAGAAGAGTAGGTCCCTCATTTCATCTGGTCCCCCAAATTTAGCTAGATAAATTTCAAACCATCCTAAACACCTATGAATCCAACCTAAGATGTAAAAAATGAACAGCTGGAATGCTAAAGAGAGAAAAGTGATCACTTCTTACAAGCCATTCTACACTGGACAAAATGAATAGATGGAAGAGTTCACCACAAGAGAAAGAACCAGAATTAATACTCTCAGCCACAGATCTAATGGATATGGATTTAATTAACATGTCACAGATACAATTCAGGAGTACAATTATAAAATTACTAGTGGATCTTGGGAAAAGTATAAAAGACTGTATAGAAATTCTCTTACTGTAGAATTCAGGTCTAATCAGGCCAAAATTAAAAATACCTTAGTGAGATACAGTCCAAACTGGATGCTCTAACAGCTAGGGTTAATGAAGCAGAAGAGAGAATGAGTGACATAGAAGACAAGTTGATGGAAAGGAAGGAAGCTGAGGAAAGAAGAGAAAAACAAGAGCCCACAAGGAAAGATGATGAGAATTAAGTAATAGTTTGGGAAGGAATAATATTCCTCTTATTGGGATTCCAGAGGATATGGAGAGAGAGAGGACTAGAAAGTATGTTTGAACAAATCATAGCTGAGAACTTCCCTGATCTGGAGAAAGAAACGGGAATTCGTATTCAAGAGATAGAGAGGACCCCTGGAAGGAAAAAAAAACAAAACGATAACATCCCAACATATAATAGTGAAGCTTGCAATTTCAGAGATAAAGAGAAAATCCTAAATGCAGCTTGAAATAAGAGATTCCTAACTTATATGGGGAGAAAATTCAGATTAACAGCAGACCTATGCACAGAGACTTAGCAGGCCAGTAAGGGCTGGCATGCTATATTCAGGGTACAAAAGTAGAAAAACATGAAGCCAAAAATACTTTTTCCAGCTAGGTTGTCATTCAGAATATAAGGAGATGTAAAAAGCTTCCAGGTAGAGAGAAACTGAAAGAATATGTGACCACCAAACCAGCCCTGCAAAAAAGACTAAGGGGGACCCTGTAATTAAAGAGGGAGCCCAAAAAAAAAAAAAAGAGGGAGCCCAAAGAAACAATCTGCAGAAACAGGGACTGTATAGGTAATACTATGACACTAAATTCATATCTTTCAGTAGTTACTCTGAATGTGAATAGGCTTAAATGATCCAGTCAAAAGACAAAAGGCATAAGAATAGATTTTAAAAAGCAAGATCCATCTATATGCTGTCTACAAAAGACTCATTTTAGACCTAAGGACACCTCCAGACTGAAAATGAGGGGGCAGAGAACCATTTACCATTCAAAAGGTCCTCAAAAGAAAGCTGAGGTAGCAATCCTCATGTCAGATAAGTTAGATTTTAAATGAAAGATTGTAATAACAGATGAAGAGGGACACTATATCATACTTAAAGGGTCGATCCAACAAGAAGACCTAACAATTACAAATATTTATGCCCCTAATGTGGTAACAGCCAATTATATCAATCAATAAATAACCAAAGGAAGGAGATACTTAGATAATGATACATTAATAGTAGGAGACATCAACATGACACTCTAAGCAAAAGACAGATATTCTAAACATAAGATCACCAAAGAAACAAAGGCCTTGAATGACACACAGGACCAAATGGATTTCACATATATATAAATAACAACAGAATACACATTCTCCTAAACTGCATATGGAACTTTCCCCAGAATAGACCACATACTGGGTCACAAATCCGGTCTCAACTGATACCAAAATATTGGGATTACTTCCTGCACACCACAATGCTTTTGAAACTAAAACTCAATCACAAGAAGAAATTTGGAAGGAACTGACACACATAGAGGTTCAAGAGCATCCTACTAAAAGATGAATGAGTCAACCAGGAAATTAGAGAAGAATTAAAAAGATTCGTGGAAACTAAAACAATGAAAGCAAAACTGTTCAAGATCTTTGGGATACAGCAAAGGTGGTCCTAAGAGGGAAATACATCACAATACAAGCCTCTCTCAAAAAAGTGAAAAAATCTCAAATACACAAGATAACCTTATACCTACCTGGAACTGGAGAAAGAACAGCAAGTAAAACCTAAACCAAACTGAAAGGAAATAATAAAGATGAGAGCAGAACTCAATGAAATAGAGACCTGAAGAACTGTAGAACAGATTTACAAAACAAGGAGCTGGTTCTTTGAAAGAATTGATACATAAACCCATAGCCAGACTTATTAAAAAGAAAAAAAGAGTCAAATTAATAAAATCAGGAATGAAAGTGGAGAGAGATAAACACAGTAGAAAGACAAAAAATTTTAAGAATATATTATGAGCAATGATAGACCAACAAATTAGGCAATCTGGAAGAAGTGGATGTATTCCTGGAAACCTACAATTTACCAAAACTGAAACAGGAAGAAATAGAAAACCTAAGCAGGCCAACAACCAGTGAGGATATTGAAACAGTAATCAAAAACCTCACAAGAAACAAAAGTCCAGGGCCATATGACTTCCCAGGGGAATTCTACCAAACTTTGAAAAGAAATACCAATTCTACTAAAGTTGTTTCAAAGGATAGAAATGGAAGGAATATTTCCAAACTTATTCTATGAGGCCAGCATTACCTTGATTCCAAAACCAGACAAAGACCCTACCAGAAAGGAGAATTTTAGACCAATATTCCTGATGAACATGGATGCAAAAATTCTCACCAAGATACTAGCCAATAGGATCCAATAGTACATTAAGAGGATTATTCACCACAAATAAATGGGACTTATCCATGGGATGTAAGGGTGGTTCAACATTCATAAAACAATCAATGTGACAGATTACATCAATAAAAAAATACAAGAACCATATGATCCTTCCAGTAGATGCAGAGAAAACATTTGACAAAATACAACATCCATTCCTGATTAAAACTCTTTCAAAGGGTAGAGATAGAGGGAATATATCTCAATATTACAAAAGCCATCTATGAAGAGTCCACAGTGAATATCTTTCTCAATGGGGAAAAATTGACAGCTTTTCCCCTAAGGTCAGGAACATGACAGGGATGCACACTCTCAACACTGTTGTTCAACATAATACTAGAAGTCCTAGTCTCAGCAATCAGACAAGAAAAAGAAATAAAAGGCATTCAAATTGGCAAGGAAGAAGTCAAACTCTCCCTCTTTGCAGATGACATGATATCATATGTAAAAAAACCCAAAGACTAAACCCCAAGATAGCTAGAACTCATACAGCAATTCAGCAATGTGGCAGGATACAAAATCAATGCACAGAAATCAGTGCCATTGCTATACACTAACAATGAACTGAAGAAAGAGAAATTAAGGAGTCAATCCCATTTACAATCGCACCCAAAAGCAGAAGAATATCTAGGAATAAACGTAACCAAAGTAAAGAATCTATACTCTAAAAACTACAGAACACTTCTGAAAGAAATCAAGAAAGACACAAGAGATGGAAAAATATTCCATGCTCATGGATTGGAAGAATAAATATTGTGAAAATGTCTATGCTACCCAAGGCAATTTACATATTCAATGCAATCCCTATCAAAATACCATGGACTTTCTTCACACGCTTGGAACAAATAATCTTAAGATTTCTATGGAACCAGAAAAGAACCCAAAACCAGAGGAATATTGAAAAACAAAACCAAAGTTGGGGTCACAATATCTGACTTTAAGCTATATTGCAAGGCAGTGATCATCAAGACAGTATGGCACTGGCACAAAAACAGACACATAGATCAATGGAACAGAATAGAGAATCCAGAAGTGGACCCTCAACTCTATGGTAAACTAATATTCGACAGAGCAGGAAAGACTATCCACTGGAAAAGGGACAGTCTCTTCAATTAATGGTGCTGGGAAAATTGGACAGCCACATGCAGAAGAATGAAAGTGGATTATACTCTTACACCACACACAAAGATAAAACGGGTGAAAGATCTAAATGTGAGACAAGAATCCATCAAAATCCTAGAGAAGAACACAGGCAACAGCCTTTTTGAACTTGGCCACAGAAAATTCTTGCAAGGTACATCTATGAAGGCAAAGAAAACAAAAGCAAAAAATGAATTATGGGGGACTCAAGATAAAAAGCTTCTGCACAGCAAAAGAAACAGTCAAAACAGCTAAAAGACAACCTACAGAATGGGAGAAGATATTTGCAATTGACATATCAGATGAAGAGCTAGTATCCAAGGTTTACAAAGAACTTATCAAACTCAACAGCCAAGAAAGGAACAATCCAATCTTAAAATGGGCAAAAACACATGAACTAAAACTTCACCAAAGAAGACATAGACATGGCCAACAAGCACATGAGGAAATGCTCTACATCACTTGCCATCAGGGAAATACAAATCAAAACCACAATGAGATACCACCTCACACCAGTGAGAATGGTGAAAATTAACAAGGCAGGAAACAACAAATGTTGGAGAGGATGTGGAAAAAGGGGAACCCTCTTGCACTGTTGGTGGGAATGTGAACTGGTACAGCCACTCTGGAAAACTGTGTGGAGGTTCCTCAAAAAGTTAAAAATAGATCTAACCTATGACCCAGCTATTGCACTACTGGGGATTTACCCCAAAGATACAGATGCAGTGAAAAGCCGAGACACCTGCACCCCAATGTTTATAGCAGCAATGTCCACAATAGCCAAACTGTGGAAAGAGCCTCAGTGTCCATCGAAAGATGAATGGATCAAGAAGATGTGGTATATGTATACAATGGAATATTACTCAGCATTAGAAACGACAAATACCTATTTGCTTCGACGTGAATGGAACTGGAGGGTATTATGCTGAGTGAAGTAAGTCAACCAGAGGACAATCATCATATGGTTTTTTTCAGTCATACAGGGAATATAAAAAATAGTGAAAGTGGGAAAAATTAGAGAGAGTTTAAAACATGAGAGACTCCTAACTCTGGAAAACAAACAAAGGGTAGTGGAAGGAGAGGCAGGTGGGAGGATGAGTTAACTGGGTAATAGGTATTGAGGAGGGCACTTGATGGGATAAGCACTGGGTCTTATACTATATGTTGGCCAATCAAACTTCAATAAAAAATAAAAATAAAAATAAATGTTTGGTACAGTTCTCTGGTAAAGACCTTTATTTGCTGGGAAGATTTGATTACCAGTTGAATCCTAGGCTTTTAATTGGGGGCAGGAGTGATTACTATTTCAATTTCCTCCTTAATTATATGTCTATTCAGATTTTGTATTTTTCATAATCTTGATAGGTTGTATATTTCTAGGAATTTATCCATTTTGTCTAGATTACCAATTTGTTGCTGTGTAATTGTTCACTGTAGTCACTTTTAACACTCTATATTAGTTTGGCTTCAGTTGTAATGTTTACTCTTCCAGCAATTTCTGATTTTATTTCAAAATTTTAAAATTTCTCTTGAAACATTTGATCAACTTGTTATTTAGAGATATGTAATCTAGTTTCTGAGTATTTAGCATATTCCAGGTGTCTTTCACTTAGTGATATTTAAATTAATTCCATTGTGGTTTCAGAGCCTACTTTTTTATTTTTTAATTATTTGTAATTGTTATTTTTTAAGTATAGTGGACATACAATATTATGTTAGTTTCAGATGCACAATATAGTGACTAAACGCATACATGATATGCAGTGCTCACCACAATAACTGTAGTTACCATTTGTCATCATACAAAATTATTAAAATATTATTTACTATATTCCCTATGCTGTATTTTTCATAACCAAGAATTATTCATTTTATTATTTTTAAAAGATTTATTTATGTATTTATTCATGAGAGACAGAGAGAGAGAAGCAGAGACATGGGCAGAGGGAGAAGGAGGCTGTGTGAAGCCCGATGTGGAACTCAATCCCAGAACCCTGGGATCGCAACCTGAGTCAAAGACAGTCACTCAACCACTGAGCCACCCAGGTGCCCCTTATTATTTTTATTGCCCCTCCTCTTATTCTTTATTTAATTCTAGTACAGTTAACATAGTGTTATATTAACTTCAATTGTACAATTTAGTGATTCAACAATTCCACACATCACCCAGTGCTCATCACAAGGGCACTCCTTAATACCCATTTCCTATCTCACCCATCCCAACCTACTCAACCTCCCCGCTGGTAACCATCTGTTTGTTTTCCATAGTTGAGTCTGTTTTTTGGCTATTCTCTTCCTTACCTCCACCCCTTTGTTTTGTTTCTTGAGTTCCATATATGAATGAAATCACATGGTCTTTGTCTTCCCTGACTTATTTCATTTAACATTATACTCTTTAGCTCCATCCATATCATTGCAAATAGAAAGATTTCATTCTTTGGCTGAGTAATATGTATATGCCACATCTTCTTTATCATTCATCATTTGATGGCCAGACATTTGTGCAGCTATAATATCTTGGCTATTGTAAATAATGCTGCTACAAACATAGGTGTACACCTATTCCTTAAAATTAGTATTTTGTATTTTTGGGTAAATACCCAGTAGTGTGATTACTGGATGGTAGTGTAGTTCCATTTTTAACATTTTGAGGAGACTCCATATTATTTTCCAGAGTGGTACCAATTTGCATTCCCACCAAAAGTGCAAGAGCGTTCCCTTTTCTCCGCATCATCATAAACACCTGTTGTTTCTTGTATTCTTGATTTTCGCCATTCTGACTCGTGTGAGGTGACAGCTCATTGTAATTTTGATTTGTAGTTCCCTGATGACGAGTGATGTTGAGCATCTTTTCATGTGTCTGTTGGCCATCTGTATGACTTCTTTGGAGAAATGTCTGTTCATGTCTCCTTCCTATTTTTTAATTGGATTGTTTGGGTTTTGGGTTTGAGTTCTACAAGTTCTTTATATACTTTGGATAGTGATCCTTTACCAGATATGTCATTTGTAAATATCATCTCCCATTCCGTAGGTTGTCTTTTACTTCTGTTGATTGCTTCCTTCACTGTGAAGAGCTTTTAATTTTGATGAGATCCCAGTGGTTCAATCTTACTTTTATTTCTCCTGCCTCAGGAGACATATCCAGAAAAATGTTGATATGGCTGATATCACAGACATTACTGCCTCTGTTCTCCTCTATGATTTTTATGATTACAGGTCTCACATTTAGGCCTTTCATCCATTTTGAATTTACTTTTTTGTATAGTGTAAAACAGTGGTCCAGTTTTATTCTTTTGCATGTGACTGTCGAGTTTTTCCAACACCATTTGTTAAAGAGACGGTCTTTTTTCTATTGGATATTCTTTCTTTCTTTGTTGAAGATTAACTGACCATAAAATTGTGTGTATCTTTCTGGATTTTCTATAATGTTTTGTTGATCCATGTGTCTGTTTTTGTGCCAGTACCATTCTCTCTTGATCACTACAGCTTTGTAATGCAACTTGAAGTCTAGAATTGTGATACCTCCAACTTTGTTTCTCTTCTTCAAGATTGCTTTGGCTAATGGGATTTTTCTGGTTCCATACAAACTTTAGGATTCTTTATTTTAGCTCTGTGAAAAAGGTTACTAGTGTTTTGCTAGAGATGACATTAGGTGTGTAGATTGTTTTGAGTAATATAGACATTTTAACAATATTTCTTCTTCTAATCTGTGAGAATGGAATGTCCTTCCAGTTTTTGCCATCTTCAATTTCTTTCATCAAGGTTTTTTAGTTTTCAGATTACAGTTCTTTCACCTCATTGGATAGGTTTATTCCTAGGTATCTTATTATTTTGAATGCAACTGAAAAAGGAATTGTTTCCTTAAATTCTCTTTCTGTTGTTTCATTATTAGTACATAGAAATTCAACAGATTTCTGAACACTGATTTTGTATTCTGCAACTATATTGAATTCCTTTATCAGTTCTAGAACTTCAGTGGTCTTTTGATTTTCTATATATATTATTATGTCACCTACAAATAGGGAAACTTTTACTTCATCCTGACCAATTTGCATGCCTTTTATTTCTTTTGGTTTTCTGCTTTCTCTGACTAGGACTTTCAATGCTGTTTTATATTATTTTATTTTATTTTATTTTATTTTATTTTATTTTACTTTACTTTTTCTGGAATGAGATGTTTATTATTTTATTTTTTATTGGAGTTCAATTTGACACCATATACAATAACACCCACTGTTCATCCTGCCAAATGCCCACCTCAGGGCCCATCACCCAGTAACCCCAACCTCCCGCCCACCCCCCCTTCCATTACCCCTTGTTCATTTCCCAGACTTAGGGGTCTCTCATGTTTTGTCACCCTTACTGATATTTTCACTCATTTTATCTACTTTCTCTTTGATCACTTACATTAATTTTTATATTCCCCAAATGAATGAGAACATATGATGTTTGACCTTTTCCGATTACTTATTTCACTCAGTTCCATCCACATCAAAGCAAATGGTGGGTATTTGTCGTTTCTAATGGCTGAGCAATATTCCATTGCATACATATACCACATCTTCTTGATCCATTCATCTTTCTATGGACACCGAGGCTCCTTCCACAGTTTGCCTATTGTGGACATTGCTGCTAGACATTGCAGGTGTCCCGGCGTTTCACTGCATCTGTATCTTTGGAGTAAATCCCCAGCAGTGCAACTGCTGAGTCGTAGGGCAGTTCTATTTTTAACTCTTTTTTTTTTTTTACGTGTCTATTTTATTTTATTTTTTTTTTATTTTTTATTTTTTTATTTTTTATTTTTTTATTGGTGTTCAATTTACTAACATACAGAATAACACCCAGTGCCCGTCACCCATTCACTCCCACCCCCCGCCCTCCTCCCCTTCTACCACCCCTAGTTCGTTTCCCAGAGTTAGCAGTCTTTACGTTCTGTCTCCCTTTCTGATATTTCCCACACATTTCTTCCCCCTTCCCTTCTTTTCCCTTTCACTATTATTTATATTCCCCAAATGAATGAGAACATATAATGTTTGTCCTTCTCCGACTGACTTACTTCACTCAGCATAATACCCTCCAGTTCCATCCACGTTGAAGCAAATGGTGGGTATTTGTCATTTCTAATAGCTGAGTAATATTCCATTGTATACATAAACCACATCTTCTTTATCCATTCATCTTTCGTTGGACACCGAGGCTCCTTCCACAGTTTGGCTATCGTGGCCATTGCTGCTAGAAACATCGGGGTGCAGGTGTCCCGGCGTTTCATTGCATTTGTATCTTTGGGGTAAATCCCCAACAGTGCAATTGCTGGGTCGTAGGGCAGGTATATTTTTAACTGTTTGAGGAACCTCCACACAGTTTTCCAGAGTGGCTGTACCAGTTCACATTCCCACCAACAGTGCAAAAGTGTTCCCCTTTCTGCACATCCTCCCCAACATTTGTGGTTTCCTGCCTTGTTAATTTTCCCCATTCTCACTGGTGTGAGGTGGTATCTCATTGTGGTTTTGATTTGTATTTCCCTGATGGCAAGTGATGCAGAACACTTTCTCATGTGCGTGTTGCCCATGTCTATGTCTTCCTCTGTGAGATTTCTCTTCATGTCTTTTGCCCATTTCATGATTGGATTGTTTGTTTCTTTGCTGTTGAGTTTTATAATTTCTTTATAGATCTTGGAAACTATCCCTTTATCTGACACATCATTTGCAAATATCTTCTCCCATTCTGTAGGTTGTCTTTTAGTTTTGTTGACTATATCCTTTGCTGTGCAAAAGCTTCTTATCTTGATGAAGTCCCAATAGTTCATTTTTGCTTTTGTTTCTTTTGCCTTCGTGGATGTATCTTGCAAGAAGTTACAGTGGCCAAGTTCAAAAAGGGTGCTGCCTGTGTTCTCCTCTAGGATTTTGATGGAATCTTGTCCCACATTTAGATCTTTTATCTATTTTGAATTTATCTTTGTGTATGTTGAAAGAGAGTGGTCTAGTTTCATTCTTCTGCATGTGGATGTCCAATTTTCCCAACACCATTTATTGAAGAGACTATCTTTCTTCCAGTGGATAGTCTTTCCTGCTTTGTCGAATATTAGTTGACCATAAAGTTCAGGGTGCACTTCTGGATTCACTATTCTGTTCCATTGATCTATGTGTCTCTTTTTGTGCCAGTACCACACTGTCTTGATGACCACAGCTTTGTAGTACAACCTGAAATCTGGCATTGTGATGCCCCCAGATATGGTTTTCTTTTTTAAAATTCCCCTGGCTATTTGGGGTCTTTTCTGATTCCACACAAATCTTAAAATAATTTGTTCTAACTCTCTGAAGAAAGTCCATGGTATTTTGATAGGGATTGCATTAAACGTGTAAATTGCCCTGGGTAACATTGACATTTTCAAAATATTAATTCTGCCAATCCATGAGCATGGAATATTTTTCCATCTCTTTGTGTCTTCCTCCATTTCTTTCAGAAGTGTTCTATAGTTTTGAGGGTATAGATCCTTTACCTCTTTGGTTAGTTTATTCCTAGGTATCTTATGCTTTTGAGTGCAATTGTAAATGGGATTGACTCCTTAATTTTTTTGATTCTCATTTTTAGTGTAGAGAAATACCAATGATTTCTGGGTATTGATTTTGTATCCTGCCACACTGCCTAATTGCTGGATGAGTTCTAGCAATCTTGGGGTGGAGTCTTTTGGGTTTTCTACGTACAGTATCATGTCATCTGCAAAGAGGGAGAGCTTGACTTCTTCTTTGCCAATTTGAATGCCTTTTATTTCTTTTTCTTGTCTTATTGCTGAGGCTAGGACTTCTAGTCCTATGTTGAATAGCAGTGGTGAGAGTGGATATCCCTATCTTGTTCCTGATCTTAGGGAAAAGGCTCCAGTATTTCCCCATTGAGAATGATAATTGCTGTGGGCTTTTCATAGATGGCTTTTAAGATGCTGAGGAATGTTCCCTCTATCACTATACTATGAAGAGTTTTGATCAGGAATGGATGCTGTATTTCGTCAAATGATTCCTCTGCATCTATTGAGAGAATCATATCGTTCTTGTTTTTTCTCTTGCTGATATGGTCAATCATATTGACTGCTTTATGAGTTTTTAACCAGCCTTGCATCCCGGGGATAAATCCCACTTCGTCATGGTGAGTAAGATTCTTAATGTATTGGTGGATCCCATTGGCTTGTATCTTGTTGAGAATTTTTGCATCCATGTTCCATCAGGGATATTGGTCAATAATTCTCCATTTTGGTGGGGTCTTTGGTTTTGGAATTAAGGTGATGCTCGCCTCATAGAATGAGTTTGGAAGTATTCCATCTCTTTCAATCTTTCTGAACAGTTTTAGTAGAATAGGTATGGTTTCTTCTTTAAATATTTGATAGAATTCCCCTGGGAAGCCATCTGGCCCTGGACTTTTGTGTCTTGGGAGGTTTTTGATGACTGCTTCAATTTCCTTGCTGGTTATTGGCCTATTCAGGTTTTCTATTTCTTCCTGTTCCAGGTTTGGTGGTTTGTGGTTTTCCAGAAATGCGTCCATTTCTTCTAGATTGCCTAATTTATTGGCGTATAGCTCTCATAATAAGTTTTTAAAATCGTTTGTATTTCCTTGGTGTTGGTGGTGATCTCTCCTTTCTCAATCATTATTTTATTAACTTGAGTCTTTTCTCTCTTCTTTTAATAAGGATGGCTAATGGTTTATCTATCTTATTAATTCTTTCCAAGAACCAACTCCTGGTTTTGTTGATCTACAGTTCTTCTGGTCTCTATTTCATTGAGTTCTGCTCGAATCTTTATTCTCTTCTTTTGCTGGGTGTAGGATCTATTTGCTGTTTTTTCTCCAACTCCTTTAGGTGCAAAGTAGACTTTTGTATTTGAGTTCTTTCCAGTTTTTGGATGGATGCTTGTATTGCGATGTATTTCCCCCTCAGGACTGCTTTTGCTGTATCCCAAAGATTTTGAATGGTTGTATCTTCATTCTCATTAGTTTCCATGAATCTTTTTAATTCTTCTCTAATTTCCTGGTTGACCCTTTCATCTTTTAGCAAGATGGTCCTTAACCTCCACATGTTTGAAATCCTTCCAAAATTCCTCTTGTGATTGAGTTCTAGTTTCAAAGCATTATTGTCTGAAAATATGCAGGGGACGATCACAATCTTTTGGTATTGGTTAAGGCCTGATTTGTGTCCCAGTATGTGGTCTATTCTGGAGAAACTTCCATGTGCACTTCAGAAGAATGTGTATTCATCTGCGTTTGGATGTAAAGTTCTGTAAATATCTGTGAAATCTCCCTGGTAAAGTGTATCATTTAAAGCTCTTGTTTCTTTGGAGATGTTGTGCTTAGACTATCTGTCAATTGTAGAAAGCGCTACATTCAAGTCACCACGAATAAGTGTATTATTATATAAATATGTCTTAACTTTGGTTATTAATTGATATACTTGGCAGCTGCCACATTCAGGGCATAAATATTCATGATTGTTAGGTCCTCTTGTTGGATAGATCCTTTAAGTATGTTATAGTGTCCCTCTTCATCTCTTACTACAGTCTTTGGGATAAAGTTTAATTTATCTGATGAAAAGATGGCTACCCCTGCTTTCTTTTGAGGACCATTTGAATGGTACATGGTTCTCCAACCTTTTATTTTCGGGCTCTAGGTGTCCTTATGTCTATAATGAGTCTCTTGTAGACAGCAAATAGGTGGGTCTTCCTCTTTCATTCAGTCTAAAACCCTGTGCCTTTTGATGGGGTCATTAAGCCCATTCACATTCAGAGTTACTATTGAGAGATATGAATTTAGTGTCATCATGATACCTCTTCAGTCCCTGTTTTTGTGGATTGATTCCTTGGACTTCCTCTTTCTTTTACAGAATACCCCTTAGTATTTCTTGCAGAGCCGGCCTGCTGGTCACATATTCTTTCAGTTTCTGCCTATCTTGGAAGCTCTTTATCTCTCCTTCTATTCTGAATGAGAGCCTTGCTGGATAAAATATTCTTGGCTGAAGGTTCTTCTCATTTAGGACCCTGAATATATCCTGCCAGCCCTTTCTGGCCTGCCAGGTCTCTGTGGAGAGGTCAGCTGTTAACCTAATACTTGTCCCCATAAAGATTAGGAATCTCTTGTTTCTTGCTGCTTTAAGGATCTTCTCTTTATCTTTGGAATTTGCAAGCTTCACTATTAAATGTCGAGGTGTTGAACAGTTTTTATTGATTTTAGGGGGGATCTCTCTATCTCTTGGATCTGAATGCCTGTTTCCCTTCCCAAGTTAGGGAAGTTCTCTGATATTATCTGTTCAAATACACTTTCTGGTCGTCTGTCTCTTTCAGCGCCCTCTGCAAACCCAATTAAATGTAGATTTTTTCCTTCTGAGGCTGTCATTTATTTCCCTTAACCTATCCTCATGATCTTTTAATTGCTTTTCTCTTTTTTCCTCAGCTTCCTTCCCTGCCATCAACTTGTCTTCTATGTCACTCACTCGTTCTTCTACCTCTTTAACTCTCGTCATTAGTACCTCCAGTTTGGACTGCATCTCATTTAATTGATTTTTAATTTGGCCTGATTAGATCTGAAATCTGCAGTCATGAAGTCTCTTGAATCCTTTATGCTTTTTTGTAGAGCCACCAGTAGCTTTATAATAGTGCTTCTGAATTGGCTTTCTGACATTAAATTGTAATCCAAATTTTGTAACTCTGGGAGAGAGGACTGTGTTTGATTCTTTCTTTTGAGGTGAGTTTTTCCTTCTAGTCATTTTGCTCAGTGCAGAGTGGCCAAAAACAAGTTGTACTGGAAAAAGGATAAAAAGAGAGAAAAAAGGGGTGGGGGACAAACAGGAAAAAAAAGGGGGGGAGTATCCTCTGATTCTATATACTGTGAATCCCTCGACTTCCCCTGGAACTTGCCCGAGCTGCTTTGTCAACAACTTGCTCCTTCCCTGTCCTTCCAGCTGGTCTTCTAGGGAAGGGGCCTGCTGTGGTGATTCTCAGGTGTGTGCACCTGGGGGAGCTGCCCAGTCCCCTGCCAGGTGCACGGCTCAGTGGGAACTGTTTATCCTCTGAGGCCCCTGCTCAATCCCAGGTACCAGGGGAAACCAGGAGGAACTATTACAGTGGCAGCAGCCAGCTCTCCAGCCCTGGAGTTAGCTCCCGCAGTATCCAGCACAGCTCTCAGTCTGCAGGGGCCTGGATGCTCCAGGGGCCGGTGGCACTGATCTGCAGTGCTCAGGGCTGCCCCGTGGCAGGAGTGTTCTTGCTGCCCTGTGTCCTCCTGGCCTCTACCTGTCCCGGCGAAGTGCCGGATCCATGCTGTGTCCCCCGGCACCCTGTGCTCCGGGGCCTGCACTGCAGGAATCATGCTTACAGGCCGCACAGCCCCCTCTGTGCAGAGTCGCTGCCGGAGCTGCTGGCTGATCTGCTTCCTTGTCCCACTGGGCAGGCTCCAGCCCTTTAGGGAGCTCTGCCCAGGGTGTGTGATGCACTCTACCCTGGGGTGCTGTTCCTCTGTTAGTGCCCCTAGGAGCCTGAGTGCATCCCTGCCCCTCCACGGATCCTCCCTGAGCTCCCTGCAAGCGCCTTTCCATCCAACGCCTTTCTGTCCGGGAAGGTTGGTAAAGTTTCTGCTTCTCTGGTACTGGGCTCTCCTGTCCTGGGGGTACTCACCGCAGGCCTTAGCCCAGCTCCTTGTGCAGGCCCCTCCCCCTTGGATGTTTTTTAATTAATTTTTTTCTGTCTTCCTACCTTGATAGAAGCACAAACTCTTCTCACTGTAGCATTCCAGCTGTTCTCTCTTTAAATCTCAGGTCACATTCATAGGTTTTCAGGATGATTTGCAAGTTATCTAGGTAAGTTGGTGGGCCAAGTGACTTAGGGACCCTACTCTTCTGCCATCTTTCCTGGAGTTTCGATGCTATTTTAAATGAAATTGGTGACATCCTTGTCTTTTTCCTATAAGTAGGGGAAAACTCTCCGTTTTTTCCCCATTTAATGTGATGTTCACTGTGGGTTTTTCATAGATGGCTTTTATAGTGTTGAAGTATGTTCCTTTTAAAGCTACTTTGTTGGGAAGCCTGGGTGGCTTAGTGGTTGAGCACTTGCCTTTGGCCCAGGGCATGATTCTGGAGTCCCAGGATCCAGTCCCACATCAGGCTCCCTGCATGGAACCTGATCCTCTCTCTGCCTATGTCTCTGCCTCTCCCTCTCTCTCTCTCTGTCTGTGTGTGTGTGTCTCATGAATAAATAAATAAAATATTTTTTAAAAATTAAAAAGATAAGGCTACTTTGTTGAGGGCTTTTATCATGAATGGATGTGGTACTTAGCAAATGCTTTTTCTACATCTATTGAAATGACCATATGATTTTTAGCCTTTCTCTTATTGATGTAATATCATTGATTGATTTGTGAATATTGAACCATCCTAGAGTATATGTTTTATTATATCTATTCTTTCAAATTTGTTATGGTGGATTTTAGTGCCCAAAGTGTGGCATATCTTGCAGAATATTTTGTGTTAATTTGAGAAGAATGTGTATTCTGCTGTTGTTGGATGACAGTCTATACATGGAAATTAGATTTAGTTGATTGGTGAAGTTGCTCAGTTCAACTGTATTTTTATTAATTTTTCTGCCTGCTAGTTCAGTTCATTAATAAATGTGGAGTGCTGATATATCCAACTGTAATAGTGGATTTGTCTCCTTCAACATGCAGTTTCATCAGATTTTCCTCAAATATTTTGGTGCTCTGTTCTTAGATGCGTACACATTAAGAACTGTTACGGTTTCTTGAAGAATTGATCCCTTTTATCATAATGCCCCTCATAATCTTTGATAATTATTCTTGCTCTGAAGACTGCTTTACCTCAAATTAACATAGCTACTCCAGTTACGTTTTCATTAGTGTTAGCATAGCATATTTTCCTTTATCCTTTTTGCATTTAACCTGTGTCTTTATTTAAGTTGTTTTCTTGTCAACAACATATATTTGGTTCTTCAGGATTTTTTTCCCCATTATGACACTTTCTGTTAACTAATTATTTATACCATTGCTGTTTAAAATTGTTATTCATATATTGAAATATATCATATCTGTTACTGTTTTGTGTTCATTGTCTTTGTTATTTCGTTTTGATTTTTTATCATTCACATTTTTTCTACTTTCTCTAGCTAAAGTATTTATTTTACTTTCATTTATTCCTTCTGTAATGCTGTTTCTTTCTCTATCTGGGTCTGTTTCTGACTTATGAAAATTTCCTTTTAATTAAGAATTTTTACCATTTCTTAAAACACAGGTCTACTGGCAACAACATTCTCCCATTTTCATTTGTCTGAGAAAGTTATTCTTTCTCCTTTACCTATGAAAGTTGCTTTTGTTGGATATATAATTCTAGATTTTTTTATTTCAATGCCTTAAAATATCATACTGAACTTTCCTCTTGTTTGCATGGTTTCTGAAGAGAACTGCAATGTAATTTATTTCCTTGCTGTTCCATAACTAAGGAGTTTGTTCCTCTAAATTTTTCAATACTTTTCTTCCTCTTTAATTTTTCCACTTTGAATATGATATCCTAAGGTGTAGAAGTTTTGTGCTATTGTCAGCTAAGATTCCTTGATCTGTGGATTGGTACCTATCATTAATTTTGGGAATTTATCAGTTATAATTATTTTTCTTTCCTTAAATAAGATTGACTTATTTCACAGAGGAATATTACTCAGCTATTAGAAATGACAAATACCCACCATTTGCTTCAACGTGGATGGAACTGGTGGGTATTATGCTGAGTGAAGTAAATCAATCGGAGAAGGACAAACATTATATGTTCTCATTCATTTGGGGAATATAAAAAATAGTGACAGGGAATAAAGGGGAAAGGAGAAAAATGAGTGGGAAATAACAGAAAGGGAGACAGAACATGAGAGACTCCTAACTCTGGGAAACGAACTCGGGGTGGGGGAAGGGGAGGTGGGCATGGGGTGGGGGTGGCTGGGTGATGGGCACTGAGGGGGGCACTTGATGGGATGAGCACTGGGTGTTATTCTATATGTTGGCAAATTGAACACCAATAAAAATAAATTTACAAAAAAAAAAGAATCTGTTTCTTGGTTTGCCTCTCTTTTTTTTCCGCATTTATTATTTTGTTTCTTAAATTCCACATGAGTAAAGTCATATGATATTTGTCATTCTCTGACTGACTTATTTTGCTTAGCATTATATTCTTTATCTCCATCCATGTCATTACAAATGGCAAAACTTCATTCTTTTCATGGCCAAATAATATTCCATTGTATATATATGCCACATCTTCTTTATCCATTCATTAGTTGATGGAAACTAGGGCTGCTTCTATATCTTGACTATTATAAATGATTCATGTTTTACAATTCCTTCATAAATACCCAGTAGTGTGACTGCTAGATCAGAAGGTGGTTCCATTTTTTAACATTTTGAGGAAACTCCATAGTCTTTTCCAGAGTGGCAGCACCAGCTTGCATTACCACCACCAAGTGGCAAGAGGGTTCCTTTTTCTTCACATCATTGCCAACAACTGTTGTTTCTCCTGTTGTTGATTTTAGCCATTCTGACTGATGTGAGGTAATATCTCATTGTAGGTTTGATTTCCACTTCCATGATGATGAGTAATGATGGGCATCTTTTCATGTGTCTGTTGCCCATCTGTATGTCTTCATTGGAGAAATGTCTGTTCATGTCTTCTCAACTTTAATTAGATTATTTTGGTATTAGGTGGTGAGATGTATCAGTTCTTTATATATTTGGATATTAATTTTTTACTGAACATGTCATTTGCAAATACCATCTCCCATTCCATAGGTTGCCTTTTAGCTTTATTGATAGTTTCTTTCACTGTGCAGCAGCTTTTTATTTTGATGAAGTCCCAATAGTTTGTTTTTCCTTTTGTTTCCATTGCCTCGGGATACATATCTAGAAAAATGTTCCTATGGCTGATGTCAGACAGGATCCTACCTATGCTCTCTTCTAGGACTTTTATGTTTTCAGGTCTCACATTTAGGTCTTTCATCCATGTTAAATTTATTTTTGTGTATGGTATAAGAAAGTGGTCCAGTTTCATTCTTTTGCATGTTGCTCTCCAGTTTTCCCAGTAACGTTTGTTGAGGAGACTTTCTTTTTCACGTTGTATATTCTTTCCTGCTTTGTCAAAAATAAACTGACCATATAGTTGTGGGTTCATACTGGATTTTCTATTCTGTTCTCTTAATCTATGTGTCTGTTTTTGTACCAGTACCATACTGTCTTGATGATTACAGCATTGTAATACAACTTGAAGTCTTGAATTGTGATACCTCCAGTTTTGTTCTTCTTCCTCAAGGTTCCTTTGGCGATTTGGGGTCTTTTGTGGTTCCATAGAAACTTTAGGATTGTGTGTTTTAGTGCTATGAAAAATGCTGATGGAATTTTGGTAGGGATTGCATTAAATATGTAGATTGTTTGGGTAGTATAGACATTTTAACAATATTTGTTCTTCCAATCCATGAGCATTGAATGTCTTTCCATTTGTTGGTGGCATCTTCAATTTCTTCCATCTCGGTTTTATACTTTCCAGAGTACAATTTTTTCACCCCTTTGGTTAGGTGTATTCCTAGGTATCTTATTATTTTTGGTGCAGTTGAAATGGGATTGTTTCCTTAATCTCTTTTTCTGCTGATTCATTACTGGTGTATAGAAATGCAGCAGATTTCTATACACTTTTTTTTATTCTGCAACTATATTGAATTCATTTTTGAGTTCTAGCAATTTTAGGGGAGAGTCAGGTTTTCTATATAAAATGTCATTTCGGGATCCCTGGGTGGCGCAGTGGTTTAGCGCCTGCCTTTGGCCCAGGGCGCGATCCTGGAGACCCGGGATCAAATCCCACGTCGGGCTCCCGGTGCATAGAGCCTGCTTCTCCCTCTGCCTGTGTCTCTGCCTCTCTCTCTCTCTCTCTCTCTCTGTGTGTGTGTGACTATCATAAATAAATAAAAATTAAAAAAATAAAATGTCATGTCCTCTGCAAATAGTGAAAATTTTATTTCTTCCTTATCAATATGCATGCATTTTATTTATTTTTGTTACCTGATTGCTGTGGCTAGTTTTTACAGTACTATGTTGGATAAAACTGGTGACAGTGGACATCTTGTCTAGTTCCTGACCTTAGGGGAAAAGCTCTCAGTTTTTCCCCATTCAATATAATGTTCAGTGTGGATTTCTCATATATGGCCTTATTATGATGAATGTTTCCTCTAAACCTGTTTTGTTGAAGGTTTTTTTTTTAATCATGAGTGGATATTGTACTTTGTCAATACTTTTTCTGCATCTGTTGAAATGAGCCACTGCTTCATAATTGATTTTGTTTAGATAATCTGTCCATTGATCCATTGATATATGTGGGGTATTAACGTCTCCAACTATTATTGTATTATTATTGATTAGTTCCTTTATGTTTGTTATTAACTGTTTTATGTATTTGAGTGCTCCATGCTGGGTGCATAAATATTTACAGTTATTATAACTTTTGTTTGATTGTCCCCTTTATGATTATATAATGCCCTTCCTTATCTCTTGTGAGCCTTTTTTTTAAGTCTAGCTTGTCTGACGTAAGTATTGCTACTATGGTTTTCTTTTGACATCCATTTGTATGATAAATATTATTCCACCCCCTCACTTTCAATCTGTAGATGTCTTTAGGTCTGAAATGAGTCTCTTGTAGGTAGCATATAGATTGGTCTTGTTTTTTATGCATTCTGTCACCATATATCTTTTGATTATTACATTTAGTTCATTTACATCCAAAGTAACTATTGATAGATATATATTTGTTGCCAGTTAATTACTTTTTCATTTATTATCTTTCCCTCTTTCTGGGTTTTCTGCATTTCTTTAGTGATATATTTGGATTTTTTCACTTTATACTTTGCATATTTATTAGTGGTTTTTGATTTGTGGTTATCATTAGGTTTGTATATAACATCATCTACATATGGCAGTCTGTATTAAGTTTATAATCCTTTACATTTCAACACATTATTTACTGTTCTCCCCATGTTTTAGATATATGGTGTCATATTTTACATTCTCTTATTTTGTGAGTCCCTTCACTGATTTTTTACAGAAATATTCAATATTTTTTACTGCTTCTGTGTTTCCTACCTTGATACTGTGTTTGGTCTTTCCTTCCTACTCAACAAGTCCCCTTTATTTCCTGCAGGGCTGGTTTAGTGGTCACAAACTTCTTTAGTTTTTGTCTCTAAAACTTTATCTTTCCTTCTATTCTAAATGATACCTTGCTGCATACAGCATTCTTGGCTGCAGGTGTTTCCCATTCAGCACTTTGAATATATCATGACACTTCTTTCTGGTGTGGAATGTTTCTGCTGAAAAATCCACCAATAGCCCTATGTGGTTTCTTTGTATGTAACTGTCTTCTTTGGTCTTGCTGCTTTTAATATTTTTTCTTTATCACTACATTTTACCATTTAATTTTTAATTTATTTTTTATTTAAATTCAACTAATTAACATATAGTGTATTTTTAAGTTTCAGAGGTAGAATTCAGTGATTCATCAACCCACTTAATCATTTTAATTACAGTATGTCTTGGTGTGGATCTGCTTTTGTTGATTTTGTTGGGAGTTGTCTGTGCCTCCTGGATCTGGATATTGGTTTCCTTCCCCAAATTAGGGAAGTTTTCAGCTCTTATTTCCTCAAATAAATTCTCTGTACCTTTTTGTCTCTTTTCTTCTGGGACTCCTATAATACAAATATTATTACATATGATGGTTTCATTGAGTTCCTGAATAATTTTTTTTCTCTCTCTTTTGTTTAGCTTGATGACTTTCCATTACTCTGTCTTCTACGTCATTAATTTGTTGCTCTGCTTCTTCCAGCCTGCTGGTCACTCCATCAAGTGTGCTTCTCATTTTTTTTTATTGAGTTCCTTATCTGTGCTGTTATTCCTTATTTCTTTTTTTTAATAAATTTATTTTTTATTGGTGTTCAATTTGTCAACATACAGAATAACACCCAGTGCTCATCCTGTCAAGTGCCCACCTCATGTTAAGGGCTCCACTATTTTCTCAAGCCCAATGAGTATTCTTATAATCATTACTTTCAATTCTTCATCAGTTATGTTACTTACAATGGTTTCACTTAGATCTCTGGCTGTGGCCTTGTGCTGTTCTTTCATTTGGGACAAATTTCTCCTGATTTTGCCTGTCTCTGAGCCTATTTCTGTGTGTAAGGAAAGTCAGCTACTTCTGTCCTTCAGGCTTTATGAAGAAGGGGTCCTTCAGTGCTCTGCAGTGTAGTGTCCCCTTTTCCCCAGGACCTGGCATTGCTGAGAGTTTCTCCATTGTATGCTGTGTGTGCTCTGCTATTGCGTCCTGGCCATTTTGTCCCTCAGGCCAGTCTTCTGTAGAGGCTCTCTTTGCCTGTTGTGGGCAGCTTTTGGTCCCTGGCTTGAATGTGGTGAGTTTTATCTAGGTATGCTCCGGTCTGCTTGTGAAATGAGACCTGGGTCAGGAGACTTGGTGTTGGCAGTGGTTTCGGTTGGTCTTCTGGGAGAGGATGCCCACCACACTAGAACTGAGGCAAGTATGCCTGGGAAGGATGGTTCTCCTTGGTGTAAGCAAGCTAAGTAGCAAGTGTTGGCACTGCACTGGTTCCTGTAGTGGCTCTGTGTTTATGCAGAGGGGTAGGAGGAAAATGGAACCTACCACTTCCTTTGTTCCTTGAGGGGTCTCTGAATGTTGCCTCTCTGGGAAATGCTGTAAAATGAGCAACTAACCTCCCCATTGTGTGCCCAAGGTGCTCTTTAGATAGCTGTTTCCATGTTGTATGTCACATGCTGTTTGCCCTGCCTTTTCTCTAAGAGCAGCCCCCTGTCTTTCCAGCTCTCTCAGAGCCAAGCATGCTGACTTTTAAAATGCCAAGCTTAAGCCCTGCTGGTTGCCAGAACTCATAAAATTTAGTCTCTCCCACTTTCCAAGCGCACTGCTATGGAGATTCATTTTCCTTTTGTGCTCCCCTATGTGCTAGTCTGTCTCTGGCCTTTCTCTGCAACCATGGCTAATCTCTCTATCACAGAGGCAACAATCCATTTCTCTCCCAAGCTATAGTCTCCACAATTTGTACTTTCTTTGATGTCACCTCTTCTTTACATTTAGTTGTAGAATTTGTCCTAGTACTCTTCAGATTGATTTCTGGGATATCTCAAATGATTTGATAGTTATTTAGTTGCATTCATGGGATGAGGCAAGCTTAGAGTTCTCCTCCTCCACCACCACCATCTTCTTCTCTTGAAGATGGTGGCTATTTGATGATCTTGACCTTCTCTAACTTTCTATACCTATGCGGAGCTAGAAATTCTGATGTTTGTATTTTATTTGTTTAGGGTTTTTTTTTTCTAGTTATAGTGGGAATAATGGTCTTTTACTACTTCTACATTATGATTTAAAATCAAATGTCAGAATGATCTTCCTAAAATATAAATTGGATCAGGACATTCCTTTGCTTCCTAAGATTCAGTGGTTTCCCACTGTACATCAAAAAATTTTAAATAATAAAATACAAACTAATTCTCTTTGGCTCTCTTTCTCTAGTGTCTTTCATGATCTTATTCTGTCGTACCCTTTCAACTTTTTCACATGACATTACTCTTAATTTCTAGTCCAACAATTGGCAATCATTTCTTGCAAAACACCAGATAGCAATTATTTTAAACTTTTTGGTCATATGATTTTTGTTACAACTATTCACCTATGCTGTTACAACATCAAGCAGTATTGAGAATAAATAAAATAGCTTGGCTGTATTCCAAAATTTGTTTGGATACTTGAATTTCATAAAACTTACATATAACATGAATTTTTTTTTCTTTAGGATTTTTTTCCTTCTAATGAACAAAAAAATATATAAACCTTCTATGGATGCCAGCCAAACAAAAAAAGATGCAGCAAGTCAGATTCAGCCAATGAGCCATAGTTTGTTGATCTCTATCTAGCCACAATAGTTTGCCTACATTGCATAGGAAGCACAACCCATTCCCTTTGTGGCAGATTTCTTTCTCCTTAGGTTTGGCTTTAAATGTGATCTTTTCACAGATTCCTTCTCTAGCCACCCTTTCTAAAGTAAATATGTCCCTTTCCCTTGTTTTATACTGCATCCAATTTCCCTTTCCCTTTAATATTCTTATCACAATGTATAATTATATGTTTATATTTTCTTGGTATTTTCTGCCTCTTCCAATAGATTTTAAGTTTAGTCAGGGATAATGTCTGTTGAGATTTTATTCACCAGTGCTTAACACCTACTATTATTTAGTAAGTGTTCAATAAATATTTGCAAAATGCACTATTCAGGCTCTTTCTGCCCCTTGGGCTTTGATTGCTAATTTGAAGGGGTTGATCCAACTGTTTTAATTGTAGGTTTACTGAATACACCTGAAAGGCTTATTGTACTAAGCAATGCCAAGTCTAAGGCTTGACGAACCTAGTCTATCCTCTCCCCCATTCAACAGTGTGGACAACTTGATAGTAGGTCTCTGAGCTATAAACCAGTGACTGTTTTGGTGTAACTGAGATTCTAGTTCTACAAAGCTCAGACTTCTCCCTTGTATACACTGGGTGTGGCATGCCTAAAACAGTAGGATAAGATAGCCTTTTTTACTTCACTCTACAGATCTCTAGTTTATGTTAGTTACCATAATATAAATAGGGCCATTATTGAAATCTAGATGTAATTATACTTACAAAAGGTCTATTTTTAAAAACAAGCATATCAGCTTATAATTGACTGTTTAAAAAAGACACAGTTTCACATATATGTCCACATATATACTAAAATGATCAATATTCAAAGGAAATAGCAAAAATGCAGGTATTCCTTACTTTGCACAGTTCTGGAATGCATAGATTTCACTTACCATGCTTTAGTTAAATAATACCAGTTGCCCAACAACACAATTGAAGTTTCATTTACCATGGTACACTAACGTCAGTAATTGAATAAAGTACACACTTTTAGCTCTTGAGTACATAAATCATTACTATGCAATTAACAGATGTAAATTATGGTTAATGACTAATTACATCATTTTTTTCAGTCTTTTGGTGATTGGTCACTGAGCATATACTCAGCTTATGTGCAGGGAACAAAGCATTTGTTTATATTGCCTCTTTGTTTCCTACTGATAAACCCATATGACGTTTAACAAAAATGTATAATGAGAAAATGAATTAGCCAGTAAAGATGAAAGTTCAAAAAAGAAACTAAAAGTGATTTTTAAAGTTTAATATATATATTTTAATTCAATAATAATTAACATGTTATACTAGCTTCATGTATAAACATAATGTGAAATAAGACAGTGAAAGCAAGGAAAATACCATATGATTTCATCCGTTAAGTGGAACTTAAAAAACAAATAAAGACAGACTGAAAAAAAAAAACCCACAACATACTCTAAACTACAGAGAACAAACTGATGGTTGCCAGAGGGGAGGTGAGTGAGGGGATGGGTGAAATATATCAAAGAGACTAAGAGTACACTTACCTTGATGAGTTATTGAATCATTATATCGTACACCCAAAATTAATAATACTGTATGTTGATTATATTTCCATTTAAAAAAAAAAAAGGAAGAAAAGAGAACAGCTGCTGAGAAAAGACATTGCTGGCAAAGTCGGACTTGCCAAAGAGATGTATGAAACTGTTGCCAAGTCTATCAAGAGAATCATCTTAAAAATCCCAATGACTGGGGGAAGAAGTTAAGATGGCAGAGCAGTAGAACTCTATGCTTGTCTCAACCCTTGAACACAGCTAGATAAATATCAAGTCATTCTTAACACCCAAGAGATCGATCTAAATGCTGAGAGAACAAATTGCAGAACGAGAAAAAAGAAGCCACACTATGGAAGGCAGGAGGTGCTGAGATGTGATTCTGTGGAGAAAGGAATCATAGATGCTGCAGAGGGGAAGGATCCTTGATCTTAGAGAGAAACAGAGAGAAAGCAGCCCACAGGGAATTGAACAAGAGAAGCACATCCCCAAAACCATTAACTGGAAAAACTAGAGCAGTTGATTATCACGTTTTTACAAGCAGCAGAGCTCAAAGTCTGAGGTTGTAGAAGTCCATGCCACTGCCAAGAGGAGACTGACTGGCATAGCAGTGCTCCTATGGGGAAGATATGCAGAGGCCTGGGAGTGGATGGCTTGAGGATCCCCTGGGTTGCACTGAGAGAGAAAGTTCTCCTACTTGGAGTGCACTTGAGAGAGGTGGCAGGGCCTCTCAGGGGACAAAAGAGCTGGCAGGCACTAACCTATTGCTCTGGTCATTAGCATAGGAACAGAGATATCTGCTGAGGGCAGCAAACCTTGGTCCCAGCTTTTTACTGTGCTTTATCATAAACTCCAAGCCTCTGCATGGTAGTGTGACTGCTTTTCTGGAACTAAGCAGCACCGTCACACCATGAGGAGACCTCCCCCCAGGGGATCAGAACAGGTCCATGCCACATAGGATCCCTAAAACTTGACGTTTTGAAACTGCTGCATGCCTGAGATAAAACACAGGAGTACTGTGCCACCCCGGCAGGCAGTCAAGCTAGAATAGAGAGAGAGGCAGAGATGCAGGGACACAAGAAGGGGAGGTTGTTCACTCTTCTGTGAGGGTTTCCTGAAAATGGTTTCACCATTTTCCCCATGCCTAACACACTGACAGACTTCAGTAAGCAACACAGTTGCCCTCAGTGGAAGCTGGAGCCACCAAGGCCTGCCCCGCTGCACCTTGCAGGTGCATCTTTACTAGGGCAAGTTGGCCCACAATCAGAGCAGCAGCTCCTTCCCAGAAGACCACATGATTTCACTCATATGTGGAAATTAAGAATCAAAACAGACGAACATAGGGGAAGGAGGGAAAAAGAGAGAAAAACAAACCATAAGAAAGTCTTAACCATAGAGACCAAACTAAGGGTTGATGTAGGGAGGCAGCCAGAGGTAGACTAAATGGGCGCTAGGTGTTAAGGAGGGCACTTGTGATGAGCACTGGATGTCATATTTAAGTGATGAATCACTAAACTCTACACCTGAAACCAATTTTACCATATATGTTAACTAACTAGAATTAAACAACTTGAAATCAAATAAATAAATAAATAAATAAGAAATAAGAAAATCCCAATTACTGAAATGACAATCCTCAAAGCCTGAGATTTTTTTTTCTCTGAAAATCAACTGCAAGCCATAAACTTCCAGCAGAGAAAGGAATCTCTCATTCAGGACTTGGTTCTGCTTTGGGAGAAGTGTGCAAGTCTCAATGATGCAGACCTTTTAGACATCATTTATACTTAATTTCATTGGCACCAGAAAGTTTGGGATATTTTTCAGATGAATAAATGACCAGATGAAGACACTGACCTTTTTGATATGGAACAATTCACATTCATTTAAGAAAATTCTTCAGAGATGGGAACCTGGGTGTTAAGCATCTGCCTTCAGCTCAAGTCATGATCCCAGGGTCTTGGGATCGAGCCCCAAGTCTGGCTCTCTGCTCAGCAGGAGGCCTGTGGCTCCCTCTCCCTCTGTCTGCCACTCCCTCTGCTTGTGCTCTTTTTGTCAAATAAATAAAATCTTTTTTAAAAAAGAAAATTCTTCAGAGAGCATCAAAAAATGTGATAGCTTCAGAGACACTGAGGAGAATGCAGTAAAGGTTCAAATTACCTGGGGTACAGTATAGAAAGCCAAACCAGCACAAACCTGCTTCTATGGTGTATTATTCCCAGATTCCCTATGCCATCACTTCCTGCGAGCTGAGAGCAATATATCCCTTCTGGGTCAGGCACTGATAGTTGCTAACAATCACCATAAGATTGTGAATATCGACTTAAATAGCCAGCATCTGGACTCTCTTAAGTCTATTGTTTTTTTTAAAAAGTATAATCAGACCATTGAAATTCACAGCTCTACTAGACTTCTACAAGAACGAACCCTTGAGCTGGATATATACATGGATTCAATGATCATTCATGAAAACAGAATAGAAAAACAGAGTCCAGAGAGTGACTCAAGAAACATTTGGAGACTATCCTCAACCAATACTAGACTTTTCATAATAGAAGATTGAAACAAAATTCAAGTGACTTAAATGGAGACATCTTGTTTGAGAGAAAAGAACCCCCCTGGGGCCTAAAAATGTTCTCTAGCTTGCATCTTCTGGAAGTTGAAATCCTTAGCACCAGCTGGTATTGCAAATGCACCACTTCCTCTGTTGCTCACTTGCATATCCAATAAGGAAATGTATTATTTTAAAATTAGATATCTCTAATAAAAGGTATGTGGTTTTGCAAGCACAGTATTTCCCTAACTATACTGCATATGCATTTCAGTTAACAGCTAACTAGATGGCTTCTATTTATAAATTTGTGTTTTAGAAATTAACTCTTGATATTGACAGTTTAGAAATGTTCATGATTGTTGGAACTGATTCTTTCCTCCTCTACTGTGAAGTCCTCTCCCCCATACCCCACAAAGCATAGCAATTGTGGACCTTTAAAAAATGACAAGATGACCTTTTTCTCACTCCTATCTCTCCTTGATCCTGAAAGACATCACATTATAATTGTTTGTTTCTAAGGATTTTATCTTAAGCCTTGAATCATGGAAAGAAGCAGCAAGAAACTATATTCAACTCAAAACTTTCTAGGAAAAAAATCATAAAACTGGTTCAATCAGAGGGTACAGTTGTGTCCACTAAGTTACTGCTGGAGGTAGCATATCAGATGATTCAGTTATATAAAATAATAGTTTTATTGTGAATGATACTTTTCATAATCTGTATTACCATACATATGACATTCAAACTCATCAATACTATACTGACTTGTGAATAAAGATCCTTAGAGGGGATCCCTGGGTGGCTCGGCGGTTTAGCACCTGCCTTTGGCCCCGAGCGAGATCCTGAGGTCCTGGGATCGAGTCCTACATTGGGCTTCCTGCATGTATCCTGCTTCTCCCTCTGTCTGTGTCTCTGCCTCTCTCTCTCTCTCTCTCTCTCATGAATAAATAAATAGAATCGTAAAAAAAAAAGATCCTTAGAAACTGGTAAAAAAATTTTTGAAAGAAAAAAGGAAAAAGTAAATGGAGTCACAGAAGAAATAGCCAACCTTAGATATGGTGACACTACCACCCATTTGATGTATGAAGACATCACATAAATTATGAATCTGGTTGTGATAACCAACCACTGCTTTAAATCAGTGGCTTATATCTACATTAAGGACTGACTGCCAGCAATTCAAAATAGTAGGTGTTAAAACTGTTTAAATTATAACACATCCCTATGTTGACTTTTATTTCCCAAGATTATCTGCCTGTGATTACTGCCTTTAGTATTTTAAATCATTTTTTTTATTTTTATTTTTTTATGATAGTCACAGAGAGAGAGAGAGAGAGAGAGAGAGAGAGGCAGGGACACAGGCAGAGGGAGAAGCTGGCTCCATGCACCGGGAGCCTGACGTGGGACTCGATCCCGGGTCTCCAGGATCACGCCCCGAGCCAAAGGCAGGCGCTAAACCACTGCGCCACCCAGGGATCCCTGCTTTTAGTATTAAATATCACTGCCAATAGTGAAATGATCTGTGGACATAAAGTAGAAAACTTACATTCATTTTTATCCACATTTCACAATGGATCCCCTGGCGCTGAGAATGTTTACTACTTCCTACTTTCCATTTTCATAGATACAGGGTACACAAACAATGATGTGGCTTCAACTATTTTCTAGCTAAACTCTACCGCAGAACAAGGTGATCCCCAAATTGTTGTCACCCTGGATAATATCATCACCCTGGATAATATCTAGTCTCTTTGTGAAAATCAAACACAAAGGAACTAAAAATAAACAGTATAATCCACTCATTTTAAGCCCATTATCTTGTTTCCACAGGTTATGTAGATCTAATACTGGACTGGATGAACTAATGCCAATTATCATTTTCTAAACCTGTCTAAAAACTAATAAGGCAAAATATTAGAACTCACTTGGACTTTCTTGTAAGACATATCTATTCTTTCTTTCTGAGTTGGGCTATATGATACTTTTTTAGTTTGAGGTTTGTTTGTTTTTTGTTTTTTTTTTTTTTTCATTTGCTGTTTTCTCCTTAGCATTGCCATCAAAGGGATCTATTTAAGGTAAGACATTCTCTTTTCCTTCTGGCCACTCGTCTCCAACTAAAGGCCTCATTTCTCATCTTTCTGACTTATATTATGAACCACAGAAAAGCCTAAAAGAAGATTAAAGAAGTAAGATTTGTCTGTATTGTCCCTATTTCTCTTAATACCTTTTCCTGTCCTCAGAGACTAAATGCCTTCTCCAGCTTCTTCACCATTCTCTTTACAAATATGATTTGCTCTTAAAAATTTATCCTTAGTGCTAGGATGTTAAATAGATTTTATCTTGTATGCCAACTCTAAATTATTGATAGTAGTTACCTGAAATGCTTTGTAAAGGATTGTGGGGTTGCATCTAGTTGTTTTGAGTTATGGGAAGAATGCACTAAAGTAAGGATGAATATCAATAATTCAATGGCTTAAACACATTCTCTTTCTTACATGACACTCCCAATGTAGAAAATTCAGGTCAGAGGGATAACTCTATTTCTTAGTCATTCAGGGACTTGCTTTCTTACAAGTAATTGTACTTCCAACTCATAGGGAATGACTGCCATTTGTATGGTTGAAGGTAGATATCTATTATGTCTAAGTTGCAGGGAGTGGGAAGAGATGAGAGAATGGAGAGGCAATAATACACTAAATCTTAAGAGCCAGGCCCAAATATGGCACACATCACTTCCACTCACTTCAGTGGTTATAACAATAATCTGTAGATCATGTAAGTGCAAAGGAGGTTGGGAATTGTAGTCTAGCTGGGCAGCCAAATGTCAAGCAAGAAGGGAAGACTGTATGTGGGGGCGGGGGGGGGGGGGCAACCACCAGTCTCTAGGGACTAAGCTTAGCAAGAAGAAGTGCCAAAATTGTTTAATACTATCTGCCATGGGTTGGGAGAAAGAAACTGTATTTGATGATTTTGCCTTATGTGTGAAATGAAAGTCATGCTTTCTCTCCAAGAATGTTCTGAAGTTAAGGTCAAATTCAACAAATATTCATTGAGCATTACCTATGGGCCAGGCATGGTTGTTAGATTCTGTGCAGGTACAAAAGTGAAATGAACATAGTCTATGTTTTGTTACATATTAAAGAATCAAAGACTCAACTCTAAATAACAGGATTTCAGACATCAGCTACCAAGAAGAAGAAATATAGACTTGAGAATAAGGCCTTCGCGGGGGAGGAGCAAGATGGCGGAAGAGTAGGGTCTCCAAATCACCTGTCTCCACCAAACTACCTAGAAAACCTTCAAATTATCCTGAAAATCTATGAATTCGGCCTGAGATTTAAAGAAAGACCAGCTGGAATGCTACAGTGAGAAGAGTTCGCGCTTCTATCAAGGTAGGAAGACGGGGAAAAAGAAGTAAAGAAACAAAGGCCTCCAAGGGGGAGGGGCCCCGCGAGGAGCCGGGCTGAGGCCGGGGCGAGTGTCCCCAGGACAGGAGAGCCCCGTCCCGGAGGAGCAGGAGCTGCACCGACCTTCCCGGGCGGAAAGGGGCTCGCGGGGAGGTGGAGCAGGACCCAGGAGGGCGGGGATGCCCTCGGGCTCCCGGGGACAGTAACAGCAACTGCGCACCCAGGAGAGTGCGCCGAGCTCCCTAAGGGCTGCAGCGCGCACGGCGGAACCCGGCGGGACCCGGAGCAGCTGAAGGGGCTCGGGCGGCGGCTCCGCGGAGGGGGCTGCGCGGCCCCGGGAGCAGCTCGGAGGGGCTCGGGCAGAGGAAGAGGCTCCGTGCGGAGGGGCCTGCGCAGTTCCAGGAGCAGCTCGGAGGGGCTCGGGCGGCGGCTCCGCGGAGGGGGCTGCGGCCCGAGAGCGCGAATCCAACAGCGCAGGCTCCGGAGCACAGGGCGCCGGGACACAGCCCAGGATCCCGCCTCCCCCGGGACAGGCAGAGGCCGGGAGGGCCCAGGACAGCAAGGACGCTCCTGCCCCAGCTGAGCACATCAGCGGCCCCGCCCCGGAGCCTCCAGGCCCTGCAGACGGAGTTCCTGCCGGAGCTGAATCCAGATTTCCAGAGCTGGCCCCGCCACTGGGGCTGTTCCTCCTGCGGCCTCACGGGGTAAACAACCCCCACCGAGCCCTGCACCAGGCAGGGGCACAGCAGCTCCCCCAAGTGCTAACACCTGAAAATCAGCACAACAGGCCCCTCCCCCAGAACACCAGCTAGACGGACAACTTCCAGGAGAAGCCAAGGGACTTAAAGTACACAGAATCAGAAGATACTCCCCGGTGGTTCTTTTTTTGTTTGTTTGTTTTTGTTTTTGTTTTTGTTTTGTTTTGCTTTTTGATTTGTTTCCTTCCCCCACCCCCTTTTTTTCTCCTTTCTTTTTCTTTCTCTTTTTCTTCTTTTTTTTTTTTTCGTTTTTTTTTCTTTTTCTTCCCTTTTTTTTTCTCTCTTTCTCTTTTCTTTCCTTCTTTCTCTCCTCTCTTTTTCTCTTTTTCCCAATACAACTTGCTTTTGGCCACTCTGCACTGAGCAAAATGACTAGAAGGAAAACCTCACCTCAAAAGAAAGAATCAGAAACAGTCCCCTCTCCCACAGAGTTACAAAATCTGGATTACAATTCAATGTCAGAAAGCCAATTCAGAAGCACTATTATACAGCTACTGGTGGCTCTAGAAAAAAGTATAAAGGACTCAAGAGACTTCATGACTGCAGAATTTAGAGCTAATCAGGCAGAAATTAAAAATCAATTGAATGAGATGCAATCCAAACTAGAAGTCCTAACGACGAGGGTTAACGAGGTGGAAGAACGAGTGAGTGACCTAGAAGACAAGTTGATAGCAAAGAGGGAAACTGAGGAAAAAAGAGACAAACAATTAAAAGACCATGAAGATAGATTAAGGGAAATAAACGACAGCCTGAGGAAGAAAAACCTACGTTTAATTGGGGTTCCCGAGGGCGCCGAAAGGGACAGAGGGCCAGAATATGTATTTGAACAAATTCTAGCTGAAAACTTTCCTAATCTGGGAAGGGAAACAGGCATTCAGATCCAGGAAATAGAGAGATCCCCCCCTAAAATCAATAAAAACCGTTCAACACCTCGACATTTAATTGTGAAGCTTGCAAATTCCAAAGATAAGGAGAAGATCCTTAAAGCAGCAAGAGACAAGAAATCCCTGACTTTTATGGGGAGGAATATTAGGGTAACAGCAGACCTCTCCACAGAGACCTGGCACGCCAGAAAGGGCTGGCAGGATATATTCAGGGTCCTAAATGAGAAGAACATGCAACCAAGAATACTTTATCCAGCAAGGCTCTCATTCAAAATGGAAGGAGAGATAAAGAGCTTCCGAGACAGGCAGCAACTAAAAGAATATGTGACCTCCAAACCAGCTCTGCAAGAAATTTTAAGGGGGCCTCTTAAAATTCCCCTTTAAGAAGAAGTTCAGTGGAACAGTCCACAAAAACAAAGACTGAATAGATATCATGATGACACTAAACTCGTATCTCTCAATAGTAACTCTGAATGTGAACGGGCTTAATGACCCCATCAAAAGGCGCAGGGTTTCAGACTGGATAAAAAAGCAGGACCCATCTATTTGCTGTCTACAAGAGACTCATTTTAGACAGAAGGACACCTACAGCCTGAAAATAAAAGGTTGGAGAACCATTTACCATTCGAATGGTCCTCAAAAGAAAGCAGGGGTAGCCATCCTTATATCAGATAAACTAAAATTTACCCTGAAGACTGTAGTGAGAGATGAAGAGGGACACTATATCATACTTAAAGGATCTATTCAACAAGAGGACTTAACAATCCTCAATATATATGCTCCGAATGTGGGAGCTGCCAAATATATAAATCAATTATTAACCAAAGTGAAGAAATACTTAGATAATAATACACTTATACTTGGTGACTTCAATCTAGCTCTTTCTATACTCGATAGGTCTTCTAAGCAAAACATCTCCAAAGAAACGAGAGCTTTAAATGATACACTGGACCAGATGGATTTCACAGATATCTACAGAACTTTACATCCAAACTCAACTGAATACACATTCTTCTCAAGCGCACATGGAACTTTCTCCAGAATAGACCACATATTGGGTCACAAATCGGGTCTGAACCGATACCAAAAGATTGGGATTGTCCCCTGCATATTCTCGGACCATAATGCCTTGAAATTAGAACTAAATCACAACAAGAAGTTTGGAAGGACCTCAAACACGTGGAGGTTAAGGACCATCCTGCTAAAAGATAAAAGGGTCAACCAGGAAATTAAGGAAGAATTAAAAAGATTCATGGAAACTAATGAGAATGAAGATACAACCGTTCAAAATCTTTGGGATGCAGCAAAAGCAGTCCTAAGGGGGAAATACATCGCAATACAAGCATCCATTCAAAAACTGGAAAGAACTCAAATACAAAAGCTAACCTTACACATAAAGGAGCTAGAGAAAAAACAGCAAATAGATCCTACACCCAAGAGAAGAAGGGAGTTAATAAAGATTCGAGCAGAACTCAACGAAATCGAGACCAGAAGAACTGTGGAACAGATCAACAGAACCAGGAGTTGGTTCTTTGAAAGAATTAATAAGATAGATAAACCATTAGCCAGCCTTATTAAAAAGAAGAGAGAGAAGACTCAAATTAATAAAATCATGAATGAGAAAGGAGAGATCACTACCAACACCAAGGAAATACAAACGATTTTAAAAACATATTATGAACAGCTATACGCCAATAAATTAGGCAATCTAGAAGAAATGGATGCATTCCTGGAAAGCCACAAACTACCAAAACTGGAACAGGAAGAAATAGAAAACCTAAACAGGCCAATAACCAGGGAGGAAATTGAAGCAGTCATCAAAAACCTCCCAAGACACAAGAGTCCAGGGCCAGATGGCTTCCCAGGAGAATTTTATCAAACGTTTAAAGAAGAAATCATACCTATTCTCCTAAAGCTGTTTGGAAAGATAGAAAGAGATGGAGTACTTCCAAATTCGTTCTATGAAGCCAGCATCACCTTAATTCCAAAGCCAGACAAAGACCCCGCCAAAAAGGAGAATTACAGACCAATATCCCTGATGAACATGGATGCAAAAATTCTCAACAAGATACTGGCCAATAGGATCCAACAGTACATTAAGAAAATTATTCACCATGACCAAGTAGGATTTATCCCTGGGACACAAGGCTGGTTCAACACCCGTAAAACAATCAATGTGATTCATCATATCAGCAAGAGAAAAACCAAGAACCATATGATCCTCTCATTGGATGCAGAGAAAGCATTTGACAAAATACAGCATCCATTCCTGATTAAAACTCTTCAGAGTGTAGGGATAGAGGGAACATTCCTCGACATCTTAAAAGCCATCTATGAAAAGCCCACAGCAAATATCATTCTCAATGGGGAAGCACTGGGAGCCTTTCCCCTAAGATCAGGAACAAGACAGGGATGTCCACTCTCACCACTGCTATTCAACATAGTACTGGAAGTCCTAGCCTCAGCAATCAGACAACAAAAAGACATTAAAGGCATTCAAATTGGCAAAGAAGAAGTCAAACTCTCTCTCTTCGCCGATGACATGATACTCTACATAGAAAACCCAAAAGTCTCCACCCCAAGATTGCTAGAACTCATACAGCAATTCGGTAGCGTGGCAGGATACAAAATCAATGCCCAGAAGTCAGTGGCATTTCTATACACTAACAATGAGACTGAAGAAAGAGAAATTAAGGAGTCAATCCCATTCACAATTGCACCCAAAAGCATAAGATACCTAGGAATAAACCTCACCAAAGATGTAAAGGATCTATACCCTCAAAACTATAGAACACTTCTGAAAGAAATTGAGGAAGACACAAAGAGATGGAAAAATATTCCATGCTCATGGATTGGCAGAATTAATATTGTGAAAATGTCAATGTTACCCAGGGCAATATACACGTTTAATGCAATCCCTATCAAAATACCATGGACTTTCTTCAGAGAGTTAGAACAAATTATTTTAAGATTTGTGTGGAATCAGAAAAGACCCCGAATAGCCAGGGGAATTTTAAAAAAGAAAACCATATCTGGGGGCATCACAATGCCAGATTTCAGGTTGTACTACAAAGCTGTGGTCATCAAGACAGTGTGGTACTGGCACAAAAACAGACACATAGATCAGTGGAACAGAATAGAGAATCCAGAAGTGGACCCTGAACTTTATGGGCAACTAATATTCGATAAAGGAGGAAAGACTATCCATTGGAAGAAAGACAGTCTCTTCAATAAATGGTGCTGGGAAAATTGGACATCCACATGCAGAAGAATGAAACTAGACCACTCTCTTTCACCATACACAAAGATAAACTCAAAATGGATGAAAGATCTAAATGTGAGACAAGATTCCATCAAAATCCTAGAGAAGAACACAGGCAACACCCTTTTTGAACTCGGCCATAGTAACTTCTTGCAAGATACATCCACGAAGGCAAAAGAAACAAAAGCAAAAATGAACTATTGGGACTTCATCAAGATAAGAAGCTTTTGCACAGCAAAGGATACAGTCAACAAAACTCAAAGACAACCTACAGAATGGGAGAAGATATTTGCAAATGACATATCAGATAAAGGGCTAGTTTCCAAGATCTATAAAGAACTTATTAAACTCAACACCAAAGAAACAAACAATCCAATCATGAAATGGGCAAAAGACATGAACAGAAATCTCACAGAGGAAGACATAGACATGGCCAACATGCATATGAGAAAATGCTCTGCATCACTTGCCATCAGGGAAATACAAATCAAAACTACAATGAGATACCACCTCACACCAGTGAGAATGGGGAAAATTAACAAGGCAGGAAACCACAAATGTTGGAGAGGATGCGGAGAAAAGGGAACCCTCTTCCACTGTTGGTGGGAATGTGAACTGGTGCAGCCACTCTGGAAAACTGTGTGGAGGTTCCTCAAACAGTTAAAAATATACCTGCCCTACGACCCAGCAATTGCACTGTTGGGGATTTACCCCAAAGATACAAATGCAATGAAACGCCGGGACACCTGCACCCCGATGTTTCTAGCAGCAATGGCCACTATAGCCAAACTGTGGAAGGAGCCTCGGTGTCCAACGAAAGATGAATGGATAAAGAAGATGTGGTTTATGTATACAATGGAATATTACTCAGCTATTAGAAATGACAAATACCCACCATTTGCTTCAACGTGGATGGAACTGGAGGGTATTATGCTGAGTGAAGTAAGTCAGTCGGAGAAGGACAAACATTATATGTTCTCATTCATTTGGGGAATATAAATAATAGTGAAAGGGAAAATAAGGGAAGGGAGAAGAAATGTGTGGGAAATATCAGAAAGGGAGACAGAACGTAAAGACTGCTAACTCTGGGAAACGAACTAGGGGTGGTAGAAGGGGAGGAGGGCGGGGGGTGGGAGTGAATGGGTGACGGGCACTGGGTATTATTCTGTATGTTAGTAAATTGAACACCAATAAAAAAAAATAAAATAAAATAAAATAAAATAAAAAAAAATGAGAATAAGGCCTTCTTGTACCTTGGAAGTCACACCACATAGGCACTATATAGCTCTACCTATTTGCAAGGCTAGCTCTATAAAAGTGAGATTGTGGTATTCCAGGGATATTAGGAAATGGACAGGTAGAATTTGGCAAGGTAAAACTGTAAACACTAAGGTGAGAAAGGATCAGAATACAGGCAAGGGTTATAAAGGCAACTAAATGGCACTGGTATCTGGTTAATCAGCCTAATCAGATAAATGTGCAACAGCAAAATATAAATTCAGGCAATGATTCCAAGAATGCTGTACAATTACTATAATCCTGACTTTGGGTAGTCTGTAAGTCTCCATAAACATAATGACATGAAGTACTCTGTAAGGGTTAGTTCATTAATAATTAGGGAGAGCTAGTCCCAACTATAAGCTATTCATAACCCAAACTCTTCTTATAAAAATGTTTCCCTTCTCATAAAAGAGGCTATATGGAATATGTAGTGAGAAAATCCTTAATCTAGATATCAAGTGATCTTAGACCTGAGTTCACCTCAGCTATGTTTGTATCGTGACATTAAGCAAATCATGTTCTCTATACTTCAGGTGCCTCATCTTTATTATGTGCATTTATATACACAATTCCAGTTACTCTGAGAATTACATGGCTAACACCATCCTGCACAAAATACAATGGAATTCAATTGGAGTGAAGGAATAAAACCACCACATTACACAGATGAAACTATCTGCAGAGTCATAAAAGCAGTTTCTTAACTGCCCAGTGTACCATGTGAATGGGAAGGCACAACAGTTCATCATAGATGGAATCCACAACTCTTCCTCTTTTCTCAAAACGTAGATGGCATTCCAGAGATATTTTCAGAATCATTGACTGTTTTAAAAAATTCTGAAAAGTGGGGGGACGCCTGGATGGCTCAGTGGTTGAGCGTCTGCCTTCGGCCCAGGGCATGATCCTGGAGTTCCGGGATCAGGTCCCACGTCGGGCTCCCTGCATGGAGCCTGCTTCTCTCTATGTCTGTCTCTGCCTCTCTGTGTGTGTCTCTCATTAATAAATAAATAAAATCTTTTTTAAAAATTAATAAAATTTTAAAATTCGGAAAAAGAAACAGATGTATTCTAGGTTTGGGAAGACAGATCTAATTGCTTCTCATAGATTGTAAAAGTCTCAAAATCCTCAAAATCCATCCTACCTTTAACTTCCTCTTCCATCTATTTTTCTTCCAGAGGAAGTTTTCTCATTCTACCTGCGAATTCTGCATCCTCACCACTAAGTTCCCCCATAGAAATGATAGGTTCTAATTAAGTAGTTAGCTATTTCCAAGTCTGTTCAAATCCAACTTGCTACCCTACTCTATATTCTCCTATTCCTTTGATCTTTCCTTATGCGTTCAAGTGATGAAAACTTCCATCACTCTAGCACTCTAGAGAAGTTATGATTTTGATCCAGAGAACACATGGAAAAGAAATCAGAAAAAAAAAAAAAAAAAGAAATCAGAGTGGCTAAATGGCACATAACCATTATGAATGCTGATACCAGGAGAAAGACTGTGGCAAACCCAGGAAATGATGGCAATAAAAAAAACCTTAAAAATTACCTTTATCACTAAAGGCAATCTACAGAATGGGAGAAGATATTTGGAAATGTCTTATCAGATAAAGGGCTAGTATCCAAAATCTATAAAGAATTCAACACCCCCCCCAAAAAAAAATCCAGTCAAGAAATGGGCAGAATTTCATGTCTCCAAAGACATAGAATTGGCCAACAGACACATAAAAAAATGTTCAACATCACTCCTCATCGGGGAGATACAAATAAAAAATCACAAGATACCACCTCACACTGGTCAGCAAGGCTAAATTTAAAAACTCAAGAAACAAGAACGCCTGGGTGGCTCAGTGGTTGAGCATCTGCCTCTGATTCAGGGCGGGATCCCAGGATCAAGTCCTGCATCAGGCTCTCTCTGGAGGGAGCCTGCTTCTCCCTCTGATTTGTCTCTGCCTTTGGGTCTTTCATGAAAAAATATAATCTTAAAAAAAGAAAACCAACTCAGGAAACAACAGCTATTGGTGAGGACTCCAAGAAAGGGGATTTATCACTCTTACACTATCGGTGGGAATGCAAACTGGTGCAACCACTCTGAAACACAGAATGAATTTCCTCAAAGTTAAAAATAGAACTAACCAATGACCCAGCATTTGCACTAGGTATTTAATACTTATAGCAGCAATGTCCACAATAGCCAACAGTTATCAAAAAAAAAAAAAAAGAAATCTTGTCATTTGCTAGGATGTGGATGGAATTAAAGGGTATAATACTAAGTGAAATGAGTCAGGGAAAAATACTGTGTTTCACTCATATTTGGAACTTAAGAAACAAAACAGATGAACATAGGAGAAGGGAAAGGAAAATAAAATAAAAACAGGGAAGCATATCATAAGTCTCTTTATAGGAAACAAACTGAGGGTTGCTGGAGGGGAGGTGGGGGGTTGGGGTAAATAAGTGATGGGCATTAAGGAGGGCACATGATGTGATGAGCACTGAATGTTACATGCAACTGATGAATTATTGAAAACTATTTCTGAAACTGGGACACTTGGGTGGCTCAGTGGTTGAGCACCTGCCTTTGGCTCAGGTCATGATCCTGGAGTCCTGGGATCAAGTCTCACATTGGGCTCCCTGTAGGGATCCTGCTTTCCCCTCTGCCTAGGTTTCTGCCTCTCTGTGTCTCTCATGAATAAATGAATACAATCCTTAAAAAAATTACATCTGAAACTAATGATGTTGGCTAATTGAATTTTTAAAAAATAAATAAAAGTTGCTCCTACAACTAGCAGTTTTTATGCCTACTCATTGTGAACAGAATGGCTGGCTCAATTTTAGACCCAACGTTAATTATACAACTTTTAAACCGAAATGGTAGAAGGTTGCCTATGTCTACTAGTCCCAGTAACATTACCTTTTCCAAAGAAATAACTGAGGAAAACTTCTCCAACCAAGAGTAAAATAGCAATCTGACAAGAGGGACAAATTAATCTATGGGTGTGGCTTTGGCCTGGAACAAAACACGACCAGGCACACACATAAATCACTTCACCCTTTTCCCACAGAAAATACAAAAGCTGGAAAATACTACCATATGCCTTAACATTTTCTAAGTATTTCTGCTGACCCTTTAAAATTGCCGTATCCAACTTCTCATTAAGCAGAATATATGGTGCTTTTCATTTCCTCTCCATATGAGGAGAGGAAATTTAGAATTTTGAACACTGATGGTACCACAAATCCAGGAGTAAGCAGAGCAAATGACAAGAAGACTGGTTAAGTCAGCCCATGAGGGAATCAGCTGCCAACGAAGTCAAAGCCTCATTAGACACCCAAGAATAACCTCAGGAGGAACTCTTTTTTTTTTTTTTTTTTTTTTTGAGGAACTCTTTCCTAACCTCTCCACTTTTCCCCCACCAACTTATCCCTGTCCAACAGAAATAGCCCTGTAGGGAAATGAAAATAAATCAGCAAGGATTACCGAGGTCCATTCTCTTTCAGAAGCAACACACCATGACATGTGTCAATTTTATCACCTGACACCCTACTCATGTATTACAAGGTTATAATGAGTTCTCCACGCACATGTGCTGAACTCACTTGGCCCATAAGGACTTAAGACTTTCTTCAAAGACCGTATTTGTCAAAAAAGGAATAGAAACTCCTGCCTGTAAGCACTGCAAGGAGTCATATGCCTGTGAAGTCACCAATCTAACAATACAGTATTTAATCATTCAGAGTTCTACGAACACCAAAAATCCATTGACTAAGTCAGGATTCATTAATTATAGTGATTTCCTTCCTGAATACATCCTACTTTCCACATCCTTAGAAAAAGTCTTGTTATGCCTTACTCCTGTATCACCCTGGTACCTAAATAGTTTTTTGCTTCTCACATCTTTCTATTAGGTTGTACATCTCAGTATCCCTGGCCAAAGCAACTGAAGTAATAAACAAATGAGACCTCAAACCATTTATCCAAGCTGGGTGATTAAGGTAGGAAAAAAATGAGATTACTAGTGTATCTAGGAACACGGAGGTAGAACTTGTCACATCAAAATACAAAAATTTCAAAACATTACATTTTATTTGACATTAGAAAACACATTCCCCAATTTGTTTCAGTTGTGACATGTAGATGGCTTTAGATTGTTTTTGTGGTCACTGATGCTGAGCAAGATTTTTCAATCTTCAAAACACTTAAAGCTCAAAGGTTCTGCATTTCACATCAGTTCATAAGTCCAAGTCATAAGTCCAGTCATAAGTCTTCCCACTTATCGAAGTATTGGCATAGATTCCCTTTTAGGTACAAAGGTAAAGACGAAGCAATTTCCTTTAAAAAACTGTTTTGTTCAATTTCATTTATGCCATAAAAATCAGATGACAGCATGTTCTTATCCTTATCAGTAGGGGTAGTCTTAGGATGCCAGAAACTGTGAAAGGAAGGCTTTTAGTTACTTTCTCCTTTCCAATTTCCAATAATGCATTCCCCAACCCCAACCTGAAAATACAAGTGTTACAGAATCCAGCTAATACCACATATTAAAAGCCAAACATTAGTATTTAGTTGATAACCATTTAGCCCAAAAATGTTTCTCAAAAACTTATAGAAATGAGTGGGGAGAAAGTACTGTGTCTTCATCTCAACAATGACTAGTTATTGGAATTGCATTAAACTGAAAAAAGGCAATCCCCTAGTTAGATTTGGAAGTAGTAATGCTCTTAAAACCAATCCAAAGCACAAGCAGGCTGCCCTTAGAGACTGGTTTGACCTTTTCTTTCACTCTTCCTCCTAATCCCACCCTCTATGAGTGATTTAAAAATAGAAAAGGTCAAAACCCAGTTAGGCCTAGATTGAGAATTTTTTGTTGTTGTTTACCTCAAATTTTTGCCAATTATTTCCAATTTCTATTCTTAAAAATTAAACATGGTAAAATTGTTAAGCTATTTTTATTCACTGACATAATTCCACTCTAAGAAATCCTTTCCTGAAACATGTTTTGATGGTGAGATTTCTAAAGGTTAAGTTGCAAAGCTGTTGCAAAAGAGAAATCATGTCTCTCCCATTATGTTATGTACCATCTGAGGATCGTTCTTCAAAGAGATCTATTTAGGCAGTGTTTATTTGTCAGTATGTAAAATGTAAAGAATTAAAAGCAGATAAAACTGGTAAATGCATTTCAAAACCAATTGTGGCCTGAGTATGAGTGCTTTCTCAAGGCTGTTACCAGTGAGACTGGGGATTGGGAATTAGTTGTCATCCCTCCTCCTGCCCAGCAGTGGCTTTAATATTTAATACAAAAAAAGCCATTTTAATGGCAACATTTAATACAAAAACAGCCATTTTTCCTGAGGGATGGGTCGGTAAAAATAAAGTGTCTACTATAAGGAAAGTTCCTGATACTTAAAAAGCTAGCTCAATTGAAAACCCTGCTTATTGTAGTGGCCAGAGTACTAAAAGAAACATGGAAAAGGAATTAAAAACCACAACATTATTAAGGTACTAAGCACTGAGCCATGTCCCTACCACAAAACAAACCAAAAGGAAAGTTTAAATGTTCTCTAGGAAAGCATTCATTTTTTTCTTGTCTCTGGGGCAAACTGGGAATATAGCAAAACACCTTATACATAACAGGCACTCAACCCTGTAGAATGAAGAAATGAAGAAATGAACAGTAACCTCTCATATTCTAGTCTCTAAGCTAATAAAAAAAAATCAACTTTCTTTCAGTCATGATCTTTTTTGTTTTCTGTCTAGCAATTAAGAGAATGCCTTGAAAGAGACACTTCCATTTAAGGAAGAATTTCATTCCATTTTTTTTGTTTTGTTTTGTTTTGTTTTACTGAATCTCCAAAATAAATTAAGTGCCTTTCATACCAGATCCATTCCAATTTAACATCACCTTCTTTGATGTTTGTATGAATAGAAAGTCCTCTCTTATTCCTACTCTACAAAACATGCCAAAGAGAAGGTGATCATTTATTCTTAGTGTCTTAATGTCACAGCTGCTCAATAAAGTTTTTTAAAAAAAAAAAGTTTTTTCAACTAATGAAAGAACTGCATTCTCTTATTAAATTTATTCTTATGTTTCCACCAAAAGCTAATGAGATTAAATTACATTTTGGTCAAGGACCTTTACATTTCTTCAATTGCACCATTTCAGAACAGTACTTTATTCAGTCAATAAATTTTTACAAAATATGGAAAATCTAGAAAAAAATCTATTGCTCAAGGTGCTTTCTGACTCTAAGCCAGGCCAATATGCAAATGTTTTAAAACTAGTTGTTTTATCTCAATTCTCATCTTAAGTCATTCATTTATAATAAAAACAGAATAGTAAATTAATTAATTCAAGGGTAAGCCCTAGGTGCCCTTTTATCAGTCTGCTGGCTTCAAACTAGGTCAATGAGCATGTGACATTGGGACTCTCTAGAACTAGGAGTAATGTCTTCATTTAATTTTAAAAGAACCATGTGCCTTATTTTTCTATTTTTTTAATCTCCAAGACAAGTCCATGGGTTTTCTGGACCAGACCCATTCAACGAATTTATCTAGCATAATACCTTCCAGAACATAAGCATTAAAATATTTACTCAAAACTCAATGATATTTTCTTATCTTCATCTATAATCTTTATTCTAATGCGCTCTTAACTTGGCCCATTTCAATTCTCTTAGGATCTAGAATGATGTATTCCACATAAAAAATGATGTATATATCAAATGAATCTAAAAGCAAACCTTAGTGATTTATTTTTACTCCTTTAATGACTCAAGCCAGGCCAAGGTGGAAATAATTCACCTCCACCTTCAGCATTGAACATTTTAAAGACTGATAGAGGATTGTAACACCCTGCTTCTTAAAAATATTTCCCATCTCTTCAGCCAGGCCTGGGAGCAAGTACATTTCTGAGATTTTATCTTTCCACAGAGCTCAGCATTTAGCATTCTGCCTGGCACAATGGCATTTTTCCCATGTTTTTATTAAATAAGCTCTTTTAAAGAAAGTAACCAGTAATCACTCATTAAGCCAAGTTATTTCCTTATAGAACACGAGGCTTTATAAATTTACACAGATCTCTGATAATGAGTTTTTACATCCCTAGCCGCTATCTCTGGGGATAAAAGAAGGTAAATAATCAATAAATAATAAATAATTCATCAGGTATTTCTTATATGTATGGCAGTTTAAGAACTTTTAAATTTATTTTATACATTATCTGCTGCTACCCAGGAAACAATAAAGATGGTTTATCTTCACATTCCCAATGCCTAGCAAGGAGATTGGCACATAATAGACAATTATTATCCAGTTTTACATTTATCAGATATTTAATCCTTTATATATTATATTCAGAGTGTTCAATAGTTAACAATTCTTCCTTAAAAAATTTTCAACTTTTTTCATAGTATAATGATGACTGTGATATAATTTATACTACTACTCAGCACCGAATTAGAAAATAGTTAAACTTACACGGTGCTGTAGACTTCCCAAAATACTAACATATATTGTTTTATTTTCAACTGTAAGCACAATGAAATATTAAGTCTGTGTATCTCTATAGTGCCTGTAATAATGAGTTCACCTATTAAGCAACTGAGGATATTCATTAATTCAACAAGTACCTAAACCCTCAGTTTGTATAACTATTCATACTACCTTCATCATAGTGGATGTCAAGCACAAAATGAGAATTTTGTAGAGAAAATGCCTATCTCACAGAAAGGTTTTATTCACACAGAAAACAGCTAATATCTTACACTTATATAGCACTCCAGAAAGTGCAAGGGTGGGGACACCTGGGTGGCTCAGCGGTTTAGTGTCGGCCTTCAGCCCAGGGCGTGATCCTGGAATCCTGGGATTGAGTCCCACATAAGGCTCCCTGCATGGAGCCTGCTTCTCCCTCTGCCTGTGTCTCTGTTTCTCTCTTTCTGGGTCTCTCATGAATAAATAAATAAAATCTTAAAAAAAAAAAGAAAGAAAGTGCAAGGGCATTCTCAATCATTCTAATTTCTTGTCACCTAGGAAAATACACTGGTGATAATTTAGATATGCCCAGTAAAGCCTTGATTGATTAAAATAAACAATATCTAATTCTTTACATCTAACTAGTCTAGGACATAAACCTACCTCTTATTACATGGGAGCATTATCTTGGATTTCACAGTACTCAAACAGTACCTGGCCCGTAAAAGATAATATTCATCGATTAATAAACATATAACCCACTGGTATTTATATAGTGCTTTAGTTTAAAACACTTTAATATGCCCTTCATGATCTGAAATTTTTAATTCCATAATAACACTTTCTCCCTTTGACAATCTGTAGCACCTAGCATGTATCTGGCACATTTTAAGTGCTCACAATAGCTTAATCCCTTGTGTTTGTAGTGTATCTTATGGTTTCAAAGCAGTTTCCATGTGTTTGTTTCTCTGCTACCTGGAATACTGTATTTTTACTTAAAATTACCAGAGCAGCAGAAACACAATGGCCACAAATACAGGAGTTATTCGTTTATCAAACAATTCCTAATCAAACAATTCTGCATAGTATTACAGACTTGACAAAGTACTTTATTCAGTCTTCTTTTAATCTTTGAATCTATAGTGTCTAGTACAGTAGAATAGAGTTACTATGTAATCAGTATTTGTTGATCAAATCAAACTCATAAACCTTTAAGTGCTTTATAATTTACAAAGCACGTTCACATATTTTTCTTCAGGTCACCAAGGTGTGATCATCAATAATTATTGTATCCTTAGTGCCTAGCATAGGGACAGACACCCAGAAAAAATATTATTCAGCACATTGTCCCTGGTATTTACATCACAGGTGATAAAACCATGGCTGCCAGACCAAATCTACTTGGTTCACAAGCTAAGAATAGTTCTTCCTTTTTAAAGGGTTGTAAAACAAAAAAAAAGATGTCTGAGACCATTTGGACCACAAACTTAAAATATTTACCATTTGACCCTTTATGGAAAGGGTATGATGACTCCTGATTTATATAATGCTTCACAACTGACAGTGCACTTTAAATGTTAGCTGTGCATGGCTGCCAATATAGTATTACTAAGAATGCCTTGTGTTTTCTGTGTGTTACAATGCTTTCACATATATTCTCAATTACTTATAATTATCTTCTCATGGTAAGGTAGGAAAAAAAAATCAAGTAAAGGATTAAACATGCTCAATCTTCCCAAATTCTCTCACCTTTAAGCCTAGAGGTGGGTATTAAACCCAGAAGCAGTGTTGGCACAATCTCCCAAATTATTAGGCCACTACTATAAGCAGGGAGTTCAAACTGTCTCCTTGGGGCCTTACTCTGTCCCAGGCCCAATTTTATAACCATCACTAGGAATCCCAAACCCCAAGAATCCCGCTCACCCAAGAGCAAAGAAGAAAGGTGTTGCAGGCTGGTGCTTCTCAACAGGCTGGCATATCTGGGTACTCCTTGTCTAATTCTTCTCATTGGCCTGGAACATCTCTTCACATTTTCTCTAGATAGCCTGGCACTTTTTTTCCCCCAACAGCCTGACGCTTGCCTTTGCTTATCAGCCTAGAGCTTCTAAGGAAAAGGGAGAACTGAAATACAATGTTACCTATATGTCTCTCTCCAGAAGTAGAGATGAAGAGAAATGGAAATTTAAAAAATAAACACTTAATAAATGGCTCAAAACTGTGATAAAAATTGGCTTAAGACTGGCCCAAGCATAATATTGCCAATCTCAAGATATGGCTCCTGAAGGCAATAGCAACATCAAAAAGGGCTTCTCACAACAAGTGGGTTTATGTGAAAATGTAAGAACTGGAAAGGGAGAACTGAAAATGTCCATCAGTAGGGAGGACAGGAACAGAAAAAAGCTGGTGTTTTGTGTTCTCATCTTAGGATTTCCTCTGGTCTTGGGGCTTCTTTCCTTCCCGGATTCTGTGTCATGGGCTTCTAGCTGCCCACCTGATTAGTCTTGATATATCTTTCTCTTCAGCCTTCTGTCCATCTAGAAAGGCAGGAGTCCTCTGGGGCCTTCCATCCTTGGATCTTAGGTTTTTATCTCACTTAGACCTTGTGTCTTAGGTCTCAGACATTTCATTAGTCCCCATGCTTAAGCCTTCAGTCTCCCACTCTGGGTCTTTGAACTCCTATTTAACTCAAGATTTGAACTTTCCATCCAACTCAGACAGGTCTTCTATCCAACAAGGGCCACCATTTTCAATCATAGCCAGAGCCATGATGGTCTCAAGCCTGAGGATTCCATCTATCTTGAAACACAGGTTTTCCATGCTTGTCTTCAGGCCACAAGTCTCAGACCATCTTTATTTTACGTTGGGCCTTCTATCCATTATGGGCCTTCCACTTTCTGTCCATCATAGTTCTTAGATCATCTCATAGGGTGTCCTGGCATAATGAACAGCTCTGCAATGCTTATTTTGATAGCTGGCACTCAGTTCCTATTGGGAAGGGGTTAGGAAACCCCTCTGTCACAAACACACACACGTGACCATAGAAATGCACAAAATATGCAAGGACTCAAGAGGACTCCATAAAGCCAAAGGGGGTAAACACAGACACATAAAAAGGCTGAAATACTCAAAGGTAAGCAGAAGGGGGAAAGCAGAGAAGAAAGAAGAGAACAGAGATGAATGCTGAAATGGAAAGTCACAAAGAACAAAGAAACACTGATCAGGAGAAAAGAGAGAAAACTGCCCCCAAGAGAGGCAGAAAAAAATACATATAAAAGAGAAATGTGGGATAATGAGTAGAAAAAGCAGAAAGGGAAGCCCAGAATGAGGAAAAGGTGAAATGTCAAACCAACATGAAGAGGAAGGGAAGACAATCAGAGTTCACAACAGTAAGAGAAGAGAGGTATAGGCAGAACAAGAAATAAACAAAAAGGACACAGCATGTGACACAGAGACACGAAGGGAAGAATAGTGAAAGAAGAGCCAGATCTAGGAGAGCAAAGAGAATCAGAAACAAAATGAAAAAACTAGAGAGAGACATCTAAGACAAGGCACAGACCACTCTTAGGAACAAAAAACAAAAGGAGACAAAGATACACATAGACGAAACTAACAAAATAATCAAGGAATGGCTAAGACACACTTTAGATAGAAGGACAACCAAAGAGATTTAAAAAAGAAATAGACAAGCAAAGAAATACACACTTTTGAGTGAAAGAGGTAAGCCAAGGCAGACATTCAGAGAAAGAAAGAAGTAAAGACAAAATACAGTAAGGGACACAGAGGCATATGAGAAGCATCACAAAAAGAAGACAACAAAAAGTGCATTAATAATTAAAATAAGCTATTATTAGTACTAATACTACTTATATTACTAACAGTAATAATCATTATAATAACCAACAACAGCATAGATGTTTTCTACATATAAACCTTTACCTTACAAATTTCTTAAATAGAACCAAAACATGCAACTCTGTCTGCCACTAGATGATTTAAGTGGTCACCTGTATTGTGTCAAATTAATTTATGAAATTTCTTGGATTATCTTTTACTTACCATGGGCCAGAGACTACTAAACACTGTATATACATACATGATTTCATTTAACATTCACATATAAGTCTAACCAAAAACTCTAGATTGACAAAGGCCATACACCTAATGAATGGCAGAAGATTTAAATACAGAATGTGTTGGGACACCTGGGTGGCTCAGTGGTTGAGGGTCTGCCTTGGGCTCAGGGCGTGATCCCGGAGTACCGGGATTGAGTCCCACATCAGGCTCCCTGCATAGAGCCTGCTTCTCCTTCTGCCTGTGTCTTTGCCTGTCTCTCTCATGAATAAATAAATAAAATCAAGAAAGAAAGTGTACCTTTTAATATTCTGCTTCAACTCTTTACAAGGATTTCCAAAAGAACCAAACAAGATGCCACAGATATCTAATTATAAAAGGACCCTTAGAGCACCCAGTCAATCCTCTCCCTTTATATCTTCACTTTTCCCCATCCCCTAAAAAACTAACTTCATTTTCACATGCTTCACAAGTATGATGGCAGCTTCAAAGACTGGGCTTCCTTTAACAGTAAATCTTAACTGCAGATAGATTCTTTCACAAGAGAAGGTGAGAAAGAGCCACACTTTCAGCAAAAAAACAAAAACAAAAACAAAAACAAAAAACACTTTTTTGTTTTAGGTTTCTATGGTTTAGGCTTCTAAGAATGGCAAAGTATTTATGCAGTGAAGAGAAAGAAGAGACATGGTGAGACTCAATTACTTGAACGCAACTGGTATGCAGACTGCAGTACCTTTGAGCTGCTTCAGTGAACCCATTTGGTAATATAGGTTTAATGGTTATCCTTAGATCTCATATTGGATACCAACTCCCTGTTAGACTATCATCTCTCATCCCATACAAACCTAGAACAAACAGCTATGAGCTCTAATAATACTCACAGGATTACAACACCAACAACTTACTTCATTCTGATGTTCTAAAATGCTAGCATGCCAGGCATGTTGATCTTCCTTTGATATGTTCCACTTTCTTGCCCTCTGCACTGCTTTTGGGAGACAATGATTTGGTAGATAAAAAGGGAACAATCAGGAGCTATAAAAAATGAGAAGGAAACCATATAAGTGCCATATACAACTATTAACTGAGTATTACTATGCAAGAGTTATGAGAAGATTCAAATTAATGAGCTATAGAAAATGCCTGTACAATGCTTAGAAACATATAAAGTTGAAGCTTTTATTCAACAGAATAGAAAACTATGGCAAAGACAGAAAAATGTGTTGCCTAATAACACTAGAAACACCATCAAATCATAGTCTTATTCTCTTAGTTGAATAGTATGTACAAAATCTATTTAATCAAGGTTTTACTACTTACTGAATGGTCATTTCCATCTTCCAGCCTACATTCCCCTAATCAGCTTCTCTTATCACTACCCTAGAGTATGCAAAGTCTTACCTGACAATAGAAACTTTATGCCATTTCTGGTCAGGCTCCATCAATCATCAAGTACAGCAGAAATGATATAACTCCTATTTATCTTCTCTAACAGCTTGTTTCATGTTTTATCCCAAAGACATCCTAAGGTATCTTGAAGTATGTAAACGATTGTCAAAATTCTCCAACGGGGCCTCAAGAAAGACTTTGGGGTCAAGGATCCAAAATGACGATCTGACCATGATCAATGTCACAGACATGGCAGTTACTGCCCATGCTCTCCTAAAAGAAAGAACAATTTAGCTGTAAGTCTCTACCACACACTAGTCCCACGGTAAACATCCTAACTCATACAGCCTGCTACTCTCTTAATATTATTTTCACCCATTTCACACCCAGTCACTTCCCAGGTTAGTAAGGAAGCTATTTTTACCATAGCAGACACAGTTGATAATGACAGAAGCAAACTCAGTGGAAAGCTAAGTGCAATGTAATACAAGATCAAAATTAATAGCTATTCACCATGCCTTTAGAGACAACTTACCACCTCTAATGTGTGGTGGTTGTTTTGAGACTTCATCTTCCTCCCTGGGCCCAAGGAAAAAACTTGGTAGTAGAACCTCCTGGCCTAGGGTTGTTGCCTAGTGGTAGTGAGCTTTTCCCCTGGAGGATCCTCATGCCCCATCTCCACCTAGGGATCGTCAAAGGGAACGGGTCACTAACACTGTAGAGCAACAAGCCTATTCTTCTGAGGAACATCTGGAGAAGAGATCAAAGAAAAATAAGTTACTGAAATGCAGAACACCAGGAAAGTCTCTCCCAATTAGCAACTAGTAGTTAAACTGTGTTTGACTTTTTCTTCAGATGGATTGAGGGGTGAAGATTTAGAACTGCATTGTGCTCTATTATCCTAGCTATGAGCCTAGCAACATGCAAATTCTTCTATTCATTCCAGCTCCGTTCCTTGAACTTCCCCTCATCTCAAAGAGCAATTTAGAGCTGAATAAATCAGCAGAATTCCCATACTGTGCTTTATTCTCCAGTCTCCACTGATGAGCATTTGTCGAAGGTGCATTATTAATACCCTGGTATTCTTATCATAAAATATAGTGAGGTTTAAGAAATCTAGGAGTTGAAAATAGAAGTTTCTCAACCAAGTGAGCCATCAAGTCAAAAGCTCCCATGTGATCTGACCCCATGAGTTAAGAATTCTTCTTCACATTGCCTCAGGTTTCTTTTATAAGCACTATTTTAAGAACTGAGCAATCTACCTCAATGAGAGTGCCTCTCCATCTAGTTTTATAGCATTTCTCCCTTGTAACTTGTATGGCAAGCAAGAAGATGCTAGAATATTGCCAAGGTAAACAAAACTGTTTTCTACTCAATCTACATAGTACATTTCTTGAACAGCTTATATAAATGGGGCACCACAGTCCCAGGATTTCAGAGAAATCAAGAATGGTTAAAGACATATAAAACACCAGTATCTTAAAAAAAAAAAAAGGGGGGGGGGGCAGCCCCGTTAGCGCAGCGGTTTAGTGCCGCCTGCAGCCCAGGGCGTGATCCTGGAGACCCTGGATCGAGTCCCACGTCCGGCTCTCTGCATGGAGCCTGCTTCTCCCTCTGCCTGTGTCTCTGCCTCCCTCTCTCTCTCTCTGTGTCTCTATGAATAAATAAATAAAATCTTAAAAAAAAAAAAAAAAAAAAAAAACACCAGTAAAGGGCAGCCTGGGTGGCTCAGCGGTTTAGCACCGCCTTCAGCCCAGGGTGTGATCCTGGAGACCCGGGATCCAGTCCCATGTTGGGCTCCCTGCATGGAGCCTGCTTCTCCCTCTGCCTGTGTCTCTGCCTCTCTCTCTGTGTCTTTCATGAATAAATAAATAAATCTTTAAAAATAAAAAAGTAAAACAGCTAAGCAAATATATGCAAAAGGAAAAACAATATACAGAAAGCTAGGAAACCAGTAAATAGCTTACACAGACTCTTGGGTCTCTGTTATTCTACCTCTCAACAATTTTATGGTTCTTCAAATTAAAAACCCTTAACTTTTTTATTTCTTGAGAGAAAGAATGAATGGGGAGAGGTAGGAGAGCAGGGAGGAGTAGTGTGAGAGGGGAGAGATAATTTTAAGCGGACTCCATGCCCAGTGCAGAGCCCAATGTAGGACTTGATCATTCTCATCACCCTGAGATCATGATCTGAGCCAAAATTAAGAGTCAGAGGCGTAACCGACTAAGCCACCCAGGCGCCCTAATCCTCAACTTTTTAAAACAAGGAAATGACAAAGACAAAGACAAAGACAATAGAATTGGGCCTGCCAAAACAGGGCTATGACATATATTGAGTTGGTACTATGCATCAACAAATCTTCAACACTTAACTACCAGTCTGCCAGAGAAAAGTGGAAATAATTTCAATGCCTGCTAATCAGAAGGCATAGATTTGTTCAGTCTTTTCTAAGTAGCTATGAGATGTGAAAGGAAGTAATATATTGTTTTGCATCTCTCGTTCTTTGTTTATGAAATGGGGATCAAGTGTGCTTGCCCTTACAGACTTCACTGGAGCCTAGCTCTGAAGAATAAATGAAATAATAGGCCAAACTCATCTATAAAGTTAAAATATATATGGATATGCAAAAAAATGAAACCACTGTAGGACTTGATAAAAACTGGTCCATGCTGTTTTAAATGGTAGATTTAAACAGGAAGTTTAAGTCCATAAAGCTAAAGACGGAATTCCCACAATGATGAGCTTCCCAAACTATCTTTTTTTTCCAGGTGGTCTGAAAGCCATCATCTTAAAAATTATTTGGAAGCTTATCCAAATTCTCAAAAAGAAAGATCTGCTGAATGTGAAACTGCTACAGCTACTTGGAATCCTCAGGTTTCACATGCTCGGAATTTCCTTGAGAAGATAAAGCTCAGGAGGACACTAGAACTGCTGAGAAATCTTCAACAAAAGAAATTGGAAGCATTAACCTAAAGCATTACATATTGGCATAACCTATCTCTCCTCTTTAGCCTGTTTGGTCTCCCTAAGGTCTTATAAGATCAAGTACTAGCAGTATCACAGAAGGATTAGGCATGTGCAGAAAAATGAAATGCAAATATGGGTCAAAGCAATATCCATCTTAAGGGCTGACCAAATTTACAACCTAAAGTTCATCCTCTTGTGGAAACCAAGATGCAAGGTAGCAGACCAATTGCCACTATTACCTCACAGTACAATCGCCTTGACCATTTTTATTAATTGGCTAGTCGCCTTTACCATAGGATAGGAGCTCACTGAGCCAGGTCTAAACCAAGTACACAATCCTGAAGGCACTTTGTTATGGTGTGTAAAGTACCAGGTATGGCTTCCAGATTCCTGATCAGGAATTCCCATTATAAAGACCTTTATATAAATATCAAAGAAGTTCTAACAACAGTATGTGAAAGATCACTTATTCAACTCTACTCTCTAGAGAAGATGTACAGTGACGCCAAACCAGTGTTCTATGATGTTCTCAATATGAGCTCAATGGGCTTCAAAATCTCTTGGCAACATGCTTCCCATCCTTATCGAGTTTAAAATTAGATACTTTATTCCCAAATTCGGGCTTCCAGTTAAACATGGCAGTTCATACATATTTATATGTATTTAGTCTGCTCTTTCCTGAAACCCCATTAATGATGGTAAATGGACGTTCTATGTACAAGTAAATGTACCGAAAGAATTTTTAAATTAATGGATTGAAGTACAAATTCATTTATACACACCCTAATTAAGATACCTAAAAGGAAATGACTATTCCACAGTCTCCTCAGATCTTCTGAGCCACTCTGAACCATATTTACAGAGTATGGTTGCTTTAGATCAAAGCCTTCTAGTTTTGTTATTATAGTGATGAAATATTCAAGAAGATTCCTTTTCCCTAAGAGGGAATCTAAGGCCAGATAAAAATGGTTACATTTGGAACGGATACAGAACCATGTATTAGAGTTCCTTATTCATTGACAAGAATTTTGGGACTGCTGATCACTCATCTCATAGCTGAACAAAATGTCAACATACATTAGACTTAAAAACCAAGTGGCATAGCTGGCCCGCTGATTCAAGTACTCCAAAACTGCCAAGCCACAGAACCATCACAGCTAAAAAGGGTATTATGATCATGTAATCAGACATTTCATTCTCTACATAAAGAAACTGGGGAGCTCTGAAGATGAGATTCCATCAATGTTATTTATACAACAAGTAAGTAGGTGGCCAGTACCTAAACCCAGATTGTCTCTCAGTTCAGGTCTTTTGCCCCTGAGATATGGGCAAGGCTAGTCAGGGGTATAGGAGGTTTCTATAAAATTTTTTACCATATTTATATTTCACCATAAAACAGTGTAGATCATCTAGATGACTACATTAAAAAGAAGAATTTCAGTGCCAGATTGGTGGCCAGCAGTACTACTTTTGTTGCCTGGAGCTTAAAGAAAAGAACAGAGGAAAACAATATATAAATGGGTTTTGTGCCATATGAAAAAATATAGCATTGGTATGCAGTACACAAGAGCTTACAGCAGCTTAAAAAGGTAATTTGGTTAAGGGCGTTAAAAAAGCACAAGAGAGATGGGATGCCTGGGTGGCTCAGTGGTTGAGTGTCTGCCTTTGGCTCAGGGCATGATCCCGGAGTCCAGGAATCAAGTCCCACATCAGGCTTCCTATGTGGAACCTGCTTCTGTCTCTGACTCTATCTCTCTCTGTGTATCTCTCATGAATAAATAAAATCTTTTATTTAAAAGTTTAATCAAATTACAGCAAAATAGTAATCGTAGGATCTAAGGGGTGAACATGTTGGTGTTCACTAAACAAATTTTTCAACTTTTCTGAAGATGTTCATAATAAATTTTGGAAGGAAGAAAGAAAAAATGTGAGGCAGCAGCTCCCTACTGTCAAACTTGTTATACAGATTTCAGAAACAGTGTCTCAAATATTTGACATAAATATTAAAATTATGCCCAATACAGATTTATATTATTTTGCTACTACTCTATATGCAATACCTGTGACATTAATCAGAACACTTTAAAATCAGCATACCCATTAGCTTGAATAAAATCAAATAAAATTAAACTGTTGAAAATTGCATTTGAATTACATGTTGCCAAGAAATAAATCTACTCCTTGAATCTTATATTAGTACTTTGGAAAAGTAGCTGGAGCTCACTAAATGGATTTTTCCCTACCTCACATAAGAACACATCTTTCTCCTCCCTCCCACCTCAGTGTTCTCAAGGTACTCTAACTATCAGAAAAAACTGAGAAAATAAATGCATAACCAAGGAACAGATTACCTAAGTGTATCAAAGCAATTTATTCTGAAAATGAGGGGCAAAATGTGATTTTGGGATAGATCCTAGTTTTTAAGAAAGGTTTGTTTCTGGAACCTATTCTATGTTTCAAAACTAGGACAACCAGTTAGCATAAAACAGTCATTTTTAGTTTCAGGAGCTTTTAATCAATCTATAGCTAAAATCTCCCTAAATCAACCCATAGAGGCAACTGTCAATGTTCTCATCTACCCTACATGAACATAAAAAAATCTCCCAACAAAGCCAGGCTGCTGGGAGTGGGAAGTAACAGATAAGCAAAGAGAGGAGACTATAACAATTCATGGGGCAATGGGTTAGAGTTGGAAACAACTGTATAAACCCATGGTTATCTTAAAATGAAGATTACATATATAAATATTAATAAATACATGCATATGAGTTAATATCCATGTGTATATTTCCTCAGTCTCATCAACTCAGAAGGTTTTGAAGCCATGACACCCAGGAGCAATGAGCACACATAACACTCACATCTTGATTTCTAATACTGTTCTCCAATAAAAAGAATCAGGACTCCTTGAAGAAACTGGGATAAGAGACATACAAATGAGCCTAGACCATCTTGGTAATGTCAGAAAGTAAGAAAATGCTCAATAAGGATGGGGTTGTGTTCAATGAGTCAACTGAAAGAACTCCCAAAGGCCAAAGCTAGAACACTCTGAACAAAAATAAGTAATAATGAATTATTATCTAAAATATAAAATAAATATTCATGAGTCCATATTGCTATAAATGAATTATCAAATAAGTACATAAATTAAGGAAGAAAAGGCACATTTCCTGTGCAGAAGAATTCCAAATAACTTATGTAGACCCTAACCATCAAAGAGGTGGAACACAACTTCCCATTCTTTAAGTACATAGTGGCTTCCCTTCAAATACAGTATGGGAAAGGAAAAAATAATTTTATATGTTTAGTGGAGAAACTTGGCAAACAGTACCTTAGCCAAATGATAATAGTCAACATCAACAGTGATATGTCACATTGATAGTATGTACTTGAGAAAAGAAGAATGGCAGTGTACTGCTATGGTCTTGTTCCCAAAAACTCAAGCCCAGTCTAATCATGAGAAGAACATCAGACAAATTCCAATATAGGGACATTCTACAGAATATTTGACCATTAGTCCTCAAAATGGTCAATGCCATTAAGAATAAGGAAAGTCTGAGAAACTGTCATAACTAAGAGGAGCCTAAGGAAAATATGACTATTAGATGCAAGGTGGTATTTTGGATGTGATCCTGGAACATAAAAAGAGCATTAGAGAAAAACTGAGAAAATGTTGAGTATGGACTTTAGTTAACAACAATGTATCAATATTTGTTCACTAATTGTGACAAATGTATCATAGTACTATAAAATGTTAACAATAAGGTAAAATGGGTGCGGGGTATACAGGAACTCTCTGTACTATCTTCAAAACCATTCTGTAAGCCTCTAAAATAAGAAAGTTTTTTCTTTTAAATCTGCCAATAGATTCTGAAGACTTACATATTGAGGTGCTTTTTTTTAAAGCAAGCAAAATAGAATCTGAGAACTGGTAATTCTGTTTTCCAGATTCTGCTACAGTAGGTATCATCATTGTTGGCAAATCTGACCTAAAGACTTGATTTTTCTTTTCTGTTTAGAGATTTAATTGTAGTCCGTTTTAAAGTTGAAACATGAGGCCCAAATATTAAGAATTCATAATATCAAAAAGTTATTCAAATTAGCAACTTAAACTCTTATTCCTGTTCATCCACCGACCATATGGAAGGACCTACTCAATCCATTATAAAACGGAGGCAGTGATTTATAGCCAGTTTTCAGTCAAAGGAGACATGTAGGGCTGGAAAACTCTAATGATATATAGATTATGAGTAACAGCATACCAATTACACTATAAAATGGCAAGCATACTAACAAAATACAGTATGCAGAAGTTATCACAGCTATGGATTAAAGTAATCTAGATATTTTATGAGATCCAGTAATGTAAAAATATAGTATGCTAAAAGTTTTCAGAGTTATGGATTAGGTAATATAGACACTTTATAATAAAACCCAGTAATATACACTGATCTCCCAGCCATATCCCTATTTTGAAAGTTACAAGCATTCAATTATATATTTTATGCAATAAAAAGGTATCACTTGGGTCTGCTGCATAGCTTCTATTATTTCTGGGGAAACTAGAATAGCATTCAAGTTGGTCAAAAAAATAATTTTTAAGTCTACCCATCATCTAAGAAATCTAGCACTGGTAAAATTTAAATTTTGCTTCAATCTCTCACCCTAACATGAAGAAATCAAAAGTTGATTTCCAATATAAGAATCAATAGTAAAAGAAAGTTCTTTATCAAACTCATTTGTACAGAGTATACAAGGAGCCTAACATTCCACATCTCAGTGTTCTAATTTGGAAAGGTCAAGGAAGAGAGCAATGAAGTAAAGCCTAAATCACCAATAAAAGCAGCCAAGTCAAAGCCATAAATACAATGATATATAACGATGCATGGCCATTGAAGTTTGACTTGTTAAATTCAGTGGATCAGCTAAGTCTCAAACATATACTTGAGATCCAACTTGAGTTTGATTTCTAGGGACACCAGTGTTAAGTGCTATTTGTCTAGAGTATGTCTCAAAACTATGGTATTGAATAAATCAAGTTTTCATCCAAGCCAATTTGTAAGACTTGGGGCAGAAGGCATTAGCTCTGTTCAACCATACACATCAAGTCTTTGCAATCCAAACATATAAGAATTGGGGAACAGCACACTCAGTTGAGGTATAAGTTTTCTTCTCTTTAAGCTGGCAAAACAATTCTCCCAGGACACTTTCACAAATAAGAATATTTTAGCAGATCAACTTTTAAAATTCTTTACTTAGGGCAGCCCAGGTGGCTCAGCGGTTTAGCGCTGCCTTCAGCCCTGGGTGTGATCCTGGAGACCCGGGATCCAGTCCCATGTCAGGCTGCCTGCATGGAGCCTGCTTCTCCCTCTGCCTATGTCTCTGCCTCTCTCTCTGTGGGTCTCTCATGAATTAATAAATAAAATATTTTTAAAAAAATAAAATAAAATTCTTTACTTAAGTCAAAAACTCCTGTGCAGGTATACACTTGCTAACCAGGGCCCAGATATCCTGAAAAGAAATTATGAATGTTCAGCCATAGCAACCCTAGGTTTTATTATCTTCTACAATTTAGGGAGGTGGCTAGAGAAATGTGTAGATAAGTTACAGAAAGATACATAGAAAAACTAAAGGGGGATATGGGAAAAAATGCACAAAACCAGGGTCAGAAAACTTCCTCCAATCCTGTATATTAAGGTTCTATAATGAAGAAAGTCAGAAATGAAAACATAAAAACCACTTAGAGAAATGCCAAAAAAAAAAAAAAAAACCTTAAATGCCTTCAATTTTCCAAATGACAAAATATCATTTTCAGGGATCGAGATAATCAAGTCTCTGTCTTAATTCATTAGCCATCCCTAGACACTGAAGTTTCAATGTATGGTGAATTGATCAAGGATGAAGTCAGAATCAAATACTAGGTGTTCTTATTCTCAGTTCAGAACTTACTTGGAAGTTTGCCAGTATCTCATTCCTTCTGACCCCAAATCCATGAAAAAAAAAAAAATAGTGACTCACTCTAGGGGCACCTGGGTGGCACAGTCACTTAAACATCCAACTCTTCGTTTCATCTCAGGTCGTGATTTCATGGTGGTGGGATCAAACCCAGGTCAGAACAAAAAGACATTAAAGGCATTCAAATTGACAAAGAAGTCAAACTCTCCCTCTTCGCCGATGACATGATACTCTACATAGAAAACCAAAAAGCCTCCACCCCAAGATTGCTAGAACTCATACAGCAATTTGGCAGCGTGGCAGGATACAAAATCAATGACCAGAAATGGCATTTCTATACACTAACAATGAGACTGAAGAAAGAGAAATTAAGGAGTCAATCCCATTTACAATTGCACCCAAAAGCATAAGATACCTAGGAATAAACCTAACCAAAGAGGTAAAGGATATAGATTACCCTAAAAACTATAGAACACTTCTGAAAGAAATTGAGGAAGACATAAAGAGATGGAAAAACATTCCATGCTCATGGATTGGCAGAATTAATATTGTGAAAATGTCAATGTTACCCAGGGCAATGTACACGTTTAATGCAATCCCTATCAAAATACCATGGACTTTCTTCAGAGAGTTAGAACAAATTATTTTAAGATTTGTGTGGAATCAGAAAAGACCCCAAATAGCCAGGGGAATTTTAAAAGAAAACCATAGCTGGGGGCATCACAATGCCAGATTTCAGGTTGTACTACAAAGCTGTGGTCATCAAGACAGTGGTACTGGCACAAAAACAGACACATAGATCAATGGAACAGAATAGAGAATCCAGAAGTGGACCCTCAACTTTACGGTCAACTAATATTCGATAAAGGAGGAAAGACTATCCACTGGAAGAAAGACAGCCTCTTCAATAAATGGTGCTGGGAAAACTGGACATCCACCTGCAGAAGAATGAAACTAGACCACTCTCTTTCACCATTCACAAAGATAAACTCAAAATGGATGAAAGATCTAAATGTGAGACAAGATTCCATCAAAATCCTAGAGGAGAACACAGGCAACACCCTTTTTGAACTCGGCCACAGTAACTTCTTGCAAGATACATCCATGAAGGCAAAAGAAACAAAAGCAAAAATGAACTATTGGGACTTCATCAAGATAAGAAGCTTTTGCACAGCAAAGGATATAGTCAACAAAACTAAAAGACAACCTACAGAATGGGAGAAGATATTTGCAAATGACCTATCAGATAAAGGACTAGTTTCCAAGATCTATAAAGAACTTATGAAACTCAACAGCAAAGAAACAAACAATCCAATCATGAAATGGGCAAAAGACATGAAGAGAAATCTCACAGAGGAAGACATAGACATGGCCAACATGCACATGAGAAAATGCTCCGCATCACTTGCCATCAGGGAAATACAAATCAAAACCACAATGAGATACCACCTCACACCAGTGAGAATGGGGCAAATTAACAAGGCAGGAAACCACAAATGTTGGAGAGGATGCAGAGAAAAGGGAACCCTCTTACACTGTTGGTGGGAATGTGAAATGGTGCAATGGAATGGTGTGGAGGTTCCTCAAAGAGTTAAAAATAGACCTGCCCTACGACCCAGCAATTGCACTACTTGGGATTTACCCAAAGATGCAGAAGCAATGCAATGCCGGGACACCTGCATCCCGATGTTTATAGCAGCAATGTCCACAATAGCCAAACTGTGGAAGGAGCCTCGGTGTCCATCGAAAGGTGAATGGATAAAGATGTGGTTTATGTATACAATGGAATATTACTCAGCCATTAGAAATGACAAATACCCACCATTTGCTTCAACGTGGATGGAAGTGGAGGGTATTATGCTGAGTGAAATAAGTTAATCGGAGAAGGCCAAACATTATATGTTCTCATTCATTTGGGGAATATACATAATAGTGAGAGGGAATAGAAGGGAAGGGAGAAGAAATGGGTAGGAAATATCAGAAAGGGAGACAGAACATAAAGACTCCTAACTCTGGGAAACGAACTAGGGGTGGTGGAAGGGGAGGAGGGCGGGGGGAGGGGGTGAATGGGTGACAGGCACTGAGGGGGGCACTTGACGGGATGAGCACTGGGTGTTATTCTGTATGTTGGCAAATTGAACACCAATAAAAAATAAATTTATTATTAAAAAAAAAAAAAAGAAAAAACCCAGGTCAGGCTCTGTGCTCATAGTGGAATATGCTTGCGTTTATCTCTTCTTTTTTTGCCTTCTGCCCCCGCCCCCATGTTCTTGCTTTCTCTGGAATAAATAAATAAATAAATCTTAAAAAGTGATCACTATTTAAGAAAATATGTGCTTCATTAAAATGCATTTGCAAAAAGCAAGAAATACTACTGGCTTAGTGTTTGTAAGCCCTCAGCTTATGTACTCTATCAGCAAACTGACCAAGGGAATCCCCTAGCCATCACTTTATTCAGTAACTGTGTTTCCTCCACTCTTCCTCTGTGCCCCATAGAATTTCCCAACATTTTTATAGTATACATCAAATTGCCCAACACCATAATGATCTGTTCATTTTGGCATCCTCCTTAACAGGAATCATGTCTTTGGTTTCGTTATTTATTCCAGTTTGTGACCCAATAAAGTTTGTTGAGTTAACACAAGGATTATTTCAATTTTGAAGATGTCCACATTTCCAGAGCATCCCATTTACAAATGCTAGACTTTATCTCAAGCAATGAATTGAAATACAACTCCAAGATTCACCTTTGGATGATGCTGTCTGTTGCAGGCTTCAATCCACTTAAAATTGATCCATCCTTCCTCTTGAATGGGGGTACAGAACCAGCTCAGAATTCATCCCTTTAAAATAAATTCCAAAAAATATAGTTGTATATTAATACAGAATAATTTGATTAGTAACAATAAAAGATCTCATAGGCATAAACCAGTGTTTCTCAATTTGGGGCGATAAGAACCCTGGGGTTTGTGGATATATCCTCATGGATTCCTAAATCCTATATAAATTATATAAAATATTGTATATCTTTAATAATGATACCTTAAAACTGGAAAACATGTTTACATTTCAAATAACTTTAAGTCAGTGTTCCTCAAAACATATATTCTCTAGTATCTCAAAAAATGTTCCTTTAAGAGGCATTTTATCCTGACAAATTACTTCAGTTTGAGAAACAATGGCATAGACCACATTTCCAAGGCTCATGGCCATTTGTATACTGCCCCCAATCAGTAAGACCAAGGAGATGTCTTTAGATACTGGTGGAAAAGGAGCCATGAGGAAATATGGATATGAATTAAAATGAGCAGTAAGACATGCCCCACTTAATATGGTTCTTATTCTTGCCAGGATGCATGGATGTACACCAAAAAAAGTGTCTCAAGTTTCATGTTAATATTTTTTTCAGCTGGACTCTATTTTACATCAGGGAGGCTAAACTTTTAAGCTTACCAAGGTATCCATTGACAAAGGTGAAGAGGAAAGGGTATAATTAACTCCATAAGTAGGCAATGTCATGGGTTTCTTATAAAACTTACACTTCTCTATTGCCTTCTTGCCAAACAGGTTCCATAAATATCTCAAACTAAACAGGCATTACTACTGTTTTGTAGCAGAGATAGAATAAAAAGATACAAAAAGCCAACATATCAAAATTATACCCCCAATCCCTGAACCTTGAAAAATTCAAGCTTGTAATGAGATTTAACAATGAACAATTTCCCAGCCTTGTCATATAGCCAAATATGACAGACAGGCTTTATCTCTTCACTTTTCATACTTCCAAAAGAGAATACAATAATTATAATTACAAATTACATTAAAATAAACCAACTGGACTACATATATTGCTGCAATAAAGTAAACCCACCTCACTCTTTAAGTTTATCCAACTAACTTCAAACCTTAGTGAGCTCCCTTTTTAAAACTCTATAACTTACAATTCACACACTGTAGCACTTGATTATCATTTCCTAAAGGTATTTCAAGTGTGCTTATATTAGCTCCTCAGCAATACACCAGCGCAAGAATGAGGTTATATAGGACCACATCGTTTCTACCCCTCACTTCAGTGTGACCTAGCATAGGGCAGGGTATACAATATCTGTTAACTCATATGGGGATATATTTTATATACATATAAATATATATAATTGCAGATGAGGTAGGAACAAGGAAGGAAACTTACAGGAGGACCCTCTGACTTTTCTACACTAGCATTTAAGAGAAAGAAAATAGAACAGGGGAAAGATTACTTAATAGCTACAAAGTAGTACTTACAGTATTCTAAAGAGCCAGAGACTCTTCTCACAGCTGTCCAAGGAGCTAGTAGTGCATACTGCAACCCTGAGCTGGGCGGATCTTTTGACATCCTTGTCAGAGGAATAGTATTCTTTTTCAGTGATTACAAAGAACTGCTGTTGTGATAACTAGTTATTTGCTTCAGCAGTTCCATATTAGACACTTCTCTGCCACACCCTGCACACTAGAGGCTAGGATATTATTCATTTTACCAGGAAGCTATCTCACTGTTGAAATGTATGTCCAGAAGAATGATTAGATCTTGGCTTATTTTTCCTTTAATACATAACAGGGAAATTGGTCCCATCATTTCTAAGTCCTTGCTTCAGTGTAGTGCTACGGCTACTTTAATTTTTTTTTAAATTTTTATTTATTCATGATAGGCACACAGTGAGAGAGAGAGAGGCAGAGACACAGGCAGAGGGAGAAGCAGGCTCCATGCACCGGGAGCCTGACGCAGGATCTGATCCCGGATCTCCAGGATCGCGCCCTGGGCCAAAGGCAGGCGCCAAACCGCTGCGCCACCCAGGGATCCCGCTACAGCTACTTTAAATTAGCAGAATTAAACAGGATACATTTTATTTATGTAATACATTAATCAAGGTGAACTATGGTTTTCAAAAGTGCCTCAGCATATGTTCTCTCATTTCATTCTTTTACGGCAATCTTCTTTAAATAAGTAGGGTGGGGAGGTTGATGCTCCAGATGAAGAAATTTAAGGATTAGAAAGTTTAGGTAGTTTTTCTAAAAGTGAATGGTGGTAAAGCCCAAATAATGATTTTTAAATGGTGGTAGAGCCTAAAGATATATGTCTTAAGAGTTCTATTCTAGAACTCTTGGGAATATTCACAATGTGTATCCACAGACCCACCACCCTCAGTAAAATGAGAGACACTGGTCATCAGGTACACGGTATAAATGGGTTTTTGGACTTCGAAAATTAAATGACCAGGTTTACAATTCCATCTTGCAAAAATAAATAAATAAATAAATAAATAAATAAATAAATAAATAAATAAATAAAAATTCCATCTTGCAAACAGCATTTTATTGTACCTAGCAACAGGCACTGTAAAATAGCAATATACAAGAGAAGAGAGATTCTTGGCCAGGCAATCTGCTCTGGAAGGAAGAATGCACAGAAGGTGCTAACCTTTCTTCCTGGGTAGACAATTTTCAACTGATACTTATATTGGAAATCCAAAATAAAGAGTGGCAATCCACCTTTCTAGGCCTGACTTTGCCTTGAGCATTTTGCTCAGTAAAGTAGTAACAGAGGTGGGCAGGGACAGTTCCTGTCCCAGAATGTGACAACTGGAATCAGGATCATTAACAAATGCAGAAAAAGGAGTGAAGGCCCATCCACCTAATTCAGGTCTGCTTTTGGTAGTCAATGCTGCACATAACATCAAAGTGGTAGGAAAATCTTGGGCTGATGAGATGAAAAATGTGATAATCAGCACTGTGTTAATAACACAGAAGGGACTTTGGGTAGTCAGCACTACTCAGAAGTAATGCAAAAAAATGGAGGGGTCCATGTCTGATGGCTGGGACCAAGGAAGGTGCAACTGAGGCATTACAGCAATATAAAGTGGGTAAGGCAATGACAGCAGGGATTGTTAATGTTTTAAGTCCAAGAGAAGGGCCTTACCCAGTAAACATTCCCCAGCAATAATGCAAAAGGGGCAGGGGTTTGGAGGCGGGGGGGACAATCTTATTTCATGGCTGAATACATGAACACTTGAAACTGTGAGAATAGTCCATAAGAAGTGTCCAAGCGTGAGCGTGGGGAAAAGGGAAGATAAAGGGAAGACCAGGACTTATTTGGAATTTTATACATAGGAGCAATACAAAAGGAGAGGTAATATGAGTTACTATTTGACAGACAAGTTTTCGGCATATTACAATGTTTATACTCTATTATGCCATGCAGATGGGAGTGTTTGCCTAATAAGGCCAGGAAGGAAAAACCCATTGCTAATGGCATTGTGCCCATTAACAATCCCAGGGGAAGTTTTGTGTGGTCAGCAACCCCTGTAGTAATGCAAAGGGAGTTTAAGGGAACATTATCCTAAATCTAACAGAAGGGAACATAGATAATCGCCCACTGACAGCCCAAAAGAGAGGGGCCCTAGTACCCTTAAAATATACAAAGGGGGTACATAGGTCCCATCATTGCTAGTGGTGCATATCAACTGTCCAAGAGCTGAGGTCATGACAGCACTCCTCAGCAACAATCCAAAGGCAGTGGTAGGGGCATAGAACATCCTTTCACACTGCACAGATCCACAAACAAATACAAGTATGTATATAAATAATCTTGAGAAGAGCTCATTTATGGTTAACATGCCCCTGGTGCAAAAGTTGTTTGAGTGGATGCAATCCTAGTCCATTAGAAAAGATGGACAATTGCAATTATACACATTAAAGTCCAAAAGAAAGGGCATTAGGTAAATAGCATCTCCTTACTCCAACTCAGACGGTACAGGGGTTCTAGCATAAGGCATTCTTAGCAAACTACATTTACACATGAACTTTTCAAGTGAAAGAGTCTTAAGTAGTGGACACTACCTGCTGAACACGCTAAGAAGTAGGTAGGGTCCTTATTGAGTGCACAAAACAGGAAAAAATCCAATGGCACATATTAACGTCAAAAGAGGACCTTAGTTGATCAACACACTCTGCTGTACTGCAAAGGGTAGGTGAGGCTGTAGGACAACAGATAATTTCAATTATGAATGTTAGCAGTTTGCTAGAAGGAACTTTGGGAGAAAATAGTATTCCCTGCAGCAGTGCAAAGAGGTATGAGTTCTGGAAGTGATAAGGTTGTGGAAAACTACAAACTCTGCACATTAACTATCCAAATGTAAATGTCTTAGCAGTGGGCACCACCTACTGGAAGGCTTAGAAGTAGGGGTGTGGGGATGTCTCCCCATCTAGTGCATAAAAACCCAGACAAATACAATTATGCACATTAATAGGAAAAGTGAGGGGCCAGCAACCCTGGTATATTGCAAAGACATACAACAGGGTAGGATGAACTAAACTCCAATTATGTACATTAATGTTCAAGGGATATGGTATGGTTAATTAAAACCATGTACCTTGTACAAATATAAGGAACTCAAAGTAATGGGCACTCCCTGCTAAAAGGTAAAGGGAGTGGGGAGAGGGGTGTCCTTATTTAGTGTACAAGACCATGTACAAATACAATTAGGCCTAATCACAAGCCATGAAAAAAGGCCTTAGTGACCAGTATCCTTGCTTTATTATAAAAGGGGTCTGACAGTAGTACCTTATTCGATGGAAGGAGCCATGTGCAATTAGGCACATTAATGTCCATGGTGCATAGCTGTGGTCAGTTACAGTTGTGTTCCTTGACTGTTCAAGTGTGTAACAGCCTTGTAGAGGGGCCACTCCCTGCATAATATTAAATAAAGGGAGTATGGAGAGGTGTTCTTCTCTAGTACACAGAAATCCAGACAAATACAATCATGCACCTCAACAGGCCAAGAAATGGGGACCTTATGGGTCAGAATTCTCTGTAATACTTCAAAGGCAGTGTAAAGGGGAAGAATCCTAATGTAATTGTTATCATGCACATTAACTGTTTGAGAAAGGGGCCTTAAATTGACAGTATCCCATGCAGTAAAGCTTAGAGGCTGTGAAGAGTCAGGGACCCAAGTTAACTCAAAGGACAGTGGACAACTGAAACTACACACATCCAGAGTCCCAAGAGAAAGGCTCTAAAGTGATCAGTCACCTCTGCTTCAATAAGTGCAAAGTCCTGAACTAAAAGGCACAGTTATGGACAACTGAATATGTACAAGACAAGGAAGGTTGTGCACATTAACTGTTTTAGTGTATAAAATCTTGAGTAGTAGGTACCTCCTGCTGGAATATCAATAGTATGGGGAGGATCCTTACCTGGTGCACAGATAAGAGCAAATGTAAGTATGCACATTAACAGTTCAAGAGAGTGAATCTTGGCTAGTCGGAAGCCCCTGCAATAATGTAAATGGGGCAAGGAGATGAGATCCTATTCTAACATAAGGGAGCATGGATTACCGTAATTATGCACATTTAAACTGTGTAGGGAAAAAAAATAAACTGTGTAGGAAAAGCAGTCATAGTTGGTCAACACCCCTGACACGGAGAAGGTGTGATGGGGCTGGGATTCTAGTGCAATTGGGCACATTAACTGTCCAACAGAAAGACTTCAGGTGGTCAGTACCCTCTGGTATAGTACTAAGAAGTAAGGATATTAGCTTATCAAGAGGGCATATGCACATCAAGAATCCCAAGAAAAGAACTTTGAGATACCAGCATTCTCTGATGTAATATAAAAAGAGTGGGAAATTAATTTGAAGAGAAGGATTTTGCACACAAATAGTTCCAGAAAAAAGTGAGGTAATTAATACAAAGAGAGTACAAGGAACTTAAATGAAAGACACAGTGTGGTCAATTACCATGGTTCACTTTATCCTAGTACAAAGGTCTTAAATAAAGTGCATCCACTGCTGAATATAAGGGAAATTAGTGAAATCTTATCTAGTGCAGAGAAAAAGGAACAAATGCAATTATGCACTTTAACAATGCACAAAAGGGGGGGGGCTTGGTGTTCAGCATCCCTTACCATAATGCTAACAGGGTGTGAGTGGGATACACCTTTAATAGTCCCAAGTATCTTCTGCGGTAATGCAAAGAGAGTTGGGGGAAATGGAATGAGATCATAGACTAAAAAAGGAACCACTGTTGTAACTCAACACAAAAACTGTCCTAAGTACTTTCCCAAGTAATGTAAAAGGAGTTAGAAGGCATGGGATCCTAGACTAAGAGAAGGGGACCAAACCTGCATTTAAGCATATTCATAGTCCCAAGTACTCTGGGTGATAATCCAAATGAACTTGAAGAGCATGGAATCCCAGACCAGCGGAAAGGACCACACCTGCAAATGGGACCTTTAACAGTCCCAGAAAGTAGAGGGGATGGGATCCTGGACCACAGCTGCAATTAACACCTTAACAGTCCCAAATACTTTCCCAGGTAATGTAGAGGGGGTGGAAAGTCATGGGATCCTAAATTACAAAAGGGACCACAGCTGTAAGTAAGCACTTTAACAATTCCAAGTACCCTGTGCTATAATGCAAAGACAGAGGTACATGGAAAACTATACTAACAAGGGAACCATGGCTAAAATTAAGCAGTTTATCTGTCCCAAATATACCCCCAGATAATGTAAAGGGAGCTGGTGGGCATGATATCCTACAAGACAGAAAGTACCATAGCTGCAGCAGAGCATTTGACAGGTCCAAGTACTCTCTGCTATAATACAAAGAGAGTTGGAGGTATAGGAATCCTAAACTAACAGAAAGGAACACAGCTGTGATTAAGCATATTTCAGTACCAAATCTGCTCCCAGCTAATATAAAGGGAGGAGGTGGTCATGACTAGCAATATGGATCACACCTGTACTTAAGCACATTAACAATACCAAGTACCATCTGCTGTAATACAAAGGGAGTTAGAGGGCATTGGATCCTAGACTAACAGAGGGCACCATAGATGCAAATGAGCACTTAAACAGTCTCAAAAATCCTCCCAGGTAATGTAAAGGGAGTAGAAGGGGATGGGATCCTAAACCAATGAAAGTTACTACACCAGCAATTAAGTATTTTAACATCCCCAAGTACCCACTGCTATAAAGCAGAAGAGTAAGAGGGCATGGGAAATTATAGACACACAAAAGGGACCACAGCTCCAACTGAGCATTTAAACAGTCCCTAATACATCCTTAGGTAATGCAAGGTGAGCTGGAGGATGTGGGATCCTAGGTTAATAAAAGGGATTAGGATTGCAATTAAGCCCATTAAAAGTCCCAAAGATCCTCTGCTGTAATGGAAAAGGAGTTAGAGGGCATGGGATGCTAGACTAACAGAGGGGAGCACAGCTGCAAATGAGCACATTACAGGCCCAAATCTGTTCTTGATAATGCGAAGGGAGTTGGAAGGGACTGGAAACTGGACTGACAGAAGGGACAACTGTAATTAAACACGTTAACATTCCCAAATCTCCCAGTAATGTAAAGGGAGAAGAGAATGAGGTCCTAGACTAACAGATGGGACCATACCTGCAATTAAATATTCTAACACCAAGTACCATCTGTTGTAATTCAAAGAGAACAGGAGGGCATGGGAAACTATACTAACAAGTTGTTCAATTTAGTGGTGCAGCCCCCTCTAACACTCTCAAAAATCCTCCCGGGTAATGTAAAGAAAGTAGGAAGAGATGGGATCCTAGGAATTACAGAAGGTACAAGAGCAGCAATTAAGCATCTTAACAGTCCCAAGGACCCTCTGTTGTAATGTAAATTGAATAGGAGGGCATGGGAAACTATACTAATAGAAGACACAACAGCTGCAATTAAGTGATACAACAGTCTCAAATACACTCCCAGGTAACACAAAGGCAGTTGGAGGGCCTGGGATACTAGGCTAACAGAAGGTACCGTAGCTACAGTTAAGTCTATTAACTGTCCCAACGCCCTCTGCTGTAATATAAAGGGAGTTGGAGAATACTAGGATCCTCTAACAGAACCACAGGTTCTAAAATTAAACACATTAACAGTCCTAAGTAGCCTGTGCTGTGTGTAGGTGTTGGAAGACACAGGACCGCAGACTAACAAAAGGGACCACAGTTGTAAATGAGCACAATTTAGTAGTCCCAAATCCACTCCCAAGTAATGCAAAGTGAGTAGGAAGGGATGGGACCCTCGACTAAGAAAAGGGACCACAGTTGCAACTAAGCACTTTTAACAGTCCCAAAGACAATCCTAGGGAATATAAAGGGAGTTAGAGGATAGGAGATCCTAGACTAACAGAAGGGACCATAGCTGTAATCAAACACCTTAGAGGTCTGAAGTACCCTCTGCTGTGATGCAAAGGAAGTAAGAGGGCGTGGGAAACTAGATTAACAGAAAGGATTGTAACCACAATTAAGCACATTCACAGTCCCAAATGTCCTGTCATAGAATGTAAAGGGAGTAAAAGGGGATTGGCATCCTAGACCACAAAAGGCACCACAGCTACATTTAAGGACCTTTAGGTGCCAAGTATCCCCTGCTGTAATGCATAGGGAGTTGAAGAGGATGGAATCCTACAAACATAAGGGACAGAGCTGCATTTAAGCACATTAACAGTCCCAGGTACACTGTTGTGCTAATGCAAAGTGAATAGAAGGGGATGGGATCCCAGATTAACAGGAGGGATTGTAGCTATAATTAAGTCCCAGGTACCCTCTGCAGAAATGCAAAGGAAGCAGGAGGGAATTGAATCCTAGACTAACAGAAGGTACCATAGCTGCCTTTTAAGGACCTTAAAGATCCCAACTACCCCCTGCTGTAATGCATAGGGAGTTGAAAAGGATGGAATCGTACAGGAACATAAGGTACGGGAGCTGAATTTAAACATATTTACAGTCCCCTGTACCCTCTGCAGTAATGCAAAGCAAGTAAGAGGGGATGGGATCCTAGACAAACAGAAGGGACTTATAGCAGCAATTAGGCACACTAACAATCCGTAGTATCCTCTGCAGCAATGCAAAGTAAGAGAGGATGGGAACATTAACAGAAGGGGCCATAGCTGAATTTGAGCGCCTTTAAAGTCCCAAGTACCCTCTGCAATAATGCAGTTAGGTGGGGACCCGGTCCTAGGTTAACAGAAAAGATATTAAGCACATTAACAATCCCTTGTACCGTCTGTGGTAATGCAAACAGTGTGGAATGGAATGGGATCCTAGACTAACAGAAGGGATTGTAGCAACAATTAGGCACACTAATAGTCCCAAGTATCCTCTGCAGTAATGCAAAGTAGGAGAGGATGGGAACTTAAACAGAAGGGGCCAGAGGTGCATTTAAAGCACTTTAAAGGTCTCAAGTACCCTATATGTAATGCAAAGTAAGTTAGGTGGGGATGGGATCCTAGACTAACAGAAAGCACCATAGCTGAATTTTAGCACATTAAAGGTCTCAATTACCCTCTGCTGTAATGCATAGGGAGTTGGAGTATAAAATCCCTACACTAACATATGGGCTGTAGCTGCATTTAAGCACATTAACAGTCCCATGTGCCGACCATGATCATGTAAAGGGAATAGGTGGGGATGGAATCCTAGTCGAACAGAAGGGACCATAACTACATTTAAGCATACTAATAATCCCTTGCACCCTCGGTGGTAATGCAAACTCTGTAGGAGGGGATGGGATCCTAGACAAACAGAAGGGATTATAGCAGCAATTAGGCACATTAACAGTCCCAAGTATCCTCTGCAATAATGCAAAGCAGGAGAGGATGGGAACATAAACAGAAGGAGACACAGCTGCTTTTAAGCATCTTAAAGATCTCAAGTACCCTCTGCTGTAAGGCAAAGGAAGTTAGGTGGGGATGGGATCCTAGACTATCAGAAGGCACCATAGCTGTATTTAAGCACCTTAAAGGTCCCAAGTACCCTCTGCTGTAATGCATAGCATGTTAGAATGGAATTCTACACTAACACAGGGGATCATAACTGCATTTAAGCACAGTAACAGTCCCAAGTACCCTCTACAATTATGCAAATGGATTAGGGCAGATGGAATCCTAGGTTAACAGGAGAGACCTCAGCTGCCTTTAAGGCACATTAATAGTCCTTTGTACTTTTTGTGGTATTGCAACCCCTGTAGGTTAGAAGATCCTAGACAAATAGAAGGGACTATAGCAGCAATAAGGCACAATTAGCAGTCCCTTGTACCTACTGTGGTCATGGGAACTCAGTAAGAGAACAGGATCCTAAATTAACAAAAGAGATAGTAGTTACATTTAAACACTTAATTGTCCCTTGTACCTTCTGTAACAATGCAAATGGTTTAGAAGAGGATGGGATTATAAACAAACAGAAGGGACTGCAGTGGGAATTAGGCACATTTACAGTCCCAAGTACCTTTGCAATGATGCAAAGGAAGTAGGAGGGGATGGGAAAATCACCTAACAGAAGGGCTATAGCTGCATTTAAGCACCTTTAAAATCCCAAGTACCCTCTGCTGCAATGCATAGGCAGTTGGAGAGGATAGAATCCTACACTAACTTAAGGGACCATGGCTTCATTTAAGCATATTAACAGTCCCGTGTCCGCTCCATGATAATGCAAAGGGAGTAGGTAGGGACGGGATCCTAGTCTAACAAAAGGGACCATAGTTGCATTAGAGCACATTAAGAGTCCCAAGTACCCTCTGCAATAATGCAGAGTTAGGTGGGGACCAGGTCCTAGGTTAACAGAAGAGATCTTAGCTGCATTTAAGCACATTAACAATCCCTTGTACCCTCTGTGGTAATGCACAGTGTGGAACGGAATGGGATCCTAGACTAACAGAAGGGATTGTAGCAAATTTTAGGCACACTAACAGTCCCAAGTATCCTCTACAGTTAATGCAAAGTAGGAGAGGATGGGAACATATACTAACAGAAGGGACCAGAGGTGCATTTAGCACCTTGAAGGTTAAAACTACTGTAATGCATAAGGCATTGGGAAGGATGGAATTCTACATTAACATAAGGGTCTGTGGATGCATTTAAGTACATTAACAGTCCCATGTACCCTCCATGATAATGTAAAGGGAGTATGTGGGGATGGGTTCCTAGTCTAACGGAAGGGACCACTGCTATGATAAGTTCATTGACAGATTCAAGTACCCTCTGCAAAATGCAAAGAAAATTAGGTCGGGATGGGAACCTAAGTTGACAGAAAAAACAACAGCTGCATTTAAGCACCTTACCAGTCCCTTGTACTCTCTTCGGTAATGCAAACCATGCAGGAGAGGATAAGAATCTAGACAAACAGAAAGGACTGTAGTAGCATGTAGGCACATTAACAGTCCCAAGTAGCCTCTGCAGAAATGCAAAGGAAGTAGGAGATGGGAACAGAAACAGAAGGGGCCATATCTGCACTTAAGCACCTTAAAGGTCTCAAGTACCCTCTGCTGAAATGAAAGGAATTAAGAGTGCATGGGGAAACTAGGTTAACAGAAGGGACGAGGGCTGCAAGTAAGCTCATCAACAGTCCCAAATACCATCTGTTCTAAAACAAAGTAAGTCATAGGGCATAGGATCCTAGACTAACAGAAGGGACTGTAACTACAGTTAAGCACATAAACAGTCCCAAATGCCCAGCCATGTAATATAAAAGGAGTAGAAGGAGAATGGGATCCTAGACTAAGTTGGCACCACAGCTACATTTAAACACCTTAAAGGTGGCAAGTACCCTCTGCTATAATGCAGAGGGAGCTATAGAGGATGGAATCCTATATTAACATAAGAAACAGAGCTACATTTAAGCACATTAACAGTTCCACGTACACTGTCATTCTAATGCAAAGTGAATAGAAGGGAAGGGGGTCCCTAGGGAAGGGACCACAGCTAAAATCAAACGTATTAATAGTTCCAAGTAGCCTCTGCTGTGTGTAGGAGTTGGAAGGCAGGGGACCCCAGACTAACAAAAGAGACCACAGTTGCAACCAAGCACTTTTAACAGTCCCAAAAACAATCCTAGGGAATACAAAGGGAGTTGGAGGATAGGAGAATCTAGACTAATAGAAGGGACCATAGCTGTAATCAAACACCTTAGAGGTCTCAAGTAATGCACAGGGAATTATAAAGAATGGAACCGTACAGTGATGTAAGGAACCATAGCTGCCTTAGAGGACATTAACAGTCCCAAGTATCCTTTGCAGTAATGCAAAGGAAGTTAGATAGGAATTGGAACCCAGGTCAAGAGAAGAAGCCATAGCGGCCTTTAAGTACAGTAACAGTCTCTCTTGCCTTCTGTGATAATGCAAATGCTGTAGGAGGGGATGGGATCGCAGACAAACAGAAGGGACTACAGTGGCAAGTGGGCACGTTAACAGTCCTAAGTAGCCTCTGCAGTAATGCAAAGTTAAGAGGGCATGGGAACATTAACAGAAGAGGCCACAGCTGCATTTAAGCACCTTAAAGGTCTCAAGTACCCTCTGCTGTAAGGCAAAGGAAGTAGGAGTGCCTGGGAAACTAGATTAACAGAAGGAACTATAGCTGCAATTAAGCTCATTAATAGTCCCATTGTACCCTTCATGATAATGCAAAGGGAGTAGGTTGGGACAGGATCTAACAGAAGGGACCTGAACTGCAATTATGCACATCAACAGTCCCAGGTACCCTCGAGAATAATGCAAAGAGATTTAGATAGGGAAGGGATCAGAGGAGACCTTAGCTGCCATTTAAGCACATTAACAGTCCCTTGTACTCTGTGTAATTCAAACTCAGTAAGAGGGAGGGGATTGGGATCCTGGACAAACTGAAAGGACTCTGACAGCAATTATGCACGCTACAGTCCCAAGTATCCTCTGTAGAAATGCAAAGGAAGTAGGAGGGGATGGGTTCCCAGACTAACCTAAGGCACCATAGCTGCCTTTGAGGACCTTAAAGATCCCAACTACTCTGCTGTAATGCATAGGGAGTTGAAGAGGATGAAATCCCACACTAACTTAAGGGACAGAGCTGCATTTAAGCACTTTAACGGTCCCATGTACTCTTTCTGCTAATGCAAAATGAGGAGGAGGGGATAGGATCCTAGACTAACAGAAAGAATAATAGCTGCAATTAAGAACATTAACATTTACAAGTATTCAGTGCAGTAATGCAAAGTAAGAGGGGATGGGAACATAGACTAACAGAACTGACCATAACTGCCTTAAGCACCTTAAAAGGCCCAAGCAGCCTCTGCAGTAATCCAAAAGGAGTTAGGTGGGAATGGAATTCTAGGTTAACAATAGGAGACATTGGAGATCACAATTTTGCACATGAACAATTTTAAGATAAGAGCCTTAGGTAATTAACACCTTTTAAGATGTAAAGATAGTGCAGGGTTCCTGATACAAAAAACACAGTCTAATCAATTAACAGTGTATACATACACTGTCCTAAGTGTATAGCTCCTGAGTAGTAAAGGTCCCCTGCTAAATTACAAAGGGAGTGGGTGTGGCTAGTTCACAGACCGTGTGCCAATGCAATTTGAAAATTATCAATTCAAGAGGATACTTGAGTGATCAGCCCACATTATAGTATGCAAATGGGATACAGTGGCCCTTTCAAATGGACAGGACTCTGCACAACTGCAACTGTGTAAATTAACTGTCCAAGAACTGAGTTTCTGAATAATCTGCACTCCCTAACAATATCCCAGAGAGGTTAGAATGAGGTGGGATTCCGTTTTTTATTGCACAGCACCATGGATATATGCAATTATGGACATCAACTGTTTAAGAGAAGTGACCTTGGGTAATCAGAACTCATAAGCTATGGCATAAAGATAAGGTTATATCCCAGATTAACTGGTGGAACCATGGGAAATGAGGATTTTACATATTAATGCAAAGTGGTAAGTAGTCTGTACTACCTACGAGTAATGAAAAGAGCATGAGTGGGTCTTATCTTTTAGGCAGGACCATGAACAATAATGATTGTACTCATTAATATCCCAAAGTAAAGGACTTTGAGGATGAGCACCTCTGCCATAATGCAAAGAAGCTGCAAAGGACTTGTGTAATGAACAGGGATATGGACAATTGGGATTACACTCATTAATAAATCAAGGAACATGGTCCCAGGTAGTTAGCACTTCCTAGTAGCAGTGCCAAGGAGACTGAGGGTCACTAATCACTGGACAAGATAATGTACAATTTAAATCTGGTATTTAATCCCAGAAGCAGGACAAACATGGTAGGGTGCCTTTGTTTACAAAACAAGGCTGATACAACTGGGATGAGCATGTTAACTGTTTAAAGACTCATGTTTTCTGCAGCCACTCCTGAATTCAGCAAAAGGGTTTAGGACTGTGATCTTAGCCAATAGGTGGGATTATGGACAATTAAAATTTCACTCAGTGTAGTGTTCAGGTGATCAGCACAATATATGAAGACTGCCCAGAAAACTGGGGCTGGGGTTACTGCAGCAATGACAGAGGAATGGTTTCTCCTTCCTCAAAGGCAGGGGAGAGATGATGAATAACCAAAATTATGAACAATGGGTGTCTGATATAAAACTCTCAACTAACACTTTCTAACATTAACACAAAGGTACATGGATTGTTTGTTCTAACATGGGATAGTGGACAAATGTAATTGTGTACATTAAAAATGAGGACTCAGGTAGTCAACTCATAAAATCAGCAATGCTAGAGGGAGAGAGGGTATTCAGTCTTATGGATGAGCAATGGATAAATTATTTTTAGCACCAAATCAATGCCAATTGGAATAACTTTACGGGTGGGGGCTGGGGCTGGGGCTGGGGCCGGGGCCGGGGCTGGGGCTGGGGCCGGGGCCGGGGCCGGGGCTGGGGCCGGGGCCGGGGCCGGGGCTGGGGCCGGGGCTGGGGCCGGGGCCGGGGCTGGGGCTGGGGCCGGGGCTGGGGCTAGGACTGGGCAGATGGGGCTAGTACTGGGCAACTAGCGGTTAAGGCTGGGCTGGGGCAGGGCTGGACACAAGGCAGGGGAAGGGGTGGTGCTAGATGTGGGGGCGTTGCTGGGAGCAGGGCTGGGGAGCATCTGGGGACTGTGGAGGCCAGGCACCACGGAAAATTTAAATTGTGGACAGTTGACAATCAGTAATGGGAAGTGCTGGTGCTAGAGGTCGGGGCGGGGGTTGCTGGGAGCAGGGCTGGGGAGGATCCGGGAACTGTGGAGGCCAGGCACCACGGAAAATTTAAATTGTGGGCAGTTGACAATCAGTAATCTTTGACTAGAGGAACAAGACCACAGCAAGTCAAGTTTCCTGATAGAGAAGTTATTAATTAGTGCAGCTTTCAAGATGGGAACAAAGCAAGGCCTGGACTGGAGTGGGCCTTCAAATATTCCTTATTACATTTGATCAAGTTAAAATTTTAATTATTTCTGTGTCCTAAGACTTCAAAAATCCAAAAGGAAGTAGGTTATTAGGTCAATTTGAAAGTTAAAAAATAGTAAAAAGTTTTTAAATGCCAGTTTGACTTTGAATATCTAAAGCCCAAAAAATGTTTAAGCAATTTATAAAGAAGAAATTGAAAACTTTAAGTAATTTTAAGGAACCCAAAAATGAAAACTCATTAAATGTAATTGAATTCTACAAATAAGCTCCTAAATACATTCCCAGAATAGTCACTTAAAGCTTAAAACCAATACTAGCAAACTACATAATCAAACCATGTAAGACTGACACCCAAGAAATAAATATAATCAAAATCCGACCCCAGCATTAGCCATGGGGTAGGTGTTCCTCTTGAGGAAGGTAGAGACTCCTCTTCTGCCACCTGTTGGCCAAGGATCATCGTGATCCATTTTGGTTCTTGCCAGGACTCACCACCAGGTTCACACCTGGCAGGCATGGAGCACTGCCCCTAGCCATATTGCAGAAGAGCAAGGGCGGGGGTGGGGGGGCAGACTAGCCTTAGGCCATGGCACCAATGCAGAGAAATGGGGGTTAAGGTTCAGCCCATAGCCAAATATCCAACACTGCCAGAAGCAACGCTGGAGGGGAGGGAGCAAATTAGAGGGGAGGGAGCAAGTGAGAGGGGAGGGAAGTGGTAAACACAAGTGTCCTTGGAAAGACCTTGGGTACCACCCACTGGGAGAAGACGTACAAACATGGCTCCTCTGCTTCCTCCTGACTGGCTGAATAAAGACGGCTGTGTGGTGCTATGCTAACTCACACAGTCTAATTCCATCCTCCAGTAATTGGCTATGCCCAATTCTACCACCCTTTCTGATTGGGTGGGTCATGCGGCAATCCAACATTGTCCATCCCACCTTTCTCTCACTTTTCGCGGCAAACACGACAATGCCCGCCATCTTTAACAATGCGGCAGGCCCACCTGGTGCAAAGCCCGCCAAGAATGTACCGGGCAAAAATCCCCGCCATGACGTCCACGTGACAAACTGCCATGATATCCAAATGACAAGGTCTGCCATATTGTCCCTGCGGCAAAACCTGTCAGGAAATGCACACGGCAAGACAAAAGCCCGCCATGTTTTACACTGCGGCAAGTACTCCAGCCGCCATCTTTTACTATGTAACAGAATATTTGCACCGCCATGCTGTGCACCAGAACAAAGACACCACCATGATGTGGCCTTCCCGCCACATGAACACTGCGGCAAAATTGGGTCCGCCATTTTGGACACTCTAACAAAGCAGAGAGCCATGCTGAGCAATGCCGCAAACCCAAAACCGCCATTTTGAACCCTGTGCCTAAGTCTTCTCCCTATTATTTTCGACCAGCCTCTTGCAACATGACACAAGACCATACTGTTTTTCTACCTCATGATACCACGGTTCACGCAAAGCTTCTAACAAGCCCCCAAATCAGCTCATTCAAAACATTTAGCTAATGCAACGCATATAACTGCCTCTGCCTGTCCCGTTATCCATATTAGTTCCCTAATTTATAGTTGGCACAAACAACTAGCTCTCAGCCGACCAGCTAAAGTGGCCGCCATCTTTCCTCCCCAGCCTACCTAACCCCTTAGCCTAACTGCAAAGTCATCTCCCAGCCAAAGCCGTAGGTCCACTCACACAACACCAAACGATTAGCAGCATAAATTTGCAGACATTCCAGATAGCTCAACGAACCACAAAAAACAACACTTCCATCCATAAAAGGCCCCGATGGGCAATGAGAAAAAAAAAATCTAAACAGGTATCCACAGCCCCGATGGGCAAGGAAAAAAAATTAAAAGCAGGTATCCGAGGCCCCGATGGGCAAGGGAAAAAAAAAATAAAAGCAGGTATCCGAAGCCCCGATGGGCCAAAAGTAATTTTTTTTAAGCAGGTATCCATTGCCCCGATGGGCCAGGGAGTTGGGGGGGGGGGCACAGCAGGTATCCGAGGCCCCGATGGGCTAAGGGGAAAAAAAAATAAAAGCAGGTATCCGTGGCCCCGATGGGCAAATTTAAAAACAAACAAACAAAAAAAAAGAATTAAAAGGCAGGTATCCACAGCCCCGTTGGGCAATAATAATAATAATAATAAAACCCGGTATCCGCAGCCCCGATGGGCAAAATATAGAAAAAAGAAGGAAAAAGAAAAGCAAACCACGAAAAAACAGAGGCATCAACCAAAAATCATTCCAATGAAAAATTCTTTTAAAATGGAAAATTGCCTAAAAATATCCCAAATACCTGAAAAATAGGGAGGAGGTGTCAAGAAAACACTCGAAGAAAGTTCAGAATTGTTAAGATATTTTATGGAATTTGGGTGAATTTTCTTAAAGAAATACGGCATAAGGGGTGATTGGAGCTGGAAAACGTTCCAGAAAGAACCACACGGGCGAAGACACCCACTGTTAGCGAGCTACCATCTCGGGAAAGGAAGAAATATGGCGGCAGCAGCAAATTGCAGTGCTTTAAGAAGTGAGGGGGAGGGAACCTGAGGGCGGAGGGAGTAGAAGAGGAGTGGCCTAGAAGATTGAAAGCCAGACATCTTTGTGGTTTAACTGGTTCAAAATTTAACCAGTAACAAGAAAAAGGGATATTTCAAGAAAACAGCAACGTTAGAAAGAACACTAGACTGGAAGTAGCCTTCATTGCTTGAGCACAAATTCAATGGGCTTTCAATGGGTTCTTATCTATAGAATAGGGACGTTGAGGAAGTCAAATTAGATAACTAATGCTAAAATTCTCCACAAACAACATAGCAAATGAAAGGGTTTTAGTTTAGTTTGGTTTTGTTTGAAATGGGAAGAAGGAGGAAGTAAGCTTTGATATGTTGATAAAGAATCCCAATACCTCTTTCAGCCAGAAGGTATAACTCCCCCACCACAGCTAGGAAGGGTACTACATTAAGGTTAGAACCCTCTCCAAAGGACTTTCCCTTTCATTATCTAATGAGATAGTGCCCGTTTGTTCCTATGTTTGATAGATAATGAAGCTGTTATATGATATGCATGAGGTCACACACCATGATTTTGAGTCCGTGTATTTTCTACTCCAGCATTCTGCCTTTGTATGGCCCCCGATCATGGAGATGTAGAAGTGCTTTTAAGTCAAACGGTGAGCAAGAGAAAGGAAGGAACAGAAGGTAATTCACAGAATGTCATTTTGGCCACTAAATAATCAAGAAGCTGTACTGTCTGTGATCTGTTTGCAATTTTTAAACCGTGAGTCCTTAATCTTTTAGTATTTTCCTATTTCCTCCATGAATCTGATGACCCCCAACATTGAACCAATCCTAAGGTCACAGAAGTGAAGTTCACTCACTGACAGTAACTGATAGGCAAAAGCTCTTATAAAAGCCAAAATTGCCCCCCAGAAACCTGGCTATTTCAGTGAGAAGATTCAATCTCATAAACTTTCCTATATTATGTATCAGAGAAACAATGGAGAACCAGAGGGAAACAATGAAAACTAAGTATCACACAATGATTCTTAGAAAGAGGATACATTGCCTTCCCACTGGCTGAACTAAAAAGTGTAACTATTAACCCAAATGCTATCAGGTAAGCAATACCCTCCAGTCTCCAGAAAATAATAAAGTATATAAAATTTTCTTCCTCAGGGACACCTGGGTGGCTCAGTGGTTGAGTATCTGCCTTCCGCTCAGGTCATGATCCTGCGGTTTTGGAATTAAGTCCTGCATCGGGCTCTCCACAGGGAGCCTGCTTCTCCCTCTGCCTGTCTCTCTGTCTCTCTCTGTGTCTCTCATGAATAAATAAATAAAATATTTTTTAAAAATTCTTCCTTAAAGGATACATTCCATCTTCTAAGTGCTCTTGGTTCACCCACAAAAAAGCATCTGACATGTTATTCCAAATGAGGGAAATTGTGTTGTACAAGTGCTACCCTTGAGAAGACAATGCTTAACACAAAGAGAATCTATTAACAGAATTTCAGTCTGGAGGATAATTTTCCACAAGAGCCTTCCTGAACACCCAAAAATTAACTGTGGAGCAAAAGCCAACAAACAAGACCTGCTATGCTTTCCAGATTTGGGACAGGAAATGGAATTATAATTCTGAATGTCTTTAAGATTTCACCCTAATTTAAGTTTTCACAAGTTTCTAGTGAAAGAAATAGGAGGAAAAGGAATCCTGTTGTATAAGTTAGTAAATTGAGATTGAGGGATACTGGTTTCTTTGTGTTTGGCTTAAAAGCTAGTGACAGCATGAGGATCCCAGAATAAAGACTTATAGCTTTGGTTGCACTTTAGTGAAATAATACTGTTGATAAAACTGCCTCGTGTATTAGACGTCTCTAGTGAGAATTGTGGAATTTGTGTGGAGTTCTAAATCACTGTAATGAGGGACACCTGGGTGGCTCAGTGACTGAGCCTTTGGCTCAGGGCATGATCCCGGAGTCCTGGGATCGAGTCCCACATTGGGCTCCCCTGGAGAAGCCTGCTTCTTCCTCTGCCTATGTCTCTGCCTCTTTCTCCGTCTCTCATGAATAAATAAATATTTAAACTAAATAAATAAATAAATAAATAAATCACTGTAATGATCATGTTGCATTCCAAAAATAACCATACCTGTAAAAGTCAGTCGCTACAACCACTTTGATATCACTCAGTCATCAGAGAAAAACAATGATTATATAAATACTATTCCCTTAACACGGGGCCTCTCGGCCTGGATTTACCAGTAGGACTTAAAAAGCAAACCAACTATCATCAGATAATGTTTATCAGGTCACCTGAACAAATCTTAAACTCCTTCTTTATAGGCCATGAACTAATAGTATTACCAGGAATCTGACCACCCCTCCCAACATAGAACTTAATGTGTTTCAGCTTATTGTGTCTTTAGCATAAGCTACCAATCATTAGGGTAACGAGGCCTGCCTAATATAGCTCTGTCCAATAGAATATTCTACAATTTTGGTAATGTTCTATACTTTTTAGATCTTGGGTTAAAGAAACTTTTCTTAAAAACAAGATTCAGATCATCAGCTACAAAAGATTGATAAATTTGACTTTTTGAAATTAAAATGTTTTGTTTCACAAAAACACCTTAAAAGGTAAAAGAAAGACTATAAATTGGTTGTCCTGGAGTTCTGCAGCCAGGTTCTAGTTCCTGGAGAGCAGCCAACCTAGCAGTTTACTTCTATTGGGTCTCATAGTAATTTCTTTCATGGGATTGGGTGAAATGTGGCCACCAAAATGGTGACGACATGCTGATTCTCAATGACTGTCAATGACATCAGACACAGGACATTTCCAGGCTCTGGGCTATTCAGATCCACAGCCAACACAAAGAACTGTGGAGGCAAGAAATCTTTATTCTTTTGATACAAATCGGTTCCAAAGAGTCATTGCATTGGAAGTTATAACAGTGTTGCTACCTTTTCTTATAATGGGAAGTATAAAATTAGCCAGGTATGGTGCATTTGACAAAAAAAGGAACTTGAAAAAATGGTTTTGGGACCTGAAAAAGAAGAGGTGGTACATGGCCATTATTAAGAATTTTCACATGAACTGTTTAATAAACAAATCTGCAACTACCTCTTTCTACACATTATTCTAAATCTTCTTTGCTAAATTACTACACCTCACATGGACCCATGAATTTTATAATACATTTTAATTAGTTACATTGAAAGGATTCCTCCAAATTTTTGCCTAAGATCCTGTATGCCTTAGAGAAGCCCTGCTCGCTCCTACCACTTATCACCTTTGGGCTTTAATTATTCCTCCCCCACCCCCACCCTCAGACCACAGTCCTTTACTTCATGCTCTTCCCTTTGCCTTTACTACTACTTGGCTTTTTTCTGTGGCTATACCCTCGCTGTGTCCACACCTTCTACTTTGGGCTCCCAAATGCATGGAGTACACCAGGAATTACATAGGAGGAAGGAATCAAGACCTGTTTCTGAAAGATTCCAATTATTCTACTTTTAGGCTTGTCATTTTGTTAACCTAGAATTCCTCTCCTCAACTAGTTTAAAAAAAAAAAAAAAAGGCAAGAACTACCTGACTTAGCCAGCAGATGGCAGCATGAAATTAACAAAGAACAGCCAGCCAGAAGAAAAGGAGTCAAAGTCTTCAACTAATCTGAACTAAGGTCTGAGTTGAAGGGGGAAACGTTCATACAAGTTCAGTAACAGAAAAAAAGAATGAAAGAAAAATACGCAAACCCCTCTTATTTGAACAGTTCTCCTGAGTGGAAGTTTGTTCTTGGCTTCAAAGCAGTGCCACTGAAAAAGGACTTTCATAAAGCGTTCAGAGTCAAATTAACAGACTGGTGGGGGCCCTGAAAGCCATCATTAATGAAAAGCAGTTAAAGGAACTAGGACATATTATGGACATGAGAATACTTGTGGAAGGGTTCTTTACAATTCATAAGGACCGTCTACAATGGGAGAAAAATGATGAGCTGTGTTGTGTATAGCTTTATATAAATAAGGATGTCTGAATACTCTGAGTTGTCCAGAGATGGAACAAACTACCCCCAAAACTGGTGAGATGCTAATCTCTGAAGGTAGGAAAGCCAATGACGGAATTAGTGGGTATGCTACGAGAAGAATCATCATATAGAAAAGTCGGATCCCGTGCCCTGTAAGGATCTTCTAACTAGCTCAAGATCCTCTATATGGGATCTTACCTTTTTTTTATTTTTGTAAGGTTGTAATAAATAATTACAATTATCACATAATAACAGCTGATCACTGTGATCCCATAGTAATAAGTGATTCTTATGATCAATTGAAGGCCAAAAATTTAGATAACCTAGATAAAATGGACAAATTCCAAGAAACACACAAACTACCAAATTTGCCTCAAGAAGAAATAGTAAATCTAAACAAACTTATACCAAGTGAGGAGATTGAATCAGTAATGAAAAATCTCCCAACAAAGAAAACTACAGGACCAAAGGGCTTCACTGGGTAATCTAACAAAAGTTTGAGAAAAAATCAACATCAACCATTCTCAAACTACTCCAAAAAACAAAAGAATAGGAAACACCTCCTAACTCATTCTATGACACCAAAGCCAGATGAAAGCATCACAAAAAAGAAAGCTACAAACCAATACTGTTTATGTACACAGATGCAGAAATTCTCAGCAAAATAGTAACAAATCAAATCCAGCACCATATAAAACATTTATACACCATGACAAATTGGAATTTATCCAGGAATTTAAGAGTATTTCAACATCTGAATATCATCATCTTAATTTATATAGAAAAAAAACATTTGATAAAATCCAACATTTTATTGACACAAAAACAGTCACAAGCTATAAATAGAAGAGAACTTCCTAAACCTGTTGAAGGGCATTTTTTAAAAAATTAAAAACCCACAGCTAATATCACACTCAATGGTGGAATTCTGAAAGCTTTTCCCCTATGACCAAGAACAAGACAAGAATGCCCATTTTCACCACTGCTTTCAACATTGTCCTGAAGAAGACCTAAAACAAGCAATTGGGCAAGAAAAAAATATACAAGACATCCAAATTGGAAAAGTAGAAGTAAAACAATTTCTATTCATAGATGACTAGATGATATATATATATATATATATATATATATAATCTTAAAGCAATCAAAAATATTATTAGTGCTAATAAATGAATTCAGCAATGGTACAGGATACCAAATCACAGGATACCAAAGACAACTGTCTTTCTCTACATTAGCAATGAATAATTTGAAAAGGAAATTAAGAATATTATGCACAGTAGCCAAAAGATGGAAACAATCCAAATGTCCATCAACTGATGAATGGGTAACAAAATGTGGTATAGCCATACAATGAAATATTATTGAACAATAAAAGGAATAAAGTGCTGAGATATGCTACAAGGTACATGAACTTCAAAAACATTATGCTAATTCAAAGAAGCCACACACAAAAAGATCACATATAGCAACATTCTATTTATATGAAATATCTGGATAATGCAAGTCCAGAGCCAGAAAGGCGATTCATGGTTGCCAGGGCCTGGAGGGAGTGAGGGGAATGGGGAATTGCTCAATGGAAGAGTTTTTTGTTTAAGGTCATGAAAATGTTCTGGAACTAGATATTGGACTTGGTTGCACAGCATTCAAAGGTACTAAATGTCACTGAATTGTACACTTTAAAATGGTTCAAATGGTAAGGTTTACAGTATGTGTATTTTATAACAATTTTAAAAAGAAAATGTTGGCCAAAAATGGGGGAGGTCATGGACATATTGGGGCCCTGGCCTATATTTAAATAGTTTGATTTCCCTAATAGAAGCCCAGCAGCTTCCAGCCATTCCAGCTACCCCAGCTAAGGCACCAAACAAGTGACCAAAACTATCTTGGGTTTTCCAGCCATAGTCAAACACCTGGTTAGAAGAAGCTGCATGAATGACTCCAGACAATACCATATTAATCATAACTGCCCAGTTGAGCCCACCCAACTCACAGAATCATGAGAAATAATGAATTGTTGATGTTTTAATTGTTGATGTGTAGCCCCAGGTGATTTGATAGCACATCAAAGTTTACCTCTCCAGAAAGGATGGGATAGGACGAGACTGCAGCTCACCTCTTTAAAAAGAATTCAACAAATAAGTATAACCTTGAATAAAATAATCCACCAGAAACTGACCTGGTCTCAATTTTGAGTAGCGTACACTATCAGTAGTAAAAGAAGAATGGCCATAGTTGCCAAGCATACTGTTTCTCTCTTATCACCTCTCAGATTAATTCTATTCAAATTAGTATATTCGACTGTTTCACATAGTTTTTTGTTGTTGATGATGGTATCTATCAGTCTAATAGGCCAATAGGCTAGATCAGTGGTTCTCAAAAAGGGATAGGTCCAGCAAACCAGCAGCATCAGAATTATTTCAAGTTGTTTCATTGTGTTAGCTTCCCTTCTCTGCAATGATAACTACCATTGAACATATATTCCATGTAAAAGCTTTAAATATATTATTTGACTTGATGTTTACAAGAGGCATTATGAGTAGTCTTCATCATACAGATGCAGAAATCAATCTCAAAGATATGAGGTGATCTGCTCAGGATCACGCAAACTAGAAATAGAAGGGATTGACATTTGAACCTGATCTGTCTTAATGCCAGAGTCCATGATAGAAGCACTACTTCACATTGTCTCCAAAAATCTATCCTATCCCGTGGGTGCCAACCATACCAAACTGCCACATGAGGCCCTATTGTGGATTCTTAAAGTCAGGAAGGAAAAAGAGACAAAATAAGATCTTAAATTCAGAGCTGCCAACTCCAACTTTTTAAAACCTAATTCTATCTTAACTTGTCTAAGAATACTTCCTAGGAAGCCCAAACCAAAATTAATTTCTGATTTTCTCATACTTCTACAGTTTGTAACATATGACACAATCATCCTAGCTTAACCCCCTGGCCTTTTGAGATTTAGTATTGTAAGCTCTGTATGTCAACTCAAAGTAACAAAACAAGTGTTACATAAAGTTGCTTCAAAAATGGCTTTCATTGGGGTGCCTGGGTGGCTCAGTTATTTAAGCAACTGACTTGATTCCAACTCAGATCATGATCTTAGGGTCCTGGGATCAAGCCCAACATTGGGGTCCAGGCTCAGCGAGGAGTCTGCTGGAGAATTCTCTCTCTCCTTCTGCCTCTCTCCCCCGGTCATACTCTTTTTCTATCTCTGTCTCTATATATCTCTCACTCTCTCAAAAAATAAATAGATCTTCAAAAAATGGCTTTCATCTTCAACAAATGGTATTGGGAAAACTGGACAGTTACATGCAAAGGAATGAAACTGGACTACTTTCTTACCCATACACAAAAATAAATTCGCTGGACACCTGGGTGGCTCAGCAGTTGAGCGTCTGCCCTCAGCTCAGGGTGTGATCCCGGGATCCCAGGATCAAGTCCCACATCAGACTCCCTGCCTGGGGCCTGCTTCTCCCTCTGCCTGTGTCTCTGCTTCTCTCTGTCTGTGTCTCTCATGAATAAATAAATAAAAATCTTTAAAAATTTTTTAAAATAAATTCACAATGGATTAAGACCTAAATGTGAAAAAAAGACCTAAATGTGAGACCTGAAACCATAAAGATTCTAGATGAAGAGTGCTTGGGTGGCTCAGTCAAGTGTTTGGCTCTTGATTTCAGCTCAGGTCGTGATCTCAGGGTAGTGAGATCAAGCCCTGCATCGAGCTCTGTGCTGGGCATGGAGCCTGCTTAAGATTCTCTCTCCCTCTGCTCTCTCCATTTATGCATGTGCTCTTTCTCTAAAATAATAATAATAATAATAATTTTAACATTTAAAAAATAAAAAAGAATACATTTTTTAAAAATCCTAGAGGGGCGCCTGGGTGGCTCAGGTGGTTAAGTGTCTGCCTTCAGCTCAGGTCATGATCTTGAGGTCCTGGAATCAAGCCCCAAGTTGGGCTCCCTGCTCAGCAAGGGAGCCTGCTTCTCCCTCTCCCTCTGCCCCTGCTCCGGTACTCTGTCTCTCACTCACTCTGTTAAATAAATAAATAAAATCTTTTTAAAAAATCCTAGAGGACAGCACAGGCAGTAACCTCTTTGGCATTGGCCATAGCAACATTTATATATATATATGTCTCTTGAGGCAAGGGAAATAAAAGCAAAAATAAACTCTTGGGACTACATCAAAATAAAAAGTTTCTGCACAATGAAGGAATCAATCAATCAAACTTAAAGGCAATCTATCGAATGGGAGAAGGTATTTGCAAATAACATATCTGATAAGGGGTTAGTACCCAAAATATATAAAAAACTAATACAACTCAACACCCAGAAAAAAAGGGAACTCTTGCCAACTGTTGGTGGGAACGTAAATTGGTACAGCCATATGGAAAACAGTATGGAGAGTCCATTAAAAACTAAAAATAGAATTACCATACAATCCTGCAATCTGGATATATATACAAAGGAAATAAAATCTGTTTCTCAAAGAGATATCTGCACTCCCACATTCCCTGCAGCATGATTACACAATAGCCAAGATATAGAAACAACCTAAGTGTCCATCGACAGATGAATGAATCTAAAAAATGTGATTGTATATGTATATATCTGTGAACACACATAACATTTACATGTGCATACACATTATTTAGCCATAAAAAAGAAGGAAATCCTACCATTTTCAATAACATGGATGAACCTGCAGGGCATTGTGGTATGTGGAATAAGTCAGACAGAGAAAGACAAATACTGTATGATGCCACTTATATGTAAAACACGAGAAAGTCAAATTCTTTGAGTACAGTGGCAGTCACCAAGGGCTAGAGTAGGGGAAATGGGGAGATACCAGTCTAAGGGTACAAACTTTCAATTATAAGATGAATATGTTCTGAGGATCTAATATATAGCATTGTGATTATGTCACTATAGTGGACTGAGACTCCACTCTCCTATCTCCTGGGACTCCAGATTTCAGTTCCCCATCCATTTCAAATCCTGTCTTTGGTTAAACATATTTCTAGCATTGGCCTACTAATCACAGGATACTCTAAGTCTCTGAATGATAGTTCAGGTCTAGACCTAGTAGGCAAACCTAAAGAACATTTCCAATGTAGCTTCACTTAAATCTTCTTGTACTCCAAAAGCATGTTTTCTAATTAGTCAAGTGGCTTTAAGCATACATTCCCTGGAAACATGACAAACTCATACTCTCCCATGCATAAATCCTTTTTCATTTTCTTTTTTAAAAAGATTTATTTATTTATTTTTATTTATTTATTTATTTATTTATTTATTTATTTATTTATTATTTACGGAGGGGAGGGGCAGAGGGAGAGAATCTTCAAGCAGACTCCTCGCTGAGCACAGAGCCTGACTTGGGACTCCATCTCAGGACTCATGAGATCATGACTTGAGCTGAAACCAAGAGTTGGAGTCTTAACCAACTGAGCCACCCAGGCATCCCTCCATTTTCAAAATAAGCAAAACTAAAACCATTTGCAAGCCTTAAAAACAGCTACACATTATTCAAACCTTATGCACCTTTCCTTGGCAACTTACTTCCTGCCCCACCTTTTTACTGCTCTTTAGTATCATTCATTAAACACATAATTGTTGCAAAAGTAGCTCTTCTGCTCAGAATTGAGTGGAAATAAGAGTTAAATGAGTTTGGGGTGCCTGGATGACTCAGTTGGTTAAACATCTGGCTCTTGGTTTTGGCTCAGGTAGTGATCTCCATCAGGGTTGTGAAATCAATGCCCAGTTTAGGCTCTGCATTCAGGGTGGAGTCTCTCTCTTGGAATTCTCTCTCTCCCTCTCCCTCTGCCCCTCACCACCTGCTCACGTTTTCTCTCTCTCAAATAAATAAATAAATAAAATCTTTTTCAAAGAGTTAAATGAGTTTCTCATGTCAAAATTTTTTGAGATTATTATAGATTGACTGACATGCAGTTGTAAGACCTAATACAGAGACACCATGTGTCATTTACTCAGTTTCACCCAATGGTAAAATCTTGCAAAGCTTGATAAAATATTATAACCAGAAAATGATGCCGACATAGCCAAAATACAAAACATTTCTGTCCCTTGAAGAATGGCTCCTGTTGTCCTTTTCTATCCACAGCCATTTTCTTGTCCTACCCTCTCCACACACATCCTGAGCCCTGGCAATCACTAATCTATTCTCCATTTCTATAATTTTGGCATTTTAAGAATGTTATATAAATGGAATCATACAGTGTAACTTTTGGGGATTGGGTCTTTTGCTCAGCATAATTCAATGGAAATCCACCCAAGTTGTCATATGTATCAATAGTTCATTCTTATCGCTTAATAGTGTTTCATGTTATGGATGTGTCACAATTTGTTTAACCATTCACCTGCAGAAATACATCTGAATTGTTTTCAATTTTTGGCTATTATGAATAAGGATGTTATGAACATTCATTTACAGGGTTTTTATGTAACCACAAGTTTTTATTTCTCTGGGATAAATGCCCAAGAATGGATTTGCTAGGTCATATGATAGTGCATGTTTAGTCTATAAGCTGCCAAAGTGTTTTCCAGAGTGATTTACTATTTTACATTCCAGCTGCAATATATAAGTGATCCAATTTCCCTGGCCTTTCACAAGCATCTACTGTAGTCACTAGTTTTCATTTTAAGCATGTTAGTAGATGTATAATGATATTTTATTGTAGTTTAACTTGTATCTCACAATTGGCTAATAATGTTAAACATCTTCACATAGACTTATTTGCCATCTGTATAGGCACCACAGTGAAATGTCTTATCACATTTTGGTGTCAAATATATGAATTCTTTGCCCTAAGATCCAAGGATTTTCCTCTATATTTTTCTGAAAATCATATAGTTCTGCATTTTGCACTTAATTTTGTGATTCATTTTGAGTTAAATGTTAAAAGATATGAGACTCAAGCAAAGGTTCATTTTGCTTATTTATGTCCAATTTATGTCCAATTGTTCCACCATCATGTATTTAAAAGGTTTTCCTTGGGGCAACTAGGTGGTACAGTCAGATGACTCTTGGTTCTGGCTCAAGTCTTGATCTCAGGGTCATGAGATCCTGCTTCGGGATTCATGCTCAACTTGGAGTCTGATTGAAATTCTCTCCCCCTCTCCCTCTGCCCCTCCGACTCATGCATGTGTGCACTTTCTCTCTCTCTCTCTCTCTCTCTCTCTCACTCTCTCTCTCTCTCTCAAATAAGTAAACCTTTAAAAAAAATTTTTAGGGACACCAAGGTGGCTCAGATGGTTGAGTGTCTGGCTTTGGCTCAGGTCATGACCTCCAGGTCCTGGGATCAAGCCCCAAGTCAGGCTCCTTGCTCAGCAGATGAGTCTGCTTCTCCCTCTCCCTCTGCCCCTCCCTCTGCTTGTGTTCTCACACTCTCTCAAATAAATGAATAAAATATTTTAAAAATAAAAATTTAAAAAGTTTTTAAAAAGATTATCCTCACCCCATTGAATTGCTTTTCCAAATTCAACAAAAACCAATTGTACATATTTGTGTGTGTCTATTTCTGGGTTCTCTATTCTCTTCCACTTATCTATGTGGCTATATCTCTTCCAATACCATGTTGTTCTGATTACACTAGATAGGTAGTAGGCCTGTATCAGATAGAATAATTATTTGTAATCTATTTTTTCTCAGATTGTTTCAGATATTCTAGTCCTCTGTGAAACGTGTGATTTGCTTCACTCTTCCCATATAAATTTTAGAAGTCTTTCTGTGTCTATAAAATGAGCTGTGATGTTGATAGCAATGTTATTAAACTCATAGATCAGTTAGGGAAGCTTGACATAGTTACTGTGTTGAATTTTCCAATTCATGTACATGGTTAGTCTTTCCAATTATTTATGTCTTCTTTGCTTTGTTTCATCAATACTTAATATTCAGCATACAAATCCTATATGTGTTTAATTAAGTTTATACCTAAGTATTATTTATTTTCTTTGCGGTGTTTATAAATGCTATAGCATTTTAAATTTAGTTTCTACGTAATTACTGTCAGAATATCAACTGTCAGAAATTCAGTTGATATTTGTATGTTGATTGTGTAGCCTGATGCATTGCTGAACTCATTCATTCTATGAGACTTTTTGTAGATCCCTCTGAATTCTCACATAAACAATCATGTCTTCTGGAAAAAGAGACAGTTTTATTTCTTTCTTTTAAATTAGAATGCCTTTTATTTATTTTTCTGTCCTTACTGCAGTGGCTTGAACTTCCAGTAATATATCAGAGTGATAAGAGCAAACATCGTTTCCTTTCTCCCATTCTTAGGGGGAAATATTCAATCTTTCACCATTAAGTATAATGTTATCTATTGGTATTTTTAAATGCTTTCTATCAAGTTGAGAAATTTCCTCTCTATTCCTCATTTTCTGAAAAACTTTATTAGAAATTGGTGATGGACTTTATTCTGAAGGTGTTGGAAAGGTATAGAAAAGTATTTTTTATCAACAGATTTCAGCACTTAGGGTGAATTTCTGACAGTTAAGATGGACGGATTATATCCAATAATGGGTCAATATTCAAAATATACAAAGAACTTATGGCAACTCAAAATCAAAAAGAACCCAAATAATCCAATTAAAAATGGAAAGAAGACATGAACAGACATCTCTGCAAAGAAGACATACAGATGGCCAACAGACACATGAAAAGATGCTCAACATCACTCATCATCAGTGACATGCAAATCAAAACCACAATGCAATATGACCTCACACCTGTCAGAACAACTAAAATCAAAAATAAAAGAAACAACAAGTGTTGGAAGGATGTGGAGAAAAAGGAACCCTCATGTACTGTTGTAGGAATGCAAATTGGTGCAGCCATTATGGAAAACAGTATGGAGGATTCTCAAAAAACTAAAAATGGAATTAACCATATGATCCAGAATTCCATTACTGGATATTTACCCAAAGAAAACAAAAACACTAATTTGAAAAGATATATGCACCCCTATATTTATTGCAGTATTATTTACAATAGCCAATTTAAGGAAGCAACTCAAGTGTCCATTGATAGATGGATGGGAAAATAAGATATGTCAAACACACACACACACACACACACACACACAGGAATATTACTTAGCCACGAAAAAGAATGAAATCTTGTCATTTGCATCAACATGGATGGATCTAGAGGGTATAATGCTAAGTGAAATAAGTTGGTCAGAGAAAGACAAGTGCCATATGATTTTGTTCACATGTGGAATTGAAGAAATAAAACAAACAGACAAAGAAAAAAGACAAACAAAAAAACAGACTCTTAAATATAATGAACAAACTAGTGGTTGCCAGAGAAGTGGGTGAGAGGATGGATGAAATAGGTGAAGGGGATTGAAGGTATACTTATGATTAACACTGAATAATGTATGGAATTGTTGAATCACTATATTGTACACTTGAAACTGATATAACACTATGTATTAATTATACTGGAATTTAAAAAAATAAGTGAAAAGATATATATTTTTTAAATATGGACTGATTGGAACAGACCAAGTAGGGAGTTGCTAACTTTTCTTGTGGTCATCCTCTCCTGCCTAGTCCTACACTTAATATCCTTATTCAGATCATAGATTAATGAGGAGAGCTCAGGAAGTTAAAATCTGACAGAGAGGAGAAGGTAATAAGCACCCCCTAGGAAGGGAAATAGCCATTTCTAAGCCTGCCTGCAAAAGTACAAGATCCTTTGTCCACAGAAGGCATTCATGACTGGATCTTAGGAGCTTATCTCCTAATTCAGTAGCAGCAGTCTGAGATAACAGATCAGACACTTGGTGGAAAAAGCCATGAACATACTAGAACCTCAAGTTACAGATCAGCTGGGAAGACAGTCTACAAAATTAGCTATAATGTTATACAAAAAAGAAATAAATTCTTCCTTCCTGGTACCTGGGTGACTCAGTGGTTCAGCATCTGCCTTTGGCTAAGGTCCTGATCACAGGGTCCTGGGATCGAGTCCCACATAAGGCTCCCACAGGTAATCTGCTTCTTCCTCTGCCTATGTCTCTGCCTCTTCTGTGTGTCTGTCATGAATAAATAAGTTAAATCTTTAAAAAGAGAGAGAGAGAGAGAGAAATTCTTCCTTCCCTTTTTTAGGGGGGAAATCTTCCCTTCCCTCATGCCATTTTGTGCTCTAGCATACTGTTCAACCCATCCAATGTCCCATGTTCCAGAACCTTTCAGTTATTTCTTCAGTCCCAACTCCTCTATTAAATTGTATCCACCCTTTCTCCAGTTAACTCAGATAATTTGAAAAGAGCTAAGATTTTGATGACTAATTGTGAGTTAATAAGTTTGTCTACCACTCTCAGATAACATTTTGCATTTTGTAACTTTTTTATGTAAATTAAGCTCTACACTCAACATGGGGCTCAAACTCATGCCTCTGAGATCAAGAGTCACATACTCTACTGAGCCAGGCAGGCATCCCCCAAATGTTTGCATTTTGGCAAAATCTGATTGAGGTGGAATTCCAAATATAGGTGTTGTATATGTGGTTGCCTATTCTTCCCAAATGCAGGACTGACCTTGTGATACAGGATGGTATACCACGTCCACCTGGTTCTGGGAATCATATTGAAGTCAGATAACTCTTCACTGACTTGCTATAACCAGTGGAGGGATTGATTGGATCACAGAAAGGACCAAAGCTAGACTGTTAACTTGATGTTTGACTTAAGTGCACAGACACTTTCATTTCTGGGCCTCTCTGTGGTGTTCCCTGACCATTGAGCCACACAGGCAGCAGTGTTCTGGACTTACCTCTCTCTTCAGTTTCAGGAAAGATTCTTCATACATTAGCTTTATATGATAATAGAGTGGAAGGCTTTGTCCTCTACTACATGTATTTCAGGCAGGCACCAGGGCTTTCTAGGCTGCTCTGTTCCACTTCTATACTCCCATTGTAGACAGGCTCAGCCTTCATCACAACTCTCGTCTCCAACTACCCAACATACAAGGTCAAAACTGGAAGGTATTTTAATGATTACTGAATAAACTTTTTCCTTTCACAGATGGGGAAACTGAAGCCAACACAGGAGCAATGGCCTTCCCAGGGTCATGTAGCACATTCTAGCAAAGATGGAACAGTGGTTTTCCTATTTCCCCTTACACTTTCTTCTTTCCTGCCTGCATTTCTGTGTGGTAGTGAGAAAATTCATGTTTCTTTTGCCTCTAGCCCTCTGCCCTCATTCTAGTTTTCAGGACCCTAGGCTCTAATGCATTTATTAACTAGCCCTAGATCAGGTTCCCTCTTCTATGCAAATACTCTTCTTCCTTACCCTCTTCTCACCCTTATATATTCTACTCACTTAGCTCATGCCAAAGACTACAGTTTCTGTCACCTATCTGAGCTGGACAAAGTTTTATGGTCATGACTCTGGGAGCTTTAGAGCCTCTCCAATGACCAACCCCATGAATAAGACAGGGCTTGGAGGATGCCTGGGAGGCTCAGCAATTGAGTGTTTGCCTTCAGCTCAGGGCGTGATCCCTGGCCCAGAGATCGAGTTCTGCATTTGGCTCCCTGCAAGGAGCCTGCTTCTCCCTCTGTCTCTGCCTCTCTTTCTGGGTCTCTCATGAACAAATAAATAAAAATCTTTAAAAAAAGACAGGCTTTGGGGTTCTGAGTTTCCAGCTTATGCTCTTTCTGCCTTTTTTACTTATCACACTCACTTTTCACATATATGTGCTTTCTACTTCAGCCAAACTTTGCACCTTCCTATTTCTATGCTTTTACATGAAAAGTACACATTTTAATATAAAGTCCAATCCAAGTCTTACTTCTCCTTGTAGCATTATCTAATGATCACATCATGAGAAATTGTTTCCTTCAATCAACTCTTCTAGCATTTTATTTATTTTTTTTAAGATTTGATTATCAGTGGCGAGTCTGCTTCAGGATTCTCTCTCCCTCTGCTCCTCCCCCACTCTCAAATAAAGAAATAGAATTTTTTAAAATTTAAAAAATAAAAGTATTTCTAGAGTGCTTATAGTGCTGTATCTTTGAAAGCAGGGGACATGGCTTATTCATATTTGAATGTATCCTTGGCTCTAGTCCCAGTGGCTGGCACAGAGTAAGAACTCTTTAATAAAGAAATGGTTCCCAAACTTGAGTTCCTGTGGCCACTGTCTGAACTCATTCTGTGTGCTCATGTCTGTACTGACAGCATTGTTGCTGAGGGGCCTGACAGGCCTAGCCTGGAGGCTCCTGGTACCGTGCCTAGATCCATTCCACTGGCCATGGGAGCAGCTCAGGACCATTGGGCTCACCTCCTGCTTCCTATGTTTTCTCTTGCCATTGGTCTGGGTCCTGTCACATTTGGAGAGCTACAAGAAGTGGGAGTGAAGGGGGCTGTCCTGTCTCTTGCCCTGTGACCTGAGCACCCTTGGCCTATCTTGATCATGTTTGCTGCATTCTTGGCTGGCCTTCCCTAGATCATGTCCTTCAATTACAATGATCTCTTCTGCAATCATAACCTCTTGATTTCTCCATGGTGACATCCTGGAACTACATATATTGGTTTACAAGGCCCTGCTTGGTAGGTCCTCCACGTAATAATAAAATCTATTTAAATCTGAAAAAATAAACAAGTAGACCCTATTCAGCATCTTTCCCTTCTTATTTCTTATCAGGAATGAAATTTGTATGAGTTTCCATAAAAATAGCATTTCTGTTAGACTGACAGCCTCACTAAAATAGTGGTGAAGCTATAATGTATTTTATTGAAAAACAAGATATATTTGTCATTTAATGGTTCCTCTTCTCGCATTCACTTATTTAGGAAAACATCAAAATTTAAGAGCCAAATATTACCCTTCATAAATGCATACATAAACACACATTTACAGAAATTTAGCTGTTACCACACTAAAAAATGATATCAATATTCTGCCTTGCACCTAGCTGTCTTCTTCACTTTATTATGCATATCCCAGGGAACCTAAACTCGGAGGAATGGTAGGTAGGAGAAAAACAGCTAAGAACATTGCTAGGGATTTACCCCAAAGATACAGATGCAGTGAAACGCCAGGACACCTGCGCCCCAATGTTTATAGCAGCAATGTCCACAATAGCCAAACTGTGGAGGGAGCCTTGGTGTCCATCAAAAGATGAATGGATAAAGAAGATATGGGATATATATACAATGGAATATTACCCAGCCATTGGAAATGACAAATACCCACCATTTGCTTCTACGTGGATGGAACTGGAGGGTATTATGCTGAGTGAAGTAAGTCAATCGGAGAAGGACAAATATTGTATGGTCTCATTCATTTGGGGAATATAAAAAATAGTGAAAGGGAATAAAGGAGAGAAAATGAGTGGGAAATATCAGTGAGGGTGACAGACCATGAGAGACTCCTAACTCTGGGAAACGAACAAGGGGTGGTGGAAGAGGGGATGGGGTGACTGGGTGACGGGCAGTGAGGGGGGCACTTGACGGGATGAGCACTGGGTGTTATACTATATGTTGACAAATCGAACTCCAATAAAATAATATACAAAAAAATTTGAAAAATTTAAAAAAGAAACAGAAGCAAGAAAACACAACAGGGGTTTGGGGGGGGGATGGGGAAAATAAGACTTCAGAACAACTAGACTATGATGCTGTGTTGTTTACCAGTTTTGGGAAGGAGACCCTTGGGATCATTTGAGGAAAGGAAGAGGTGAACTCAAATGAAATCTCAGAAGTAAGGTCATACCTTTGATTTTAGAAATAGATGAATAATTTGGAAAAGAGAAAAGAAGCCTTAAAGAGCAACTGCAAGTGGGGTATTCCTTAAAGTACTGAGAAACAGTGAAAATTTCAGGGGACCTAATTCTACCTTTTCCAAGCTAAGGGACGGTGTAATCTGATGGAAAGGCATCAGAATGTATGAAGGGATGGATCTTCTCAGAAGGTTTCTGCTTCCATAAGAAATAACCAATAAGAACAGAAACCACAAACTTAGAATCGAGAAGTTTTAGTAGCAGAGGAAGAGAAAGAAAAATCCTCCATTTCTCAGTTCACCATTTCTGACTCTTCAGGTATAGATAACAAATGCCTTGCTCTTAGAGGTCAGACCCTGTGTGTATATCGGTAGATTTGGGGTGAGAAAGGAGCCTCCTCCTGTGTTTTCCCCATGTCTCCCTTGCTGCTCTCCACCCACCTCCCACTGACCCAAGCATTGTTGATGACCTTGTCAACCACTCCAAATATACTTGTGGTGCACCTCCTGACATAGCTTCTAGAAATTATCAAACATACTCCCTGCCAGAGATCTTGGAGTAAATACTATCCAGGTCACTGGGAAGCTACGAAATCCCTTCTGGTGATACCTCATGGTTCCACAGCATGTCACTCCTGTTGGCTACCAGCACTATAGGGATGTTGGGGCTCAGGTTGATCAAGTGACTATTCTAGAACAGGAGGTCCATGAGGTCATAGTTCGTGATAGAGTAGATACAGACAAAGCCATCAACCCAGGAGAGGGAACAGCCAATTTGCTCAGGGAAGATGACAATATTACTGTTCTTCTTTATATATAAATGAAGGTAAAGGAGAGAAGCAAAATGAAATATGGTTGGGCTCCGGAGAGATGCCCCTGGAGCAGCATGGTTCTGGCTAGAGCTCTTATAGGCAAATTTGTATAGATACCTGAGTTGGAATTGTAGAATTGAAGGTATAGGCATCCTGGGTAGGAATAGTGGGGAGGAGAATATCTAAGACAAAGTTGAGTTTAACCTTACTGCATTAAAGAAGAAAAATACCTAACAGGTCCATATCACATGTTCTTGCCTACTCTCCGCCTCAAAATTCCTTGGCTGAGGGGTTTAGAGGTAGTTACTAGTCTGAACAAACACTAAACAGCTTCCTCTCTGGAAAGTTTTGGCTACATTTACAAATGAAATATTTTCCACCACTAATTGTATGATCAAATTTATATCACTTTGGAAGTTTCTGAGAAAAATCCCAAGTAGAAATGTCTAATCAAAAACTGTAGACTCAGGGCACCTAGGTGGCTCAGTCATTTGGGCATCTGACTCTTGGTTTTGGCTAGGGTTATGATCTCAGGGTCATGGGTTTGAGCCCTGCATCAAGCTCTGCACTCATCAAAGAGTCTGCTTGAGATTCTCTCTCTCTCTCCCTGCCACTCCCGCTAACTCACACACTCTCTCTCTAAAATAAATATTTTTAAAATACCCTGAAGACTCATCTACTTATTTTCTCTTGTTTTGCTTCTTGAGAAAACTTCTGAATAGAGATTTATTCATGAGTGTGCCATTGAACACTTCTGAATTCTGGGATGCCAACCATTAAACTCTATCTCTGTCTGTCCCTCTCTCTCTCTCTCTCTCATACACATACACAGACACACAGACATACAGACACACACACATTCTGAGCTACAGTCACTCAAATGTGTAGCACTTGGCTCTGGGACTAAAACTTTAGAGCTACTCTCTCAAAACTTCCCCCTCCTTGCTCCCTACTTCTGCCTCTATTCTTGGACATTTATTTCAGCACTTGCTCCTATCATTCTAACCCTTCTAACTTTCCACACCTGCACCCATAGTCACCTACTTCTCATTCTCACTCACTCCTCTTTTATTCCTCATTTTTTCTCATCCCTACTTCCCCCATTAGAAAATCCCAAATCTCTAGCCCTATGTGCGAGCTGACTTGAATAGCCATTGTTCTGCTCACCAGAAAAAGATCAATCTGAGAAAAAGAAAGACAAACATATTCCAAACTCGTTCTCATTTTCTTCTATTTTCTCTCCATTTAGGAGTGGCATTATTTGTGGGGTACCTGGGTGGCTCAGTCGGTTAAGCATTGGCCTTTGGCTCAGGTCATGATCCCAGGGTCCTGGGATCAAGTCCCACATTGGGCTCCCTGCTTATTGGGGACTCTGCTTCTCCCTCTGTTTCTACCGCTCCTCCCTGTTCATGCATTCTCTCTCTCTTTCTCTCTCTCTCTCTCTCTCTCAAATAAATAAACAAAATCCTTTTTTTAAAAAAAGAAGTGGCATTATTTGCTAAAATCAGGTTGTGGCATCAAACACTAAGGAACAATCAAGTCTTTTGGTGAAAAATATGACCTACCTACTCAAGCTAAATGAAGAAATAGCTGAAGATACAGAAATCAAAGATAGTTGGGCAGCCTGGGTGGCTCAGCGGTTTAGGGCCGCCTTTGGCCCAGGGCCTGATCCTGGAGTACAGGGATCGAGTCCCACGTTGGGCTCCCTGCATGGAGCCTGCTTCTCCCTCTGCCTGTGTCTCTGCCCTCCACCCCCCCTCTCTGTGTGTCTCATGAATAAATAAATAAAATCTTTTAAAAAAATCAAAGATAGTTGAACACTCAGACATGCATCTCGATCTTTCTTGGTTAATGACAAATGGGTAAAACCTCTAATGAGTAAATTAGGAGGTAAACCTGGAGAGAAGTGTGAAGTGAATTGGGATTCAATAGAAATTGTAATTTCATTATGTCTGTGAACAGTATACTGAAACTCTTGGAGCTTATTTTGTCTTTTTTTAAAGTGAAGTGCACCATTTTATACTTTGTGGGACAGGCATAAAGGGTAAACAATGACAAGACAGGCATAAAGGGTAAACAATGGCAAGGAGGTTTCAAACAGGAAATATTTTTTGCTCCCTATCTAGAATCTCTGGCTTTTCCTGCTCAGTTCTTAGCCTTAATATTGAGGTATCTGGGCCTCCATAGGTGGCTTTCAACTCACTATCATACTTATTGTAGTTTTATAACCAATTGTTCTTCCAAGAGTATGTCCATCAAATCCCTTGGGAATCAAGCCATAGGAAGTTATATAGGGCAGAGTCCTCCTCCCAGGTTGTGGCTGGAAAGCCCATCTCCTTCTTTATACTGAGAAATTGGGACCTTGACAAACAAATGAGTTTTGCTGGAGCCAGTGTGACATACATAGAAGTAAATCAATGAGGAAACTGGTAAAAATTGTTCTTACATTGAAAGACATAAATGGGGGTAACTTGGACCTGGAGATAGATCTGTTCTTCCACCTATGGAAAGTAAATGGAGATATAAGGCACCTAATCAACAAAACAGAGGTCAAGACTCACTGTGTTGTAGTAGAAAACATAGATCAGGGAATCAGGAGCCATTTGCAGTTCTACAACTTGCTGTGTAACTTTGGACAAATCCTGTCCACATTATGGAACTCAGTTTCCTAGATAAGAATTGAGAGAACCGGATATATGATCTCTAAAAGTTTTCAGATAGAAATACCTGTCTACGTGGGAAAATGGTCCACATTCCATTCATTAATAGCCAGGAAATGGGTCAGGTTTTAAATGTCAGGTAAATAAATGAGATGGGAGTGGACAAGGCACTTGAGAGATATGCGTGTCTCAGGAAAGGAGAGATGCTAGGATTCAGCTTCACCTGCTATCTAATTTTTCTGAGACTCACTTCTCCCTCCCTACCCAGTGCCACTAGCACTCACCTTTTGGTCTAGTCTTAGAGGTGGACACCTGGCTATCCACTGGAGATGTAAGGCCTAGGCTGCTACTTCTCAAAATGGTATCCAGATAATTGGGATCTCCATGGATCTGTCATAGAAAATTCAGTGGATCTTGGTGGTATAATCAGCCCAGAATCAAGGTCCAAGGAAGGAAAGCTTCATAAGGGAGAGGGTTGGCTGAGCCTGGCTGCAGTGAGTCTACCACTCACTGCCCTTGGAGATTCAAGTACAGCACCTTTCTTTCGCTTGGCAATGCTTCTTCTACCAGCTTGCTATGGTACCAACCTAGAAAATCTTAGAAAAATAACTCTTGGAGCCATTTAATCACTTCCTAGAAAAATGGCATAAGTCATAGAGTGCCAAGAAAGCAATGCTATGTATAACTTAAGATTCTTTCCCATAAGCACATACATTATATTTTAATATACATATGTGTACACATTAGACACATATTCACATACAGATAAAAACACATACAGAGGAGGAAAGAATGTGTATGTGTGTGTTTTCTGTGCCTTTCCCAGATAGCCCACTCAGACTAAAAAAGAAAACTTTTGCCTTACCTCATTCTTACTCTCTCAGGGGATTTTTAAAAGATTTTTTATGTACTTATTTGATAGAGATAGAGAGCGAGAGAGAGCGCGAGCAGGAGGAGGTGCAGAGGCAGAAGGAGAAGAGGCTCCCTGCTTCAACACCCAGTGAGCCTCCATCCCAAGACTCCAGGATCATGACCTGAGCTGAAGGCAGACACTCATCTGACTGAGCCACCCAGGCACCCTCTCAGGGGATTTTCTCCTCTAACTCCACATCATTAAATGGATTTTCTAGGGAGGCAGGCCCATGGGGATCTGGGGAGAGTGCCTCTCTGCTAGAAGATATAAACCTGAATGCTTCACCTCTTTTGATGTTTCGGCTTTGTGTGAAGAACAGACACAAAGGCTAGAGAGAAAGAAGAATAAAGTACAGGAATTTCAGGATGGGGAGGGGAAAAGGGTAGAAGAGGAATTAAAGGAAGTTTATAAAAACTTTTCCACAAGGCATTTGTTCCCTGCTTTTTGAGGAGAGTAATGTTGAGAAGATCCTCAGGAGCTACACTCACTAGTATTAGCCTCATGTTTTCCAATAAAATGATCAGTGAGAAAGCTGTGCACCAGAGCTGTACAGCAAGGCAAAGACAACACCTTATACTACCTTATCCTCCTCTTGACTTCCCTCTGTAGAAGCCCTTGGAGAAAAGTCCGTTTCTTTGGTTGAAAGATTGACTTATTTGATGGTGAATAGATCTTTGTTCCATCCCAAGGCAGGCAAATCTTGAAGAATGGTGATTTTCCTAAACAGTTCTTAGCCAAGCCCCAGGAGAGAACAGAAGCAATAGGAAAAGTAGGGAAAGTACCAACCCCCTCTCATGTGAGTTTCTGCACAAATAATCTACCCATAGGCTCTGGGACTTCATCACCCACTTCAACCTGATTGGTGCCATCCTTCTCAGTAAAATTCCTTTGCCTTCCCCCCAAAAAGCTCCCCCCATCAGCCAAGCCTCTTAGTTGTTCATTGTGTGGTGAGGAGAGGTGACCCCAGGGATTCCATTGCCCTTTATCCTCCTACCCCAAATACACATATTTACAGGATGGTCTCTACCTGGCTTCCCCCGGCACCACAATCTTCATGCTTTTTTGGGTGGGGAAACCAGGATGCGATACTCTACAACAGCCATTGGGTGAAAGTTGGTAGAAAACTAAGAAATGGCTGAGGTGGATATGGGCCACCATGACTGCGAGGTCAAAGGCCAAAGATTTCTTAGAGATCTTCAGTATTGCCACTACCATTTCTTTCTTCAAGTGTCACTTCTTCACTTTAACTTTCTGTATCCAATCTCTCTCTCCTGCTTGCAGCAGAAGGGAATCAAGGAGGTATTGATGGGTCTTCTGCAAGAGTAGCCCTCTTCTCTGACTGATGGCAAAGTTGCAAAGAAAAAATATTTTTATCCAGTGAAAGCTGACTTCTCTAAGTCCAAGCCAACCCAAAGTTAAGTTGGGTTGTTCTCAAGACCAGAGAGGGAATGCTGGCATGAGTAAAAAAATAAACTATCAGTACTCCATCTTCCTCACCCCAAGTTTAAATATAGAATGTCTCAGTTGAAAGGCAATTAGGGATCCGAACTTAAATCCTTTATTTGTATAGTTAAAGAAACTGATGCTTGAGGCACGTGGGTAGCTCAGTCAGTTAAGCATCTGCCTTTGGCTCAGGTCATGATCCCAGGGTCCTGGGATGGAACTCCACATCGTGTTCCCTGCTCCTCAGGAAGCCTGCTACTCCCTCTGCCTGCCACTCCTCCTGCTTGTACTCTCTCTGTCAAATAAATAAATAAAATCTCAAAAAAAAATGAGACTCAAAGACTTACTTGCTGGGCAGGCATTTCAAGATGGGGCACTTGGGAATAGGCATGTGGAAAGTCAGGGTCAGAGCTGGGGCAAAAATTCAGGTTTCCAGTTTTCCTATCCACTATGGTCCTCATTGCCACTGTTGGGCTACTTTCTTTAAGTGAAAATTTTGCAGAATTGGAAAGGGGTTAGGTTGTGTGGGTGCCAATTGGCCAAGAAAGAGACAAAAAGCAATCAAGTAAGTACCTTTCTAGGGTGACCTTTGGGCAAACAGACAGGTCTTTTGAGGTGTATTCAGGTTTACTGTTGTCCCAATTTTTAAATAAAAATGTCATCATATGGAGCATACATCCTCTAGTTGTCCATAGTCTCTACAACTCCCTACTGTCTTCTCTCTGGTAACTTAATTCATTTATGTTACCTCTCTGGCCCCGGGAAAAAAGTTGATTGACCAACTGGAGTTATTTGAGGGCAGAGACGATGTAAAATTCATTATCTCTTTATCTCCAAATAGGAAATGGTAGGGAGAAGGCATTGGGAAATTCCCATCCACAACCTCAAGGCGTATCTTTTTGTGACTACTTGTCACAACTTTAGGAACTACCCTTAACCTTCATTAAAAATTTATTTCATCTGGAGATGTGTGTGTGTGTGTGTGTGTGTGTGTGTGTGTGTGGAGAGAGAGAGAGAGAGAGAGAGAGAGAGAGAGAGAGAGAGAGAGAGAGAGACACTGCCAGAAAAGAGAAAGGAGGAGACAAGGAATGATTTGTTTATTGAGAACTCACCTCCCTCATGAACCTAGAGGACATTATGCAAGTGAAAGAAGCCAGACACAGAAGGACAAATATTACATAATACCACTTATATGAGGAATCTAAAATAGTCAAACTCTTGGAAGCAGAGAGTAGAATAGTAGTTGCTAGGGATTGAAGGTAGGGGGAAATGGGCACAGAGTTTTAGTTATACAAGATGAATAAATCCTACAGATTCACTGTGCAGCGTAGTGCCCATAGTTAGCAATACTGTATTGCATTTGCTAAGAGGGTAGATCTTATGTTAGCTCATCATAAAAAAATAAGAGGATGGGGGGAACGTTTTGGTGGTGATGGATATGTTTATGGCATAGACTGTGGTGATGGTTTCATGGGTGTATACTTATCTCCAAACTCATTATATTGTATACATTAAATATATACAGCTTTTTTGTGTTAATCATACCCCAAAAAATAGTTTTTAAAAAAATAGTAAATAAGGTGGAGGCAACTGACTTCTTTCCTCCTGAAATTCCTGCCTGGGTTTCTTGTTATGATGATGGTACAGTCAAAAGGCATATCTACAATCTGAGCCATACTGCTTAGAACAATAACAATATGATATTCTAACTATGTGGTACTTTAGTTTGGCATTTTACCCTTTTTCACATGTGTAAATACTCTCACTTATCTGAAATACTATATAATCCTATGAGTTAGAAAGAGCAAGGAGGAGGAAACATGATCAGAAAGGTTATTTGTCCAAGGTCACAAATACGTGAATAGCCAATAGGCCCCTAGCTCTACTCCTGACTTATAGTCTGATCTTTTCTTCTATACTAAGTCAATATTTTTCTGGAGGTGTTTCATTTATGAGTATATCTTGTCTTTACAATGAGTCTATGAATTTTTAGAAGGCACGGATCATGTATTACTCATCTCTGTATTCCTTGAAGCATCAGAGTCTTGCATAAGGCACTTAATAATTACTTGTGGTTAATTGATTAGCCAGTATATCCACTCCATCCTGCTCCCAATACTGGATATCATATATCTATAACTTCTAAGTGTCAGTGTTTAACCTTTCATTTTAATAAACTTTTGCTGGGTGTGAAAATAATTTGCAGGGCACTATGCTAAGCCCTGCTCTAGAAATTAAAGCTATAAGTAAGATAGGGTCTCTGTACTCAATTAGCTTAAAGTTTTGTCGGAGGTGCCTAAAGACAGGAGAAATAGAGGGATAGAAATAAGGGAAAGGCCCTGGGACCCTGTCTTTTCTCTTTTATTCTAAACATCAGGTTGGGCCCATTTCTGCAAGTTACTATGGTAACAGGACAAGTTTTAAGTTTCTATTAAAATTACTGTCTTTCTAGAAGTGAGCTTTTTTATATCTAGGCTCTTTCTTTCCTGGGGAATGGAAGTAGGGGGTTAAGAGAAGACATGGCCTCAAATTGGTGATATAGCTTCCTCGGAACAACCTGGCCAATTTTATTATAGAGATAGACTTATTCTTCTGAGAAAAAGTTGACCCTGTTGTGGTTATTATATCTAAAATAGCTATCTAGGGGTGCCTAGGTGGCTCAGTTGGTTAAGTGTCCACTCTTAATTTTGGCTTAGGTCATGATCTCAGGATCCTGAGATGGAGCCCTGCATTAGGCTCCATGCTCATCAGGGAGTCTGCTTGAGATTCTCTTGCTCCCTTTGCCCTTTCCTCCACATGGGCTTGCTCACTTTCTCTCTCTCTAAAAATAAATAAATAAAACTTTAAAAAATGAAATGAAATAACTACCTAGATGGGGTGCATCATGAGCAGTGGATATATTCTTCTCTAAGAGGCCTCAGTGTCCTTTACAAAGTAATTTTACCACTACTTTCACTCCCTCTCCTGATTCTGATCAATGAATTAACCAAGTCATAACTGAGCACTGAGCCAGGCAGTATTACACAAGTACAGAGATTTAAAAATTTAGACTCTTGGGGGATCCCTGGGTGGCGCGGTGGTTTGGCGCCTGCCTTTGGCCCAGGGTGCGATCCCGGAGACCCGGGATCGAATCCCACGTCGGGCTCCCAGTGCATGGAGCCTGCTTCTCCCTCTGCCTGTGTCTCTGCCTCTCTCTCTCTCTGTGTGACTATCATAAATAAATAAAAATTTAAAAAATTTAGACTCTTAAGCCCTTGCTGATCTACAGGGAAGAAAGACTAAAGTGGATAAAAAATAGGTTTCACACAAAGCAGTTATATTCCAAGAGCAAAATGAGGGGTACTGATAGTTAATATTACAGTTCAGAGAAGGGGAAGATGCTGTGGTCACAAAAGCTTTCAAAACTAAAGTCTTAAAATATGGGTAAAATTTCGAGTGGTGAAGAGGGGAAGTGGTCAAGGGCAGCCCAGGCAAAAATAAAGATACACAGAAAAGGTATTATGGAATACTATGTAAATTGATTTTAGGTGAAGTAGAAGGAGGGTAGTGAGAAACGAGGCTGGACCAGACACAGGCACCCAGGAATGGTTTGATCTAGCTAAAGAGCTTGGATTTTAATCAGGAAGCAGTGGCAGCTGTTTGATATTTACAGTCTTGATTGCACTGTCACTTCTATATGTTCCAGCTCCTCTACTGGATTCTAAGGTACTTCAAGATGAGAATGGTATCCTATGTCTTTGTACTTCCAGAGTACCTAGCAGTGTAAATGAAAGGACCAGAGATATGAAGGAGGAGCTGGCAGTTGATTTATGAGCTGAATTCCTGATTTTGTTTGTCACCATATGTTAAATTATTTTTTTTAAGATTTTATTTATTTATTCATGAGAGACACACACAGAGAGACAGAGACACAGGCAGAGAGAGAAGCAGGCTCCATGCAGGGAGCCCAATGTGGGACTCAATCTCGGGTCTCCAGGATCACGCCCTGGGCTGAAGGCAGGCGCTAAACCACTGAGCCACCCGGACTGCCCACCATATGTCAAATTAGGTATATGAGACAGAAAGAGGTCCCACTATCCACCTGAAAATTTAGGATAAGTGAAAAACAACTGAAAACTTGAGTTGAACTTGAGGGAGACAGAGACAGAGAGAGACCGAGAGGTCCTTTGCCTATGTATGAAATCAAAGCCTCTTCAGAGAATGACATGCTCTTGAGGAATTCAAGCTTTGCTCTCTAACTAAAGGTGGTAAGAGAGGTCTTAAGACTTGTTCTCCTTGGGCATTTGTAAACTGTTATGCAAAGTTATTTGTAGGGCAAGTAGCCTTCGTGCAACCTCTAAAATTTTACCTTGTACAGTCTCTAACTTACAAATACTTGATCACAAATGATATTTCATATTGGCATCTACTGTCACCTCTACTCTTCTCTTCCCTTACATACTTCCCTCTTCTCCAAGGCCCCTGATGCAACAGGCAGTTGGGCCATTGAGAAGCAAATAAAGTGAATTTTCAGAAAATCTGTGGGAGGAAGGGGCAAAGTTAAACTTTGGAGAAATAAAGTAGGTAAGAGTAGGTTCCCAAGTAGGTCTTGACCTCTGTCCCTAAATATCTTTCATCAAATGGCCTGAATTATTCTCATAAATTTGTTATACTGCCTGAAAACAAACTATATGAAATCACTTTTAGATTAATAAGCACCTTCTTTCTATGTATATAAATACCTCTAGTAGAGTTAGAACAGCTACTAGACTTTTATTTATTAGTATAGTTATGTCAAATAATGGTCCATTGCCTACAGGCTATAATTAGCTTACTTTGCCTCGTGACACATAAATATTAGGATATCTGGAACTGAGAGTTTAGGTTCTGGTAGCAAGGGTAGGTCATTCTGTGAGGCCTAGCAGACTTTCGTGGTATGATAGGAAGAAATTTAAGATGGCCTTCTAAAGATTCCTGGGTTCCTTGTGTACACACACACCTTTTATCAGTTATTTGATCAAACACTCATCTAGTGTTTTTGCAGATGAAATTAAAGTCCTAAATCACTTGACCATAAAATAGATTTTATGGGTAGGCCTGATCTAATCAATGGGATCTTTCTTTAAAAGTAGAAAGTTTCCTCAACTAGTGACAATGCAGGCAGTCAGAGATTTGAAGTACTAGCGGGATTTGATGTGTAAAAAGTTTTTTGTTGTTGATTTGAAAATGGAAGAGGATAAATGGAAAGGAATGTGAGCCGCCTTTTGGAGCTAAAAGTGGTCCTTGATTGACAGCTACTCAGTTCTACATATGCAATAATTGAATTTTGTTAACTTGATTGAGCTTGGAAGAAGACCATGAGGCCCAGATGAGAATTGCAGCCCTGGGCAATACCTTTATTTAACCTTGTGAGACCTGAGTAGAGGATTCAGTTAAACTATACCAGACCTCTAACTCATGGGAACTGTGAGCTAATAAATGGCTATTATTTTAAGCCACTGGTTTTGTGTTATTTTGTTATGTTAGCAATAGAAACTAGTACGTAGGTAGGTGATCTCTTAGGATGAACCTGAGGGTTTTGGCACTCAAGAGCCTGAAAGAGGAGCTCTGTAAAGCAAGGGGCTACAAAAAGTAAACTTACCTATTTGAATATTTTGTTGGTGGACTGGCTCTCTGCTCAAGAAAAAGAGCTTGGATTTTTTCCCTTCCCTCCCCCTATATTCCATCCCATGAACAAGACCTTCTTCTAAGACCTAATGCTTGGATCAGTTCTATTATTCCTATGGTTTAGTTCTACAAAAGTTTGATTTCTACAGTCTGGCCTGAGAGTTTAATTAATATGCATAATGCTGTTTCTATGGGAAGATGCAGTCTGAGTTCCCAAGAACTTAAAATCAAGTTTTTGGAACAAAACCCACTCGTTATAAAAATAGACTGTACTCATTTTAATAGAATATAAAGCCATAAGCCAAAGGGATATGCATATATATATATACATATATGTGTATATGTATGAAATATATATACGTAGTTCAAAGAACCTGAGAGCTGTTATTTGGGAGTGAAAGGGAGAGGAGGAACAAGTCTTTTAACAAGGCCTCTTATAGTGTAGTATATCATGGATCTTGATCCTAGTTGCCTATATTTCAATCCTAGCTCTGTCACCTGCCAGTTATGTGACTTTGGGCAAGTTGCTTAATCTCTCAGTGCCTCCTGTTCTCCATCTATATAATGGGATAGTAGAACAATCTCATAGGGTTTCTGAACAAATAAGAGCAGATACACATAAAGTTCTTAGACTAATACTTGGCATACAACATAAGGGTTAGTTATTACTGTTATAAAACCTCAGAAACGTTTATTCTTTCTTTTTTTAATAAATTTTTCAGAAACTTTTTTATAGTGTCTTTTGCCTCTTAGCTTTCTTAGACATAGCAGTTCAGTTTAGGGGTGCCTGGCTGGCTCAGTTGGTGGGGTATACAACTCTTGATCTTGGGGTTGTGAATTGAAGTCACATGTTGGGTGTAGAGATTACTTAAAAATAAAATCTTGAGGAAAAAATCTAAATTAGTTCATCTTTAAAACTTTAGTTATTTTAGCATCCAGGAATTTACAGTCTTGGAATGTTAGGACTATCTTTAACCATTCCACCCAGAGATTCTCTAGGCTAAGGCAAAGTTAGTATGTTCTTTTTATGTAGACCAAATTCTATCCACCTCAATAGAGGCCTGATACCTTTCTGTGTAGTCACTAAGGAAGAGCAATTCATATTTGTTTGTTTGTTTGTTTAAGTGAAAGAGTATAAAGGTGAGGAGAGTAAAGCAGGAGATGACTTTTAAAACCTCAGTCTTTAGGGTATGCCTAGAATCTAAGTTTAAAGTGTGAAAGTGATCTGATTGAGAAGCCTGAGATCTGAATGAGGATATTATGACTAAATTTAGAATTTTGCTTTTCACTCTGTGGCTGAAGCTTTCAACCCTAATTCAAAATGCACAGCCCATTTGAGCCAACTTGCAACACTCTGGCATATCAAAAACAAATAACAAATAACCATCCTTGTCACAGAGGACCTAGTTTTAAGAACAGCATAAGATAACTTAAAAAGCTTATTAGGGACGCCCGGGTGGCTCAGCAGTTGAGCATCTGCCTTTGGCTCAAGGTGTGATCCCGCGGTCCCTGGATGGAGTCCCACATTGGGCTCCCTACATGGAGCCTGCTTCTCCCTCTGCCCATGTCTCTGCCTCTCTCTGTGTGACTCTCATGAAAAAATAAATAAAGTCTTTAAAAGAAGTTTTTTTAAAAAAAGCTTACTAAAGAAGCCACAAGAGGTATCGGCAGCACATAGCTTTTTCTAAACATTTTTACGAGATAAATGCAAATAAATCACAGACATGTTTTGTATTTTCCTGAAATTAAACAGAGTACAATAGGCAATGAGGTCTAGTTCACATTTGAATAGACTGAGTTTTTTGTTTAGAAGTGATCAATAATGCCATTATTATTCTATTTGGCAAAAAAGCAAGAGGCTGGCAAAGAACTTATGAAAAGGAACTCTAGTATATCCCAGCACAGTTGTATATATCATTTAACTAAGGATGTAGTTACTGACTCCTGCCTCCTTTATACCTTTCAAGTGTTGACTGTGTTTTTGGAAATACCCAAGAAAGCAGATTTTGAGGGGTATGAGGGAGGACAGAAAATGAAACTCATCCAAGCATATCTCTTATAGCTCCAGCACTGTGAGACAAGGAGAATAGGCAAGTCCCTGTGTGTAGAAGTTGTAGGATGTAGTGAAAAGATTATGAAACCTGGATTCTAGTCCTCACTACCATTCAGCATAACCTCAGTTTTCTCATGTGTAAAAATGAGAATACCAATCTCTACTTAATCAACTCAAATGAGTATTGTGAACATCCAATGAGATCATGGGTGAGAGAACATGCTTGTAAACTATAAAGCACTGTGCAAGCCCTAAAACTTCCCCTCCTCTGTGCATTACCTCATACATTTATCACAATACTTGACATTGTACAAAATGAGGTCTTTACTGGTCTATCTCTCCTACCAGATTGTGAAGTCATTAAAGGCATGGAACATGTCTATCCTTTTCGCTGCTATACGCCTGCACCTAGCCCAGAGCCTGACACAAAGTAGGTAGGTATTTAATAAATATTAAATTGATCATAGGAAATTCATATTAAAAAGTCACAGGTATTTTTTAAGATTTTATTTATTCATGAGAGACACACAGAGAGACAGAGATATAAGCAAAGGGAGAAGCAGGCTCCCTATGGGGAGCCCAATGTGGGACTCATCCGGGACTCCGAGATCATGCCCTGAGCCAAAGGCAGATGCTCAACTGCTGAGCCACCCAGGCTTCTGAAAAGGCACAGTTTGCTTTTATGGCCCTTAAGATTTTTTCCCAGACTTTTTTCATCCCTGGTGCTCCTTCTGTTTCAGAGCCTTATTGTCTGACACTTTCCTATTAAGAAACACTCTGGAGAAAATAACCAATAACTTTACTACAAGATGTCAATAATGGACAAAACTTACTGAGATATTTTCTTCTTCCTCTTGAAGAATTAGCATTCCTTTTTTTTATGAATTTATTTTTTATTGGTGTTCAATTTGCCAACATATAGAATATCACCCAGTGCTCATCCAATCAAGTACCCCTCTCAGTGCCCAGATCACCCAGATCACCCAGTCACTCCGACCCCCCGCCCACCTCCCCTTCCACCACCCCTAGTTCGTTTCCCAGAGTTAGGAGTCTCTCATGTTCTGTCTCCCTTTCTGATATTTCCCAAGGAATTAGCATTCTAAAAGGAGTGAAGAATTTAGGCTAAAGGGACAATCTTTAATGGTTGGAATTTCAGGCAATTTTGGGCAACATCTGAGTTTATGCAAGAAGCCTTTGGGAGTCACTGATTTCCAGAGCCAGGAAGGGTGAAATATGGCATTTGCCTTGGATGTAAAATTTAAGAGAGCATCAAAAACTCAGTAATAAATAAGATTTCAATATTTGTTTACTCATTTAGTTTCATTGAGATATAATTTACATACCATAAAGCTCACTCCTTTATTTTTTTAAAGATTTATTTATTTATTCATGAAAGACACAGAGTGAGAGACAGAGGCAGACACATAGGCAGAGGGAGAAGCAGGCTCCATGCAGGGAGCCTGATGTGGGACTTGATCCCAGATCCTGAGATCCCAGGATCACGACCTGAACCAAAGACAGGTGCCCAACCGCTGAGCCACCCAGGCTTCCCAAGCTCACTCCTTTTAAGTGCACAATATAGTGGTGCCTGGCTGGCTCAGTCAATAGAGCATGCAATTCTTGATCTCAAGGTTGTAAGTTCAAGCTCTATGTTGTGTGTAGAGTTCACTAAAAAAATACGTAAATAAAATTGTAAAAAAAAATAAAGTGCACAATACAATGATTTTTAGTATATCTAGAGTTGTGCAATCATCACAATAATCTATTTTTAGGACATTTTCACTGCCCCAGAAAGAATCTTTGGACCTTATAAGTGTCAGTTCTCATTTTCATCAACCCCTAACCTCTCTCCTCCTAGCCCTAGGCAACCACAAATATTTTGTGTCTCTATATATTTGTCTGTTCTAGACATTTCGTGTAAGTTATAGAATATGTGGTCTTTTGTGATTGGCTTCTTTAATTTGGTATAATGTTTCCAAAATTCATCCAATGTGTGAATATACTAAATTTTGTTTATCCATTCATCAGGTGATGGACATTTGACTCATTTCCACTCTTTGGCTATATGAATAATGCTATTATGAACAAGTTTTTCTGTGGGCATGTTTTTCATTCTCTTGGACATATACTTAGCAGAAGAACCTTTGGATCATATATTAACTCTAGGTTTAATTTTTTGAGGAACTGCCACACTATTCCTCATTTTACATTCTCTCTCTTTCTTAAAGATTTTATTTATTTATTCATGATAGACACAGTGAGAGAGAGAGGCAGAGAGACACAGGCAGAGGGTGAAACAGGCTCCATGCCGGGAGCCCAACGCGGGACTCCATCCCGGGACTCCAGGATAGGCAGGCGCTAAACCGCTGAGCCACCCAGGGATCCCTTCATTTTACATTCTCACCAGAAATACATGTATGAAGGTTCAGTTTCTCCACATTCTTGCCAATGCTCGTTGTCTTTCGGTTATGGCCATTCTAGTAGGTGTGAGGTCATGAATGCAATATTTCTTTAAAATTAAAAAAAATTTTAAATTTTATCCATTTATTCATGGGAGACACATGGGGGTGGGGGCAGAGACACAGGCAGAGGGAGAAGCAGGCTCCATGCAGGGAGCCTGATGCGGGACTCAATCCCAGGACTCCAGGATCATGCCCTGGGCTGAAGGCAGGTGTTAAAATGCTGAGCCACCCAGGGATCCCCTAAAATTAAAATTAATGTAAAAATCTATGATGAACAAAATATTGAAACTTTTAATAAAAACAGAAACTGCAGTGCTGTGCTGAGCCATATTAGAGCCTGAGGCAAAAGGAAATATGTGTGTTCCCATATACATGTTTCTACTTATTTTTTTGTTTCTACTTATTTTTAATGGTCATGAAAAAAAACTTTGAAAGTACATTTTATGAATGCAAAGAGATATGAATATTCTTCCTGAATCTGAACATAAAATAAAAAGAAAAGTAAATAGCCTCTGGTGTGATTCCCTCCTGTGTGGCTGTTCTGTGGAACAGTAGTCGTGTGCCTCCTTCTGCCTTCTCTCCCAACTAAGTGCAAACTACCACCCCATGGAAGATTCATTGGACATGGACATGAGCCCCTTGAGGCTCCAGAACTATCTTTTCGGTTGTGAAGTAAAAGCTGACAAAGATTACCACTTTAAGGTGGATAATGATGAAAATGAGCACCAGTTATCTTTAAGAACGGTCAGTTTGGGAGCTGGTGCAAAGGATAAATTGCACATTGTTGAAGCAGAGGCAATGAATTATGAAGGGGGTCCAATTAAAGTCACACTGGCAACTTTGAAGATGTCTGTACAGCCAACAGTGTCCCTTGGGGGCTTTGAAATAACACCACCTGTAGTCTTACAGTTGAAATGTGGTTCGGGGCCTGTGCATATTAGTGGACAGCACTTAGTAGCTGTGGAGGAAGATGCAGAGTCAAAAGATGAAAAAGAAGAGGATATGAAACTCCTTAGTATATCTGGAAAGCATTCTGCCCCTGGAAGTGGTAGCATGTTTCCACAGAAAAAAGTAAAACTTGCTGCTAATGAAGATGATGATGACGACGACGACGACGACGATGATGATGATTTTGATGAATATAAACACAAAAATCTTCAACAAAATACTATCAAACTGAACCTGGGAACATATAAAGGGGATTATATGTCATGAAGAAGTGGAATTTATTACAGAAATACTAGATTGGTTCAATATATAAGAATCAATCACCCTATTAATAGAATAAAGTGCAAAAAACACATGATCATCTCAGTAGATGTAGGAAAAAACTTTAACAAAATCCAAACCCCTTTCATGACAAACAAAACAAAACAAAAAACACTCAACAAAGTAGGAATAGAAGAGAATTTACCCAAACTGAAGAAGGGCACCTTTGATGGCTGAATAATGGCTCCTGTTCTAATTCCTAGAAACTGTGAATATGTTACTATGTTATTTCACATAGTAAAATAGTCTTTACAAGATGTTAGTAAGATCTTAAGATGTGGAGATTATGCTGGATTATTTGGGTGTGCTCAATGTAATCACAAGTTTCCCTATAAGAGGAAGGCAGGGGATCAGAGTCAAAGAGAGAATATGAGAGATTAGAGACGATGTTACACTACTGAATTTGGAGATGGAGGATGGAGCCCATGAGCCACGGAATGCATGTAGTCTCTAGAAGCAAGAAAATGCAAGGAAGCAGATTCTTCCCTAGATCCTCCAGAAGAAACAGATCTCCTGACATCTTGTTTTTAACTAAGTGCAACTGATTTTAGATTCCCAACCTCCAGAAATGTTAAGAGAATAATTTTGTGTTACACTCAATCACTAACTTTGCAGTAAATTGTTATAGTGGCAATAGGAAGCTAATACAGCACCAATAAAAACCCTTTCTTCTTAGATCAGGAATAGGCCAAGGATATTTTCCTCTCACTACTTTTTTTTTAAAGATTTACTTATTAAAAAAAGAGATTTATTTATTTATTTGAAAGAGAGAGTGAGCACAAGTGTGAGGAGCAGAGGGAGAAGGAGAAAGAATCCCAAGCCAACTCCACGCTCAGCAGGGAACCTGCTATGGGGCTCAATCTCTTGACTCTGAGACCAAGACCTGAGACCAAGGGTTGAACACTTAACTGACTGTTCCACACAAGCACTCCTTACTCTTCCTCTTCTATTCTATTCACTCTTGTAGTAGAGATTCTGTCCAGGGAAATTAGGAAAGAAAAGGGTATAAAATAAATCCAAATTAAGAAAGAAGTAAAACTTCACTGGATTCTACCCTTGAAATTAATAATACAGTATAAATCAACAAATTGAATTTAAATTAAAAAAGAAATAAATAAAACTATATCTACTTTTTTTTTAAGATTTTATTTATTTATTCATGAGAGACAGAGAAAGAGGCAGAGACACAGGCAGAGGTCGAACCAAGCTCCATGCAGGGAGCCCGGGTCCCCAGGATCACGCCCTGGGCTGAAGGCAGTGCTAAACCACTGAGCCACCCAGGCTGCCCCTCTATCTACTTTCAAATGTCATAATTTTGTATACAGAAAATTCTAAGGAATCCATAAAAATACTAGAACTAGAACTAATACATCATTTTGATAGGGTTGTACAATACAAAACCAACATACAACAGTTATATTTTCACACATTTGCAATGAACAATCTGAAAGTGAAATTAAGGAAGCAATTTTATTTAAGGGATGCCTGGGTGGCTCAGTGGTTGAGCATCTGCCTTCAGCTCAGGGTGTGATCCCAGAGTTCTGGGATTGAGTCCCACATTAGGCTCCTACATGGAGCCTGCTTCTCCTCCCTCTGCCTGTGTCTCTGCCTCTCTCTGTATCTCTCATGAATGAATAAATAAATAACCTTTAAATTTTTTAAATTTAAAATAGCATCAGAAACACTTAGGAATAAATTTAACAACAAAGTACAAAACTTATACATGAAAAAGGTACAAAATATCATTAATAAAAATTTAAGAACTAAATATGTGGGAAAACATCCATTCCATGTTCACGGATTGGAAGACTTAATACTGTTATGATGTTGATACTCTGCCAAATTTTGTACACATTCACCACAGTCCCTATTGGTGCACCTGGATAGCACAGTTGGTTAAGTGTCTGCCTTCGGCTCAGGTCATGATACCAGGGTCCTGAGGCTGAGCCCTGCTTTTCCCTCTCCCTCTGTTACTCCCCCTGTTTGTGTTCTCTCTCTCTCTCAAATAAATGCACAAAATCTTAAAAAAAAAAAAAAAGAAAACCAGATCCTATCAAAATTCCAGCTTGATTATTTCAAAAATTGCCAAGGTGATCCTAAAATTAATATGAAACCACAAAGGACCAGAATATTTATTTTTTAAAATATTTTATTTATTTGTTCATTAGAGACACAAGGAGAGAGAGGCAGAGACATAGGCAGAGGGAGAAACAGGCCCCATGCAGGGAGCCTGATGCAAGACAGGATTCCAAGACTCCGGGATTATGCCCTGAGCCAAAGGCTCAACCGCTGAGCCATCCAGGAGTCCCAGGACCAGAATACTGAAAACAATCCAGAAAAAAAGGAATACAGTTTTAGCACTCATACCTCTTAATTCTAAAACTCACTTCAAAGCTACAGTAATCAAGATTTGTGTTAGAGTCATAGGTTAGAAATATAAATAAATGAAATAGAATTGAGAGTTCAGAAATAAACCTTTAAAAAAAAATAAAAGAAATAAACCTTCACATTTTATGATCAATTACCTACAAAGAAAGACTGGTTTTTTAAACATATAGTGCTGTAACAACTGAATATTTACATGTGAAAGAAAGAAGTTAGATACCTTTTTTCCACAATATACAAAAAATATTTCAAATTAGATTAACAATCTAAGTGTAAATGATAAAACTATAAAAATCTTAGAAGAAAACTTAGGTGTACATCTTCATGCCCTTAAGTTATAGAATAGTTCCTTAGATATGATATCAAAAGTCCAAGGAATGAAAGGAAAAACTGATAAATTATACTTAATCAAAATTAAAATCTTTTGTGCTTTAGATGACACATCAATAAATTGAAAAAATCCATAGAAAAAGAGAAAATATTTGCAAACCACATATCTGATAATGAACACATATCCAGGTATATATATATATATATATATTTCAACTCAATAGTAAAGGACCAATAATCCAATTGGAAAATGAGCAAAGGATATGAATAGACATTTCTCCAAAGAAGATGTGCAAATGGCCAATAAGTACATACAAAGATGCTCTACTTTGTTATCCATCAGGGAAATGTAAATCAAAACCACAATGAGATACTACTTCACACCTACTAAGCTAACTATAATTAAAATGACAAATGTTAATGAAGATGTGGAGAGATTGGCACTCTGATACTTGCTGGTGGTGATGTTAAAATGGCACAGTGCCTTGGAAAACAGTTTGCAATTCTTCAAAGGGTTCAACATAGGGCTACCATATTATCCAGCAATTCTATACCCAGTTATATGCCCAAGGGAATTGAAAATGTATCCACACAAAAACTTGTACACAAATGTTCATAGCAGCATTATTCATAAGAACTAGTAAGTGGAAATAATTCAAACATGCATATTGGAAAACAATATGTTGTGTTTCCATACAATGAGATATTATTTAATCATAAAAGGAATGGAAAAAAGATAAAGTACTAATATATGCTATATCATGCATAAGCCCTGATAATATCATGCTAAGCGAAAAAAGCCAGTCACAGAAGACGACCTGCTGTATTATTTAATTTACAGGAAATTTTCAGAAGGGATCTGAAATACATAAAGACAGAAAATAAATTAGAATTTGCCACGGACATGTTTTTCTTTTAAAAAGCTTTTATTTATTTATTCATGATAGACACACACAGAGAGAGAGAGAGAGAGAGAGAGAGGCAGAGAGAAGCGGGCTCCCGTGGGACTGGATCCCGACCCCAGGATCATGCCCTGAGCCAAAGACTCAACCGTTGAGCCACCCCAGGCATCCCAATGCCAGGGACTTGTTTGTGGGAGGAAGGAGAGGGGATGAGTGATTATGGGTGTATGGAGTTTCCTTTTGGGGTAATGAAAATGTTCTGAAATTAGATAGTGGTGGTGGTTACACAAATCTGTGAGTGTACTAACAACTACTGAATCATACTCCTTGAAATGATGAATTTTATAGTATGTGAATTACGTTTCAACAAAAGATCTTCAGGACAGGTCAACTTTACACAGAGGAAGTTGTGTGATTTTACAAGTCTCATTATACATCTTCATTTTGTATAAATGCCCTCAACAGTTCAAAGCACATTTATAGATGTCTTCTTGTTGTTGTTCTTCCCATACCCTACATCACTTAGTACAGTGCCTTGCAACATGTATCATCTTAGAAATCATTTTAGGTGTGAAATGTATGTACTATATGTATTAAATACTTTTTCATCTTCTTGAGTCTTCTAATAAAAAACATTATCTAGCTTCATGTTTTATTTTTCTCCACTGATCTGTAATTTCCCTGAGGCTAAGAATCATGGTAAATTCATCCCCATCTTTTTATATCAAACCTTACTTTTACTCCCATCTTAATCCTAGTACAGTGTCTGATATAAAGATACTCCTTGTAATTCTTCTAAAACTCCTTTTATTTTCCCCTCCCCAGCTTGAGCCTAATCTTGAGGACCAATACTGGGTTTCATTCATATTTGTATTCTCTACCACCGTCTTGTGTAGCCCTATTCTTTACATGCAAGTTCTTTTTTATTTTAAGATTTATTCTTTTTATTCGAAAGAGTGCACAAGTGCACTCATGTGAGCTGGGGAGAGGGGTGCAGGGGGAGGGAGAGGGAAAGAGTCTCAAGCAGTGTGGAACCTGACTTGGGGCTCAATCTCACGACCCCGAGATTATGACCTGAGCTGAAACCCAAGAGTTAGATGCTTAATGGACTGAACCACCCAGGCACCCCTACATGCAAGTTCATAATGAATGAATAAATTCTGTTATATCTGGTCTCCTGTTTGCCATATCACTTGTACCTTTTCTCAATTCATGTCTCAAATCAATGTATTCCAGTCTAACTATGCATGCATCTATCATTTGGACTGTCATATACAGGTTCATTACTCATTTGCTTGTGTTAAAAAATAAATGCAAAAGTAAGAGAAACTATTGTCCCAGAGATCATTGCCTGTGAAATTATCTTTGTAAATTCTCCAACTGAGAGTCTGCCAGTTGATGGTGAAACCCCAACTCTTCTTTTCCCTATTTGGATTTTATATACTTGGAGGAGTCATTTTTCTTACCTTTGAAACAATTGCAATGAAAGAGGAAAACTGGGATCTTAGAGAGAATGGAGCAGGTACTAATTGGACCAGGAGTCCAGGAGGACAACAGGATCAGCCTTGAAGAGCAAATATTGTAGCCTGGCCAGAAAATTCTGTCTCTGGTGTTTTCTGGAGGCATTTTTCTTGGCATCAAGGCAGGTAGACTAGGAGAAATATGAGTGGGTAGAGGTAAGGGTATGAAGTTTCTACCTTTGCTGTGAATTAACAGAGCTTTTCTCCCCATAGGTCTCCTGTTACAGCACTTTTTCATTTGAAACACCACTAAATAAAACAATGCATCAGGGTTCCCCCCCTAAAATTAACTAACAATTTCATAAGCTTATTGTTCTATTAATGCTTCCTGCTGTTTATTTATTTACATGTATTTCCTTTAAATCCAAATGGTCATTTGTTCTAGACAGAAAAAGTTATGACAGTCATCAGAGTAAAACTGAAATAGGTTTCACTTAATGTTCTCCACTTTTCTACCTACCCTTAAATTGCCGCAGAGAGATGTTGTATACCTAGTTCAAAATAAATACACTTTGTAGTACAACCAAATCCCCTGCAATACTCAGAATTGATTTTCCATTTATTCTAAATTGTTTGACTCCCTCTTCTCTTAGGATAAGTTATTTCTCAAGAGATCAGGAGTTTTCTCTGCAATTGTCTTCTAGTGGCCTGCCCTACCAGTTTCCAAGATGTGCTCAAACTTGTCTAAACTCCAGGTAATTACACACCTCAAACTTAAGCTAAGACCTCTTCATCTCACTACATGGATTACTGACAATACAGAATGGCACCAGTATTTTACACAAGAATGGCCATAAATCAAGGCCCAGAAGTTTACACAATTATCTACGATTAACTTCTATTTGAGAGTGACTATTATCAAAATAAAAAAAGAGAGTAATGATGAAAATAAATAAAATACGAGGTATTCGGTATTCTATGCTGGGTTCTTGTACAAACCTAGAGATAACATTTGAATGGAGAGAAAAACTATACCTTTGGAAAGGGATCAGGACTGCTAACTTGTCTTTTCCATACTTACACAGCACAAACCCTCACCCACCACTCTTTCACATCATTCATGAACAATGCTTCACAAAGAAGTTTCAGCCTCGTTTTTAAAACATGTTTAGTGTATTTTCCTGCATGGAGTGGGACAGAATAAAATAAACGTTTTTAGAGGTTTCTTAAAAGTGTCAGGGCTGAGCTCAGTCAAAAGAGGAAAGAATTTTGGGCCAGAGAACAGCATCTCAACCCCTTTATGAAGTTGCTTTCTGTCACAGAATTAAACAAGGAAGCAACTTGTTTTGAATCCAGTTTTGTCACTGACTTACTATATGAATTTAGGCTCACACTCTTTCTATTTTTCCTATCTTTTCAATTAGTCGGATGAATTAGACCTCGATCTCTAGCAGAACGGGGCTCACTGAAGCAAAAAGAATTAGGTTCTGTGCACTCTAACATGTACTAGCTGTTGCAGCTTTTGGAAAATTGGTCCACTTTTCTGGGCTTAGTTTCTTCATTTGTAAAATTGGGAAACTCAGTTCCCAGCTTACCTTATAGTATTATAATAATTTGGTAAAATAACAGAAAGACAGTTTTGTCTATTATAAAATGCTGTACATGTATGAGGTAACTGAAAGTCGAGGAGAACCAGAGATATCTAGAATGTAGAAAGAAGAAAGGAGTAGTGGCAAAGGTAAAACAAATTTGGGATGAAAAACTAAAAGGAAAAGAAAGAAAAGAAGCAAGAATGAGGCAATTTCAATGAGGACAAAGGTTGTGCCTAAAAGGAAGGGCACCGGCTCTGGAAAACTGGGGGAGGGGCCGCAGGCAGGCTGGGTCACGTTGTTGGCGGAGCCATTTCAGCAGTGCACGGCGGTTGGGCGCGGGACTTATTTTGCTGTAACGCCCGCTCCAGGCTTTTATCACTTTTTCCCCTAGAGCTCATCTAAAACCTAAGATGGCGGCTTTCGTACTGAGAGGGTGAGTACTGCCAGCTTACTAGGTTTGGAAAGCAGCCAATGAACAAATCTGAGGAAAGTACAGAAACTCGCCAACTTTTGTTTTGTGGTGAGTGCTAAGCTTCACATCCGCCAGAGAAATGTCCGGTAGGAAGGCTACACACTTCGGAATCGCGTGGCCGGCCTGGGGAGGGAGGAGAAGCCGGCCTGTTTTTCATTTTTCTGTCTCTCACCTTTTTTTAAAATATCGGAAAGTAATTTCCTTATTTAGTCACCTTACCACCACTGATGAAGCGGATAGTAGCTCGTAGAAGAGATTCTGAGCCGTTTCCCTTTCATTTTTCCTTGTTTAAATGGGTTTTTATTGACACCATGCGGGCCCAAAATGAGAGATTTTTTTTTTCTCCCCACAGCGCTTTCAGGAGCAGCCTAACCTGTTGGACCTACTTTCCCTTATTTTCTTCATGCTGTATTTCGCTAGCAAACGTTGTAGTTTTGATAAACTAATCAATTTTAACATACTCATTGTAGGCTAGATTTAAAAAAAATTTTTTTTTAATGTCCTTTATGTTTCAGATGACTTCTGGGTAATATAATACTTATCATTTGTTTTGAAAGTGCATTGTTCTGTTCAGAGGTAGGTGTGTGCGTGCGTACAGGTAATCTCTGAGGGAATTGTTAAATTATTTTGTGTCTTACCTTGATTACTCAGTAGGAAAAGAGCTAGATTTTCCGTGTTCAAATCTCTTGGTGAAAATAAATTTATATTAAGCATAATATTTTTGGGGGAAGACAGTAAAAAATTTGCAACTTTGTTTTTATGACGTGTAACTGGAAACAACCTGCATAACCTTCTATAAAATGTTTGAGTAAATTGTGGGACGTTTGTGTCTATGCAATACTTTGCAGCTCTAGAAACAGATTTACCTCTTTACACACTTTTGATCTAGAGAATGCTATTACAATAGTTACGTGAGAAAAGTAAGTTGCAGATGCCTAGTATGATCTTGTGTCTTTGGTGGAAGAGGTGATGAGGGAGTATAAGATTAACTTTTTTCCTTTGTCTTTTTTGGGGGGCTTTCTACATATGTTATGAAGTACTTAAGATATATAAACATAACTAACTTAATGAGAGATACAAAAAAAAAAATACAGTATTCACCATCCAAACATAAAAATAATACATTGCTATAATAGTTGAAGTTCTTTGTGTACCCATTCCTGAATGCATCTCTTTTCTTCCTTCATCCCTAGAGGTAACCATTATTTTAAACAGTGGTTTTATTTCCCATGCATTTCTTAAACTTTTGTGACGTGTGGAACTACTTCTAGGATGGGTAATTTTTAAATAAATTTTGAAGATAAATTTTTAAAAGAAGTGTCAATAAAGATGAATTTTTAATTTTTAAGTGCCTGTTATCTGGATTACAGTAACAGGGGGCATTTGAAGTTTCTCCTAAGTTGAAGGCAGAATCTAATTAAAAAAAAAAAAAAAAACAACACAGGAAATGTTGGAAAGGAAGTAGAGAAATTGGAACCCTGGTACATTGCTTTTGGGATTTAAAATGGTGCAGCCACTGTGGAAAATAGTATGGGGATTTCTTTTTAGGTTACACATGGAATTACCATGCTTCTTGCCAACACTTGTTATTCTTTGTTTTTGTTTTGTTTTAAGAAAATTAGAACCATTTTAATAAGTTTGAAGTGGTATGTCATTGATTAGATTTGCGTTTTCCTAAAGACTGACTTGGGGCATGTTTTCTTGTGCTTGTTGATCATTTGTTTTCTTTGCAGAAATGTCTATTCCGGTCCTTTGCCCATTTTTTAATTTGGGTATTTTTGTTGGTGAGTTGTAAGAATTATTTATATATTCTCAACTGTTATATATGGTTTGGAAATTTTTTTCCCATTCTGTAGGTATTTTTCATACTTTAGGATGTCCTTTGGTTTGGTGTACAATTTTTAAAAAATTTGAAGCCCAGTTTGTCTATTTTTTTCTTTCGTTGCTTGTGTTTTCAGTGTCAAATCTAAGAATTTTTTGTCCAAAGTCATGAAGATTTATCTCTATGTATTCTTCTAAATACTTCATAGTTTTAGCTCTTATATATATGCCATTGATTTATTTTGAGTTAATTTTTATATATGATGTGAGGTCCAGCTTCATTTTTTTATATGCACATAGCCAGTTGTCCCAGCACCATACATCGAAGAGACTTGTCCACTCCCTATTGAATGGTCTTGGCACTCTTGTTGAAATCAGTTAGCCATAGATGTATATAGGTTTAGCTCAGGTCATTCAAAATTATTCCATTTGTCTCTGTATCTGTCATTATACTAGTACCACACTATTTTGATTACTGTAGATTGTAGTAAGTTTTAAAATTGCAAAGTGCCACTCTTTTAACTTTGTTGTTCTTTTTCAAGATTATTTTGGCTTTTCAGGGTCCCTTGCAGTTCCATATGAGTTATAGGATCAGCTTGTTCGTTTCTTTTTAAGTCATAGAAAAAAAACGAGGAGTTGCAAACCAAAAACACAATAGTACTGGCTTTTATATTTATCTATGTAGTTATCTTTACCCATGTTCTTTATTTCTTCCTACGCTTTTGAGTTACTTTCTATTATCCTTCCATTTTAGCCTGAAGAAGTCCCTTTGGCAGTTCTTGTAGGGTAGGCCTATTAGGAAGAAATTCCCTCAGATTTTCTTTATCTGGAAATGTCTTAATTTTTCCTGTCTGTTTTGATAGATAAAATATAATTCACACGCCATACAATTACCCACTTAAAGTGTACAGTTCAGTGGTTTTTAATCTATGTACAGCCATCACTACAGTCATTTTAGAGTATTTTCATCACCCCAAGAAGTCCATGCCGTTTAGCCATAACTGCATATCCCCTTGAACCCTATCTGCTCAGCCCTAGGCAATGCCTAATCTACCTTTATTCTCTATAGATATCTCAGTTTTGAACATCCTGTATGAATGGAATCATATAATACGTGGTCTATTGTGATTGACTTCTTTCACTTAGCATAATGCTTCAAAGTTCATGTTATAGCGTGTATCAGTACTTCATTCTATTTATGACTGAATAATGTTTCAAATTATGATTTACCGCATTTTGTTTATGCATTCATTCATTGATGGACATTTAGGTTGTTTCCACCTTTAGGCTATTAATAATTCTGCTAAAACATTCATGTATAAATTTCTTTGTAGACATGTTATCATTTCTCTAGGTGTATACTTTTTTTTTCTTTTGCTAGGACTCTTTCTAAACAAGAAAAGTTCTCTAGGTGTATACTTAAAGACTGTTTTTGCTGGGTCATATGGTAGCAATGTTTAATTGCCTGAAAAACTGCCTGATTCTTCCAAAGTGGCTGCGCCATTTTACAATCACAGCAGCAGTGTATGAGGGCTCTAACTTGTCTACATTCTCACCAACTCTTGTCATTATCTGACTTCATCCAATTCTAGCCATCCTAGTGGATGTGAAGTCGTATCTCATTGTAGTCTTTTTTTCCCACAAGGTTAATCCTCAGAAGTTGGTCCTCAGGGAGGGGCAATTTGAATATGCCCACAGTTACCCTGGGATGACTGGTTTTGTTAAGGTTGTCTTTCCCTGTCCACACCCAGCAGCCAAGATCCCCTTACTGGGAACTAATTGTTTTCCACAACGCCCTGGGGCATAAACTACTTTGAATGTTAATCCAATCAAAATGTGGGTCCTTTGAAGAAATAGTTTTTGAGGTTAGTATTTGATATTTGTTCTGACCCCAGGAGGGCTCCTCCCACTTGTTTTAGTCTGCAGTTCTTTTCTTGCAAATTAGCTTACCTACAGTTAGTTCAGCCTCTATATTTTGAATCTGCTAACTGGCTTTTATTACAACCTCACTGTTTTTTAGGTCTCCTTTAGACTTGGGACTTTCTCCATGCTCTTGCAAATGAAGTCAGTCCTTTTGGGAAGAAATTAAGAGCTATCTGTTTTAATGTCTACTTCTTCGCTCAAACAAAAGCCTGGTCTCTGGTGATGAGGTAGGAACAAGGCAAATTTCTTTCTGAGTGACAGTAGGTTGTGGAGGGGCAAGTGCAGCCAGATGTCATCAGGGTTTGCTTTTCTCTCTTCACAACCCAGGACAAGGATGGTCAGGGCCCCAGTGTTTTCCATGCACCACACCCAATAAATTATACATTCTACCGGGGGGGCTGAAAGGGCTGGAACTCCTACCTTTCAACCACACTTGCCCAGGACTCTCAACCCTGTTAACAGGCAGCTGGGGGCTGGATAAGAAACTGTTCCTCCTGGGAGGAAAGCCCTCTGAATTGGGTCTTGGTGGGAGGGGTGGAAAGGGAGCCCTGTGTTCTTGGTTGCAGGAATCTGGAGTAGAGATTCCCTTTCCTTGAGCTCAAGATGAGAGAGGGAGGGAAGGGGAATGGTCTTGGTTCAAATAGAGACTCATCTTTGTTAGTGGATTTTTTTTTTTTTTAGGTTTTATTTATTTATTCATGAGAGACACACACAGAGAGAGAGAGGCACAGATACAGGCAGAAGAAGAAGCAGGCTCCATGCAGGGAGCCTGACATGGGACTTGATTCCGGGTCTCCAGGATCACACCCTGGGCTGAAGGCGGCGCTAAACCGCTGAGCCACCCGGGCTGCCCTGTTAGTGGATTTTTGAAGTTGTTCTTGACTATATGTTTCATTTGCTGTTTGTCCTTAGATCAGTTTCCAGAGGCTTTAAATGGCTTTTAAAGAAAAATAGTTTTCATCACTTTCAGTGGGGAGCAGCAGGTCACTCGGGTTCTTCATGCTGTCATACTATAAGCTGATCTTTTTCCTTTAGTTTTGAAAGATATTTTTATCAGATGTAGATTTATTGGTTGGCAGCTTTTTTCTTTCAGCAGTTTAAATATGTCATTGCACTGCCTTCTGGCCTCTGATTTCTGATAATGGGTTGCTTCTCTTTCCTTGCTCTTAGCATTTTTAGGGGGAGGATTTCAACAGTTTGATTATACTACATCTCATTGTGCACGTCTTTGAGTTTATTCTCTTTGGGGTTCATTGAATTTTAAGATATGGAGATTGGCTACTATTCAGATATTCTTCATGAATCATTTTGTTCTAGCCTCATTTTGCATGTGTTGGTACACTTAATGTTGTCTCTTAGGCTCTTTTCATATTCTTCCTTTTTTTTCCTTTTCCATTCCTCAGACTGAATAATCTTAATTTACCTATCTTCATGGTCCTTTATTTTTTCTTCAGCCTATTGAAATTTTATGTTGAACCCCTCTAAAATTTTTCATTTCGTTTATTGTGCTTTTCAGTTTAGAATTTGTATATGTTTCCTTTTTGTAATTTCTATCATTTATTGTTATTTTCTGTTTATTGATATGCTGTTCTCTTGGTTTTTGTCCATGGTTTCTGTTAGCTCTTTGGCATATTTATGATAGTTGATTTTTCTACAAAGTTTAATGTCCGGGCTTAGGGACCCTTTCTGCTAACTTTTTTCTTTCTGTGAATGGGCCATACTTACTTGTTTGTTTAGATGCCTAATAATTTTTTAATGAAAAATTTTCTTGAAAAGTAGGCACTTTGAATTTGGTAGTATGGTGGCTCTGGAAATCAGTATTTCCTCTCTCCCTAGGGTTTGTGTTGTTGATTATTGTGGGGTGCAGTCATCTGCTTGTTTAATTACTTTTCTAAACTATTTTTGCAGACTATATACCTTGTCATAGGTAGTCATTAAAGTCTCCATTCCATTATCTTAGTTGTTAGGCAGTGGCCTGATAAGATTTCTTTATTTTTTATTTTTTTAAAATATTTTATTTATTTATTTGTGAGAAACACACACAGAGAAAGGCAGAGACACAGGCAGAGAGAGAAGCAGGCTCCATGCAGGGAGCCTGATGTAGGACTCGATTCCAGGACTCTAGGATCATGCCCTGGGCTGAAGGCAGGTGCCCAACCACTGAGCCACCCAGGTGTCCCTGATAAGATTTCTTTAAATGACTTTTTTCTTTTCCTTTTTTCTTCTTTTAAAGATTTACTTATTTATTCGTGAGAGACAGAGGCAGAGACATAGGCAGAGGGAGAAGCAGGCTCCTCACAGGGAGCTGATGTGGGATTCGATTCCCAAACTGGGATCATGCCCTGAGCCAAAGGCAGACGCTCTACTGCTGAGCTACCCAGGCATCCTGATTTTTTCTTTTTCTGTTTTTTTTTTTGGTCATCCTGACAATTTTTGTGTTTGAGTTTTAGTGGTTGGGCTTTGTATATATACACACACACATATATTTTTAAAAATTTTTGTTATTTATTTATTCATGAGAGACACAGAGAGAGAGGCAGAGGGAGAAGCAGGCTTCCTTCAGGGAACCCGATGTGGGACTCAATTCCAAGACCTTGGGATCACTACCTGAGCCAAAGGCAGATGCTCAACCACTGAGCCACAAGGTGCCCTTAGACTGACTGACTGACTATCTATCTATCTATCTATCTATCTATCTATCTATCTATCTATCTATCTATCTATCTATATTTTAATTTATTTGACACTGCAAGAGAGCACAAGCAGGGGTAGCAGTAGAGGGAGAGGGAGAAGCAAACTCCTTATGGGGCGGGGCAAGATGTCGGAAGAGTAGGGTCCTCAAGTCACCTGTCCCCACCAACTTACCTAGATAACTTTCAGATCATCCTGAAAACCTACAAATTTGGCCTGAGATTTGAAGAGAGAACAGCTGGAATGCTACAGAGAGAAGAGCAGACTCCTTGGCGAGCAGGGAGCCTGATGTGGGGCTCTATTCCAGGACTGCAGGATGATGACCTGAGCCAAAGACAGACACTTAAAACTGACTGAGCTATCTAGGCACCCCCAAAATTTGTATTTAATGTAAATTTTGATATATTTGGATTTAGGTTTACTACTTACTGTTTTCTGTTTCTTTTTTGTTCTCCCCCCCCCCTTTTTGCATTCTTTTGGGTTATTTGGATACCTTTTAGTTTTCCATTTATTTTATTATTTTTAACTGTATCTTTTTATATAGCTTTTTAAAGTATTTGCTTTAGGGGTTACACAATACATATTTAAGTTTTGACTGTCTCTTTGACCCTATAATTTGGAATGTAGAAACATTAACATCATTTAGGTCCTTTAACTTGCTATCTTTTATGCTGTAATGTCATGTATTGCATTGGCATACATTGAAAACTATCAGAAGATGTTCATATCTTTTGTTTTCATCCTTAAAATAATTTTAAAGAATTCAAGAAAGATAAATAATCTGTTGGATTATCCAGATAAATATTTGTTACTCTTTATTCTTGATGATTCAGGTTTCCTTCTGGTATTTCCCTTCTACATGAAGCACTTCTTTTAGCAGTTCTTATAGAGAAGCCCTCAGAGGCTATATATTCTTAGTTTTCTATCATCTGAGAATGTCTTTATTATATTTTCATTCCTGCTAGTAATTTTTCTCGGTAGATTATTTTAGGCTGATATTTCCTTTTTTCAGCCATTTAAATATGTGTTACTTTGTTCTGGCTTTTATAATTTCTGCTGGGAAATCAGTTATTTGAATTATTATTTCTCTATGTGGTAGTATTTTATGTTTCTCTTACTGCTTATATAATATTTGCTTTGGCTTCACTTTTTGGCAGTTTCATTATGATATACCTGACTATGGATTTCTTTGTTTATCCCTTTTGAAGTTTTCTTGGTTTCTCGAATATGTAGGTATGTCTATTGCAGATTTTAGGAAGTTTTCAGGCATTTATTTTCTCAGATATCTTCAGTCCTACTCTCTTTCTCTTCCTTCTGTTATTATAGTTCCCTGAGCCTTTGTACATTTATGCTCAATATTTTCTCTATTTGATAGTTTTTATTTATCTCTTTAAGTTCTTTTGCCATCTCCATTGTGCTGTTGAGTCTGTCCATTTATGTTTTAATTTTAGTTACCGTATTTTTAACTTTAAAATTTTCACTTTTTGAGCGGGGAGGGTGCCTGGGTGGCTTGGTTGGTTGGTTAATCTGCCTCGGCTCAAGTCATGATCCTGATTCCTGGATCGAGCCCTGCATTGGGCTCCCTGCTCAGTGGGGAATCTGCTTCTCCCTCTGCCCCTCATCCTGCTTGTCCTCTTCCTCTCGAGCTCTCTCAAATAAATAAAATCTTAAAAGAAATTTTAAAATTTAACTTTTTTGATCTATTTATCAGCAAGATTTTCACTTTAAATATTTGTTGCCAGAAATTTTGTGATTGCTTGTTTCAGCATTTCCCCCCCCACATTTTAATAATAGTTGTTTAATAATTGATAGTTTTAAGAACTGTCCTCTTGCTGGCATTCTTTTTTTTAAGTAGGCTCCATTCCCAGTGTGGAGCCCACTGTGGGGCTTGAACTCCTGACCCTGAGATCAAGACCTGAGCTGAGATCAAGAGTCAGAAGCTTAACTGACTTAAGCCACCCAGGCACCCCTTGTTGCCATTTTTCATGATTTAATTCATGTTATGCTGTCCTGGCAATAATGCTACAGAAGTAATGCTGTGCCATTCTCTGTGTATCATATGTACGTGTTGTCATTATGTCTTAATACATATGATGTTAACTTTTATCTCTTGGTTAAAGTGTACCAAAGTTTTCTACTGTAAAATTACTATTTTTTCCTTTCAATTTTGTATGTATCTTGTGGGGATATACTTTGAGATTATGCAAATGCAATGTTTCTTATACTTTTACCCACTGATTTTATCCCTCCATGCCTCTTACTTTCCATAATGATTATGTTAGTGTTTGTTTCAAGGTTATTCAGGATTTCCAATATTCCTTCTGTGTTTAATAATTGCAAGTCTGTAAGGAATAGCTGTCTTTTCTCCCCATTTTATTTACTTAATCAAATATTTATTAGTATGGACTCATTGATACTTATTTCATTGTTTTGGTTATAATCTTAATGCTATCATTTTGTTGTAATAACTATCAGATTTAGCCCCTGGACTTTTCTTCAGATTGCCTCCTGTGTCCTTTTGATATGCTTCCATGTTTTTTGAGCATTGTCCTCCTTTCTTATACGAATATGTGTTAGGCACATCTTATTTTTTCCTCACCCAACTCCGGAATCAACCATTTTTCAAAGGAACCCTGATTCCTGTTATTGGAGAATGGTTTTTAGAAGACACTATTTGTGTGCTCATTGTTTTGGGGATATCATTGTTTTTAGGTCCTCTGAACCGTTAAGAAGTATATGTTTGTAGTCACATGTAGACACCATTCTTTCTGTATTTTTCTGTACATATGTGTATGTGTGTGGTTGTATGTATCTGTAAAACCATGTATTCATATTAATATGTGTGATTCCAAATAAAAGCACAGGGTTCTTTCTCTTCTAGTCTTCCCATTTTTCTTCATTGTAATTCCTTTTTATGGAAGTAAAAAACCTGGTTCTTACTATTCTTGATATATATACTTCCCTTAATTTTAAAATGTTAGTTTTCTGATTGTTTTTATGTTTGAAACAGAGAGTTTTAAAATTACCAGAATATTCCCTCTGAGGAGCACATTTCCTAAGTAGAGTACAGTATTTGTGTACAGTTCATCTTTAGTCTTAAGTTTATAGTAAAACATAATGTTTCTAAAGTTACTTAGTTCTTTACTTAGTTCTTATATGCCCAGTTAAATTTTTTATGTTCCCCATTAGTTTCACAGTTTGGTTTGTTGTTTTTTGTATTCCATTTTGGGTTTTCCCCCACGTATTGGTTATGTTGAAATACACATTTATTTTTTTGGTTGTGTGAAATACTACCATAGTTCTAAGTGTCAGACCTATACAAAAAGGCTTATAGAGAGAAATGTCACTCCTCAAATATTATACATAAGAAAAACATTCCCTATATATAATATAATCAGTCTTAGTAGTTTCTGCTTTATACTCCTTGAATTTATACTCCTTGAATTTCCTTTGCAGAAGTGAACTTATACATGCATAATTTTGTATATCTCATTTTTTTTCTTACATGAGAGGTTGTATTCTGCAGCTGATCTCTTGAAATTTGATTTTTTTTTCCATTTCTAGTATATCCTGGAAGAAGTTGCGCTGTATCAGGTAATAGAGATCTATAGAGATCTTTCTCATTAAAAAAAAAAATTATTGCTGTACATTTTTTTATTGCTTCATTGTTTTTTTTAATAAATTTATTTTTTATTGGTGTTCAATTTACCAACATACAGAATAACACACAGTGCTCATCCCATCAAGTGCCCTCCTCAGTGCGCGTCACCCATTCACCCCCACCCCCCGCCCTCCTCCCCTTCCACCACCCCTAGTTCGTTTCCCAGAGTTAGGAGTCTATGTTCTGTCTCCCTTTCTGATATTTCCCACCCATTTCTTCTCCCTTCCCTTATATTCCCTTTCACTATTATTTATATTCCCCAAATGAATGAGAACATAAACTATTTGTCCTTCTCCAATTGACTTACTTCACTCAGCAGAATACCCTCCAGTTCCATCCACGTTGATATTGCTTCATTGTTTTAATTCACTATAGTTTATTTAATCTTACGGGTATGGAGAGTTAGATTCTTTTCAGTGTTTTCCAGTTGCAAACATGGCTACAGAGAATAGCTTTGCATATATATATTTTTGTATTGTTGAAGATGGATCTGTGGTATAGACTTCTGTAAGAGTTGTTAATTGCTTTTAAAGGCTGTCATTTTCAGTATTGCTAAATATCCCTCCAAATGATTATAAACTTTGTATTCATACCAGCCTTGTGGGAGAGTACCTATGTCCTTATACCTTCACTGAGTATAGTTTTATTTTTTAATTTTAAAAAAAGATTATTTATTCATAAGAGAGAGTCAGAGACCTAGGCAGAGGGAGAAGGAGGCTTCCTGCTGGGAGCCTGATGCAGGACTTGATCCCAGGATCCTGGGATCAGGCCCTGAGCCAAAGGCAGACACTCAACTAATGAGCCACCCAAGCGTCCTTTGAGTGTACTTTTAAACAAATGAAAGATTTTACAAAACATGGTGTATTTTTTGCAATTAACAATAAACCATGATCATGAATGTATACATATGCATACATAATGCATAGATGCACACCTGTGCATATACTTGCAATGGTTTCTTTTTTCTCCTGTATACGTTTATTATTTAAACAAACCTCTCTCTCTCTCTTTTAAATTTTTTAATTTAATTTTAAGGATTTTGTTTATTCATGAGAGACACAGAGAGAGAGGCAGAGACGCAGGCAGAGGGAGAAGCAGGCTCCTCTCTGGGAGCCTGATGTGGGACTTGATCCCGGGACCTCGGGACCACACCCTGAGCAGAAGGCAGACGCTCAACCACTGAGTGACCCAGGTCAACCACTGAGTGACCCAGGTGTCCCTTTCTCTCTCTCTTTTTTTTTTAAAGATTTTATTTATTTGAGAGAGAGAGTGAGCGAGCACATAGGAGCAAAGGTGAAGGGTAGAGGGAGAGGGACAAGAAGACTCCCTGCTGAGCAGGGAGCCTGTTGTGGGGCTTGATCCCAGGACCCTGGAATCATGATCTGAGCCGAATGATGACTTAACCAACTGAGCCACCTTGGTGCCCCCAAGCCTCTCCTAATGAAATTTTACATTTTTTTTACTCTTATATACAATGGTGTGAATAATTATAGTGTTTGTGTTTTGTGTTATTATTGGAGTCACAATCTAAAATCAGTTTCTTTCATCAGTGTTTTATTTGGTTTTCAGTGTACATATCTTTCACCTTTTTGGTTACATTTATTTGTAGGTATCTTACGGTTTTGGTGCAATTTTAAATGGGATTAGTTCCTTGATTTCCCCTTCTGGTGCTTCATTATTGGTATACAGAAATGCAACAGATTTCTGTTTGTTGATTTTATATCTTGCGACTTTACTGAGTTTATGTGTTCTAGCAATTTTTTGGTGGAGTCTTCTGTCTTGTCTATGTGGAGTATCATGTCATCTGCAGATAGTGAAAGTTTGGCTTCTTCCTTGCCTATTTGCATGCTTTTTCTCTTTGTTGTCTGATTGCTGTGGCTAGGACTTCCAGTACTGTATTAAGTAACAGTGGTGAGAGTGGACATCCATGTCTTATTCCTGACCATAGAGGAAAAAGCTCCCAGTTTTTGCCCATTGAGGATGATATTAACTGTTGAGTTTTTCATGCATGGCCTTTATTATGTTGAGTTGTGTTCCCTCTATCCCTACTTTCTTGAGGGTTTTTATCATGAATGGATGTTGTACTTTGTTAGATGCTTTTCCTTCATCTATTGAGAGGATCATAAAGTCTTCTCCTTTCTTTTATTAATGTAGTGTATCATGTTGATTTGCAAATATTAAATGAGTATTACAGCCCAAAAATAAATCCCACTTGATCATGGTGAATGATTCTTTTCATTTACTGTTGGGTTTGATTTACTGGTATCTTGTTGAGAATTTTTGCATCCATGTTCACCAGGAATATTCATCTGTATTTCTCTTTTTTAGTGGAGTCTGGTTTTGGAATCAAGGTAATGCTGACCTCCTAGAATGAACTTGGAAGTTTTCCTTACATTTCTGTTTGTTGGAACAGCTTCACAAAAATATGAATTCTTTATTTTTTTATTTTTATTTTTTTTAAGATTCTATTTATTCATGAGAGACAGAGAGAGAATGAGATTGAGAGAGAGAGAGAGAGAGAGAGAGAGAGAGAGAGGCAGAGACACAGGCAAAGGGAAAAGCGAACTCCATGTAGGGAGCCTGATGTGGGACTTGATCCCAGGACTCCAGGATCACGCCCTGGGCCGAAGGCAGGCGCTAAACTGCTGAGCCACCCAGGGATCCCCGCAAAATATGAATTCTTTAAATGCTTGATAGAATTCCCTTGTGAAGCCATCTGGCCCTGGACTTTTGTTTCTTGGGAGGTTTTTGATTACTGATTCAATTTCTTTATTGGTTATGATCTGTTCAAGTTTTCTATTTCTTCCTGTTTCAACTTTGGTTGTTTATATGTTCCTAGGAATTTATTCATTTCTTCCTTATTGTCCCATTTGTTGACATATATTATTTCATAATATTCTCTTATAATTGTTTAGATTTCTGTGGCTTTGGCTGTTCTTTCTCCTCTTTCACTTGTGATTTTATTTATTTGGGTCCTTTTTTCTTTTTGGTATGTCTGGCTAGGGGTTTATCAATTTTATTAATATTGTGAAATAAACAGCTTCTGGTTTCATTTATCTGTTCTGTTCTTTTAGTTTCTATATCATTTATTTCTGCTCTAATTTTTATTTCCCTTCTTCTAATAACTCTAGCCTTTCTTTGTTCTTCTTTTTCTAGCTCCTTTAGGTGTAAGGTTAGGTTGTCTATTTGATATTTTGATATTTTCTTGATTCTTGAGGTAGGCCTTTGTTGCTATATACTTACATCTTCTGATGGCTTTTGCTACATCCCAAAGGTTTTGGACCATTGTGTTTTCATTTTCAGTTTCCATGTATTTTTTAAATTTATTTTTTAATTTCCTGGGTGACCAGTTTACGTTGTTAAACTCTATGTATTTGTGGATTTTCCAAATTTTTTCTTGTGCTTGACTTCAAGTTTCTTAGTGTTGTGGTCAGAAAAGATGCATTGTATTATCTCAATCTTTTTGTCCTTATTGAGGCCTGATTTGTGACCTAACAAGTGATCTATTCTGGAGAATGTCTCATGTGTACTTGAAAAGAATGTGTATTCTGCTGCTTTGGGGTAAAATGTTCTCAATATATCTGTTGAATCTATCTGGTCCAGTTTGTCATTCATAGCCATTGTTTCCTTGTTGATTTTCTGCTTAGATGATCTGTCTATTGATGTAAGTAGGTTATTAAAGTCCCCTACTCTTACTGTATTGTTATTCCTGAGTTCCTTTATTGGATTGGTTATTAATTATATATATTTCGGTGCTCCCAAGTTGGGGGCATAAATTTTACAGTTGTTGGATCTTCTTGTATGAATTGTCCCCTTTATTATGATTCAGTGTCCTTCTTCATCTCTTGTTATAGTCTTTAGTTTAAAATCTAGTTTTTCTGGTGTATTGCTACTCTGGTGTTTTTGACCTCATTTTATGGTAAACGTTTCTCCATTCTCTCAGTTTCAATCTGCAGGTGTGTTTAGGTCTAAAATGAGTTTCTTACAGGCAGCATACAGATGGGTCTTGTTTTATTGTTTTACTAACCATTTTGTTACCCTGTGTCTTTTGATCAGAGCATTTAGTCCATTTACATTCAAAGTGATTATTAATAGATACAAATTTATTTTATTTACATATTTATTTATTTATTTTAGATACAAATTTAATACTGTTTTATTACTTGTTTTGTCATTGTTTCTGGAGATTTTCTGTTCCTTTCTAGTCTTTGTCACTTTTTGTCTTTCTTTCCTACCCAAAGAGTCCCCTTTAGTATTTCTTGCAGGGCTAGTTTAGTGGTCATGAACTCCTTTAATTTTTGTTTGGGAAACTCATTTTCCTTCTATTCTGAATGATAGCCTTGTTAGTTAGAGTATTCCTGGCTGCAGATATTTCCCATTCAGCATGTTGAATATATCATACCACTCCTGTCTGGCTTGCCAAGTTTGTTTGTTTGTTTGTTTCTTTCTTTCTTTCATTAAAGGCTTACCAAGTTTCTATGCAGACATTTGCAGTTAACTTTATGGGTCTTCCTTTGTAAGTTTAGGGACTACTTCTTTCTTGCTGCTTTTAGGAATTTTCCTTTGCAAATTTAACTACAATATGTCTTGTTATTAGCCTGTTTTTGTTGATTTTGATGAGAGTTCTCTGAGCCCCTTGGATTTGGATGTCTGTTTCCTTCCTCAGATTAGGGAAGTTTTGAGTTATTATTTCCTCAAATAAACCTTCTACCCCTTTTTCTCTCTCTTCTTCTGGGACTCCTATGATACAAATATATTATTACATTTGATGGAGTCACTGATTTCCCTAAGTCTACTCTTGTTTTCTTCTGGGATTAATTCCTCCTTCTTGGCACTTTGCCTAGGGCTGTCTTCTATGTGTTAGAAAAGCTTGTTATTTTTCCTGCTCCCAAGAGTAATGGCTTTATGAAGAAAAGGTCAAGTAGTGTATATACAGCCTGATGCTTCAGTGAGAGTCTCTAGTGTGTGCTGCATACACTCTGCTGCTATGTTTTGACTATTCTTTCCCTTGGGTCAGTCATCTCCAGAGGTTCTCCTTGCCTGCAGTGGGCAATGTTTGGATCTTGGCCAGAATGTGGCGATTTTTAACTAGGTGTGCTCTGGTCTGCTTGTTACAGGAGACCTGATTGTACTTCCACTGTAACTGAAGCCTTGCAGAACTTTATGGTTGGGGGACACCTGGGTGGCTCAGTCACTTAAGCATCTGCCTTCAACTAAGGTCATGATCTCAGGGTCCTGCTCCCTGCTCAATGGGAAGCCTGTTTCTGCCCTTCCCCCTCACTAGTGCTCACACACTCTCTCTTTCTCAAATAAATAAATAAAATCTTAAAGAATTCTATGGTTGGTAGACATCATACATGCAGGGCTTTCTACTGGTCTTCTGGGGAAAAGGTGTGCTGTGCTTTTCCTTATGTATACTTGGCAGGAGTGTGCATTAGCAGCAGAGTGCATGGGGTGGGGGAATTGATGTAACCAGATAAGCAGGTTAGACTGCCAGGTAGCCTGTCTTGGCTCTGTTTTGTTTATTGAAGTTGGTTTATGATGGGGGAAGAGGGTTGGTGGTGGATGGAAATGGTGCCAGCCAGTCCCTTTTTCCTTGGAGAGGGGAGTCTATGTTTGCTGCTCTCAGTGAAGCATTCCCAGAAGAATGAATAATTTCTTCCTGTGTGTCCCAAGTATTTTTTAGATTACTGTTTTCATACTGTTTGTCTCCAGGTTGCTTGCCTTCCTGGAGCAGATCATTGTGCTTTGGCCTGTATCTCACCCAAGCTTGCTGACTTTTAAAACTCTAAACTAGGGGATCCCGGGTTGGCTTGGCGGTTTGGCGCCTGCCTTCGGCCCAGGGCATGATCCTGGATTCCCGGGATCGAGTCCCGCGTCGGGCTCCCTGCGTGGAGCCTGCTTCTCTCTCTCCCTGTGTCTCTGCCTCTCTCTCTCTCTCTCTCTCTCTCTCTCTCTGTGGGTCTCTCATGAATAAATAAATAAAATCTTAAAAAAATAAAACTAAACTTTAGGAAACTGGTGTGCTGGGGACTTACAATGGTCTTCTGAGGTAGGGTCTCAGCATACTGGAACTAATGCAGGTTTGAGCAAGAAGGGCAGTCATGCCAGAGTTCAGGGCTGTGGTATTTGTAGCAAAGCAGGCTAAATAGCCAGTTTCTGATTTATCTGCCCTCAGCCGGTATCTCTGTACCTATGCTGAGGGACAGGGGAGGGAACTGGCGGCTGTGGCTCTTTTGTCTCCAGAGAGGCAATGCTTCCTCTCACAGATATGATCCAGAAGAGTGAACAGTATGTCCCCATGTGCTATAGGAAGTCTTCAAATGGCACCATCTGCTCTGGGTGGCTTACCTGCCTTCTCTCCAGGAGTAGAGCATTGCCCTTAGGTCTGTATCCCAGCCAAGCCAATGGACCTCTAAAACTCCAGCCTTTAAGCCCCGCTGGTTACAAAAACTCTTGAAAATCAGCTTCTCTGGTTTCCCTAGCCAGTGGCTTTGGAGAAATGTTCTTGTGTTTATCCCTATGCATACCACTCTCCATTGCCTTTATCTGAGACCAGTGCTTCCTCCCGGCACAGCACCTGCATCCCATTTTTTCCCCAAAGCACATTTCGATACTTCCTAGCTTCTTCCATGTGGCTTCTTCTCTCCCTCCAGTTGTGCAGTTTGTTCTGATAATTCTCAGGTCGATTTCTTGGCTATTCAGAATGATTTGGTAGTTACCTAGCTGTGTTTGAGGGATGAAGCAAGCCTAAGGTCCTCCTACTGTGGCGTCATCTTAGCTCTTCTTATTTTTTCCCAATTTTCATATTTAAAAAATATTCCCAATTTGGTGAGGAATGGTATTCCAGTGTTTTTTAAATTTGAATTTCTGAAAACTTTGAGTTTAAAGTTTTTCTCATTTTAAGTATCATTTTTATAGGCTTTTCTTTTGTAAGTAGTTAATTCTTTTTTTTCCCATTTATCTGTTCGATTTTTGATAATTTTTCCTGCAATTTTAAAGAATTCTTTATGTTTAATGGGATGTAGCCCTATGTAGAGATAAATTACAAATATTTTCCTTGAGTTTAATTATCTATCTTCCTTTTTTTTTCAAATTAGATAAAATTTATAAATTAAAATTGACTGTACTTTAGTTTGTCCACTTGTTGAAGGACTTCTTGGTTGTCTCCAGTTTTTGGTGGTGAATAAAGCCTCTGAGTATTTCATACTAATTTTGGTATGGCTATGTATTTTTGGTTTGTCTTGGGTAAATACTTAGGGATAGGATTACTGTGTCATATTGTAGGAGTATATCTAATCCTAAAAGAGACTGCCAAATAGTTTTTTTTTTTTTAATTTTTTTTTGCCAAATAGTTTTCCAAAAAGGCATCACTGTTCTACATTCCCACTGAAAACGTATTCCCATCTGAGTTTCCAGATGTTCTACACCCTTACCAGTACTTAATAGTGTTTTTTAAAAGGCCACTCTAATAGGTGTTTCAGAGTATTTTATCATTTTATTTTATTTTATTTTATTTTATTTTATTTTATTTTATTTTTTGTATCTTATCATTTTAATTTGCATTTCCCCAGTAATTATGATGTTGAATATCTTTTCATGTGTTCTTTGACATTTGTATCTTTAGTGACATGTCTGGTCAATTTTTTTGCCCATTTTCAATTGGTTTGCTTGTCTTAGCATTGATATAGAATGTTTCTTTATATTCTGTAGATTTTAGTCCTTTGTCAGGTATATGTATTTTGAATGTTTTCTCCCATTCTCTGGGGTACCTTTTGGTTTTCTTAAGGATGTCATTAAAAGATCAGAAGATTTTTGATGAGATCTGTTTGATAAAGTTTTTCTCTTTTTTGGATTTTATTTATGAGAGAGAGAGAGCATGTGAGCATGAGCAGGAGGGAAGGGCACAGTGAAAGAGAAGCAGACTCCCTGCTGAGCAGGGAGCCTGATGTGGGACTTGTTCCCAGGATCCTGGGATCACAACCCGAGTAGAAGGCAGATGCTTCACATCTGAGACTGAGCCACCCAAGCGCCCAAGTTTTTTTCCTATATGGTATGTACTTTATGTTTTTGTTTTTTTTGTTTAAGTTTTTATTTAAGTTCTAGTTAACATATAGTATAATATTGGTTTAAGGAGTAGAATTTAGTGATTCATCACTTATAACACCCAGTGCTAATCACAAGTGCCCTCCTTAATACTCACCACTCATTTAGCCCATTCCCTGCTCACCTCTCCTCAGCAACTCTCAGTTTGTTCTCTGTAGTCAAGAGTCCCTTATGGTTTGCCTCCCTGTCTTTTTTTGTTCTTTACCCTATATTCGTGTGTTTTGTTTCTTAAATTTCACAAGTGAAATCATATAGTATTTTTTTTTCTCTGTCTTATTTCACTTATACTTTAACTCCTTCCATCATTGCAAATGGCAAGATTTCATTCTTTTTGATTGCTGAGTAATATTCCATTGTATATATTTACCACATCTTTTTTATCCATTCATCAGTTGATGGACATTTGGGCTATTTTCATAATTTAGCTTTTGTGGATAATGCTGCTGTAAAATATATCAGGGTGTATGTATCCCTTCGAATCAGTATTTTTATATCGCTTGAGTAAATACCTAGTAGTGCAACTGTTGGATTGTAGGGTAGTTCAATTTTTAACTTTTTGAGGAACCTCCATACTGTTTTCCAGAGTGTCTGTACCAATTTGCATTCCTACTAACAGTATAAGAGGGTTCCCCTTTCTCCACATTCTTGTTGACACCTGGTATGAGATATCTCATTATAGTTTATATTTGTACTTCCCTGATGATGAGTGATGGTGAGCATCTTTTTATTTATCTCTTGTCCATCTGTATGTCTTCTTTGGAAGAATATCTATTCATGTCTTCTGTCCATTTCTTAACTGGCTTGTCTTTTGGAGTTTTATAAGGTCTTTATAGATTGTAAATACTAATTCTTTTTTTTTTTTTTTTTTAAATACTAATTCTTTATCAGATATGTCACTTCTCCCACTGTGTATGTTGCATTTTCGTTTTGTTGATTGTTTCCTTTGCGGTGTAGAAGCTTTTTATTTTAATAAAGACCTAATGGTTGATTTTTGCTTCCTGCCCCCTCATCTTCAGAGACATGTCTTGTAAGAAGTTGCTAAGGCCAGTGTCAAAGAGGTTTCTGTCTGTATCGTCCTCTAGGATTTTAATGGTTCCTTGTCTCACATTTAGGTCTTTCATCCATTTTGAATTTGTTTCTGTGTATGGTGTTAGAAAGTGTTCTAGTTTCATTCTTTGTGTTGTTGTCCAGTTTTTCCAACACCATTTGTTGAAGAGGTGTTTTTCCCATTGGGTATTCTTTCCTGCTTTGTTGAAGATTAGTTGACCATATAGTTGTGGATCCATGTTTTTTATTTAATGAATATTTTCCTATGCCAAAGTAGAAAAAAAATTCTATGTTTTCTTCCTGTTTTATAATTTTACTTCTTACGTTTAGGTCTTTAAATCCATTAATTAAAGTTAATTTAATTTTTATTTATAGAATAGTTTTAAACTTACAGAAAAGTTGAGCAGATAGTACAGAGTTCCCATACTACTCCCCTCATCATACAGTTTGCCCATCTGTCATTACTGTGGTTCATTTATTACAGTAAATGAACTTACAGTCATATTATTGTTGACTATCATCTATAGTTTAAGGTTCATTCTTTGTGTCCTACAGTTCTAAGAGTTTTGACAAATGCCTGATGTTATGTATGTAACATTACAGTATTATACAGAATATTTTCCCCTGTACACCATCTGTTCATCCCTTCCTATCCTCTGCCTCCCCAAAGTCCCTGGCAGCCAGTGATCTTCTACTGTCTCTATAGTTTTTCCTCTTCCATGTTATGTAGTCTGAATTATATAGTATGTAGCCTTTTTAGACTGGCTTCTTTTATTTAGCAATGTGCTTTTAAGATCCTTCCTTTTTTTCATGGTTTGATAGCTCATTTCTTTTTATTTTTTATTAAATTAATTAATTAATTTTATTTTGTTTATTCATGAGAGAGAGAGAGAGAGGTAGAGTCACAGGCAGAAGGAGAAGCATGCTTCATACAGGGAGCCCAATGTGGGACTCGATCCTGGGACTCCAGGATCATGCCCTGAGCCAAAGGCAGACGCTCAACTACTGAGCCACCCAGGCGTCCCTAGCTCATTTCTTTTTAGTGCAGAATAACAATCCAGGGTGTGGGATGTACCATAGTTTATATACCATTCACCTATTGAAGAACATCTTAATTAATTCTAATTTTTGACAATTGATGTATTATTAAGTAAACCCATATCTTTATGAATAAAAGCTACTATAAACGTCCTTGTGCAGGTTGTTGTGTAGACCTAAATTTTCAGTTCTTTTGGGTAAATACCAAGAAGCATGATTATTGAATTGTATGGTAAGAGTATGGTTAGTTTTGTAATAATTGCCAAACTATCTTCTACAGTGGCTGTGGTATTTTGCATTTTCACTAGCAATGAATGAAAGTTTCTGTTGCTCTTTGTCCTTGCTGGCATTTGGTATTATAAATTTTGTTTTGCTTTGGTTTTTGTTTTTGCTTCTTTTTATATTTTAGTCATTTTGATAAGTGTGCAATGATATTTCACTGTTGTTTTTATGTATTCATGAGAGACACAGAGAGAGAGAAAGAGAGAAGCAGAGACACAGGTAGAGGGAGAGCAGGCTCCATACAGGGAGCCTGATGTGGGACTCGATCCTGGAACTCCAGGATCACACCCTGAGGCGCTAAACCGCTGAGCCACCCAGGGATCCCCCTTGTTGTTGAGTTTTAAGAGTTCTTTGTATATTTTGGATACATGTCCTTTATCTGATATGTGTTTTGCAAAATTTTCTCTTAGTCTCTGGCTTGTCTTTTCATTTTCTTTGTACTCTCTTGTACAAAGCCATGCCGCTTATTTTAGTTAAGTTTAACTTATCAGTCATTTTTTTCATGGATCATTGTTTTGCTGTATGTAGATTATACTTAAAGGAAATATTTAAAACAATTATGTATAAATTGGGGAGAGTCAAGAATCATAAAGGAGGAAGGGTGGTTTCTGCACTTGATTTGAAATAGTAAAATGTTGATAGTAGACTGTGGTAAATGATGTGTGTGTTCATATACGTATTTTTTTTTTTAAAGAAAACTAACAGAACAGAGGAAAAATAAAATGGCAGAGATTAGCCCTAATATATTGACAATTACATTAGATTTAAATGGTCTAAATGTACTTCAGACACTTAAAAACAAGAGACTGTCACTTAAAAGACAAGAGACTGTCAGAGTAATAGCTATGACCCGATTATATGCGTTAATAAGAAACTCCCTTCAAATATGATTACATAGGCAGATTGAAGGTAAAATTGTAGACAGAGATACACCATAGAAACCTCAATCAGGGCAGCCCCTGGTGGCTTAGCAGTTTAGCGCCGCCTTCAGCCCAGGACATGATCCTGGAGACCCAGGATCCAGTCCCACATCAGGCTCCCTGCATGGAGCCTGCTTCTCCTCTGCCTGTGTCTCTGCCTCTCTCTCTGTGTCTCTAATAAATAAATAAAATCTTAAAAAAAAAAACCCTCAGTCAAAAGCAGTAGTGACTTATTTACTTTTTTTGTTTTTTAAGAATTTATTTTTAAGTAACTCTACACCCAGCATAGGGTTTGAACTTACAACGCCAAGATTAAGAGTCACATGCTCTAACTGACTGATCCAGCCAGGTGCCCCAGTAGTGACTATTTTAATATCAGATAAAGTGGGTTTTAGACAAAAGGAAATTATTAAAGAGGAGGACAGTTGGTAATGATAAAATTTACTTAGGAGATATGGCAGTCCTGAAGTGGCTGGGTGGCTCAGTTGGTTAAGTGTCTGACTCTTGATTTTGGCTCAGGTCACAATCTCAGGGTCCTGAGATCGAGTTTGGCATTGGGCTCTGCCCTCAGATTCTCTCCTTCCGCCCCTGCCCCCACCACTCTCCCACTTTCATGCTCACTTGCTCGCTTTCTCTCTCTCAGAAAAAAAAAAGATATGGCAGTTCTAAAGTGCATGTATCAAACAATAGAATTGTGAGACTTCAGCAGTCTTTTCACAATTGGCAGAAATGTAAGACGATATCAGTATGTGTATAGAAGAACTCAACAGTACTGTAAACCAATGAGATTTAGTTGGCATTTATAGAACATTTGATGTTAGCAACTATAAAGAATAGACATTATTTTTTAATTACTGTGGTTTATATTTTAGTTTTAAGTTTACAGAAAACTTGAGAAAATACAGATAGTTCCTGTAATCCTCTCACACGCACCTCTGAATAAAACCAGTTTCCTTTATTATTATCTTGTATTCGTATGGTACATTTATTACAATTGAGCCAATATTGATATATTAGTAACTGAGATCTATAGTTTACATTGCATTATACATTGTATTTTTTTTAAAGATTTTATTTATTCATGAGAGAGAGAGAGAGGGAGAGAGAGAGACAGACATAGGCAGTGGGAGAAGCAGGCTCCCTGCAAGGAGCCCGATGTGGGACTTGATCCTGGACCCTAGGATCATGCCTTGAGCTGAAGGCAGATGCTCAACTGCTGAGCTACCCAGGCATCCTTATTTGTTTTTGATAAATTTGAAATTACATGCATTCACCATTACAGTATCATACAGAGTGGTTACACTATCCCAAAAATTGTTTGTTTGTTTATAGCATCTTATTTATAATGGTAACAATGTAGAAATTCCCAGATGTCTGTTATTTTTTAAAATTTATTTCATTAATTTTTTAGAATTTATTTATTTGAGAGAGTGAGCCAGCACAAGCAGAGGGGAGGGGCAAAGGGAGAGGGAGAAGCAGACTCCCTGCTAATAAGCAAGGAGCCTGCCTGATACAGGGCTCTATCCCAGGACCCTGAGATCATGACCTCCGTTGAAGGCAGCCGCTTAACCAACTCAGCCACCCAGGTCCTCCTTCCCACATGTCTTTTAATGGTTGGATGCCTAAACAAATTGTGGTACATTCATTGCAAGTTGTTAAATTAACATTTTTTAAAAAAGATTTATTTGATCATTAGAGAGTGAACAGGAATAGGGGCAGAAGGAGGGAATCCCCAAGCAGACTCCCTGCCACGTATAGAGTCAGACTGGGGGCTCGATCCTACAACCCATGAAATCACAACCTGAGCTGAAGCCAAGAGTGGGATGCCTAACTGACTGAGCCATCCAGGTGCCCCAAATTAACATTAAGTAGAGTCCCTTGGGATATTTGATGGTGAGCCCAGGTTCTATAAGAGACCACAAGGCAAAATTGAAATAGGGAAATTCATTACTCACAGGTCCTTCGAGGTAAGTGTACCACACATCTTGAGGGGCCACATGAGGAAATCAAGGCAGGGTACAGGTAGACAGCAGTTTAGGACCTGGGGACATGCCTTTGTTAGGGTCTATAGCTAGTGCTTTGGGGTTTCTGGGCTAAGACTGGATTGGTCAATTTAAACCAAGAGAAGCAAGGTTTTGGTAAGCTTCTCAGGGGTCTAATATAAGGAGGGCACAAGGGAAAAGCTCTGGGAGGCAAGGGAGACTTTAGCACAGGGCCATTGGGGAAGTCATATCAGGACTTAACATGTAGTTGTGACTCTGCAGTCTGTTATCTAGGGCATGTGTTTGCATGAAGAGCTAATGTCAGTTTAAGGCCCCTTCAGGCATGTTGGTCAACCAAAATGGATGCCGAGGCAGCAATACCATGGAGAAGCTTAGCTAAACTCTTGATATGTGTAATACCACTTAGAAGTAAAAAAGAATGAAGTTGACACAACAACTTGAATGAATCCCCAGAGAATTATGCCAAGTGAAAAAAAATCCAGTTGCGGAAGGTACCATTTATATAATCTGAAAATGACAAAATCACAGAAAGGGAGAATAGAGTAGTGATTGTTAAGTTTCAGGGGTGGGGTTGGGTGCAGGAGGTTAATGGGTTATAAATGATCACATGAAATCTCTGTGTTAATGAAAATGTTCTGAGGGCATCTGGTTGGCTCAGTCGGTTGAACCTCTGCCTTCATCTCAAGTTGTGATCCCCGGATCCTGGGATGGAGCCCCACAGCCCCATGTCAGGGTCCTTGCTCATGAGGGAGTCTGCTTCTCCCTCTCCCTCTGCCCCTCTTTCTGCTTGTGCACGTGCGCGTGCTCTCTGGCTCACTCTTTGTCTCTAATAAAAAAAAAATTTTTTTTTTTTTTAAATTTTTTTTTTTTAAATGAAAATGTTCTGCATCTTGACTATCAATACCAGTATCCTGGTGGTGATGTTGTAGTATGCTTTTGCAAGCTGTTGCTATTGGAGTAATATGGGTAAAAAGTAAAAAGGTTATCTTTGTAATTTTTACAACTGCATTGAATGTACATTTATCTCAAAATTATAAGTTTAGTTAAAAACACTCTGGTCTTCAATTACTGATTTATCAAACCTTTTTGTGTGGATTTCAAGTTATCTGGACAAGGCTTCATTTTAAATGCAAGTATGATACCATGTCTGGAACTCCCAACTTTTTAAAAAATATTTTAGTTATTTATTCATGAGAGACACAGAGAGAGGCAGAGACATGGAGAGGGAGAAGCAGACTCCATGCAGGGAGCCTGATGTGGGACTCCATCCCGGGACTCCAGGATCACGCCCTGAGCCGAAGGGAGACGCTTGACCGCTGAGCCACCCAGGTGTCCCGTGGAGCTCCAACTGGTTAGCCAGTTAATATGTTTTGAACACAGCTCAAAAGTAGAATAAAAAAATATTTGAATAGCTTAGAGAGGTACAACAGTGTCTGCACTAAAATTCACTTTGAATTCATTTCAGTGTATTTCTTACTTGGAGCCCTTCAGTGCATAATTTTAATAAATCTGGTTTCTAAGTCCATGACAGATTATAGAAAGTAGGAGAGGAGTGATAGCATGATACATTGATCATTACTACAAATGCAGCTCATACATAGCTTAACTGCAGGTAAGGAGACAAATATAAAATAAGAGTAGTCTGGGACAATTTAATATAGAGGGCATCCAGAAAAGGTTACGTTATAGTTATCTTTTCTGTTTTGTTAGGCAGAAATGTATGTTATGCATTTTAGGATTCTCTTCTAAGGTTAAAAAAAAAAAAGTTTGCATATGGTATGGAAACTCAGCTATTCAGAAGACACAGCTTTTGTAGTTCCTGGGAGGAGTGAGAAACCCTTATTGATTTGGAAATGAAGTGTGATTTTTGTTCATTTCTTTTTTTTTTATCCTTTGTTTTCTGCAAAACAGGTTAAATGATAGTAAGTTATTATTGCTTGGATTGATGTAGACATCAGTAGTACTGTTGGGGAAGGGCAATAAGCTGTTAGAGTGTAGTTGCAGTTCTAGGGGAACATAACACCAGACATGGTGGCCAACAGTATAATAGAGTTTTCAGTGTGTGGGCTTTTTAAGGAAACTGCAAAGTGGAAAATATTTTCAGAATAATATTATGTTATTACTTTACTTTTACTGGGTTGACATCTGCACGATGGTGTCAAAGCAGCAGGAAATAAATCTTCTCCCTGAATACGAAGGTGGTGGTATCAAACTGTACCAGTAGTCATTTATTCTTCACTATGCACTTCTACAAAAAAGAAAATAATAATAAAAAGTCAGTTTTTCTTAAAAAATGTTTTTGAGCAATAAATGTTATTAATTATGTTAAATATAGACCCTTGAGTACATGTCTTAATAATGTGTGATAAAAAGGGAAGTAAGGGGGCACCTGGATGGCTCAGCAGTTAAGCTCTGCTTTTGGCTCAGGGTGAGATCCTGGAGTTCAGGGATTGAGTCCCACATAGGGCTCCCTGTGTGGAGCCTGCTTCTCCCTCTGCCTATATCTCTGCCTCTCTCACTGTGTCTCTCATGAATAAATAAATAATATCTTAAAAACATGAATCATTTTTGCAAACTGAGTTATGATGATTGCCTTGGAAAATCACATGTAGCATCATAGAAAACTGCTACTCCATTTACTTACAACAGCTTACTTAGAAGAATAATTATTAGACAAACTATGGTTTTTCATATTTGGATATTAAGCATATGTTTTTTCTAAGTAAGTAAGTGAGCTTCAAGGAAAACAACTGATAGTATGTGTTGCCCATTTAAAATTTTAGCTTTCAAACAAAATTTAGAATTTTTGCATACCTAATGTCCATCTGTGTGAGCTTTTTAGCTTCACCAGTATTTAAAATTAAGACTTTTCTGATGACATGAGAGATCTTAATAAATATGATTTTTAAAATATTGTCTAATGAAACAGGCCAACATTTTGAAGACCTGCATTACTCAGTAAACCAATATTTTCCAAGTGATCCTTATTGGATGTTCTATAATCATTCATGGGTCAAATTGAAAGGGCAAGACAGACCAGCGGATTTTAAGATAACAGGGTATGAAAAGTTATGTTTTTAGGTTCCTACATTTCAACTAATCTTTGAGAAACCACCAGCTATTTCGAGTTTTGGTATAGTACCATTGAAGAATATTCATAATCATATGAAAGGATATTAATATATTTTTTTCAACTTCATATCAGGTAGGATGTTCTTCATATATATTTCCACCCAGTTAAAATGTTTCGTAATGGCTTGATTGTGGAAGCAGATATGAAGCTCCAGCTGTCTTTTTTTTTTTTTTTAAAGATTTTATTTATTTATTCATGAGAGACAGAGAAAGAGAGGGAGGGAGGCAGAGGCATAGGCAGAGGGAGAAGCGTGATGGCGGGCCTCAGTCCCAGGACTCTGGGATCATGACCTGAGCCAAAGGCAGATGGTCAACCACTGAGCCACCCAGGTGCCCCTCCATCTGTCTTCTATTAAACCAAACATTAAGAATTTTAAACATATATAAATGTATGTAAGACAGTGCCATTCATCACTAGGGTTATTTGGTTTTTAAAAGTACAATCATTTTACACAAAAATTTGTTATGTATGTTATATTTATTATGTATGTGATATATTAGGGCTACCATGAGGATTATCAGTAAATTAATTATTTATCATTTCAGCTAAATTAATCATTAAGTTGATTAATTATTAATAGATATTTTGGGGACACCTGGGTGGCTCAGCAGGTGAGCATCTGCCTTTGGCTCAGGTGTGATCTTGGAGTCCCAGGATCGAGTCTCATATTGGGCTCCCTGCATGGAGCCTGCTTTTCTCTCTGCCTATGTCTCTGCCTCTCTCTCTCTGTGTCTCTAATGAATAAATAAATAAAATCTTAAAATTAGATATTTTAAATATTTAAAAGACTTTTTAGTTTACTTTCTCTTGTAATAAATCAACTAAAGCTCTTTCTTTTCTCAATAATTTTTAAGACTAAACTCTTCTAAAAACTTTAAAACCACTGGCCTAAAGTGCATGTTTGAAGGTAGGGGACAGGGAATGTGTGTCCTATCTGGCCTGGGAATCAGAGGGATGGGATCCAAATTGGTAGGTAGAGCATTTCAGCAGGAAACTTCTAGGTAGTTACATTACTCAGGCAGAGAGATACTAGCGCATTGTTGTCCGTTGATAGTTGGTTTAGATTGGTGCAGGGCCCAAACCAAAGGATTGAGGTAGAGGATAAGACTCCTAACAGGGATGAAGGCTAGTCACATAGACTGAGAAGAGGAAAGCTCCAGTTTGGTGAAAGCATAGGTGGTCAGGGCCCATCTTTGTCATACTACATAATCAGATTTTGTAGTGAAGTAGTTTTCAGTCTTACCCATTGGTAGAGAGTGGAACTCCAGAATTACTCTTTCTATAGTCAGTGCTCAGCCTCAGAGAATCCAGCTGATTAACCTGCAATTTTATGTTGGTAGCTACTGAGCTGTTTATTTATAGTAGTGTTTGGACTTAGGGAATATGCTATTCCTTCATATTTAGAAGTCTCTGCATTTCTATCTTCTTGTGCTTCTTTTATGTGATTCTGAACTGTGTAAAATGCAGTTTATAAGTTAACTAAACGATAGTTTAATGAGCCAGAGAACTAATGGCACATATTCCAAGATACAGATGTACTTCTTATAATTTAAATTTATTCATTTTTTAAGTTTATTTTTTATTGGTGTTCAATTTATTGGTGTTCAATGAGCAAATTGATGCTCATCCCATCAGGTGCCCCCCTCAGTGCCCATCACCCGGTCACCCTCACCCCCTGCCCACCTCCCTTTCTACCACACCTAGTTCGTTTCCCAGAGTTAGGAGTCTCTCATGTTCTTTCTCCCTTTCTGATATTTCCTACCCATTTTTTTTCCTTTCCCCTTTATTCCCTTTCACTATTTTTTATATTCCCCAAATGAATGAGACCATATAATGTTTGTTCTTCTCCGATTGACTTACCTTACTCAGCATAATACCCTCCAGTTCCATCCACGTCGAAGCAAATGGTGGGTATTTGTCGTTTCTAATGGCTGAGTAATATTCTGTTGTATACATAAACCACATCTTCTTTATCCATTCATCTTTCGATGGACACCAAGGCTCCTTCCACAGTTTGGCTATTGTGGACATTGCTGCTATAAACATCGGGGTGCCGGTGTCCCGGCATTTCACTGCATCTGTATTTTTGGGGTAAATCCCCAGCAGTGCAATTGCTGGGTCGTAGGGAAGATCTATTTTGAACTCTTTGAGGAACTGCACACAGTTTTCCAGAGTGGCTGTACCAGTTCACATTCCCACCAACAGTGCAAGACGGTTCCCCTTTCTCCATGTCCTCTCCAACATTTGTTGTTTCCTGTCTTGTTATTTTCCCCATTCTCACTGGTGTGAGGTGGTATCTCATTGTGGTTTGGATTTCTATTTCCCTGATGGCCAGTGATGCGGAGCATTTTCTCATGTGCATGTTGGCCATGTCTATGTCTTCCTCTGTGAAATTTCTGTTCATGTTTTGGCCCATTTCATGATTGGATTGTTTGTTTCTTTGGTGTTGAGTTTCATAAGTTCTTTATAGATCTTAGATACCAGCCCTTTATCTGATAGGTCATTTGCAAATATCTTCTCCCATTCTGTAGGTTGTCTTTTAGTTTTGTGGACTGTTTCTTTTCCTGTGGAAAAGCTTCTTATCTTGATGCAAGTCCCAATAGTTCATTTTTGCTTTTGTTTCTCTTGCCTTCATGGATGTATCTTGCAAGAAGTTACTGTGGCTGAGTTCAAAAAGGGTGTTGCCTGTGTTCTCTAGGATTTTGATGGAATCTTGTCTCACATTTAGATCTTTCATCCATTTTGAGTTTATCTTGGTGTATGGTGCAAGGGAGTGGTCTAGTTTCATTCTTCTGCATGTGGATGTCCAATTTTCCCAGCACCATTTATTTATTTATTTATTTTAAAGATTTTATTTTATTTATTCATAGAGACAGAGAGAGGCAGAGACACAGGCAGAGGGAGAAGCAGGCTCCATGCACCGGGAGCCCGACGTGGGACTCGATCCCAGGTCTCCAGGATCACGCCCTGGGCTGCAGGCGGCGCTAAACCGCTGCGCCACCGGGGCTGCCCCCCCAGCACCATTTATTGAAGAGACTGTTTTCCAGTGGATAGTCTTTCCTCCTTTGTCGAATATTAGTTGACCATAAAGTTGAGGGTCCACTTCTGGTTTCTCTATTCTGTTCCATTGATCTATGTGTCTGTTTTTGTGCCAGTACCACACTGTCTCGATTCAGGTTTGTAGTACAACCTGAAATCTGGCATTGTGATGCCCGTGGCTCTGGTTTTCTTTTTCAATATTCCCCTGGCTGTTCGGGGTCTTTTCTGATTCCACACAAATCTTAAGATGGTTTGTTCCAACTCTCTGAAGAAAGTCCATGGTATTTTGATAGGGATTGCATTAAACGTGTAAATTGCCCTGGGTAACATTGACATTTTCACAATATTAATTCTTCCAATCCATGAGTGTGGGCGACCACGGACTAGCTGGAGTAACTGAACTAAACCAGGTCCGGACTTGCGTCCCTCATTCACTCAAAAGGCTCGGGAGCCTAAAGGGTGAATAGTTGGTTGACGCTTGAGAAAGGGCTTGAGCAGTGGTTCTCAGGGCTCGCTTGTACGTGATTGCCGACATAACACAATAGATATATCTTATCTGGCCTGGTCATAAATGTAAATATGGGTCTGTGCTGTCCTTGCTGGTCTGTTTACCATATCTAATATTCCTTTGAAGTATGCACATGTGAAGCAACAAGCTTATCTATTTACCAAGATCTTCTGGCACCCGTGAATCTGTCTTACATGCTGAGAAAGGGAACTTTGGAGGGTTTCACAAACATGCTAAAAATAGATACCTTCTTAACTTTGTTTTGCCCATGCTATAAAATGTTGTAGAACCTTGAATAAAGCTGGCATTCCTTGGACATCATCCACGTGTCCCTCCTGTCCCCATCTCTTTACTTTTCTTTTATTTTCCTCATCCCCTTACCCTCGGGACCCTGATCGTGTTGCCGCAGAGTGCGCAACACATGAGCATGGAATATTTTTCCATCTCTTTGTGTCTTCCTCAGTTTCTTTCAGAAGTGTTCTGTAATTTTTAGGGTATAGATCCTTTACCTCTTTGGTTAGGTTTATTCCTAGGTATCTTATGCTTTTGGGTGCAATTGTAAATGGGATTGACTCCTTCATTTCTCTTTCTTCAGTCTCATTGTTAGTGTATAGAAATGCCACTGACTTCGGGGCATTGATTTTGTATCCTGCCACACTGCCCACTTGCTGTCTGAGTTCTAGCAATCTTGGGGGGGAGTCTTTTGGGTTTTCTACGTAGAGTATCATGTCATCGGCGAAGAGGGAGAGTTTGACTTCTTCTTTGCCAATTTAAATGTCTTTTATTTCTTTTTGTTGCCTGATTGCTGAGGCTAGGACTTCTAGTACTATTTTGAATAGCAGTGGTGCAAGTGGACATCCCTGTCTTGTTCCTGATCTTAGGGGAAAGGCTCCCAGTGTTTCCCCATTGAGAATGATATTTGCCGTGGGCTTTTCGTAGATGGCTTTTAAGATGTTGAGGAATGTTCCCTCTATCCCTATACTCTGAAGAGTTTTGATCAGGAATGGATGCTGTAGTTTGTCAAATGCTTCCTCTGCATCTATTGAGAGGATCATATGGTTCTTGGCTTTTCTCTTGCTGCTATGATGAATCACATTGATTGTTTTACAAGTGTTGAACCAGCCTTGTATCCCGGGGATAAATCCCACTTGGTCATGGTGAATAATCTTCTTAATGTATTGTAGGATCCCATTGGCTAGTATCTTGTTGAGAATTTTTCCATCCATGTTCATCAGGGATATTGGTCTGTAATTCTCCTTTTTGGTGGGGTCTTTGTCTGGTTTTGGAATTAAGGTGATGCTGGCCTCGTAGAACAAGCTTGGAAGTATTCCATCTCTTCTATCTTCCCGAATGACTTTAGTAGAATAGGCATGGTTTCTTCTTTAAATGTTTGTTAGAATTCCCCTGGGAAACCATCTGGCCCTGGACTTTTGTGTCTTGGGAGGTTTTTGATGACTGCTTCAGTTTCCTTGCTGGTTATTTGCCTGTTCAGGTTTTCTGTTTCTTCCAGTTCCAGTTTTGGTAGTTTGTGGTTTTCCAGAAATGCATCCATTTCTACGATATTGCCTAATTTATTGGCATATAGCTGCTCATAATATGTTTTTAAAATCGCTTGTATTTCCTTGGTGTTGGTAGTGATCTCTCCTTTCTCATTCATGATTTTATATTTGAGTCTTTTCTGTCTTGTTTTTAATAAGGCTGGCCAGTGGTTTATATATCTTATTAATTCTTTCAAAGAATCAACTCCTGGTTTTGTTGATCTGTTCTACAGTTCTTCTGTTCTCTAATTCATTGAGTTTTGTTTGAATCATTATTAACTCTCTTCTTCTGCTGAGTGTATGTCTTATTTGCTGTTCTTTGTCCAGTTCCTTTAGGTGCAAGGTTAGCTTGGGTATTTGAGTTTTTCTGGTTTTTTGAGGGATGCTTGTATTGTGATGTATTTCCCCGTCAGGACTGCTTTTTCTGTATACCAGATTTTGAACGGTTGTATCTTCATTCTCATTAGTGTCCGTGAATCTTTTTAATTCTCTCATTTCCTGATTGACCCTTTCATCTTTTAGCAGGATGGTCCTTAACCTCCACGTGTTTGAAATCTTTCCAAACTTCTTCTTGTGATTTAGTTCTAATTTCAAAGCATTATGGTCTGAAAATATGCAGGGGATGATCCCAATCTTTTGGTATCAGTTAAGACCTGTTTTGTGACCCAGTATGTGGTCTATTCTGGAGAAAGTTCCATGTGCACTTTATAAGAATGTGTATTCAGTTGGGTTTGGATGTAAAGTTCTGTAGATATCTGTGAAATCCATCTGGTCCAATGTATCATTTAAAGTTCTTGTTTCTTTGGAGATGTTGTGCTTAGAAGATCTGTCGATTGTAGAAAGCACGAGATTGAAGTCACCACGAATAAGTGTATTATTATCTAAGTATGTCATAACTTTGGTTATTAATTGATTGACATACTTGCAGCTCCCACATCTGGGGCATATATATTGATGATTGTTATGTCCTCCTGTTGGATAGATCCTTTAAGTATGATGGAGTGTCCCTCTTCTTCTCTCACTGCAGTCTTCGGGATAAACTTTAGTTTCTCTGATATAAGGATGGCTACCCCTGCTTTCTTATGAGGACCATTTGAATGGTACATGGTTCTCCAACCTTTTATTTTCAGGCTTGAGGTGTCCTTATGTCTAAAATGAGTCTCTTGTAGACAGCAAATAGATGGGTCCTGCTTTTTTATCCACTCTGAAACCCTGTGCTTTTTGATGGGGTCATTAAGCCCATTCATGTTCAGAGTTACTATTGAAAGATACGAGTTTAGTGTCATCATGATACCCATTCAGTCCTTGTTTTTGTGGATTGTTCCCTTTGACTTCCTCTTTCTTTTACAGAATCCCCCTTAGTATTTCTTGCAGAGCCAGCCTGGTGGTCACATATTCTTTCAGTTTCTGCCTATCTTGGAAGCTCTTTTATCTCTCCTTCCATTCTGAATGAGAGCCTTGCTGGATAAGCTATTCTTGGCTGCAGGTTTTTCTCATTTAGGACCCTACATATATCCTGCCAGCCCTTTCTGGCCTGCCAGGTCTCTGTGGAAAGGTCTGCTGTTAATCTTACATTTCTCCCCATAAAAGTTATAGATTTCTTGTCTCTTGCTGCTTTAAGGATCTTCTCTTTATTTTTGTAATTTGCAAGTTTCACTATTAAATGTCGAGGTGTTGAGCGGTTTTTATTGATTTGGGGGGGGGGGGTCTATTTCCTGGATCTGAATGTCTGTTTCCCTTCCCAGATTGGGAAAGTTTTCAGCTATGATTTGTTCAAATACATATTCTGGACCTCTGTCCCTTCAGCGCCCTTGGAAACCCCAATGAAACATAGATTTTTCTTCCTGAGGCTATCACTTATTTCCCTTAATCTATCCTCTTGGTCTTTTATTTATTTATTTATTTATTTCATTTTTTTATTTTTATTATTATTTTTTTTCCTCTTGGTCTTTTAATTGTCTGTCTCTTTTTTCCTCAGTTTCCCTCTTTGCCATCAACTTGTCTTCTATGTCACTCACTCGTTCTTCTACCTCGTTAACCCTCGTCGTTAGGACCTCTAGTTTGGATTGCATCTCATTTAATTGATTTTTAATTTCTGCTTTAATTGATTTTTAATTTCTGCCTGATTAGATCTAAATTCTGCAGTCATGAAGTCTCTTGAGTCCTTTATGCTTTTTTCTAGAGCTGCCAGTAGCTTTATAATGGTGCTTTTGAATTGGCTTTCTGACATTGAATTGTAATCCAAATTTTTTAACTCTGTGGGCAGAGGACTGCTTCTGATTCTTTCTTTTGAGGTGAGTTTTTCCTTCTAGTCATTTTTCTCAGTGCAGAGTGGCCAAAACAAGTTGTATTGGGAAAGGGAGAAAAAGAGAGAAGAGAAAGAAGAAAAGAAAGAGAAAAATAAAAGGGAAAAAAAAGAGAAGAGAAGAAAAGGAAAAAAAGGGGGGCAAGCAAAACAAAAAACAAGGGGGAGTATCCTCTGATTTTGTATACTGTAATCCCTTGATTTCCCCTGTATCTTTCCAGTCTGCTTGGTGAATAATTTGTTTTTCCCCTTGTCCATCTAGCTGGTCTTCTGGGGGTGGGGCCTGCTGTGCTGATTCTGAGGTGTGAGCACTTGGGGGAGCTGCTCAGCCCCGTGCCTGGTGCAGGGCTTAGTGGGAGTTGTTTATCCTATTTATCCTGTGAGGCCACTGTGAAGCTCATTGGAGGTTGTTTATCCTGTGAGGCCCCAGAAGGAACAACAACAGTGGAGGTGGCCAGCTTTCCAGCCCTAGAGTCAGCTCCTGCAGTAACTCCTAGAGCTCTTGGTCTGCAGAGGCCTGGATGCTCTGGCGACGAGGGCCGCTGATCTGCACAGCTCGGGGCCGCCTGGTGGCAGGAGTGTCTTTGCTGTCCTGTGCCATCCTGCCTTCTTCCTGTCCTGGGGGGAGCGCCGGATCTTGTGCTGTGTCCCTAGCGCCCTGGGCTCCCAGGACTGCGCAGTTGGAATCCCGCTCTCAGCCCCGCAGCTCCATCCACGGAGCTTCTGCCAGAGCCGAGTCGGAGCTGCTCCTGGGTCCAGCCGGGCGCGGGCTGCAGCCCTTTAGGGAGCTTCGGCGCGGGGTGTGGCGCGCTCTCCCTCTGGGTGCAGTTCCTCTGTTAGTGTCCCTGGGAGCCTGAGGGCATCCCCGCCCTGGGATCCTGCTTCCACTCCCTTCCAGTGCCTTTCCATCTGGGAAGATTGGTGAAGCTCCTGCTTCTCCAGGAAGGGGCTTTCCTGTCCTGGAGGCACTCGCCCCGCAGCCTTAGCCCGGCTCCTCGCGGGGCCCCTCCCCCTTGGATGCCTTTTGTTTCTTTATTTCTTTCTCCCCCCCCCCCCCCCCCCCCCCCCGTCTTCCTACCTTGATAGAAGCGCGAACTCTTCTCACTGTAGCATTCCAGCTGTTCTCTCTTTAAATCTCAAGCCTAATTCGTAGGTTTTCAGGATGATTTGAAGGTCATCTAGGTAATTTGGTGCGGACAGATGACTTGGGGACCCTACTCTTCCACCGTCTTGCCCCGCCTCCGTTATGATTTAAATTTAAAAATAAACATCTACCATGTAATAGAGTTGTATGGTTTCATAAGATTGTTTAAACCAAAACAGAGTTGTCGGATTTCCCTCACTCCTGAATTTTCCATTCTCAGAGCAAACCAAATCATGATGAAATTTCAGTTGATTTTTCTCTTCGTCTTTTTTTTTTTTTTAAGATTTTATTTATTCATGAGAGACACAGAAAGGGAGAGAGGGAGGCAGAGACACAGGCAGAGGGAGAAGCAGGCTCCATGCAGGGACTCGATCCCAGGTCTCCAGGATCATGCCCTGGACTGAAGGCAGCACTAAACCGCTGAGCCACCCCAGCTGCCCCTCATTTGATTTTTCTGTTAGTTAGATCTGTGTATCTAAATGATATGCTGGGGTAGCTTTTTTTTTTTAATTTTTAATTTTTAGCCATTATGTGTTGACTGCCTATCTTGGAATTTAATTCTCCTTCATACACATACCCTTCTTTTTTTTTTTTTTTTTTTAATTTTTTTTTTTTTTTTTTTTTTTTATTTATGATAGGCACACAGTGAGAGAGAGAGGCAGAGACACAGGCAGAGGGAGAAGCAGGCTCCATGCACCGGGAGCCCGACGTGGGATTCGATCCTGGGTCTCCAGGATCGTGCCCTAGGCCAAAGGCAGGCGCTAAACCACTGCGCCACCCAGGGATCCCTACACATACCCTTCTAACCCCCACCCTGAATTCAGCTATATTATATACATGCATACTCAACTGCTGGTCATTTCCATTATCTTAATATATTTGTATCACGACATTTACTTTCTTACTATGTAGTGTCTAGGTTTTAAATTTTTCTTTACATTTACTGAAGTATAATTTATTTTTTTTTATTTTATTTATTTTATTTTTATTTTTTAAATATTTTATTTATTTATTATTGAGAGAGAGAGCGAGAGAGAGATAGAGGCAGAGACACAGGCAGAGGGAGGAGCAGGCTCCCTGCATGGAGCCTGACATGGGAATCGATCCCGGTTCTCCAGGATCAGGCCCTGGGCTGAAGGCAGGAGCTAAACTGCTGAGCCCCCCGGGCTGCCCTATTTATTTTTTTAAATTTCTTTTTATTGGAGTTCAATTTGGCATCATATTGCATAATACCCAGTGCTCATCCCATCAAGTGCCCCCCCCTCAGTGCCCGGCACCCAGTCACCGCAACCCCCCGCCCACCTCCCTTTTCACCACCCCTTCTTCGTTTTCCAGAGTTAGGATTCTCTCATGTTCTATCACCCTCTCTGATATTTCCCACTCATTTTCTCTCCTTTCCCCTTAATTCCCTTTCATTATTTTTTATATTTCCCAAATTAATGAGACCATATAATGTTTGTCCTTCTCTGATTGACTTATTTCACTCAGCATAATACCCTCCAGTTCCATCCACGTCGAAGCAAATGGTGGGTATTTGTCGTTTCTAATGGCTGAGTAATATTCCATTGTATACATAGACCACATCTTCTTTATCCACTCACCTGTCGATGGACACCGAGGCTCCTTCCACAGGTTGGCTTTTGTGGACATTGCTGCTATTAACATTGGGGCGCGGGATCCCTGGGTGGCGCAGCGGTTTGGCGCCTGCCTTTGGCCCAGGGCGCGATCCTGGAGATCCGGGATCGAATCCCACATCGGGCTCCCGGTGCATGGAGCCTGCTTCTCCCTCTGCCTGTGTCTCTGCCTCTCTCTCTCTCTTTCTCTCTCTCTCTGTGTGACTATCATAAATAAATTAAAAAAAAAAAAAAAAAACATTGGGGCGCAGGTGTCCTGGCGTTTCATTGCATCTGTTATCTTTGGGGTAAATCCCCAGCTGTGCAATTGTTGGGTCGTAGGGAAGATCTATTTTGAACTCTTTGAGGAACCTCCACACAGTTTTCCAGAGTGGCTGCACCAGTTCACATTCCCACCAACAGTGCAAGAGGGTTCCCCTTTCTCCACATCCTCTCCAACATTTGTTGTTTCCTGTCTTGTTAATTTTCCCCATTCTCAGTGGTGTGAGGTGGTATCTCACTGTGGTTTTGCTTTGTATTTCCCTGATGGCCAGTGATGCAGAGCATTTTCTCATGTGCTTGTTGGCCATGTCTATGTTGAAGTATAATTTAAATAATATAAAATTCATGCTCCTTAGTTTTATACTTCTGTAAGTTTTCAGAAAGGGATTTCACAGTATAACTATTAGTGTAGTCAAATATAAAATTATTTTATAGCCTTAAAATTTTTTCTCATGCTCCTTTATAGTTAGCACTTTCCCCTCACCCTCTAATAATCCCAGTACTATTTGGTGAAATCCCGTGTTTTTTTCCCTTGAACTCGTTTACATCAGTGCCACAAATTAATTGACCATATATGTGTGGATCTATTTCTAGATATGCTGTTTTGTTCCACTGATGTTTGTGTCTATCATTTTTTAACACAGAATAAATAATAAGTTTTGAAATCAGGTAGTGTGAGCGCTCCAATTGTAGTCTTTTTTTGTTTTAAAGATTTTATTTATTCATGAGAGACTTCGAGAGAGAGGCAGAGACATAGGCAGAGGGAGAAGCAGGCTCCACGCAGGAAGCCCAAAATGGGACTCAGTCCCGGGACTCCGGGATCTCCCTCTGAGCCAAAGTCAGAGTACTCAAGCTCAGCCCCCCAGGTGTCCTTTGTTGTTGTTGTTGTTGTTGTTTTTTCAAAGCTCTTTTGGCTATTCTAGTTTCTTGGTTTCCCATAACTGCCCTAAATATCCCTTGTGCTCTGCCCATTTGTGCTTCTGTTCTCCCTTAGCCTCTGGCAACCACCGACTGATCTTTTTACAGTCTCCATGGTGGTTTTGTCATTTCCAGAATGTCAGATATTTGGAATCATACAGTATGTATTCTTTTCACATCTATTCCTTTCACTTCGTAATATGCATCCAAGGTTCTTGTTGTCTTTTTATGGCTTTATAGCTCTTTTCTTTTTAGTGCTGAATATTCCATTATCTCAGTGTACCAGTTTATTCATTCACTTGCAGAGGGATTTCTTGATTGCTTCCACGTTTGGGCAATTAATGAATAAAGTTGCTATAAACATCTGTGTGCAGGTTTTTGTGTATATGTAAATGTTCAGCTCCTTTAGGTAAATACCAAGAAGTGTGATTATTGGATTGTATTGTAAGAGTGTGTTTAGTCTTGTTAGAAACTGTCAAACTATCTTAAAAAGTGGCTGTAGTATTTTGCATCCCCACTAGCAATGAATGAGAATTCCTATTGCTCCACACACTCTTCCGTATTTGGTATTTTCAGAGTTCCAGATTTTGATCATTGTGATGGATATATAGTGGTATCTCGTTGTTTTTTTTAATTTTTAATTTTTTTATTTTTTATTTATGATAGTCACACAGAGAGAGAGAGAGAGGCAGAGACATAGGCAGAGGGAAAAGCAGGCTCCATGGACTAGGAGCCCGACGTGGGATTCAATCCCAGGTCTCCAGGATCTCGCCCTGGGCCAAAGGCAGGCCCCAAACCGCTGCCACCTAGGGATCCCTCTCCTTGTTTTAATTTGCATTTGGATAACAGTCTTTTATCAGATAAGGTCTTTTACAAATGGTTTCCTTCAGTTGGTTTCTTTTTTTTTTTTCTTGATAGTATCTTTTGCAGAGCAGAAGTTTTGAATTTTAATGAAGTCCAACATCAAAATTTGTTTTCATGGATCTTGGTGTATCTAGAACATTTTCACCATACCAAGTTCATCCAGATTTTCCCCTGTTCTTGGAGTTTCATAGTTTTGCATTTTATATGTAGGTGTATGATCCATCTTCAGTTAAGTTTTGTGAAGGCTGTAAGGTCAGTGTCTAGATTTATTTTATTGCATGTGGATGTCTAGTTATTCAGTCTCCAGTTATGGGTAAGAGTTTTTTTTTTTTTTTTTTTTTTAACTGTACTACCTTTGCTTCTTTTCAGAGACCAGTTAAATAGTTTATGTGAATCTATTTCTGGGTTTAGACTCTCTATTCTGTTGATGTTTGTCTATTCCTTCACCAATAGCACAGTGTCTTGATTACTATAGCTTTATAGCAAGTCTTGAAGTCAGATAGTGTCAGTCCTACAACATTATTTTCAGTATTGCATTGGCTACTTGGGATCTTTTACTTCTCCATATAAAATTTAGAACCAGTTTGTTGATAATCTGCAGAATAATTTGCTGGGATTTTGATTGGGATTACATTTAGTATGTTGAAGCAAATTGGGGCGAACTGACATCTTGATAATACAGATGGTCCACAATTTATGATGGTTCAACTCAGATTTTTCGACTTTATGATGTTGGAAAAGGGACATGCATTTAGTTGAAATTGTATTTCAGATTTTGATTTTTGATCTTTTCCCCGGCTGGCAATATCTAATGTGATACTCTTGTGATGCTGGGCAGTGGCAGTGAGTTGCAGCTCCTGGTCAGCCATGAGATCATGAGGATAAACAACCCAATATGTATAAAAGCATTCTGTACTCATATAGCCATTTTGTGTTTTTTTTTCCCTCACTTTCTGTATATTATTCAATAAATTACATGAAATATTCAGCACTTCATTATAAAATGGGCTTTTTTTTTAACAACAACAAAAAAATATTTTATTTATTCATGAAAGACAGAGAGAGAGAGAGAGAGAGAGAGAGGCGGAGACACAGGCAGAGGGAGAAGCAGGCTCCATGCAAGGAGCTCGATGTGGGACTTAATCCTGGGAATTCGGGATCACGCCCTGAGCCTAAGTCAGATCTCATCGGCTGAGCTTTCCAGGCGTCCCTCATCTTTTTTTTTTAATCGTGTCATCTTTGAACAAAGACAGTCATACTTCTTTCTTCCTAGTCTGTATTCCTTTTCTTGTCTTTTTGCATTAGTTACGACTTCAGTTCAGAAAGGAGTAGTGATAGATAGACATCTTTGTTTGCCTTCTTGATCTTTTTAGGAATTCTTCCAAATTCTCACCATTAAGTATATTGTTAGTTGTAGTTTTTTTGTAGAGGCTCTTTGTTAAGTTGAGGAAGTTCTAGATTCCTATTTTGCTGAGAGTTTTTTATCATAAACGGGTGTTGGTTTTTGTCAAGTGCTTTTTTCCTGAATCTCTTGGTATGATCTTTTGATTTTTCTTCTTTAGCAGTTGATGTGATGGTTTACATTCAAGCAATTTTCTAATGTTAAATTAGGTTTGCATTCTTCAGACCAACCCCACTTTGTCATGGTGTTTAATTCTTTTCATATATTGTTGGACTCAAATTCCTAATTTGTTGCAGCTTTGTTAATGAGAGTTTGACATGTTGTATTTTTTTCTTGTAATGTATTTCATTTTGGTGTTAGGGTAATATTGGCCTCATAGAATGAAGAAGTATTTCTTTTGCTTCTATTCTGGAACATATTTTAGAGAATTGATATTATTAAATGTTTGGTAGAATTCACCAGTAAACCCATTTGAGTGTGGTGCTTTCTGTTTTGGAAGCTTAATTTCTGATTCCATTTCTTTAATAGAGGCCTAATAAGATTGTGTGAGTTTTGACAGATTATTAGAAGTATGTTATTTAGTCTGCATATATTTTGGGGTTTTCCAGTTACGTATCTATTGTTGATTTCTGGTTTAATTCCATCGTGGTCTGAGAGTGTATATACAGACCACAAGAAGGATGTTGTTATCTGTATCTTTCCTGGTTCTCTCTCGTAAACTTCTTTTTTTTCTAAACATTTTAAAATTTATGTAAAATTTTTTTTTAAATTTTATTTATTCATGAGAGACGCACATACACAGAGAGGCAGAGACACAACACAGGCAGAGGGAGAAGCAGGCTCCATGTAGGGAACGTGATCCAGGACTCAAACCCGGGACTCGAGGACCACGCCCTGGGCCAAGGGAGGCGCCAAACTGCTGAGCCACCCAGGGATCCCTATTTTTAAAATTATTTAAAAAGGATTTTATTTATTCATGAGAGACACAGAGAGGGAGAGGCAGAGACATAGGTAGAGGGAGAAGCAGGCTCCGTGTGGGGAGCCTGATGCGGGACTCAATCCCAGGACCCCAGGATCACAACCTGAGCCAAAGGCAGACGCTCAACCACTGAGCCACCCAGGCATCCCTCTCTGGTAAACTTCTAACTGGTGTTTTTTAGCTTATTGCTCTCAGTCTCCACTTAATTGCTTACCACCAAAATTTCTTTTTTTTTTTTTAATTTATTCATGAGAGACGAGAGAAAGGCAGAGACATAGATGGAGGGAGAAGCAGGCTCCTCAAAGAGATGCGGGACTCAATCCCTGGATTTAGGATTGTGCCCTGAGCTGAAGGCAGATGTTCAACCTCTGAGCCACCCAGGTGTCCCTGCTTACCACCAAAAATTCTGTTGTTTTGGGGGGTACTCTTAGGATTGATCTTTCCCCCAGTGTATTCCAAATTAAGTCTAAGAGATACCTTCTGAGCTCTCTCTTGTTGTAGCTTATCTCTGTGCCTTGGCAAAACCTCTGCACTGCGGCTCTGGAGCTGAGAGGAGAGGAAATGGCTTATTTTTCTCAGCATGACACCCCTACTTAGCAAGCTAGGTGGTCTGGCTAGGATAGTAGCTTCTAGTTTTCCTAAATGACTATTTTCACCTTCAGGTTAAGTTTTTCCTTTGTACAGTGTGTCAGAGAAGGCCTCTTTCCACATTACAGTTCCTCTCATATACAAAAATATCTTTTTTTCTTTTTTTTTTTTTTTTTTTTTTTTTTATGATAGTCACAGAGAGAGAGAGAGAGGCAGAGACACAGGCAGAGGGAGAAGCAGGCTCCATGCACCGGGAGCCCGACGTGGGATTCGATCCCGGGTCTCCAGGATCGCGCCCTGGGCCAAAGGCAGGCGCCAAACCGCTGCGCCACCCAGGGATCCCCAAAAATATCTTTTAAAAAATCTATGAAAAGTTGCTGAGATTTTGATTGGGATGGCATTGAATCTATAAATGATTTGTGGAGATATAATATCTTAGTCTTCCATTTCATAGGCATAGTATTTCTCCCTATTTATCTAGACCTATTTTGATTTATTTCATTAATATTTTGTTGTTTCCACATATAGTTCTTGCACATATTTTGTTACATTTATACTTAACTTTATTTTTGGGGGTGCTATTATATATTATTTTTATTTTTTCATTTCAAATTCCAATTATAGCCATATATAGGAATATGATTGACTTGTCTTTTTATGTTCTGCTTCTTTGCTAGTCTCACTTTTTCATTCTTAGAGGATTGTGGTTTTTTTTTTTTGATAGAATATTTGAGATTTTTTGGACAGACAGTAATGTTTCCTGCAAGTTAAATTTCCTTTCCAGCATGTGTGCCTTATAATAGTTTTTCTTGCTTTATTGAACTTGTGGGCTTCCCAATACAATGTGGAATGGGGTAGAGAGGGAGAACATACTTTTGTTCTTTCCAGTCTTTGTTAGCTGTAGGTCTTTCATAGTAGGTTAAGTACTTAGCACTCTTTTTAGTGTTCTGGGAGTTTTTGTTTTTGTTTTTTTTTAAGATTTATTTCTTTATTTTAGAGTGTGAACACGTGTGAGAGGAAGGGCAGAGGGGGAGACAGAGAATCTGAAGCAGACTTTCAGCTGAGTGAGGAGCTGACTCAGGGCTCAATCTCTTGACCTGGAGAGCACGATCTGTGCTGAAATCAGGAGTAGGGTGCTTAATGGACTTCACCATTCAGGCACCCCAGTGTTCTGGGAGTTTTTATCATGAAAGTATGTTGAATTTTTCATATGTCTTTTTCTGAATCTACTGATTGTATGGCTTTCTTCAAATTGTTGATAAGGAATTTCATTGATTTTCTTTTTTAGAAAGGAGGGGCAGAGAGGGAGAGAGAGAGAATCTTAAGCAGGCTCCACACCCCCAGTGCAGAGCCCAATTCGAGAGGCTTGATTTCAGAACCCTGAGATCATGACCTGAGCCGAAATCAAGAGTTGGAGCCAACTGAGCCACCCAGGCACCCTGAATTTCATTGATTTTTGAATGTTGAACTAACCTTATGTTTCTTGGATGAAACCCATGTGATTGTAATACATATATTTTTTATATTACTGCATTTTATTTGCTAACATTGGCAATTTTTACATATGTATTCATTAGAGATGTTGATTTGTAATTTTCTGGTAATATTTCTCTTTGGATTTATGAACAGGGTAATACTGGCTTTATAATTGGGACATGATCTTTCCTCTTCTTTTTAATGGAATTGATTGTGTAGAATTGGAATTATTTCTTACTTGAAAGGTAGCATTTACCAGTGAAACTGTGTAGGTGTGAAGTTTTCATCTTTTGGTTTGTAACTTGCAATCCAATTTATTTACTAGGTATAGAGCTATTCAAGTTTTCAAGTTTTCTTTTCTTTTTTTAAAGATTTTATTTATTCATGACAGACAAAGAGGGGGAGCGAGAGACGCAGAAATACAGGCAGAGGGAGAAGCAGGCTCCATGCAGGGAGCCTGATGTGGGACTCAATCCCGGGTCCCCAGGATCACGCCCTGGGCTGAAGGTGGCGCTAAACCGCTGAGCCACCCAGGCTGCCCTATTCAGGTTTTCTTGAGTGAGTTTTGGTGGCCTTTCAAATACCTGTTCCATTTCATCTAATTTATCAAATTCATGAACACATAGTTGTTTGTAGTATTTCTTCATTTTCCTGTCTTCAGCATCATTTGTGACACTGATGATTTATAGCTTCCCTCTGTCCCTCTTTTTATGGTCAACCTGGCTGCAAGTTTATCAATTATATCAGTGTTTTCAAATAATGAGCTTTTTATTTTATTGATTTTTTGGTATTGTTTTTGTTTTCAGTGTCTGCTGTAGATCTTTATTTCCTTTCTTTTGCTTGCTTTAGTTTTGATTTGCACTTTTTCTTGTAGATTCATTAGTACAAGCCTTGGTTATTGATTTTAGTTGTTATTTTCTAGTATATTTAATGCTATAAATTTCCCTGTTAGCACTGCTTTACCTACATCCCACAGATTTTGATATATTGTATTTTCTTTCTTTTCTTCTTTTTCTTTCTTTTTTAAAAGATTTTATTTATTTATGTGTGAGAGACACAGAGAGAGAGGCAGAGATGTAGGCAGAGGGAGAAGCAGGCTCCCTGTTGGAAGCCTCTGTGGGACTTGATCCCAGGACCCTGGGATCATGCCCTGAGCTGAAGGCAGACACTCAACCACTGAGCCACCTAGGCGTCCCGATATATTGTATTTTCATCATCTTTTTGTTTTTTTTTTTAATTTTTTAAAGGTTTTATTTATTTGTTCATGATAGACGGAGAGAGAGAGAGAGAGAGAGAGAGAAAGAGGCAGAGACACAGGCAGAGGGAGAAGCAGGCTCCATGCAGGGATCCTGATGTGGGACTCCATCCCGGGACTCCAGGATCATGTCTTGGACATGAAGGCAGGCGCTAAATTGCTGAGCCACCCAGGGATCCCCTCATCTTTTAGTTTAATGCATGTTTTAATTTCCCTTAAGACTTTCTCTTTGATCTGTATATTATTTAGAAGTTTGTTTTTTAATTTCCAATTATTTGGGAATTTTCCAGATACCTATCTCTTGATTTCTAATTTACTTTTGTTCTGATAATACTTTGCACTTTTTTTTTTATTCATTGAAATTTGTTTTATAAACTAGAACATGATCTTTCTTGGTGAATGTTACACATCTGTATTTTAGAAGAATATGTATTCTGTTGTTTGGAGTGTTTTTTTTTTGTTTTTTTTTTCAAGAGTTTATTTATTTGAGAGAGAGCAAGAAAGCAGAAGCAGAGGGAGAAGCAGAGGTAAAGGGAAAAGCAGGCTCCCTGCTGAACAGGGGGCCCGATGCTGGTCTTGATCGCAGGACTCCAGGATCACGACCTGAGCCAAAGGCAGATACTTAACCGACTGAGCCACCCATGTGCCCCATGTTTGGAGTCTTATTTCAGCATGTCAAGTTGGTTGAGTATTATCAAGGCCTTCCATATCTTTTCCGAGTTTTCGACTGTATTCATTTTTGAGACAGCAGTGTTGAAATTTCAAAATCATTGTGGATTTACCTGTTTATCTTTACATAGCTATAATTTACTCTTATGCATTTTGAAAATCTGTTGTTAGGTACATGTACATATGCAATTACCATGTCTTTGGGGATGTTACTCCTTTATTTTTTCTTAAAGTTCCTCTTTGTCCTCTGATAATATTTTTGTTTTGATGTCTGTGTTGTTTTTTTTTTATTTTTTATTTATTTATTTTTATTTTTATTTATTTATGATAGTCACAGAGAGAGAGAGAGAGAGAGAGAGAGAGAGAGAGAGAGGCGCAGAGGGAGAAGCAGGCTCCATGCACCGGGAGCCCGACGTGGGATTCGATCCCGGGTCTCCAGGATCGCGCCCTGGGCCAAAGGCAGGCGCTAAACCGCTGCGCCACCCAGGGATCTCCTGTTTTTTTTTAAATAAAGATTTTATTTATTTATTCATGAGAGACCCAGAGAGAGAGGCAGAGACATTAGGCAGAGGGAGAAGCAGGCTTTGTGCAGGGAGCCTGTTGTAGGACTCCCATTTCAGGACCTGGGGATCATGACCTGAGCCGAAGGCAAACACCCAACCACTGAGCCACCCAGGCGTCTCTGTGTTTTAAATTAACACAGATTCTCAACCTTTTTTTTTTTTTTTTGGTTAGTGTTATTATGCTATATCTACTTTGTCTTTCTACTTTTTCTCTTTGTGTTTGTATAGTTTGTATGTTTGTGTTTCACCGTAAGCAGGTTGGTGGATGGATTTTTAGGTCAGATAAATAGATTAAGTAGGTAGGTGGTTTGGCTTGTGTTTCACTCCATATGACAGTATCTTTTTACTGGTATATTAGAGGATTCCAATTTTTAAAAATGTTCTACAGAGTGCTACTCATTTAAAGTGTGCAAATAAAACAATTCTTAGTAAGTTTAATGAGTTTTGCAACCATCAATCACCACAGTCCATTTTTATAAGATTTTCACCACCTCAGTAACATTCTTCATATTAGTTTATATTTAACCTGCATTCCCACTCTCAACCCCTGGCAAACACTAATCTACCTTTGTTTCTATAGATTTACTTTTTCTGGACCTTTCATACAATTGGAATTATCTGGTACATAGTCTTTTGTGTTTGAGTTCTTTTACATAGGTTAATTAATTTGACATTTATCTGTATTATTATATGTATCAGTTTTTCACTTATTTTTATTCATGAATAATATTCAGTTATATGAGTATATCACTTTTTGTTTCTCCATTAAACAATTGATAAAAATTTGGGCTTTCTGTTTAATTGTCTGTTATAAATTATGCTTCAAAGGACATTCACTTGGAAATATTTATCTGGATTTTTTTCCATTTCTTTTGAGTGTAAATAGTTGGATTGTATGGTAGTTTATGTTTAAATTTTAAAGAAATGTCCGAATTGTTTTTCAAAGTAACTAGAACATTTTATATTTCAACCAACAGTATGAAGGTGTTGATTTTTATATCTTTGTCTATATTTGTTACTGCATTATACTGCATTAAAATTGCATCTCATTGTAGTTTTATTTGCATTTCATTTCTTCAGTGACTAATAAGTTAGGGAGTTTTTAACTATTTTTATTAGCCATTATATATCTTCTTTTGTAAAATATCTATGTAAATATTTTGCCCAAGGAGCGCACCCAGCTGATTCACTTGAAGGAGCATGCAACTCTTGATCATGACTTCGATCCCCACGTGGGATGGAGAGACTGTAAATAAAACTTCAAAAAAATATTTTGCCCAATTTTTAAGTAGATTATTTGCTTTCTTTTTTTTTTTTCAAGATTTTGTTTATTTATTCATGAGAGACACAGAGAGAGAGAGGCAGAGACATAGGCAGATAGAGAAGCAGGCTCCATACAGGGAGCCTGATGTGGGACTCAATCCCAGGACCCTGGGATCACGCCCTGAGCTGAAGGCAGACGCTCAACCACTGAGCCACCCAGGCATTCCTGGGATTGACTTCTTAATTTCATTTTTTATGTTCAATGTTCATTGCTAGGTTGTAGAAAAAGTTTGTTACTGTATATGGATTTTGTATCCTATAGACAGCTCTCTCAGCTAACAGATGAAGGAAATATACATATGCATACTAACATATATACACATATTTGCAAATATTTTTATATTTATCCATCTGTAGTTATATTAAGCTAAACATGAATTCACATTGATGTCTCCAATTCATCCATTGCCATATTAGTAATTCTAATCATCTCCCCTAGTTTGGTCTATAATCTCCCACTCCTGCAGGGAGCAATCTGGCTCCTAATATTTGTTGTCTAATTGTTTAATTGACCTACATATGTATTGCAGTCTTACTGTATTGCATTACAATATTGCATATTGTAATTAATTGTTTAATTGACCTACATATGTATTGCAGTCTCAAAACTTTCAGAAGAGTTTTACACCTGTGGGAAACAATCTTAACTACTGGAGTATAGTGCTTATGGATAGCTTCTTTTTGCCTTTAGTCTTACAGACCCAACTCATTAATGTTAAGAGTCTGGATACTTTCCCCCCTAAGATCAGGAACATGGTAAGCATGTCCTTTCTTGCCACTCGTACTCAAAATCATGCTGGAAGTCTTAGATAGTTCAGTCAGACAAGAAAAAGAAATAAAAATGTTGATTGGAAAGGAAGAAATAAAACTATTTTTCTTTATAAAAGATTATGTAGAAAATTTTGGAGCATCTCCAAAAACTGAGAATAAGCAAGGATAAGAAGGATGCATGGTACCTGTTGAATATCCAAAAGCTAATGGTTTTCTTATAAGCCAACAATAAACAATTAGAGTATGTAATTTTAAAAATACCATTTCTAGTTACAGCAAGCAAAAGTGAAATACTTAGGTATAAATCTAACAAAATATGTACAGGATATATTGTTGGAAAATTAGAGAATACTAAGGAACAATGTCAAAGAAGATCTAAATGAGATATATTTTGTGTTCAGGAATTGGAAGACTCATTATTACTAAAATGTCTGTTTTTCCCATCCTCATCTGTAGATTGCAATTTCCATCAAAATTCCACCAAAATAAAAAACATTCCACCACAATATTTTGTAGTTACTTTATATGGAAAGGCAAACACTGTAACAAGTAATATAGTGTGGAAGGAGTACAAAGTTGAAGGACTCAAACTACTTGGTTTCAAGACTTAATATAAAACTACAGTTACGAAGATAACATGTTACTGGTAAAAGGGCCCGCATGTAGTCATGCAAATATTGCAAACTGATCTTTGACAAAGGCAAAAAGAGTTCTGAGTGGTGAAAAGATAGTCTTTTCAGGTAGTGTTAGAACCAACTGTACGCTCACAGTTTAAAAAGTGCACTTAGAGACCTTACACTTTTATCAAAAATTCATTCAAAATGGATCACAGACCTTAAATATAAAATGGAAAACTGTAAGACTTTAAAAGCAAATACAAAAGATATGACCTTGGGTTTGGTGATGAGTTTTAGATCCAACATCAAAAGTGTAATTCATGAAAGAAGAAGTTGATAGGCAGGATTTTATTAAAAATGTTTGCTCTGGGGGATCCCTGGGTGGCTCAGCGGTTTAGCGCCTGCCTTTGGCCCAGGGCGTGATCCTGGAGTCCTGGGATCAAATCCCACATCGGGCTCCCTGAGTGGAGCCTGCTTCTCTCTCTCTCTCTCTCTCTCTCTCTCTCTGTGTCTCTCATGAATAAATAAATAAAATCTTTTTTTTTAAAAAAAGTTTGCTTAGAAAACAGTTGTCAAGAGAGAATGAAAAGACAAATCACAGACTCAAAAAAATTTTTGGCAAAACCCATATCTGATAAAGGACTTTAATATACAAAGAACTCTTAAAACTCAGTAATAAGAAAACAACCCAATTAGAAATTGGGCAAAAGATCTGAATATACACCTCATGGAAGAAAATACAGAGATGAACATATTTGCTCATTTGCAATTAGAGAAATTCAGTTTAGAAAATGAGAAATTCCCATACTCATTATGATTAAAATTTTTAAAACCCTAAAAATACCAATTGCTTGCTAGGATGTATAGCAATAGGAAACTCTTAATTTCTAGTGTAATTTTTAGTTAATTTTAAAATTGTTGCTCAGGAAATAATTGTATCTTTTAGGCAGTTCTCTTTTATTTTAGAAGAAAGTAAAAATTATATTTTGTCATTTACATTTATCTGTGTAATTAGCTTTTCTGAATCTTTATTTCTTCATGTAAACTTTTTTATTTCTTCATATGGATTCGAATTAAATCATTCATTTTCAGCTTGAAGGAATTTATTTTTTTCTTATGGGCAGGTTGACTAACAGTGAATTCTCTTAGTTATTTGTCAGTCTTAATTTTTCCTCATTATTGAAAGATAGTTTTCTGGATATAAGCAGCAGCTACTGCTGCTGCTGCTGCTTTCTTTCTTTTCTTTTCTTTTTTTTTTTTTTTTTAGCACTTTGGGTATACCAAGTACTGTCTCTGGTCCTCATTGTTTCTCATGAGAAATTACCAGTAAAGGTTTTCTTTGGGTTACTTGCATGTTGTTTTTCTGTTGCTGCTTTCATAATTTTTGCTGAATATGACAAAATAGTAGTGAAAAAAATCAAAGTAGATAAAAAGATTAATACTACATCTCTGAATCAGAAGATTTGGTAAGATATCAGATCTTCCAAATTTCAGCTATAGATTCAATAGTTGTGTCAGTCAAAATCTCACCAGGCTTTTTTTGTAGATACTGATTAGCTTATCCTAACATTTATATGAAAATGTAAAGAATCTAGAATAACCAAAACAGTTCTAAAAATGTAAAAAAGTTCAAAAGAAGGGGTGCCTGGGTGGCTCAGTTCATGATCTCCAGGTCCAGGGATCAAGCCCTCTGTCTGGCTCCCTGCTCAGCAGGGAGTCTGCTTCTCCCTCTCACTCTGCCCCAACTCTTCTATGCTCTCTTTCTTTCAAATAAATAAACAAAATCTTAAGAAAATATGTGAAAGGGCACACTATACCTGATTCATAGACTTAGGAAAAGGTAATCAGTATTTGGTATTGGTGAAAGGAGAAAAACAAAAATCAGTGAAACAGAGGAAAAAGGGCAGAAATTATTTTCAAGACAAATGCAAAGACCATTCAGTGTTGAAAGGATAATCTCAAAACAAAAGCTTCTGAAACAATTGGAGGACCTCATGCCTAAAGAAAGTGAGCACATTTCACTTTTTATACTAATATTAATTAAAATGAATCAGAAAAATTATATGATATCTAGAGGAAAACCGCTTCAGTTTTAGAGTACTAAAGGCACAATACTAATGCTAATTGATAATTTTTTTTTTTTTTTACAGTATGGGCAATTTTTTTTTTACCAGTTTATTTTTTAGGGCCATTTTAGTTTTATAGCAAAATTGAGAGGGAGGTAGAAAGATTTCTGTATACTCCCTCCCCCCACATATGCATCACCTCTCCCATTATCTACATCTCCCAACAGAGTGGTACATTTGTTACAACTGATCAACTTACATTAATTACTCACATATCATCATCTAAGGAAGGGTATTTACATTAGGGCTCACAGTTTGGACAAATGTATAGTGATATGTATCCATCACTGAAGTATCATACAGTCTCTTCACTGAAAATCCTTGTCCTTCACCTATTTATTCCCTTCCTCCAGCCCCCAACTAATGGCAACCACTGATTTAACTGCCTCCATAGTTCTGATTTGAATGATTTTTCCCCTTCTACTTTCTCCTTGCATCTTAGATTGGGTAGTTGCTGTTGACCTATGTTCAAGTTCCTGATTCGTTGTGTTGAGTCTACTTATGAGCCCCCTTAAAGGCAGGCATATTCATTTCTGTTAACATGTTTTCAATTTCTACCATTTTCTTTGATTCTTTTTTATACTTTCTAATTCTTCTGATATTACCTACATGATCTAGCCTGTTTATGTTCTTAACATGTCCTAGTTATTTTAAATTCTCTGTTATTTTTACATCTCATATCTGAATCTGGTTTTGAAGATTGCATTTTTTGTCCCTTAGTTTTTATATACATTGTAATTTTTCTGAAAGATATGTTAATGTAATAGAGTAGGTACTGAAGTATTTAAGTTTTTATTTTAATTCCAGTTAGTTAACAGTGTTAAAGTGTACAGTATACTGTTTCAGTGCTTCCCAACATCACCCTGTGCTCATCACAAGTATACTCCTTAATCTCCATCACCTATTTAACCTATCTCCCCATCCACTTCCCCTCTGGTAACTGTCAGTTCTTTGTAATTAAGAATCTCTTGATTTGTCTCTATTTTTTTTCTTTGCTTGTTTGGTTTCTTAAATTCTACCTAATGAGTGAAATCATAGGGTTTTTGTCTTCCTCTGAGTGACTTATTTCACATAGCATTATAATCTCTGGCCCCATCCATATTGTTGGAATGACAAGACTTCATTCTTTTTTATGGCCGAATAATATTCCATTATACATATACCACCTCACATTTATCCATTTGTCAGTTGATGGACACTTGGGCTGCTTCCATATCTTGGCTGTTGTTTTTTTTTTAATATTTTTTAAAATTTTTATTTATTTATGATAGTCACACAGAGAGAGAGAGAGAGAGAGAGAGGCAGAGACACAGGCAGAGGGAGAAGCAGGCTCCATGCACCGGGAGCCCGACGTGGGATACGATCCCGGGTCTCCAGGATGGCGCCCTGGGCCAAAGGCAGGCGCCGAACCGCTGCGCCACCCAGGGATCCCCCATATCTTGGCTGTTGTAAATAGTGCTGCTATAACAATATGGGTGCATGTATCCCTTTGAATTAGTGTTTTTGTATTCTTGGGGGTAGATACACTGGATCATAAGGTAGTTCTATTTTTAACTTTCTGAGGAACCTCCATACTGTTTTCCAGAGTAGCTGCCCTAGTTGGCATTCCCACCAACAGTGCAAAAGTGTTCGTTTTTCTCCACATCTTTACCAACACCTGTTGTTTCTTCTGTTGTTGATTTTAGCAATTCTGACAAGTATGACATGATCTCATTGTACTTTGGTTATTTTCTTGATGATAAGAGGTGATGAACATCTTTTCGTGTTGTCTTTTGGTTATTTGTAGGTCTTCTTTGGAAAAACACCTGTAAATATCTTCTGCCTATTTTTTAATTGGATTGTTTTGGGGGTGTTGTGTTAAGTTCTTATTTATATTTTGAATACTACGCCTTTTTTTAAATAAATTAATTTTTTATTGGTGTTCAATTTACCAACATACAGAATAACACCCAGTGCTCATCCTGTCAAGTGCCCGTCACCCATTCACCCCCACCCCCCGCCCTCCTCCCCTTCCACCACCCCTAGTTCGTTTCCCCGAGTTAGAGGAGTCTTTTTCTTCTCTCTTCCCTTATATTCCCTTTCACTGTTATTTATATTCCCCAAATGAATGAGAACATACACTGTTTGTCCTTCTCCGATTGACTTACTTCACTCGGCATAATACCCTCCAGTTCCATCTACGTTGAAGCAAATGGTGGGTATTTGTTGTTTCTAATGGCTGAGTAATATTCCATTGTATACATAAACCACATCTTCTTTATCCATTCATCTTTCGATGGACACCGAGGCTCCTTCCACAGGTTGGCTTTTGTGGACATTGCTGCTAGAAACATCGGGGTGCAGGTGTCCCTGCGTTTCATTGCATCTGTATCTTTGGGGTAAATCCCCAACAGTGCAATTGCTGGGTCGTAGGGCAGGTCTATTTTTAACTCTTTGAGGAACCTCCACACAGTTTTCCAGAGTGGCTGCACCAGATCACATTCCCACCAACAGTGTAAGAGGGTTCCCTTGTCTCCACATCCTCTCCAACATTTGTTGTTTCCTGCCTTGTTAATTTTCCCCATTCTCACTGGTGTGAGGTGGTATCTCATTGTGGTTTTGATTTGTATTTCCCTGATGGCAAGTGATGCAGAGCATTTTTTCATGTGCATGTTGGCCATGTCTATGTCTTCCTCTGTGAGATTTCTCTTCATGTCTTTTGCCCATTTCATGATTGGATTGTTTGTTTCTTTGGTGTTGAGTTTAAGAAGTTCTTTATAGGTCTTGGAAACTAGCCCTTTATCTGATACATCATTTGCAAATTTAAACGTTGATAGAATTCCCCTGGGAAGCCATCTGGCCCGGGACTCTTGTGTCTTGGGAGGTTTTTGATGACTGCTTCAATTTCCTCCCTGGTTATTGGCCTGTTCAGGTTTTCTATTTCTTCCTGTTCCAGTTTTGGTAGTTTGTGGCTTTCCAGGAATGCATGCATTTCTTCTAGATTGCCTAATTTATTGGCGTATAGCTGTTCATAATATGTTTTTAAAATGGTTTTTATTTCCTTGGTGTTGGTAGTGATCTCTCCTTTCCCATTCATGATTTTATTAATTTGAGTCTTCTCTCTCTTCTTTTTAATAAGGTTGGCTAATGGTTTATCTATCTTATTAATTCTTTCAAAGAACCAACTCCTGGTTTTGTTGATCTGTTCCACAGTTCTTCTGGTCTCGATTTCGTTTAGTTCTGCTCGAATTTTAATGAACTCTTTTCTTCTGCTGGGTGTAGGACCCATCTGCTGTATTTTCTCTAGCTCCTTTATGTGTAAGGTTAGATTTTGTATTTGAGTTCTTTCCAGTTTTTGAATGGATGCTTGTATGTATTTCCTAAGGGGGATGTATTTCCCCCTTAGGACTGCTTTTGCTGCATCCCAAAGATTTTGAACGGTTGTATCTTCATTCTCATTAGTTTCCATGAATCTTTTTTTTTAATTTTTATTTATATATAATAGTCACACACAGAGAGAGAGGCAGAGACATAGGCAGAGGGAGGAGCAGGCTCCATGCACCGGGAGCCCGACGTGGGATTCGATCCTGGGTCTCCAGGATCACGCCCTGGGCCAAAGGCAGGCAACAAACCGCTGCGCCACCCAGGGATCCCTCCATGAATCTTTCTAATTCTTCCTTAATTTCCTGGTTGACCCTTTCATCTTTTAGCAGGATGGTCCTTAACCTCCACGTGTTTGAGGTCCTTCCAAACTTCTTGTTGTGATTTAGTTCTAATTTCAAGGCATTATGGTCTGAGAATATGCAGGGGACGATCCCAATCTTTTGGTATCGGTTCAGACCTGATTTGTGACCCAGTATGTGGTCTATTCTGGAGAAAGTTCCATGTGCACTTGAGAAGAATGTATATTCAGTTGAGTTTGAATGTAAAGTTCTGTAGATATCTGTGAAATCCATCTGGTCCAGTGTATCATTTAAAGCTCCCGTTTCTTTGGAGATGTTGGCTTAGAGACCTATCGAGGGTAGAAAGAGCTAGACTGAAGTCACCAAGTATAAGTGTATTATTATCTAAGTATTTCTTCACTTTGGTTATTAATTGGTTTAAATATTTGGCAGTTCCCACATTCGGGGCACATATATTGAGGATTGTTAAGTCCTCTTGTTGGATAGATCCTTTAAGTATGATGGAGTGTCCCTCTTCATCTCTCACTACAGTCTTCAGGGTAAATTTTAGTTTATCTGATATGAGGATGGCTACCCCTGCTTTCTTTTGAGGACCATTTGAATGGTACATGGTTCTCCAACCTTTTATTTTCAGGCTTGAGGTGTCCTTCTGTCTAAAATGAGTCTCTTGTACACAGCAAATAGATGGGTCCTGTTTTTTTTATCCAGTCTGAAACCCTGCGCCTTTTCATGGGGTCATTAAGCCCATTCACATTCAGAGTTACTATTGAAAGACATGAGTTTAGTGTCATCATGATATCTATTCAGTCCTTGTTTTTGTCGATTGTTCCATTGAACTTCTTCTTAAAGGGGAATTTTAAGAGTCCCCCTTAAAATTTCTTGCAGAGCTGGTTTGGAGGTCACATATTCTTTCAGTTCCTGCCTGTCTTGGAAGCTCTTTATCTCTTCTTCCATTTTGAATGAGAGCCTCGCTGGATAAAGTATTCTTGGTTGCATGTTCTTCTCATTTAGGACCGTGAATATATCCTGCCAGCCCTTTCTGGCCTGCCAGGTCTCTGTGGAGAGGTCTGCTGTTATCCTAATACTCCTCCCCATGAGAGTCAGGGATTTCTTGTCTCTTGCTGCTTTAAGGATCTTCTCTTTATCTTTGGAATTTGCAAGCTTCACTATTAAATGTCGAGGTGTTGAACAGTTTTTATTGATTTTAGGGGGGAATCTCTCTATTTCCTGGATCTGAATGCCTGTTTCCCTTCCCAGATTAGGAATGTTTTCAGCTAGGATTTGTTCAAATACATATTCTGGCCCTCTGGCCCTTTCGGCGCCCTTGGGAACCCCAATTAAACATAGGTTTTTCTTCCTCAGTCTGTCGTTCATTTCCCTTAGTCTGTCTTCATGGTCTTTTAGTTGTCTCTTTTTTCCTCAGTTTCCCTCTTTGCCATCAACTTGTCTTCTATGTCCCTCACTCGTTCTTCCACCTCGTTAACCCTCGTTGTTAGGACTTCTAGTTTGGATTGCATCTCATTCAATTCATTTTTAATTTCTGCTTGATTGGATCTAAATTCTGCAGTCATGAAATCTCTTGAGTCCTTTATGCTTTTTTCTAGAGCCACCAGTAGCTGTATAATAGTGCTTCTGAATTGGCTTTCTGACGTTGAATTGTAATCCAGATTTTGTAACTCTGTGGGAGAGAGGACTGTTTCTGATTCTTTCTTTTGAGGTGAGGTTTTCCTTCTAGTCATTTTGCTTAGTGCAGGGTGGCCAAAAACAAGTTGTATTGGGAAAAGGAGCAAAAGAGAGGGGAGAAAGAAGGAAAGAAAAGAGAAAAAGAAAAAAGAAAAAGAAAAAAAGGAAAAAAGAGAAGAAAAAGAAAAAATGAAAGGGAAAAAAAGAGGTGGGGGAAGCAATCAGAAATCAAAAAACAAACAAACAAACAAACAAACACGGGGGAGTATCTTCTGTTTCTGTATACTTTAAGTCCCTTGACTTCCCCTGGAACTTGTCCTTCTAGCTGGTCTTCTGGGGGAGCGGTCTGTTGTGCTGATTTTCAGGTGTTAGGACTTGGGGGAGCTGCTCTGCCCCCTGCCTGGTGCAGGGCTCAGTGGGGGTTGTTTACCCCCTGAGGCCCCAGGAGGAACAACCCCAGTGGCTGCGGCAGCTCTGGAAACCTGGATTTAGCTCCCACAGTAACTATGGAGTTCTCAGTCTGCAGGGGCCTGGAGGCTCCGGGGGCGGGGCCGCTGATCTGCTCAGCTCGGGGCAGGAGCGTCCTTACTGTCCTGGGCCCTCCCGGCCTCTGCTTGTCCCGGGGGGAGGTCGGATCCTGGGCTGTGTCCTGGAGCCCTGTGCTCCTGGCCTGCACTGTTGGATTCGCGCTACCAGCCGCGTAGCTGCCTCTCCGCAGAGCTGCCGCCCGAGCCTCTCTGAGCTGCTCCCGGCCGTGCATCCCCCTCCACGGAGCCGCCGACCGAGCGCCCCGAGCTGCTTCTGGAGCCGCGCAGCCCCCTCCGCGCGGAGCCTCTTCCTCTGCCAGAGCCGCCGTCGCCGAGCTGCTCCTGGGGCCGCGCAGCCCCCTCCACGGAGCCGCCAGCCGAGCCCCTTGGAGCTGCTCCTGTGTCAATGTGTGCACTGCAGCCCTTAGGGAGCTCGGCGCACACTCCCCGGGACGCAGGTGTCTGTTCGTGTCCCAGGGAGCCTGAGGGCATCCCCCCTCCTGGGGTCCTGCCTTAACTCCCTGCGGGTGCCTTTCCGCCAGGAAGATTGGTGCAGCTCCTATTTCTCCGGGACGGGGCTCTCCTGTCCTGGGGACACTCGACCCGGCCTCAGCCCGGCTCCTCGCGGGGCCCCTCCCCCTTGGATGCCTTTTGTATCTTTATTTCTTTTTCCCCGTCTTCCTACCTTGATAGAAGCGCGAACTCTTCTCACTGTAGCGTTTCAGCTGTTCTCTCTTTAAACCTCAGGCCACATTCGTAGATTTTCAGGATGATTTGAAGGTTATCTAGGTAATTTGGTGAGGACAGGTGATTTGGGGACCCTACTCTTCCGCCATCTTGCCCCTCCTCGAATACTAAGCCTTTATTGGCTATGTCATTTGCTGATATCTTATTCCATTCTGTAGGTTGCCTTTTGGTTTTTTCATTGTTTCCTTTGCTGTTGAGAACTTTTTATTTCAGTGTAGTACCAATATCTATAATTTTTGCTTTTGTTTCTCTTGCCTCAGAAGGGTTATCTAGAAAGGAGTTGGTACAACTGATGTATCAAAGAAGTTACTGTCTGTGTTCTCTTCTAGAACTTTTTTGGTTGCAGATCTCACATTTAGGTCTTTAATCCATTTTGAATGTATTTTTTATGTGGTGTAAGTCAGTGGTCCAGTTTCATTCTTTGTATGTTGCTGTCCAGTTTTCCCAATACCATTTGTTGAAAAGGCTTTTTCCTATTGGATATCCTTTCTTGATTTGTCAAAGATTAATTGACAATATAATTGTGGGTTTATTTCTGGATTTGCTGTTCTTTTTCTAGCTCCTTTAGGTGTGGGGTTAGATTTTTTTTTTCTTCTTGAAATAGGCCTGTATTGTTATAATCTTCCCTCTTATAACCTCTTGCTGTGTGTCCCATAGGTTTTAGATCACTGTTTTTATTTTAATTTATTTCCATATATTTTTAATTTCTTCTTCGATTTCCTGGTTGGCCCATTCATTGTTTAGTAGTATGTTATTTAACCTCTATGTATTGTGTTTCCAGAAATTTTTTCTTGTGGTTGACTTCTAGTATCATAGCATTGAGGTCCGAAGATATGCATGGTATGATTTTGATCTCCTTGAATTTGTTGAATTTTTTTTAATGAATTATTATGGCATCTGTTCCGGAAAATGTCCCATGTACACTTGAAAAGAATGTGTATTCTGCTGTTTAAGATGGAATGTTCTGCATATATCTTTTAAATCTGTTTGTTCCTGCATGTCATTCAAAGCCATTGTTTTCTTGTTGATATTGTTTAGATGATCTGTCCATTAATATAAGTGAAGTGTTAAACTCCCCTACTATCATTATAGATATATAGATTATTTCTGTTATGTTTGTTATTAACTGTATTACATGTTTGCGTGCTCCTATGTTGGGTGCATAAATATTTATAATTGTTATATCTTATTGTTCTATTTTCACTTTTATAATTATTTAGTGTTTTTCTTTTTCTCTTGTGACAGGCTTTGTTTTAAAGTCTGTTTTGTCCAATATAAGTATTGCTACTCTGGCTTTCTTTGACATCCACTTGCATGATAGATGCTTCTCCAACTTCTCACTTTCAGTCCACAGGTGTCTTTAGGTCTAAAATGAGTCTCTTGGTCTCTTCTAGGCAGCATATAAATGGGTTTTGTTTTTTTAATCCATTCTGTAACCCTGTGTCTTTTGAGTGGAGACTTTAGTCCACTTACATTCAGTATAATTATTGATAAATATTTATTGCCACTTTATTACTTGTTCTGTGGTTTCTGAAGATTTTCTTTGATCTTTTTTTTCTTTCATGTTTTGCTGATTTACTTTAGTGGTATATTTGGATATCCTTTCTTTATTCTTTGCCTGTATATTAGTGGGTTTAGACATATCATTACCAGTAGGTTTATATATAACCTCTTCACTAATTGCAGTCTATATTAAGTTTATGGTCATTTAAATATGAACCTATTCTTTACTCCTCTGCTCCCCATGTTTCTAGGTGTATGTTTGTTATTTTCATATCCCCCCCTTTTTTGGTTAGGTTCTTGACTGATTTTTTACAGAAATACTTATTTTTACTGCTTTAGTATTTCTTACTTTTTTATTTATTTGAGAGAGAGACAGCATGAGCTGAGGGAGAGGCAGATGAAGAGAGACAAGTAGACTCAATGGAGCCCAACGCAAGGCTCCATCCCAGGATCCTGGAATCATGGCTTGAGCCAAAGGTAGATGCTTAACCAACTGAGCCACCCAAATGCCCTTATGATTTTTACTTTGTACTGCCATTTTTTGTCTTTCTTTTCCATCAAAGAGTTTCACTTAATATTTCTTGCAGGACTGGTTCATCGGTCATGAACTCTAATTTTTGTTTGTCTAGGAAACTGTTTCCTATTGTGTGTGATAACCTTGCTGGAAGGAGTGTTCTTGGCTGAAGATTTTTCTCATTCACCATTTTGAATAATCATACCACTCTCTTCTGGTTTGAAAGTTTCTGTTGAGGGATGCCTGGGTGGCTCAGCAGTTGAGTGCATCTCCCTTCAGCTCAGCTCGTGATCCTGGAGTTCCAGGATCGAGTCCCACATTGGGCTCCCTGCATGGAGCCTGCTTCTCCCTCTGCATGTGTCTCTGCCTCTCTCTTTCTCTCATGAATAATTAAATTAAAATCTTTAAAAAAAATTTATGTTGAAAATCTATCTGTATGGATTTTCCCGTGTAAGTTAATGACTTCTTTTGTCTTGATGCTTTTAAATTTTTTTCTTTGTCTCTATATTTTGCAAATTTAATTATGTTTTGTTACATATATATGTCTTGGTGTACGTCTACTTTTGTTGATTTTGATGGGTGTTTTCTTCCTCCTGAATCTGGATATCTGTTTCCTTCCAGATAACGGAAATTTTCAACTATAATTTCTTATTATCTGCCCCTTTTTGTCTCTCTTCCTTTTGTAGGACTCTTATAATATGAAAGCTCTTATATTTGATGGAGTCACTGAGTTTCCTAAGTTCTCATTTGACATAATTATTTTCTTTCCCTTTTGTTCAGCTTGATTACTTTGCATTTCTCTGTCTTCTAGGTCACTAATTCATTCCTCTGTTTCTTTGATTCTGCTATTCATTCTACAAGTGTGTTTCTCATTTCATATAAAGCCCTTTATCTCTGCTGTGTTATTCCTTATCTCTGTGTTAAGGGTCTCATTCATGTTTTCTACTCCTCAAGTCCAGTGACTATCCTCGTGATCATTGCTTTAAGTTGTCTGTCATTTTCCTTCTGTTTTGCTTAGATCTCTGGTTGTGGTCTTGTCCTGTTCTTTCCTTTGGGATAAATTTCTCTGTCTCCTCATTTTGTCTGCTTTTCTGTATCTGTTTCTCTGTGTTAAGAAAGTCAGCGGCCAGCCCAGGTGGCTCATCGGATTAGCGTCTGCCTTCAGCCTGGGGGTGATCCTGGAGTCCCAGGATTGAGTCCCACGTCACTTCCTGCATGGAGCCTGCTCCTCCCTCTGCCTGTGTCTCTGCCTCTCTCTCTCTCTCTCTCATAAATAAATAAAATCTTTTTAAAGAAGTCAGCTGTGTCTTTTACATTTGAAAGTAGCAACTTTACGAAGAAGAGGTCCTAGAGTGCCCTGTAGTGCAGTGTTCCCTGTTCCCCAGAATCTGGCACTTTAGGAGAGTATCCTGTGTGTGTTTACGCCCTAATGTTGTGTCTGAGTCACTTTTCCTTTCAGTGCAGGTGTCTACAGTGACTCTTTACCTGCCTGTTGTGGGTTTTACTTGCTCTTTGTGGTGGTAGTGGGACCTAGGCAGGCCAGCTTGAGGAGGCATGCCCACCAGGGGACTTGGGAGCAGGGTGGTGGTGTTAGCAAAGTTTGAACTGGCCATTAGTTCTGTGCTGGATCTCCTGAAGCTCTGTGGCAGCTAGGGGTTAAATTCAGTGGCTAGGGGAACATGCAGGTGGGTGTGGTGCATGATGGTGGCTGGGGACACATTGGCTGGACATAGTGTGGTGGGTGGGTATGACTCACAACTGCAGCTGTGCACCCTGTTGGCTGGGTGGGGCGAATTCAGGGGTTTAAGAAGATTTTCCCTGAGGCCAGGGCTGAAGCTAGCAGGCTTGAAGTGGGGGAGTCTTCAGGAGACATCTTGGGCAGGGTGTACTGCTAGCAGGTTAGGTTACAAGTGTCTATGTAGCCGAGCAGCCCTGCCATCCACGGGTAGCTCTGTGTTTATGCTGGGGGTCAGGGGAAGAAAATGGCACTTCCTCACTCCCTTGATTTTGGAGAAGTCCTTCAACATACTCTGAAATCAGAATGAACAGATCTGTTTCCCATTTGCCCCTGGTGTTGTATAAACTTCCGTTTTTATGTTGCCTTTCCATGCAGGCTGCTGTCTCTTTAAGGCCAGTGATCCAGCTATAGCTAGCCTTTGTGGTTTACCCAGTGCTGCATCAGCCCACTTTTAAAGTTACAGGCTCCCAAGTCCTACTGATTTTACACACTGACGGAATTCAGCCCTTTTGGTATGTATATATGTATGTCTGTTTGTATGTAGTTAGTTTTATTGGAACAAAGCAACTTGTACACTTTTAACATTTAAAACAGCATCTGTCCTTTCAAGTGAAACACAAAGAAAATTTAAAAATAAATAGGAACAAAACTGTCATAGAGAATGTCAATTTCAACTAAGATCCTATAGGTTCTGTTGATCTATGGAGTGGCACAGGGCTCTAGTCATAAGTAGAGAATATAATTTTAAAAGTGTCATCTTAAACTGTAAGGATAACCATTAAACATCAAAATTAAACGTGTCATAACAGAAGCCATGTTGTCAAAATGCCCGCTTAACTCACCCAGGCATCTCAAATCCACCCTTTGTTAATCTTCAGTAATCCCATTTTTAAAATTCTTTTTTTAAATAAGAGAAAGTAGAGAGATCTTGGCAAATCCTAACTGTCTATATTCACATAGAGACACAGTGTAATTTCTGAGCCCAATATACAGAGAGAGGAGGAAAAAAGCTAGAATTCTGTTCATACCTAGAATTCTGTTCACTACTATACAGGGGCCTAGCAATTCTCCAGCAGGTTTTCCTTTTTTCTGACAGAGCACAGTAGTTGATTTCATAATGTTTTTGTTGAGAATGGAAGGGATAAAAATGAATTTGGAAAGGAAAGTGGTAGAGATTCTTTTCCCATTGTATTCTGCTGAGGGTTTTTCCTCCCAACATAAGTTCAGAACCATGTTAAAAAAGGAGAGAAAAGTAACTTCAAAAAACAGAGTGAATGAGCAGAAGAGGAGGAAAAATGAAGACTGCAACTTGCTCCCAAGGACTGTAGAAAATTAAAAAAAGGAAGGTTGGAATACATTAGTGTTCTATTAGTTATCATCTTCATCCTCCTGACCTTCCTCTGCTCCCTCATCCTCTTCACTTTCATTCTCATCTCCTTCTTCATCATTATCTTTTTTTTTTTTTTTAAGGATTTATTTATTGGGGAGAAAGCAAGTAAGCAAGGGGAGGCGGGAGAGAGAGAAATCCTCAGGCAGACTCCTGGCTAGATGAGGAACATCATCTCATGATCCCGAGATCCCGAGGTGAAACCAAGAGTTGACACTCAACCGACCGAGTCCCCCAGGCATCCCTTCATCAGTATTTTCCAGTCCTTTGTCATCATCACCATCTTCTCTTTTCCCCTTCATCATTCATATCTGGAACCAAGTAGTACTGTAATGGATTTGGCCCAATACCATCTTTGATATAACCTCTCCTGACTCATCTGCACCAGCCCATCTGTTTGTTTTTTTTTTTTTTTTCCAGCCCATCTGTTTTTTAAAGCCAAACATGGGATTCTTCCTTGTGTGAGCTCCCTGGTGTTAAGAGTCCATTTCTTTGCCCTCTCTACATACATGCAGCTCCCTCCCCTCCTGTGGGCAGCCTCTCAGTGCCTTTCTGACCTTCCTAAGCTTTCAGATGCAGCTTCTTCTCTAGATTTACCAGTGGAGTTTTGTTAGTCTTTGGGTTCTCTGATTTATTGGTTTGGATGAGGATGATATCTAGTTGTAAACATAGAATAGGGTGAGCTCAGGGTCCTACTCTGCCATCTTCCCCCTCCTCCTGATGTAAATATGTGTTATTCTTTGAGAAAATTACACCTTTCCTTTTTCTAGGCTATTCATGTAGAATTTTATGTCAAACTAGTCAGAATTGGGCTGGTTTTAGAGTTTGTTACTATGGTTTCTCTCTGCAGCAGAAACTTGGAACCATGTAATGATATTTTATTGTTGTGTCCCTGTGTGGTTTTGGGTTTCTCCCTTTGCACTGCTTCCCAGAGAAGGTCTGTCTTCAGCTTTCCTCTGTATTCTTCTTATTTCACTCAGTGCTTGTCAGCATATGTTTGGAAGTAGAAAAGGGGACCTTTTTTTTTTTAATGTTTGGATTAAGACTCAGTTTTAAGCAGGCATTGTGAATCTGTGTTTAGGGGCATGGCCTTCACAAGTCTTCTTGCACCTTCAATTATAATGCTACTGCCAACATGTATTTTGGTTCCTCCTCCAGGACTAAAGCTTTCGTTGCTTTTTCACCCCTTACCCAGATATAGTTGGTTCTCACCACTGTGTCCCCACATTGTGCTCCTTAGGCTTTTATTCCTTAGGGAAGATGGGCCTGGTAATAATTTTGGATTGCCCTCTATTCCTCTACTCAGTGCTTCAGAGTACAGGTTTTAATGATCTTCCTTTTGGTTTAAGAATTTTTTTTTTTTTTTTTTTTTAAGAGAGATAGGAAGGATCCATATGGGCAGAATTTTGGCATTACTTGCTGCTCCCCTCCCCCAAATAGCACCAAGGGAATCTTTCTCTGTGATCTTCCCTGTGGCCACCTGTTTGTAAAAACTCCATGTTTTTTGAAACGCCACCTCCACCAAGGGCTTGTCATTCTCATGATAGCCTACACTTGGCACTTAGCAGTATAATTTTTAGTTATACCTTCCTTCTTTCTTGCCACTTTTTGTGGCATTTGTTCCAGTGATCAAATGATCAGATTCTGTTTTTCACTGTAGGTATCTATCTTTCTTTAAATTTCTATATAATTTTTTGCTCTATGACTTTACTTATATGGTTAATAAAATCTGTAATTTGCAATTTGTCAAGCCCTTTTCTTAAGGGATGTAATGAGATGTAATGATGCTATTTGTAGCTTTCTACATGTCTGAGCTGTGTTGTCTTTGTTATTGTTTCTGTTTTTTATTTTTTCTTTTGTATTATTAAATATTTTTAGTATTCAATTTTAATGTTCTTTTAAATTTTTTGGTTATAACATTTAAATTTGTTGCAATAGGGATTACAATAAACATACCTAGTAATCACCTAACAGTTTATATAGATTTAATGTTTTACCACATTTTTTTAAAAAGCCATACTTTTTTTAAAAAAGCCATACTTTTTAAAATGATTTTTTAATAGTTGCCATGTGTTTTATATTTATATATTTTGAAGGCCCACCAGACTGTGTTATGGTTTCTCCTTTTAAGAGTCTTATGTATAATAAAGACCTTAGCAGGAGAAAAATGACCTTTTATATTTATTCAGTCATTTACCAGTTTTGTTCTTCATTTCTAAGGATGTTAGCTTCCCCTGGGTATCATTCACCTTCAGAGTAAAGAACTATTATTTCATCTCGACTTCATTTACAATGAATTCTCTTCATTTTCTTTAAGAATGTGTTCATTTCATCTTCATTCCTGAAGGACTTTTTCACTGGATAAAAAAGTGTTAGATGATGTTTTTTCTTCTTTCAGCACTTTGGTTTTTAATTTTTATTATTTTATAAAGATCTATCTATCTATCTATCTATCTATCTATCTATTTTAGAGAGAGAGACTATGTGGGAAGGGGCAGAGGGAGAAGGAGAGGGAGAGAATCTCCAGCAGACTCCTCACTGAGGCTGGAGCCTCACTTGGGGCTCAATCCCACAATCCTGAGACCATGATCTGAAATCAAGAGTCCGATGCTCAACTGACTTAGCCACCCAGGCGCCCCTCTTCGCCCCTCTTGTTTCAACACTTTAAAGATGTTTTTCTACCATTTCTGTTTTCCATGGTTTTTGATGAGAAGTTTGTGGTAGTTTGAATTGTTGATAATCCATCTGAACTATGTTGCTTTTTGTAGCTGCTTTCAAAGCTTTTTATTTTTGTTTTTTAGCAGTTTGACGGCTGAAGGTGATATTTCTGAGTGTTTTTTTTTCTTTCAGTTTATCTTGTTTGGATTTCCTGGATATAGTTGAATATGTAGATTTATCTTTTATCAAATTTGGAAAGTTTTCTGGTACTATTCCTACAAACATTTTTTTCAGTATAATTTTTTTTTCTCATTCTGGCACTCTGATGACTTGTACGTTAGACATTTCAATATTGCCTCCTAGGTTCTGAGATTCTGTTTTGTTTGATTCTTTTTGTTGTTCTGTTGCTTAGAGTGGGTAATTTCTGTTGATCTGTCTTCAAATTTATTGACATTCTTTTCTTGTCTCCATTCTGCTATTTAAGATCTCAAGTGAATTTTTTAAAAAGATTTATTTATTTGTTTGTTTGTTTGTTTGTTTGTTTGAGAGAGAGCATGAGCATACAAGTAGGGGGGAGAGGCAGAGGGAGAGAATCCTCAAATAGATTCCCTGCCGAGCATGAAGCTGACATGGGGCTCAGTTTCATGACTCATGAGATCATGACCTGACCTGAAACTAAGAGTTAGACACTTAACCAACTGAGCCACCCAGGTGCCCCCTCAAGTGAATTCTTTTTAGCATAGATACTGCATTCTTAGTTAAGAATTTCAGTTTGGGGAAAAAAAAAAGAGTTTCAGTTTGGTTCTTTTTAAGTGTTACTGAGATAAAATAATAGATTTATTCATTTTTTTGTGCACAATGCATTTATTCATTTAGTAAATTTGTATAGTGTGCAGCTGTCACCACAATCCAGTTTTAGGACAGTGTATTATTTCCAAAAATTCCATCAAGCTCATTTATAGTCAGTCCTATTCCCATCCTTAGTCCTGTGTTACTATTGATCTCTGTAAAAATTAGCCTTTCTTTGATAATTCATATAAATGAAATTACAGAATATTCATGATATTTTGATCTCTTTCACTTATTAAATTTTTTTGACGTTTATCCTTGTGGTAGCATGTATTAGTATATATTTTTTTATTTTTATTTTTTTAGTATATATATTTTTAGAGCTAAATATTATAGATATACCACATTTTTGTTTCATAATTCAACATGACAGAAATTTGACTTATATTCCTTTTATTTCCTTTGGCTATTATTAATAAATGTTGCTATGAAAATTTATGTACATGTCCTTTTATGTTTCCATTTTTCTTGAATGGAATAGCTGGGTCATAGGGTAAATATTCAGTTACCTCTTAAAGAAACTGCCAAATTGTTTTCCAAAGCAGCTGTACTATTTTACATTACCAACTGCAGTATGTGAGGGTTAACATTTCTCCACACCTTCATCATCATTTGCTGTTGTCTGTCTTTTTGATTATAGCCAATTTAGTGTGAAGTGGTATTTCGTTATGGTTTTATTTTACATTTACTTAATTAAGCTCTAATGAGATTGAGCATCTTTTCATTTGCTTATTGCTCATTCATACGATTTTGGTGGAATATCATTTAAATCTTTTTCCATTTCTAATTTTTTTCCTAATACATTGTGAAATTGCTTTATATATATACATATATGTATTTTGAACACAAGTCCTTTATCAGAAATATGATTTACAGATACTTTTGTCACTATGTAACTGGTCTTTTCATTTTCTAGAGTGTCTATCTGAAGCAATAAATTTTTTTTATTTTGATGAAGTCCAGTTTATCCGTTATTTTCTGTAGCTATTCTTTCATCAATTTTATATTATCTTGATTATTGTAGGTTTAAAGTAAGTTTTAAAATATGGTAACAAAAGACTCACTACATTGTTTATTAAAAAAAATTGAAAGTGTTTTGGGTATTCTGTGTGCCTTGCACTTATGATCAGCTTGCCCTTTTTTTTTTTTTTTTAAAGATTTTATTTACTCTTCAGAGACACAAAGATAGAGGCATAGTCAGAGGGAGAAGCAGACTCCCTCTGGGGAGCCTGATGCAGGATTCAATCCCAGGACTCAAGGATCATGACCTGAGCCAAAGGCAGATGCTCAACCACTGAGTGGCCCAGGTGCCTCGCCATCTTTTTTTTTTTTTTTTTTAAAGATTTTATCTATTTATGGGCAGTCTGGGTGGCTCAGCGGTTTAGCACCGCCTTCAGCCCAGGGTGTGATCCTGGAGACCTGGGATCGAGTCCCATGTCGGGCTCCCTGCGTGGAGCCTGTTTCTCCCTCTGCCTATGTCTCTGCTTCTCTTTCTCTGTGTCTCTCTCATGAATAAATAAATAAAATATTTAACAACAACAACAAAAAGATTTTATTTATTTATGTGAGAGAGAGCATGAACAGGGGGAGGGGCAGAGGGAGAAGTAGGCTCCTCACCAAGCAGGGAGCCTGATGCAGAGCCTGATTCCAGGACCTGGGATCATGACCTGAGCCAAAGGCAGATGCCCAACCAACTGAGGCACCCAGGGACTTCCCCATATTTTTTTAATACAAAAAAAAGCCTGCTGGCATTTCAGCATGGATTTCATTGACTTTATAGATCAATTTGTTGAGTGTTGTCTTTATAATAATATTGCATCTTTCAATGCAGGAACATAAGGTTTCCATATTTTTTTGTATTGTTCAACATGTAAATTGTTTTTTCTTTTGTGAAATTTATTCTTAAATGTTTTATTATTTTTGATGTTACTCAGAATGGAGTTCTCTTAATTCATTTTTGGATATTTTATTGCTTGTAAAGAAATAAAATTGATTTGGAGCCTTTAAAATTTTTTTTATTTTTAATTTTTTTGAATATAGTTCACACACAATGTTACATTAGTTTCAGGTGTACAACATAGTAATTGAACAACTCTAAACATTATGCTGTGCTCACTACAAGTATAGATATCTGTCACCATACAGTGCTATTACAATGTCACTGACTATATTCCTTTATTTTTTTAATTTTTAGTTTTTATTTAAATTCTTGTTAGTTAGCATGCAGTACAATATTGGTTTCAGGAGTAGAATTCATTAACTCATCACTTAATGTACAACACCCAGTGCTCATCATAACAAGTGCCCTCCTTGATATGTATTACTCTTCTCGCCCCTCTCCCATCCATCTCCCTCCATCTCCCCTCAGTTTGTTCTGTATTGTTAAGAAACTCTTAGGGTTTGTTCCCTCCCCTCCCCATATGTTCATCTGTTTGTTCTATTTTTAACTTTTTGGGGAACTCCATACTGATTTCCAGAGTCGGTGTACCAGTTTGCATTCCTGCCAACAGTGCAGGAGGATTTCTCTTTCTCTCCATCCTCACCAACACCTGTTGTTTTGTATGTTGTTAATTTTAGCCGTTCTGACAGGTGTGAGGTGGTATGTCATCGTGGTTTTGATTTGTATTTCCCTGATGATGAGTAATGTTGACCATCTTTTCATGTGTCTGCTAGCCATCTGGAAGTCTTATTTGGAAAAGTGTCTATTCATGTCTTCTGCCCATTTCTTTCTTTTTTTTTTTTTCTGCCCATTTCTTAACTGGATTGTATGTTTTTTGAGTTTAATAAATTCTTTATATATTTTAGATATTAACCCATTATCAGACATGTCATTTGCAAATATCTTCTTCCATTCTGTAGGCTGACTTTTAGTTTTGTTTATTGTTTCTGTCATTGACTATATTCCCTTTGGTCTAGTTTTTATTCTCATGACTTACTCATTCTATAACTAGAAGCCTGTATCTTTCACTCTCCTTCACCCATTTTGCCCGTTTCTTCACCCCCTATGTCACTCCCCACCATTATGGCAACCATCCTATATTTATAAGGCAATCTGTTTTTTTGTTTATTCATTTGTTTTGATTTTTGGATTCTTTTTCTTTTAAAGATTTTATTATTTATTTATTCATGAGAGACACAAAGAGAAAGAGAGAGGCAGAGACACAGGCAGAGGGAGAAGCAGGCTCCATGCAGGGAACCTGACGTGGGACTTGATCCCGGGTCTCCAGGATCACATCCTGGGCTGAAGGCGGCGCTAAACCGCTGAGCCACCCGGGCTGCCCCTGTTTTTTAGATTCTACATATGAGTGAAGTCATAGGGTATTTGTCTTTCTTAGTCAAATTTTACTTAGTGTCCTACCCTTTAGGTCCATCCATGTGTTGCACATGGCAAAATCTCATCCTTTTTAGGGCCAAGTAATATTTCATTATACATACATATATATCTTACCTTCCTTATGCATTCATCTGTTGGTGGACACTTGAGTTGCCTCCATATCTCGATTATTGTAAATAATACTGCAGTAAATATAGGGGTGCATATAATTTTTTGAATTTGTGTTTTCATTTTCTTTGGGCAGATACCCAATAGTGGAATTAATTGGATCATACAGTATTTCGGTATTCAAATTTTTGAGGACCCTCCATACTGTTTTCCACAGTGGCTATACCAGTTGACATTCCCATCGTAAACATGAGGCTTTCTTTTTCTTTACATCCTTTTTTGTCTTTTTGATTTTGGCCATTCTAATAGGCATATAGCTCATTGTGGTTTTGATTTATATTTCCCTGATGCCAAGTGATGTTAAATATTTTTTCTTGTGTCTGTTAGCCATTTGTACGTCTTCTTTGGAGAAATGTCTGTTCATGTCTTCCCATTTCTTGCCTGGATTATTTGTTTTTTCGGTGTTGACTTTGATTAGTTCTTTATTGATCTTGAAAACTAGCCCTTTATATAATAGGATATTTGCAAATATCTTCTTCTCCTGGCGGTTGTCTTTTTATTTTGTCCACTGTTTTCTTTGCTGCACAAAAGCTTTTTTATCTTGACAAAGTCCCAATAGTTCGTTATTGCTTTTATTTCTCTTGCCTCTGGACATGTGTCTAATAAGAAGTTGTGGCAGCCAAGGTTGAAGAGGTTGCTGCCTATGTTCTCCTCTAGGATTTTGATGGATTCCCATCTCATAGTTAGGTCTTTCATCCATTTGAGTTCATTTTTGTGTATGGTGTAAGAAAATGGTCCTTTCATTTTCTACATGTGGTTGTCCAATTTTCCAAACACCATTTGTGAAGAGACTGACAAAGATTATATTATTTTTAATTAAAGTTTTAAAGAATCCTTTTTTGCATTGGGTTTGCCGCCAGAACACAGGTGTTGTGAAAACCACTGCTAAACCTAAACCAAAATGGGAAAGGAAAAGACTCACATCAACATCGTCATCATTGGACATGTAGATTCGGGCAAGTCTACCACTACTGGCCATCTGATCTGCAGATGTGGTGGAATCGACAAAAGAACTATCAAAAAATTTGAGGAGACTGCTGAGATGGGAAGAGGCTCCTTCAAGTATGCCTGGGTCTTGGATAAACTGAAAGCTGAACGTGAACGTGGTATCACCATTGATATCTCCCTGTGGAAAATCGAGACCAGCAAGTATTATATGACCATCATTGATGCCCCAGGACACAGGGACTTTATCAAAAACATGATTACAGGCACATCTCAGGCTGACTGTGCTGTCCTGATTGTTGCTGCTGGTGTTGGTGAATTTGAAGCAGGTATCTCCAAGAATGGCAGACTCGTGAGCATGCCCTTCTGGCTTACACACTGGGTATAAAACAACTAATTGTTGGTGTTAACAAAATGGATTCCACTGAACCACCCTACAGCCAGAAGAGATCTGAAGAAATCGTTAAGGAAGTTAGCACCTACATTAGGAAGATTGGCTGCAACCCTGACACAGTAGCATTTGTGCCAATTTCTGGTTGGAATAATGACAACATGCTGGAGCCAAGTGCTAACATGCCTTGGCTCAAGGGATGGAAAGTCACCTGTAAAGATAGGAATGCCAGTGGAACCACACTGCTTGAAGTTCTGTATTGCATTCTTTCACCAATTCGTCCAACTGATAAGCCCTTGCATCTGTCTCTCCAGGATGTCTACGAATTTGGTGGTATTGGTACTGTTCCAGTGGGCTGAGTGGAGACTGGTGTTCTTAAGCCTGGCATGGTGGTCACCTTTGCTCCAGTGTTACAACTGAGTAAACTCTGTTGAAATGGACCCTGAAGCTTTGAGTGAGGCTCTTCCTGGGGACAATGTGGGCTTCAATGTCAAGAATGTATCTGTCAAAGATGTTTGTCGTGGCAGTATGGCTGGTGACAGCAAAAATGACCCACCAATGGAAGCAGCTGGCTTCACGGCTCAGGTGATTATCCTGAACCATCCAGGCCAAATCAGTGCTGAATATGCACCTGTGCTGGATTGTCACACAGTTCACATTGCTTGCAAGTCTGCTGAGCTGAAGGAGAAGATAGATCGTCGTTCTGGAAAAAAGCTGGAAGATGGTCCCAAGTTCTTGAAATCTGGGGATGCTGCCATTGTTGATATGGTTCCTGGCAAACCTATGTGTGTTGACAGCTTCTCTGACTATCCTCTCTGGGCCATTTTGCTGTTCGTAACATGAGACAGACGGTTGCTGTGGGTGTCATCAAAGCAGTGGACAAGAAGGCAGCTGGAGCTGGCAAAGTCACCAAGTCTGCCCAGAAAGCTCAGAAGGCTAAATGAATATTATCCCCAATACCTGCCACCCCAGTGTTTATCAGTGGAGGAGGAACGGTCTCAGAACTGTTTGTGTCAATTGGCCATTTAAGTTTAATAGTAAAAGACTGGTTAATTATAATAATGCATCATAAAACCTTCAGAAGGAAAGGAGAATGTTTTGTGGACCCTTTGTGCTTTTGTGTGCGTGTGTGCCAGTTTTAAGTTATTAGTTTTTAAAATCCATACTTTCTAATGGAAACAACTTGACCAAAAATCTGTCACAGAATTTTGAGACCCATTAAAACAAGTTTAATGAGGAAAAAAAATAAAGTTTAAAAAAAATCTCTAAATTATTAATAAAATTCTGCAAAGAGGTATAATCCAAAAGTCACCCAAACACACACAGAGTATATTTAAAACATTTAAAGAATTATAAAACAAAGAGATAATCAAAATATCATAATGTGGTAGACCTACATCCAAACATATCTGTAATTAGATTAAATGTAAATGATGAAGCAAACCTTAGAGCCTGTCAGATTTGATTAAAAAATTATAACCCAACTGTATGCTATCTACAGGATACCCTATTTCAATATCCTAACATAGATATCTTAAAGGCAAGAGATTAGAACTTGATATAGCATGCAAACACCTATCAAAAATGGTTTGGGGAGGTTCAAGATGGTGACACAGGGTAATGCTGAACTCAGCTCCTTTAGACACCAGATCTATACTTATATATAGAATAATTCCTCCTGAAAAAGAACTGAGGGCTAAACAGCTTCTGTATAACAAAGGACAGAAAGAGACAACATAGAGAATAGTTGGAGACACATCGTAGTGAACATAAACCCACCCCGGATGCTTACAACTGCAGTAGGGAAGGATAGTACTGAGGGACCAGGAGCAGATTCATCTGTCCTGGGCCACAGAAAAACTGTATTTGAAAGAGGCAACTGGAATATAAAGGAACCAGTCCTCTACCACATGGTAGGTGGCCTGCTGGAATTCTCTCCAGGGTTGGAAGCACTGATGGAGCACTACTGTTTATATTTCCTCCCACTTTGGTAGTGCAGACAGTAGGAGGGCCTTGGCACTCTCACTGGCCTGCTACCTCAGTAAGCCCCAGCATCCTAGCCAGGTTTCATTCTTTTATATGTAGCTGTCTAGAAACTGGGCCACTTTCTTATACCATATACAAAAATAAAATCACAGTGGATTAAAGACCTAAGTGTGAGTCCTGAAACCATAAAACTCCTAGAATAAAACATAGGAAGTAATCTCTTAGACATCAGCATTTCAACATTTTTCTAGATATGTCTCCTAAGGCAAGGGAAATAAAAGCAAAAATAAACTGTTGAAACTACATCAAAATAAAAAACTTAGGCACAGCAAAGGAAACTATTTGTGCAATAAGGCAACCTACTCAGTGGAAGAAAATATTTGCAAGTGATGTATCTGAAGAAGAGTTAATATCCAAAATATATAAAGCTCTGTACAACTCAGCACCAGAAAACAATCCATTAAAAAGTGGGCAGAGGATCTGAATAGATTTTTCTTCCAAAGAAGACATACAGATAAGACATGATGCATGAGAGTATGTTCAACATCACTAATGATAAGGGAAATGCAAATCAAAACCACAATGAGATACCACCTAACTTCAGTCAGAATGGCTAATATCAAAAAGACAAGTTTTGATGAGGATGTGGAAAATTGGGAACCCTTGTGCACTGTTGGTTAGGAATATAAAGTACAGCCACTGGGGAAAATAGTATGGAGGCGCCTCAAAAAAATAGAAATACCATATGAGCCCATAATCCCACCACTGGGTATTTACTAAAGGAAACAGAAACACTAACTCCGAAAGTTCTATGCACCCCTCATTTTAGTGTAGCATTATTTACAATAGCCAAGTTACGGAAGCAACCCAAATGCCTCAATAGGTGAATGGACAAAGGTTGGTATAAATGTATATATATTTATTTACACACACACACACACACACGGAATATTAGCCATAAAGAAGAATGAGATCTTGCCATTTGTGACAACATGGGTGGACCTAGAGGGTGTTACTCTCAGTGAAATAAGTCAGTCAAAGACAATTTCCAATATGATTTCACTTATGTATAGAATCTAAAAAGCAAAACAAATGAACAACAACAAAAAAACCTTGGAAGAATCATAAATACAGAGAACTAACTGGTGGTTGCCAGAGGGGAGGTTGGTGGGGATGGGTGATATATGCAAAGGGGATTAAAAGGTTACAGACTCCCAAGTTATAAAATAAAGTCACAGGGATGAAAAAAATACAGCATAGGGAATATAGTCCATGATATTGTAATATGGCATGGTGACAGGTGGTAATTACATTTATCATGTTGAGCACAGGGTAATATATAGAATTGTTAAATAACTATTTTGTTCACTTCCAACTAACAGAACGCTGTCAACTATACTTTAATTTTAAAAAATGTCTGAGTGGCTATATCAGATAAAACAGACTTCTGGATAAAGGGGTATTACTAATGTTAAAGAGGGATGTTATTTCCTGATGATAAATGAACAGAGTAGACAGTAACCACAGATGTACATATACCTAATAAAAGTGATCCCAAATACATGAAATAAAACTGATAGAACTGAAGGAAAACACAGACAAATCTATAGTTATAATTGTAGAATCTATATTGCTATCAGTATTTGACGGACTAGAAAAAAATTTTCAGTGTTTGACCTGTTATGTTAGAATAATGTACTGAAAAAAAAAAAAAAAAAAAAGAATAATGTACTGAAAACAGTATAATACATTCTTTTCACATGCACATAGACCCTAGACAAGATAGACTCTATTTGGGGCTATAAACAAATGAACAAATTATAAGTAGTTGGCATAATTTGAGATATGTTCTGTAACCATAACAGATTTAAATAAGAAATATATAACAGAAATATTTGGAAAATCTCCAAATATTAGCTAAATTGCAGATTTCTAAAATCAGTACACAAAGGAAGCCTCAGGAATGAAAGTCTAATATATCAAATTATTTGTGACACCATCTAAAGCAGTAATTTAGTGGGAAACCTACAGCATTTAATATTTATGTTAGTAAAATTGGAAATATCTCAATCCATTAATCTAGGCTTCTGCTTTAAGAAAACCGAAAAAGAGAGGAGGAACTAAAACCCAGAGCATATAAGGAGATATTAGCAGAAATCAATGAAATTGGAAACAAACACTGAAAAAAAAATCACTTAAGCCAAAAGCTTCTTCCTTATAGAGGTATGAGTAGTATTGATAAATTTGTTGCTGTGTATGTGTGTGTGTTTGTTCATCAAGGGAAAAAAAATTCTCAATGAACAAATAATAGGAATTAAAGAGAGGCTGTCAGTGTGGACCTTGCAGAATTTTAAATAGGTGTAAATATGAATAATTCTGTGGCACAAATATGACATGAAATGAACCCTTTTTGAAAACTATCAGAAGCTTGGGACACCTGGGTGGCTCAGCAGTTGAGTGTCTGCCTTTGGCTCAGGACATCATCCCAGAGTCCCAGGATCAAGTCCCGCATCAGGCTTCCTGCATGGAGCCGGATGTCTGCCTGTGTCTCTGCCTCTCTCCCCCTCTGTGTCTCTCATGAATAAATAAATAAAATCTTATTTAAAAAAAAAAAAAAGAAGCTTACCAGAATTCACTGTATAGGAAACAAACATGACTATTTCTGTCACTGTTAGAAAATTAAATTGAGCTACGTACTTTCCAACAAAAATTCCTAACCATAATTGTTTCATTGGTGGATCTGAAATATCTAAGGATGACGTAATAGCAATTTGCAATATCTTTTTCATGAAGTATAAGAGAAAGTTATATTTCAACTTCATTTTATGTGGCCAGCATTACCCTGATACCAAAATCACAGAAAAGTATCACAAATAGAGACTGTAGAATCATATTACTCAAGAACATAGAAATAAAAATTCTCTATTAAGTATTAGCAAATTGTATTCAGGTTAATACATGATAACATTTGGTCTGGTTCAGAATCGAAAGACTAAGTCAATATTTGGAAGTCAAATCATCATACCCGCAAACTGAAAAGGAAAACATATCTCAATAGATGCAAAAAGAAAAGCATTTGACATTATTTAAATCTATTCCTTATAAAAATTGTTAGCAAATTTGGAAGAAGGCAACTTTATTAATGTGATAAATGTAATCTTGTAAGCATGGATGATTATATTAATTATTAAAGACCTTTCTAGGAATAGAAAGTGAGCAAGTATTTCATATTTTTTTTTTTTTTTTTTTAGTATTTCAGATTTTACTACTACTATTCCGCTTAGCACTGGAAGTTCTATGCAGTTCCCTAAGGCAGGAAAAAGCAATCAAAAGTATATAGTGTATTTCTAAATACTAGCCATGTATATTTGAAAATCAAAATTTAATTTACAGTAACTGTCCCCCCCAACCCATGAAATACAAGTAAGTCTTGATTTGCAGAATATTATGGGACTGTAAAAGTGACTGCTAGCTGAAACCATGCAAATCAATGTTTATTAATTGAAAAATAATAATTGTTCTGTAACCTGAAAAATTGTGTCAAAATATTAAAAATTCTTATTGTCAATTATAAATGAAAACGTTTAAAGAATGTTTACTTTATTGCATGCAATAAAGTATAAACATTAGAATCATTTAAAATTGAGTATTTTATTTCATTAAAAATTGTCATGTTTCAATAGTGCTTTCTTGTTAAACTTCTAGAAAGGAGTATCTTATACTATAGTTGGCTAAATTGGCCCCCCTTTCTAAATTTAGATTTCCTTCCAACATTTCATCTTTTATGCTTTCAATGTTATGTATTTCTGAAATTCTCTTTAATATAATTTTTTTTTTGCTGATGTCACTCTCTATTGGATGTCTTCATTCTTTTCAGCACAATTACGATTCTCATTTATATTGATAAGTTTCTACAGGTGCTTATGTAGAATTCTCATATTATGATAATGTGAACATTCCCATTGTTAGCCAGTTATAACTATGTTTGCATTAAATTCAAATTTCCCATCTAGTAATATTTATTACTGCACTTTCATCTCTCAGTCTTTTCTGTTTTTTGATTGTGTATTTTGAAAGATGTCATTGGGTTCATCACTGAGGCAAGGATGCAACATAGCTACATGTTTTGTTTTTTGTACAACTCAATAATTGTTTTGCTGTGACCAATCACTTATAGATCTTAGAAGTAGTGAGGGTTTCAGTTTTGGAAGATGTCAGTCTATCCTAAAAATAAGTAAAAACTTGAACAGACTGAAAAGTTAACAGTGCTTCTTGGATCTGTAATAGAGGAGAAGACACAGGACAAATTGTTGCTCCCGAGTGTGGAGGGAAAAGTGAATATAAGGAGTCATGACTTAGTAGAGCAGAGATGAGCAGAAACCACTGCAGGAACCAGTGTCAGGATAGGAGAACCTAACTGTAATTGATGAATTGCTGGAAGCTTAGTGAGGACAAATGTGGGAGTTAAAAACTCCAGGGGGTTCAGTCATAGACCCCCAGAATATTGTGAGAATTACCTCCAGAGCTACATACTGGAGACAAATACTTTCACACTTCTGTCAGAGGGAAAGCAAAGGGAACCATTTTGAAATAAGCTAGAGTACTCTGTTCTTCAGAAGGACTGACCTCAGAAGAAATTCTATAAACAGAGCCTAAGTTACGTGGGGAAGAGAAATACCCAACTACAGCTCTTTATTGCCATGTCGCCTCATCTACTGGAACAAGAATAAAACTGAGAAACTTGTGGAGTCAGATAAGTTCAGAGACATAGACTCACTAAAAGATTGATATTTAATTGCAGGACTATAAAATGTTTCTCCTTCCCTCACACTTCATCATCATATCACTAAAAACCTGTTTACAGCTGTCATGAAAAAAATGAGGCTTATCTACAAGGGAAAAAATGAATTTGAAGACACAGAGCAAGTATCAGTACCAAAGATACCAGGGATGTTGGAATTGTCAGAATTTAAAACAACTGATTAGTATACCAAAGGCTCTAATAGGTGAAGTAACATTCCAGAAGAAATGAGTAATATAAGCAGAAAGGTGGAAATCCTAAGAAAGAACAAAAAGAAATACTAAGTATCAAAAATACTATAACAAAAATGAAGAATGCCTGTGATGGGCTTGTTTGTAGACTGGACCCAACTGAGGAAAGAGTTTCTGAGCCAAGAGACATATCAAAAAACTTTTATAAACAGAAAGGAAGGCGAACAAAAGACTGAAAAAGTAGAGTATAAAATAACTAATACTTGAAGTAATAATGACTAAAAATTTCTCCCAAATTAATGTCACCACAGATCTAGGAAGCTCAGCAAACACCATGTGTAGGATAAATGCCAAAATCAAAACAAAAAACCCAACTGTACTGAGGCATATTCTTTTTAAATTATAGAAAAACCAGAGCTAGAAAACCTGGAAATAATTCACAGGGAAAAAACACCATACTTACAGAAGAACAAAGGTAAGACACATTTTACTTCTCAGGAAACATGCAAGTGAGAAAGTGTACAGTGAAATAAAGTTATTAGAGAAAAAATAGAACCTAGAATTCTGCACCCTATGAATTTATTCTTCAAAAGTGAAGGAGAAATAAAGATCTTGGGCAAACAAAACTTGGAATTTTTTGCTAGTAGACCTTCCTTGAAAGAAATATTAAGTTATTTAGTGAGGGAAAATGATAAAGGTTGGAAAATTGAACCTACATAAAGTTAAGGAAGAGCATCAAATAAATAAGTGAAAATGAATAAAAACTTTTTTTTCAAAGACTTTGTTTATTCATGAGACAGAGAGAGAGGCAGAGACATAGGCATAGGGAGAAGCAGGCTCCCTGCAGGCAGCCCAAAGCGAGACTTGATCCCAGGATCATGTGAGCTAAAGGCAGATGCTCAACCACTGAGCCACCCAGGGGCCCTGAATAAAAACATTTTTTATTCTTAATTGATCCAACAGGTAAAGTTTGATAATACTAACAATGTATTCCATTATGTAAACATACTCATATGTATATGTTTTTGACATATCACATGCACATATGTATATGCTTATGTATACATACATATAAGTGAAATGAATGAAAGCAGTGATACAAAGAGTGGAAGGGAGGAATTAGGATTATTTTGTTATTATGAGGTACAACACCCAGGAAATGATATGGGGTTGTTTGAAAACAGACTTAGATTAATTGTAAATGTATATTGCACACTATGACAGATGCTAAAAAATAGTTACAAAGGAAATGTAACTGATACACAAAGGGGATAAAATGGAATCATATAAAAAAACTCTAAAAAAACCAACAAAAGGCAGAAAATGATTGAAACAAAAATAGGAACAGAGTAAAAGGGCAGCAAATAGAAAAAAAGGAGTGAATATGGTAGATACTAAAGGAATTGTATCATTTTCAACTTCAGTTGTCTAATTGCACCAATCAGGAATTGTTCAGAGTAGGTAAAACAACAGCAACAACAAAAAAATCAAGACCCAACTGTATGTTACCTACAAGAAATGCATTTTAAATATAGACACATATAGGTTAAAACTAAATGCATGGAAAAACATACTGACACTAATGACAAAAAATGGAATAGTAGTTATGTTGGTTCCAGATGGAGTAGATATTAAAGCAAAGAAAGTTATCACGAATAAAGAAGGACATTACATAATGATAAAAGGTTCAATTCTTCAAGAAGACATAACAGTGTTAATGTACATGCATTTCACAACTGAATATCAAAGTATCTGAGGCAAAAACTATTTGAATTGCAAGGAGAAATAGATTATCCCATTACAGTTGGAGACTTCCAACACTTGTTTCAGTAGTTCACAAATCCAGTAGGTAGAAAACCAGTAAGGACATACTGGAAAGTAATAACACCATCAATCAACTGGACATAGTGAGTATCTGTAAACTACTTAATCCTACAACAGACACATTCTTCCAAGCTAACATGGAACACTGACCAAGGTAGAATATATTCTAGGCCATAAAACACACTTTAACAAATTATTTAAAGAATTCTACGGTGTATCCTCTAAGACCACAGTGGAATGAGATTAGAAAATAATAGAAAGATATATGAACAATCCCCATTATGTTGAGATTAGCAATACATTTCTAATTACCACATGAGTTAAGCAATATCATGAGAAATTTAAAAATAATTTAGAACTAAATGAAAATTGAAACCATACTTACCAAAATGTGTGAGATGTAGTGAGAACAGTACCCAGAGGGAATTTTCCAGAAGAAAATCTACAGCATTGAATGCATATATTAGAAAGCAGAATAAGAGAAATCATAACAATTAGAATAGAAATTAAAAGATAAAGACAAAATAAGTGAATCCAAAAGTTGGTTCTTTGAAACGATTCATAAAATTCATGAAACTATCCAGGCTAACTAAGAAAAAAACAGGATGCAAATTACTGATACTAGAAGTGAAAGATGGGACATCATTACAGATCATGTAGACACTGGAATGGTAATTAAAGAATAAACAACTCTATGCCCACAGATTTGATAAATGGAACAATTCCTTAAAAGACACAATTTGCCCAAACAATAAAAATAGACAATCTCATTAGGCCTATATCTATGAAAAAATTGAATTAATAATTAATAACCTTCCAAAACCAAAAGCACCAGTCCCAGGTTGTTTCCTGGTAAATTCTACCAAACTTTAAAGGACAGGAGGATACTAATATTTGTCAACAATCTTATAGGATAGAAACTAAGAGAATTTATCCTAACTCATTTATGAGGTTACCATTACTGTAGTATGAAAACCGGACAGGGGAGGGCAAGATGGCGGAAGAGTAGGGGTCCTCAATTCACCCAGCCCCACCAACTTACCTAGATTACTTTCAAATCATCCTGAAAATCTGCGACTTCGACCTGAGATTTAAAGAGTAACAGCTGGAACGCTGCAGAGAAGGGCTTTCGCTTCTAACAAGGTAGAAAGGCAGGGGAAAAAAAAAGAATCAAGTAGGGGAGGGGCCCCGGGAGGAGCCCGCTAAGGCCTGGTGGCGAGCCTCCAGGACAGGAAAGCCCAGCCCCGGAGAAGCAGGAACTTTAAAAATTCTGAACTGGATTCTTCCCGAACTGAAAGGCGCTTAGCAGGGAAATTGAACAGAATTGTAGGAGTGGCAGTGGAGGCTCCAGTCTCCTAGAGTCACTAATAGAGGAAGTGCGCTCCCCGTAAAGCGCACCACACCCCAAGGCGAATCTTGATAAAGGGGCTGGAGTGCATCCCGCCGGGCCTCGGGAGAAGCCGGTCGGTCAGACAGCGTCTCCGGACAGAGGGGTCTGTGCCCTGCTGCCTTCACGAGCCACACCCCGGGAGCACGATTCCAGCAGCACAGGCCCGGGATCCTAGGGCACCGGGTGGACATAGCCCGGACCCTGCACTTCCCTTGGGAAAGGCGGAAGCGTTGAGGACACAGGACAGCTAGGACTTTCCTGCTGCCGGGCACCCCCAAGCTGTGCAGGTCAGAGCACGTGCCCGGGAGGACCTAGACCAGTGCGGACTCGGGATTGCGATAGGTACTCCAAGGAGCTGACTCCAGAGCTGGAGACCTGGCGGCCGCCAGCGTGGTGGTTCCTCCTGGTGTCACCCTGTGCCTGGGAGGGTGGTGCCAAGGGAACAGAGGCCTCACGGGGTAAACAGCTCCTACTGAGCCCGGCAAACGGCAGGGGGTGGGGTAGATCCCCCAGGTGCACACACCTGAGAATCAGCACAGCACGCCCCTTTCCCAGAAGACCAGCTGGAAGGACAGGGGAAGAGCAAGTTCTTCACCAATCAGCACTGGCAAGCTACACGGGAAGTGGAGGGATTTACAGTATATAGAACCAGAGGGTACCCCTCTTTTTTTCTTTCTTTTTCCAGTACAACTCGTTTTTATAAATTTCCTTTTTTTTTTCTCCTTTCCCACCTTAACTACAATATTTTACCACCTCTTTATTTTTAAGATTCTTCCCTTTTGACTTTCATATTTCTGCAATTACAAGTACTAGATATATTTTCCAATTCTAGATTCCCTTCAACATACTCAATTTTGGGAGATATACAACATCTGATTTTGTTGTGTGTTTTTTGTTTTCTCTGCCTCATTTTGTTCTACAGTGGCGGAAGTTAATACCGTCTATCACATGACCAGTATGCACCCAGAACACAGCAGTATGCTGTGCTGCTTCATTCTGTGAGATTCCTCATTTCCATTCTGCACCCCCCTTTAACTCATTTATGTTTTGGTTGTCAATGTTGGGGCCCTCTACAAGTATTCCTGGTTTATATAAATTTGGGACTGAGCATCTGCTAATGTACTTAACATGTACTTAATATACTCAGAACCAAGAGGATCACCCTCTAGAACCCCACAGGTAGACTACGTTCTCCCTCCACTACAACTTGGTCACCAACACCATCTGCCAGTCCCCCCCCTTTTTTTCTCTTTTTTTTTCTTTTTTCTTTTCTTCTTTTTCCTCTCTTTAGGATTCCTGGCCTTTTTATTTTTACTACTTTGTTTTAAAATTTTTCTCTTTAGTGGTCCTTTTGTTTTATTTCATTCTGATCTTTGTTTTCAATATCTGGTCTCTGACCTAGGCAGAATCATCTAGGGCGAAATTTACTTAGGTCGTGGTTGATATTCTTGACACAGCCTGCTCATACAGGCACTCTGCACTGAGCAAAATGACTAGAAACAAGAACTCACCACAAAAGAAAGAATCAGAAAAAGTACTCTCTGCCACAGATTTACAGAATTTAGATTACAATTCGATGTCAGAAAGCCAATTCCGAAGCATAATTATAAAGCTACTGGTGACTCTGGAATAAAGCATAAAGGAATCAAGAGACTTCATGACTAAAAAAAAAAAAAAAAAAAAGAGAGAGAGAGAGATTTCATGACTGCAAAATTTAGATCTAATCATGCCAAAATTAAAAATCAGTTAAATGAGATGCAATCCAAACTGGAAGTCCTAACGATGAGGGTTAATGAGGTAGAAGAAAGAGTGAGTGACATAGAAGACAAGTTAATGGAAAGAAAGGAAGCTAGGGGGGAAAAAAAGACCATGAGAAAAGGTTAAGGGAAATAAATGACAGCCTCAGAAGGAAAAATCTATGCATAATTGGGGTTCCAGAGGGCACTGAGAGGGACAGAGGACCAAATTTGAACAAGTCATAGCTGAGAACTTCCCTAATCTGGGGAGGGAAACTGGCATTCAGATCCAGGAGATAGGTCCCCTCCTAAAATCAATAAAAACCGTTCAACATCTCAACATTTAATAGCGAAACTTGCAAAATCCAAAGATAAAGAGAAAATCCTTAAAGCAGCAAGAGACAAAAGATCCCTAAGTTATATGGGGAGAAATATTATATTAACAGCAGACCTCTCCACAGAGACCTGGCAGGCCAGAAAAGGCTGGCAGGATATATTCAGGTTCCTAAATGAGAAGAACATGCAGCCAAGAATACTTTATCCCAAAAGGCTCTCATTCAGAATAGAAGGAGAGATAAAGAGCTCCAAGATAGAAACTAAAAGAATATGTGACCACCAAACCAGCTCTGCAAGAAATACTAAGGGGGACTCAGTAAAAGAAAGAGGAAGCCCGGGATCCCTGGGTGGCGCAGCGGTTTGGCGCCTGCCTTTGGCCCAGGGTGCGATCCTGGAGACCCAGGATTGAATACCACATCGGGCTCCCGGTGCATGGAGCCTGCTTCTCCCTCTGCCTATGTCTCTGCCTCTCTCTCTCCCACTGTGTGCCTATCATAAATAAATAAAATTTAAAAAAAAGAGGAAGCCCAAAGAAATAATCCACAAAAACAGGGAATAAATAAGTATTATGATGACACTAAATTCATATCTTTCAATAGTCACTCTGAAAGTGAATAGGCTAAATGATCCCATCAAAAGACACGGTTTCAAACTGGATATAAAAGCAAGACACATCTATTTGCTGTCTACAAGAGACTCATTTTAGACATAAGGACACCTCCAGCCTAAAAATGAAGGGGTGGAGAACCATTTACCATTCAAATGGTCCTCAAAAGAAAGCTGGGGTAGCAATCCTCATATCAGATAAATTAAAGTTTATCCTAAAGACTGTAGTAAGAGATGAAGAGGAACACTATATCATACTTAAAGGATCTATCCAATAAGAGGACCTAACAATCATGAATATTTATGCCCCTAATGTGGGAGCTGCCAAGTATATCAATTAATAATCAGACTAAAGACATACTTAGATAATAATACACTAATACTGGGAGACTTCAACACGGCACTTTCTGCAAATGACTGATATTCTAAGCGCAACATCTCCAAAGAAACAAGAGCTATATATTTTTTAAAGATTTTATTTATTTATTCATGAGGAGGAGGGGCAAGATGGCGGAAGAGTAGGGTCCCCAAATCACCTGTCTCCACCAAATTACCTAGATAACCTTCAAATCATCCTGAAAATCTACGTATTTGGCCTGAGATTTAAAGAGCGAACAGCTGGAATGCTACAGTGAGAAGAGTTCGTGCTTCTATCAAGGTAGGAAGACGGAGGAAAAAAGAAATAAAAGACATCCAAGGGGGAGGGGCCCCGCGAGGAACACGGCTAAGGCCGCGGCGAGTGTCCCCAGGACAGGAGAGCCCCGTCCCGGAGAAGCAGGAGCTGCACCAATCTTCCCCAGCGGAAAGGCGCTCGCAGGGAGTTGGAGCAGGACCCCAGGAGGGCGGGGATGCCCTCAGGCTCCCTGGGACACTAACAGACACCTGCGCGCCCAGGAGAGTGCGCCGAGCTCCCTAAGGGCTGCAGCGCGCCGGACTTGACCCAGGAGCAGCTCGGAGGGGCTTGGGCGGGAGCAGCTCTGAGGCGGCTCTGGCAGAGGAAGAGGTTCCGTGCGGAGGGGGCTGCGCGGCTCCGGGAGCAGGTCGGAGGGGCTCGGGCAGCGGCTCGGCAGAGAGGCGGCTGGGCCACCGGGAGCGCGAATCCAACAGCGCAGGCCCGGGAGCACAGGGCGCGGGACAGCCCAGGATCCGGCCTCCCCCCCGGGACAGACAGAGGCCGGGAGGGCCCAGGACAGCAAGGACGCTCCTGCCCCGACCTGAGCAGATCAGCGGCCCCGCCCTGGAGCCTCCAGGCCCTGCAGGCGGAGAGCTCCGGAGTTATTGTGGGAGCTGAATCCAGGGCTCCAGGGCCCTGCCACTGCGGTTGTTCCTCCTGGGGCCTCAGGGGGTAAACAACCCCCACTGAGCCCTGCACCAGGCAGGGGGCAGAGCAGCTCCCCCAAGTGCTAACACCTGAAAATCAGCACAACAGGCCCCTCCCCCAGAAGACCAGCTAGAAAGACAAGTTCCAGGGGAAGTCAAGGGACTTAAAGTATACAGAATCAGAAGATACTCCCCCGTGTTTTTTTTTTGTTGTTGTTGTTGTTGTTGTTGTTGTTTGCTTTTTGATTTCTGTTTGCTTCCCCCACCGTTTTTCCCTTTCTTTTTCTCTTTTTCTTCTCTTTTTTCTTTTTCTCTTCCTTTTTACTTTTTTCCTTTTCTCTTTTCTTTCCTTCTTTCTCTCTCTTTTTCTCCTTTTCCCAATACAATTTGTTTTTGGCCATTCTGCACTGAGCAAAATGACTAGAAGGAAAACCTCACCTCAAAAGAAAGAATCAGAAACAGTCCTCTCTCCCACAGAGTTACAAAATCTGGATTACAATTCAACGTCAGAAAGCCAATTCAGAAGCACTATTATACAGCTACTGGTGGCTCTAGAAAAAAGCATAAAGGACTCAAGAGACTTCATGACTGCAGAATTTAAATCCAATCAGTCAGAAATTAAAATTCAATTGAATGAGATGCAATCCAAACTAGAAGTCCTAACAACGAGGGTTAACGAGGTGGAAGAATGAGTGAGTGACATAGAAGACAAGTTGATGGCAAAGAGGGAAACTGAGGAAAAAAGAGACAAACAATTAAAAGACCATGAGGTTAGATTAAGGGAAATAAACGACAGCCTGAGGAAGAAAAATCTACGTTTAATTGGGGTTCCCAAGGGCGCCGAAAGGGCCAGAGGTCCAGAATATGTATTTGAACAAATCCTAGCTGAAAACTTTCCTAATCTGGGAAGGGAAACAGGCATTCAGATCCAGAAAATAGACAGATCCCCCCCCCTAAAATCAATAAAAACCATTCAACACCTCAACATCTAATAGTTAAGCTTGCAAATTCCAAAGATAAAGAGAAGATCCTTAAAGCAGCAAGAGACAAGAAATCCCTGACTTTTATGGGGAGGAGTATTAGGGTAACAGCAGACCTCTCCACAGAGACCTGGCAGGCCAGAAAGGGCTGGCAGGATATATTCAGGGTCCTAAATGAGAAGAACATGCAACCAAGAATACTTTATCTAGCAAGGCTCTCATTCAAAATGGAAGGAGAGATAAAGAGCTTTCAAGACAGGCAGGAACTGAAAGAATATGTGACCTTCAAACCAGCTCTGCAAGAAATTTTAAGGGGGACTCTTAAAATTCCCCTTTAAGAAGAAGTTCAATGGAACAATCGACAAAAACAAGGACTGAATAGATATCATGATGACACTAAACTCATATCTGTCAATAGTAACTCTGACTGTGAACGGGCTTAATGACCCCATGAAAAGGCGCAGGGTTTCAGACTGGATAAAAAAGCAGGACCCATCTATTTGCTGTGTACAAGAGACTCATTTTAGACAGAAGGACACCTCAAGCCTGAAAATAAAAGGTTGGAGAACCATGTACCATTCAAATGGTCCTCAAAAGAAAGCAGGGGTAGCCATCCTCATATCAGATAAACTAAAATTTACCCTGAAGACTGTAGTGAGAGATGAAGAGGGACACTATATCATACTTAAAGGATCTATCCAACAAGAGGACTTAACAATCCTCAATATATATGCCCCGAATGTGGGAGCTCCCAAATATTTAAATAAATTAATAACCAAAATGAAGAAATACTTAGATAATAATATACTTGGTGACTTCAATGTAGCTCCTTCTATACTCGATAGGTCTTCTAAGCACAACATCTCCAAAGAAACGAGAGCTTTAAATCATACACTGGACCAGATGAATTTCACAGATATCTACAGAACTTTACATCCAAACTCAACTGAATACACATTCTTCTCAAGCGCACATGGAACTTTCTCCAAAATAGACCACATACTGGGTCATATATCGGGTCTGAACCGATACCAAAAGATTGGGATTGTCCCCTGCATATTCTCAGACCATAATGCCTTGAATTTAGAACTAAATCACAAGAAGTTTGGAAGGACCTCAAACACGTGGAGGTTAAGGATCATCCTGCTAAAAGATGAAAGGGTCAACCAGGAAATTAAGGAAGAATTAAAAAGATTCATGGAAACTAATGAGAATGAAGATACAAGCATTCAAAATCTTTGGGACGCAGCAAAAGCAGTCCTAAGGGGGAAATAAATCGCAATACAAGCATCCATCCAAAAACTGGAAAGAACTCAAATACAAAATCTAACCTTACACATAAAGGAGCTAGAGAAAAAACAGCAGACAGATCCTACACCCAGCAGAAGAAAAGAGTTAATTAAGATTCGAGCAGAACTCAACGAAATCGAGACCAGAAGAACTGTGGAACAGATCAACAAAACCAGGAGTTGGTTCTTTGAAAGAATTAATAAGATAGATAAACCATTAGCCAACCTTATTAAAAAGAAGAGAGAAAAAAAAAAAGAAGAGAGAGAAGACTCAAATTAATAAAATCATGAATGAGAAAGGAGAGATCATTACCAACACCAAGGAAATACAAATGATTTTAAAAACATATTATGAACAGCTATACGCCAATAAATTAGGCAATCTAGAAGAAATGTGCACGCATTCCTGGAAAGCCACAAACTACCAAAACTGGAACAGGAAGAAATAGAAAACCTGAACAGGCCAATAACCAGGGAGGAAATTGAAGCAGTCATCAAAAACCTCCCAAGACACAAAAGCCCAGGGCCAGATGGCTTCCCAGGGGAATTCTATCAAACGTTTAAAGAAGAAACCATACCTATTCTACTAAAGCTGTTTAGAAAGAAAGAAAGAGATGGAGTACTTCCAAATTCGTTCTATGAATTAATTAATTCCAAAACCAGACAAAGACCCCGCCAAAAAGGAGAATTACAGACCGATATCCCTGATGAACATGGAAGCAAAAATTCTCAACAAGATACTAGCCAATCGGATCCAACAGTACATTAAAAAAATTATTCACTATGAAAATTATTCACCATCCATAAGTCGGATTTATCCCCAGTAGCCGCCTCTCCGCGGAGCCGCCGCCCGAGCCCCTCAGAGCTGCTCCCAGGGCCGCGCAGCCCCCTCCGCGCAGAGCTGCCAGCCGAGCCCCTCCGAGCTGCTCCTGGGTCCAGCCGTGAGCGCTGCAGCCCTTAGGGAGCTCGGCGCACTCTCCTGCGGACGCCGCAGGTGTCTGTTAGTGTCCCAGGGAGCCTGAGGGCATCCCCGCCCTCCTGGGGTCTTGCTCTAACTTCCTGCGGGCGCCTTTCCGCCCAGGAAGATTGGTGCAGCTCCTGTTTCTCCAGGACGGGGCTCTCCTGTCCTGGGGGCACTCGCCCGGGCCTTAGCCCGGCTCCTTGCGGGGTCCCTCCCCCGTGGATGCCTTTTGTTTCTTTATTTCTTTATTCCCCCCGTCTTCCTACCTTGATAGAAGCGCGAACTCTTCTCAGTGTAGCGTTCCAGCTGTTCTCTCTTTAAATCTCAGGCCAAATTCGTAGGTTTTCAGGATGATTTGAAGGTTATCTAGGTAATTTGGTGGGGACAGGTGATTTGGGGACCCTACTCCTCCGCCATCTTGCCCCTCCCCTCACCACTACTTTTCAACATTTTACTGGAAATTCTAGCTAATGCAATAAGACAAAACATAGAAATTAAAGGAATACAGATTGGGAAAGAAGAAATGTAACTATCTTCTTACGTGTAGATAACATGTGTAGAAAATCCAAATTCACACACACACACACACACACACACACACACTGGAACTAAAACAATTTTAGCATAGTTGCAGGTTACAAAGTTTTTGTCCATTGCTTTTCTATATACCAGCACTAAACAAATACAATTTGAAATTTAAAACACAGTACTGTTTACTTAGACACCTCCCAAAATGAAATACTTAAGTATATATTTAATTATATATATATATATATCAGATCTATTTGAGGAAAAATTTTAAGTTATGATAGAAATCAAGACTCAGTATCTTCAAGGTGTCTGCTATTTGCTACATGATTGATAGGCTGAATATATCCTAATCAAAATCCCAGGAACTTATTGTTGTGTATCAAAAAATTGCTTCTAAATTTTATACGGAGGGACAAGAGACCCTACATTCTCAACATGTTACTCTAGGAGAAGGACAAACTTGTACGAATAATACGATCAAGACATTATTTTTTAAAATTTTATTTATTTATTCATGAAAGACACAGAGAGAGAGAGAGAGAGAGAGAGAGGCAGAGACACAGGCAGAGGGAGAAGCAGGTTCCATACAGGGAGCCCGATGTGGGACTCAATCCCAGGTCTCCAGGATCACACCCTGGGCTGAAGGCGGTGCTAAACCGCTGAGCCACCCGGGCTGCCCAAGACTTACTTTAAAACTCCAGTAATCAAGATACTCTGGTATTATCCAAAAAGTAGACAAAACACTAATTTAATAGAATAGATAGCCAGAAGTAGACCCAAATAGTGGGATGGACAAGGAGCCCGATGCAGGGCTCCATCCCATGACTCTAGTATGATCTCCTGAGCTGAAGGCAGACACTCAACCACTGAGCGACCCAGGCATCCCCGCTATTCATTTTAAATTTTAGTATACAAATCTATGTCATGACATCAGTGTGGTTTTTGTCTAAGGATAGAACCATCAATTAATGGAACAGAAAAGAGTTCACAAGTTGACCTACACAAATATGGTTCATAGATATTTTACAGAGGGTTTGAAGTTGATTTAAGGAAATAGTTTTCATTGAAACAAATGGTTCTGGTATTCACTGGCTATCTATACATTAGAAAGTCAACCTTGACAAAATTCACCTAGAAAAAATTAATGCACATTGTAAAAAATTAACTGTTGATCATATACTAAATGTAAAAGTAAATAAATCTGTAATCTTTTGCAATAGAACAGAAAAATCTTTCCATGGGTTAGGCAATGAATTCTTCAGTAGGACACCAAAAGCATTATCCAGAAATGAGAAAAATAGTTAAATTTGACTTTATCAAAATGAAAACTTTTTTCTCAAGGAACGGTGCTAAGAAAATGGAAAAAAGCCAGTAGGAGTGTAGGTTTGCAACTCATTTATCTGATAAACAACATCTATGTAGAATATATGAAACACTTCTAAAACTCAACAACATTAGAAGCAGCAGCCCACTTATTTATTATTTTTAAAAAGACGTATTTATTTTAGAGCCAGAGAACACCAGTGGGGGGAAGGGCAGATGGAAAGAATCTCAAGCAGGCTCCCTGCTAAATGTCGAGCTGGACTCAGACTCAAGACCTGAGATCATGACCTGAGCTGAAACCAAGAGTCGCAGACTTAACTGACTGAGCCACCCAGGCACGGGAGAAGCCCACTTTTTAAAATGCACATCAGTGCAATAGATGCATAGAATCACTTGGCAAAATCCACGTCCTGTTTGTGTTAAAAAACATTTCACAAACTATGAATAGAAAGTAAGTTTCTCCACTGAATAATAGATATTTAGAAATAACCTGCAACTAAGAAACAACGTTAAATGACTGAGTACTTTCCCCTTAAGATCAGGAACAAGACATGAATATCTGCTCTCACTACTTCTTTTTGACATTATACTAGAAGTTTCATTCAGGTTATTTATGGCAGAAAAACAAATTGCATCTAGATTGGAAAGGAAGAAAAACTATATTCACAGATGAAATGGCCTTGTATGTAGAAAGTCTTAGGTAACAACATAAAATTGGATCTAATGATTTTAGATTACAGAATATAGGAAAGTAAGTTGTATTTCTCTATATAGCAGTGAACAATCTGAAAATGAAACTAAGAAAATTTCATTTATGATAGTATCCAAAAGAATAAAATACTTAGGTATAAATTGAACAAAAGAAGTAAGACTTCTACACTGAAAACCAGGAAAACCACATTACAAGAAATTTGAGAAGTAAATTGACAAGACATTTTGTTCATGAATTGGAAGAATTACTAATGTTAAGGTGGTGTCATGGATTAAATTATGTACCCCTAAAAGATGTATTAATTTTGTAACTTCTGTTTCTTATGAATTTGACCTTAGGTGGAAATAGGGTCTTTGCAGATGTCATTAAGTTAATATGAGGTCATTTTGGAGTAGGTTGGGGCTTTAATCCAGTGTGACTGCTGTACCTATCAGAAGAGGAGAGGAAACTCAGAGACAGATACTCAGGGGAAATGCCATGTGATTACAAAGGCAGAAACTGGAGTACTGTTTCTACAAGATCAAGAACACTAAGGATTGCTAGCTACATCAGAAGCTTAGAGAAATGCAGAATATTTTCTCCCTTCCAAAGAAGCATGGCTATGAATATTTTGATTTCAGACTTCTGTCCTCCAGAACTGTGACAGAATTAATTTCATTTTCTTTAAGCTGACAACTTCATTTTAGACTTCTAGTCTCCAGAACTGTGGAAGAACCAATTTTTCTTGTTTTAAGCTTTCCAGTTGGTAGTTTGTTAGGCATCTCTAGGAAATGAATACAATTGGCAATATTCTCCAAATTGATTGAGAGATTTAGTGCAGTCTTATGTCACTGTTCCAACTGGCATTTTTCTAGAAATTGGCAAGCTGATTCTAAAATTCACATGGAACTATGGATACAGAATAAACAAAAAGCAATCTTTTTTAAAAAAAGATTTTATTTATTCATGAGAAGCACAGGGACGAAGAGACATAGGCAGAGGGAGAAGCAGGCTCCCCACAGGGAGCCTGATGTGGGACTCAATCCCAGAATTCTGGGATCACACCCTGAGCCGAAGGCAGACGCTCAACCACTGAGCCACCCAGGCGTCCCTGACAAAAACCAATCTTGAAAAAGGACTGCAATAGAGAACCTCTTTATTTTAATATTTAGTACAAAAATCCAGTAATTAAACATAGTAATATTGTAAGGATAGACACATAGGTTACATAGGCATATGGAAGTATGTAATTGAAAGTTCATGAATATACTTGCATATATATTATTAATTGATATCTGACAAGGGTATCAAGACCATGCAGTAGAGAACAATAATCTTTCAACAAATAATGTTGAGACAAGAGGATATCCTCATTCCAAATGAATGAAGTTGGTCCAGAGACTTAACACTGAAAAATGATGACAGCATGAATCAAATACCTAAATTTAAGAGCTGAAATTACCAAACTTTTAAAACAGTTGTACATCTTCATGACCTTGGATCTGATATGACATATAGAACACAATTAGCCAAAGACAAAATACATAAAATTCATCAAAATCAATAACTTTTATGTTTGAAGAGACTGTCAAAGAGAAATTATAATAAAAAAAATACTTGGTACAATATAGATGAATTTGAAAATATGCAAGTGACAGAAGCCAGGCACAAAATGCCATTTAGTATGTGACAGATAACACACAAAAGGTAGTTGTCAGAGACTAGCAGAAGTGATAGTGGGTAATGAAAAGGGTTAATTTTATGGTATATGAATTATGTCACAATAAAGCAAATGTACAAAAATAGAAATACATTTATTAAAGATATATAAGCAATAGAAAAATACTTAGTACTCATTTGTCATTAAGGAAACAATTAAAATTCACTGTGCTATCACTAAACATCTAGAATGGCTAAGAAAAAACAACATTTCCAAGTGCTGTTAAAGATTCAGAATAAATGGAAGTTGTATGCATTGCTTATCAAATGGAACAGGCACTTTGTAAAAGCAACTTGTCAGTTTCTTATAAATCTTTTTTTAAAGGGATGCCTGGGTGGCCAGTGGTTAAGCGTCTGCCTTGGGCTCAGGACATGATCAGTGTTTGGACAAGCTGATGTCAACATACAAAGAAATGAAGTTGGACCCTTACCTTACACCTTCAATTTTTTTTTTAAAGATTTATTTATTCATGAGAGATACAGAGAGAGAGAGAGGCAGAGACACAGGCAGAGGGAGAAGCAGGCTCCATGCAGGGAGCCCGACATGGGACTCGATCCCAGGTCTCCAGGATCACACCTCAGGCTGCAGGCAGCACTAAACCGCTGCACCACCAGGGCTGCCCTACACCTTCAAAATTAACTCACAATGCATCAGCATCCCAAATAAAGAGTTGAATCTCTATAACTTTTAGTAGAAAACAGGAATAAATCTTCATGACCTTGGATTTGTTTTTTTTTTTATTTTTTTTATTTATTTATGATAGTCACACAGAGAGAGAGAGAGGCAGAGACACAGGCAGAGGGAGAAGCAGGCTCCATGCACTGGGAGCCCGACGTGGGATTCGATCCCGGGTCTCCAGGATCGCGCCCTGGGCCAAAGGCAGGCGCCAAACTGCTGCACCACCCAGGGATCCCATGACCTTGGATTTGATGATAGTATCTTAATTGTGATTATTAAAGCAGAAGCAAAAAGAAGTATTTGATTTTATCAAAATTTAATGCTTTCATGCATCAAAGGACATTACCAAGAAAGTAAAAAGACAATATGCTGAAGATGAGAAAATATTTACAAAGCATATATAAATAAGGGCCTAACGTCAAGAATGTATTGTATATTTTTTAAAACCTGCTAACATCTCAACAACAAGTTGACAACTCAGCTAAAATGAGCAACATTTTGTGGCACCTGGGTGGCTCAATCCATTAAGCCATCTGCCTTTGGCTCAGGTCATCATCCTGGTATTCTGAGATTGAGCCCCACCTTGGGCTCCCCACTCAGTGGGGTGTCTACTTCTCCCTGTCTTTCTGCCCCTCCCTGTACTTGTGAGCACTTCCTCTCTCTCAAATAAATAAAATCTTTAAAAAATAAAATAAAAATGGAGACTCTTGGGTAGCCCAGTTGTTGAGCAGCTACCTTTGGCTCAGGTCCTGATGCTGGGGTCCTGGGATTGAGTCCCACATCGGGCTCCCTGTGGGAAGACCGCTTCTCCCTCTGCCTCTGTCTCTGCCTTTCTCTGTGACTCTCAGGAATAAATAAATAACAGCTTAAAAAAAAACGAAGGAAACATTTTGAAAAGACATTGTTTCAGAATAAATGTACAAGTGGACAAAAAACACAGGAAAGATTCTTCATATTAGACATAAGTGAGGTGCAACTGAGAACAACAATGAGATCATTTCACATCCACTAATTTGTAATTCAAAAAACATGAAAAATAAGTGTTGACAACAATGAACATAAATTGAAACCTGTCTACATAACTGCTATGGTTCAGCTGCTATAGAATAAAGTGCAGATGTCCAAAATAAAAATTGGTACATGCATAAAATGGAATATTATTCAATCACAAAAAGTCATGGATTACTGATAGATGCTGTAGTGCAGATGAAGTTAACAAAATTATGCTAAGTGAATGAACTATCCACAAAAGGTCACATGTTGTATGATTCCATGCATATAGATAATTCCTTTGAAAGAGTTTTGGTTGGTGGCTGCCAGGACCTGGAGGAGAGGGAGTGTGGAACATTAAACTGTTTAATGACCGTAGTGTTTTACTTTTGAGTGAGGTAAACATTTGGTAACTAGATTGTGTGCATGTGCTTTAATGCTACTAAGTTGTTTACTTTAAAATTGTTACTTTAACGTTATATGGATTTCATATTAGAAAATTATGTTTTAAAATATAATCTGCCAAAAAGAATATCCTACTACCACATAAGTTCCCTAGTGAGTTCTTTCAGATATTAAAGAAGAATTAATACCTCCCTTCAACCTCTCTCAGAAAATAGAACTAAGGGAACTCTTTAACTCATTTTGAGACATTTCTGTCATACCAATGTCAGACAAACACAAAGACAAAACCTATAGGTCAGTGTGCCTTATGATTATAAATGCCAAAAACCTTAATAAAGTACAAGTAAACTAAGTGTAGCAACACATTAATATTAATATATAATATTTCTATTAGCTCATACATTTATTTTATTGATTTTAATTTTTGTAATGGGTATGAGGTAAAGGCCCAACTGCATTCTTTTCTAAGTTGCTCTGCAGTTGTTAAAGGACCATCTGTTGAAGACATTATTCTTTGATAATTGAATGGTCTTGGCAATCTTCTAAGAATCCATTAGCCAGAGATGTATGGGAGTATTTCTGGACTCTCATTTTATTACTTTGAACTATATGTCAATCCTTATGCAAATAACATGCTGCTTAGATTACTATAATTTTGTTGTAAGGTTTGAAAAAAGGAAGTGTCATCTAAATTTGTTTTTCAGGATTGTTTACGCTATTCATGGTCCTTTGCAATTTTGTATCTATTTTAGGATGAGCTTTTCCATTTTTGGGAAAGAGACAGTTGAGATTTCAATGAGGATTGCATTAAATCTGTATATCACTTTAAGGACTGACATATTGCTAAATTATGCTTTCCAGTAAATGAACACAGGATGTCTTTCCACTTGTTTAGTTTTTTTAAATTTCTTTCAACAAAGTTTTGTAGAAGCAAATTTATAAGCTTCCCATCTACTTGAATAAATGTACCCTATTTTATTCTTCATGCTAATACTGCAAATGGAATTGTTCCCTTATTTTCTTTTTTGCATTGTACATTGCCAGTGTATAAAAATACAACTGATTTTTGTTTTGCATATGCTCTGAAACTCGAATTTCTTCAAAGATCTGTTAGTTTTTTATACAGATTCTTTAGGACTTTCTACATGTAAGACCAGGTAAGAATAGACAGTTTTATTTCTTCCATTCCAATTGTATTCTTTTTCTTGCCTGATTGTTCTGGCTACAACTTCTAGCACAAAGCTAAATATAAGTGGCATCCTAGTTTTATTTGTGGTAATAAAGAGACAACAGACTTTTCCCATTAAGTATGTTAGCTGTTTATTTCAAAAATGCCTTTCATCCTGTTGAGGAAATTCCATTCTATTCCTAGTTTGTAGAACTTTGTGTATCATGAAAGGGTATGGATTTTGGCTAATGGTTAACCTGAAACAAATTATAATGTGGTTATTTTCCTTTGTACCATTAATGTGGTGTATAAAATTAATTTACATATGTTGAACCACCTTTGCAATTCTGGAAAAAATCCCATTTTGCTCATAGGGCATAATCCTTTTAATGTGTTGCTACATTTGGTTTACTTGTACTTTATTATGGTTTTTGGCATTTATAATCATAAGGTACACTGACCTATACGTCCTCAAGTTCATTTGGCAACAGAGAAATAACAAAAACTACAAGCAATACTAATATTCACCCTCTAGAATGTCTAGAATAAAACGGAGTTAGGATGCCAAATATTGGTGAGTATTGTGCTAACAAATATCTTCCATAGAGTAATGGTGGAAGTATAATTGGTGAGTCATGTGGGAAGACCTTTTAATGATATGTTTTAAAGCCGAACATGCACATATCCTGTCATTCCAAAATTTCACTTCTATGTATATGACCACAAAGATAGGTACGTATATGTTCACCTAAAGCCATGTGTTAACTACAAAAAAAAAAAAAAAGCCATGTGTTAATGTCTATAGCATTACTATTGACAATAGCTCTAAACTGGAGAACATGCAAATGTCTATCAATAGATTAGATATGTTAATTTTGGTGGTGTTTCCTTTTAGTGGGTTATGATAATAAAAAATAATGAATTGTGACTATGTCATGCATGTATCCCACATTCTTTTCAGCAAAGCAGCAGAATGTATTAACAAAAAGTCAGGATAGTGGTTCCTCTGGGTGAAAATATAATTACAGTAGAATACATGCCACTTTAGTGATACTGGAAATGTTTTCTTCCTTAAGGTTGTTAAATTAGTCTTTAAATATACATATAATTTATACTGTCTTCTGTGTATCATAGTTTGTAATGTAATTTTTAAAACTACATTAAAATAAAATACCAATTACTGAGGATCCTCCCCAGAATGTACTCTATATTCTTAAATCAGCTCCAAAGTGGAATCATTATTTCTTTTTTGATGAACACCTATGAAGCACTTCAAGCATATGGTCACCATTTTCCTTATTTTTTGATTAAATTAGTTGCACTGATAGGCATAAGCTATTTAACCATTGACAAACTACTTTTTTCTCCTTAATCATTGTTTCATGTTTGTAAGTATATATATATATTGATGAACACTAATGATTTAAATATGAATCAAATGTGATAATACCTCCCTGCTCAGTGGGGAGCCTGCTTCTCCTTCTCCCTCTGCTGCTCCCCCTGCTCATGCTCTTTCTCTCACTAATAAACAAATATGACAATACAATAGATGTTCTCTGTTTTATGTGAATGTGAAAGTGTACAACAGGGAAAATACTGAGTGTGGACACTAGTATTAGTACAAGAAAATTGAAAAAATAGTACAAGTCATTGTAGAAGTACTGTAAATTACAGTGAGTCTTGCAAATCACTTAACCATTCATTACTTGTTACCATGCAGGAAAAAAATCATATTTGGTCCATATTCACTTCAGTTGATATGTGCAGTCTTCTCTGTCTGTTGCTTATATAATTGTTAAAAATTCCTTAGTATCTAGATTGTTTAGATTATTTTCTTCCCACAGTGGTGAGATTTTAAAAGTAGTCTAGAAATTTGGTTAGATCTACCTTCTTTGTCAGTAAGAGAAGAAATTTATTAGCAAGTGCAAGTTAATTTTTAGCAATAGGAAAAATCGTCAAGTTTGATGGTATAATGGAATTCAATAATTAGGAAAAGGAAGCATTTTAGGGTATGCTGTAATAAGTAAGTACTGTGATGTATAAATGTTGGACAAAAGTAGTTTTTAGAGTGAAATATGAAAGGTTTAAAAAGTTGAAATTAGGGATCCCTGGGTGGCGCAGCGGGGGATCCCTGGGTGGCGCAGCGGTTTGGCGCCTGCCTTTGGCCCAGGGCGCGATCCTGGAGACTCGGGATCGAATCCCACGTCGGGCTCCCGGTGCATGGAGCCTGCTTCTCCCTCTGCCTGTGTCTCTGCCTCTCTCTCTCTCTCTCTCTCTATGTGACTATCATAAATAAATAAAATTAAAAAAAAAGTTGAAATTAAAAAGCAAGCCCTATCCTCTACTTATTGAGACACTTTATTGCAACTCTTGATCTTTGGGTTGTGAATTTGAGCCCCATATTGGGCATAGAGGTTACATAAACAAACAAAAGTAATGTAGTCCTTTAAAAAAAAAAAAAGGAAGGAATAAAAAGAAGTTCAAAAGAAAAATTTGCTTTACCCAAGAAGGAATTTTAGTTTGAGAATCTAAAAAACATATCTAATGTCCTCCCTTTAAACTTTAAGATGCCAATTTGATTAATTCCTCAGATAAAGATAATAGCTTTGAAAGAATAAAGTATCAAAAAATTGACAATGGTAATAATAAAAACTTGTGAAATTGAGGTGTTTCCATTTTTTAAATGGCACTGTAAGGATTTTGTGAATCCACTCTCCAGTGAAACAAATATAACTGGTGAAGATGAGCAAAATTTACAACAGTTTAACACTTCTTGAAATTCTAATGGCATACAGCAAATGAAAAAATTTTGAGAATTGTACAAAAACTGAATAAAAACAAGACTATGGCATTTGAACCACCACTCAGTCCTCCCATCTCAATTCACGAAGACGGTCACCGCTCCAAGTATTTGCTATGAGGAATACAGGGATCCCTCTTTTTCGCTAACAGTTGAGGTCTATAGTCCAGAATGGAGTGATGTCACAATTTCTTATCCCCACAGCTCGGTTTTATAGAGGCTCAATTTCAGGTAATTGTAGCTGATAGGAAGAGGACTTCTGTTCTCCCAACCCAGACAAATACTGCAGAAGCTCTTCCTCATGTCTGATATGCTCAGAATACTGAGCCTCTTCTCCTCACCCCAGGTTATTTGGACCATTGAAGTACCATACCAGGTGAAGCAAGTTGAGAAGAACAAGCTAATCCTTATAAATTTGGGCTGTTACTTTGAGGAAAGGTAGTCACTGTTCCCTCTCCCCCACTCCCTGCCACACACAGCCTAGTGGACCTGGATGATAAATTGCTGAGTAGAACAGGCAGAACAGGAGAATAGGGAGTTCTTTTATTTAAAAGAGCATGAGGGGATCCCTGGGTGGCGCAGCGGTTTAGCGCCTGCCTTTGGCCCAGGGCGCAATCCTGGAGACCCAGGATCGAATCCCACGTCGGGCTCCCGGTGCATGGAGCCTGCTTCTCCCTCTGCCTATGTCTTCTGCCTCTCTCTCTCTGTGACTATCATAAATAAATAAAAATTAAAAAAAAAAAAAAGAGCATGAGGATGTTCAAGCCTATGGGCAGTCTCAAAAAATGATAATTCAGTGGTAAGTAATTAGCTGGAAGTTTAATGAGAGCAACCTGCTAAGCTGTAGGCTAGCTAATTTCCCACGGAACCATGTGTGAAGAGTTAAGAACAGCATTCTTATAGTAAGAACAAAGACTGGCATCATAAACTGCCCCTGCAAATGGCTCGAGTTTAATTGGATTAGGATATACACTAAGATATGCCCCCAGAGCATTGTTACAAACAATAGGAAAATTAACTTACAATTAGTGTAGGCTAGCAGCTCAATATGTTCAAGAATAGAGAGAAATTGTGCACTGTCATCCTAGGATAATGGGCATTTCCAGGGCTGTGCTCTCTGAGGAGCAATATCATAGGCTCCCATCATATCATGGGAGAAATAGACTTCACTAAAAGTCCAGTCAATCACTAAACATATTAAAAATTTGAACAGTAAATACCAGTCCTGGATTAATTTTATGGTTAACTATCCAGTATTGCTACCATGTATCATTTATAATGCCTACTTTTGAGCTGAGAAAAAAAACTTGAGACATGCAAAGAAAAGGATGTGGCCATGTAGCAAGAGGTTGGCAACAGAACCCACATTTAAATCTGTTTTATCAGGGGCTCCCTGGGTGGCTCAGAGATTTGGCACCTGCCTTTGGCCCAGGGTGTGATCCTAGAGTCCCAGGATTGAGTCCCACATTGGGTTCCCCGCATGGAGCCTGCTTCTCCCTCTGCCTGTGTCTCTGCCTCTCTCTCTGTGTCTCTCATGAATAAATAAATAAAATATTAAAAAATAAATCTGATTTATCAGATAAATATTTTAAATCAACTGTTACAGACATGTTCAAAGAACTAGAGGAAACCGTGCTTTAAAAGGTACAGGTATGAAGACAGTGTCTCATCAAATAGTATCAATAAATAAGTAGGGATTCTAGAAAAGAGCCATAAGGACAATCTGGAGTTGAAAAGTATAAACAAATAGAAAAAAATCACTTGTGAGTTTCAACAGTAATATGAATGGTCAGAATAAATAGTCAATGGGCTTGAACACAGATTGACAGACATACAGTTTAAAGAATACAGAAAGAAGGAAGAGCAGTCTCATAGAAATGTGGGATGCCATTGTGCATACCAACATATATATTATGCTGCTGCTAGAAATAGAGGGGAAAATATGGTTAGAAATGACATTTGAAGAAGTAATGCCTGAAAACTTCCAATTTTTTTTAAAGATTTTATTTATTTATGGAAGATGCAGAGAGCAAGAGACAGAGACACAGGCAGAGGGAGAAGCAAGCTCCATGCAGGGAGCCCGATGTGGGACTCGATCCTGGGACCCCGGGATCATGCCCTGGGCCGAAGGCAGACGCTCAACTGCTGGGCCACCCAGGCGTCCCAAAACTTCCAATTTTTTATGAAAAATATTAGCCTAAACATTCAAAGGAAATAATATTTTGAGACAAATGAAAACAAAACATGCCAAAAATTATAGGCTGCAGCTCCGAGAGAAGATTATAACAATAAATTCCTACATTAATAAAAAAGATCTCAACCTAACTCTACACCTTAAGAAATTAGACAAAGAGCAAACTAATGAGTTCAAAGAAGGAAGAATGTAATAAAGAGCAGATATAAATAAAATAGAGACTACAAAGACAACAGAAAAAATAATAAAACTAAGCTTTTTTAAAAAAGAGAAAATTGGAATACTAGATATTCTAACCAAGAAAAAAGAAAGGACTCGTTAATAAACAAAAGAGACATTACAACTGATACCACAAAAGTACAAAGGACCGTAAGTGGCTACTATGACAATTATATGCTAACAAATTGGATAACCTAGAAAAATGTATAAATTAATTCTGTTTTTGGTCTGAAGGTATCACTAGTATAGAACTGTAAATGAGCAAAAATAGAAAATCTCAGAGAATCCTTATCTTTCTGGTCAGTTGATTGGCTATTGGGCACTTGTAAGCTGAGGCATACAGGAAAAATTCTTATTCACATTTATTCTCCACATCTCTCTCTATCTCTCCCTTCTGGCCTCCTCCTCCCGGATTTTCCCTAAGAACAGTTAGAGTTTCGGAAGTGCATCATGGTGATGGCTGAGGCACTGAAGTCTGCAGGAGGAAAAGCCATCTTTATTGGAGCAACTTGCAAAAGGGTACCCTGTAAATAGAAGAGTCCATAGAATTCCTGTTAATTCTCTTTATTTTGTTGCTTTTCCCAAAGGTTACTCCAATTGTGCAGATCTGCATTGCAACAAAAGTGGCTTAATATCCAGGGAAAGCATGTATCTAGTCTACTTTGGAGTGAGAAAAGGATGCCCCTTGGAGCTGGAGAATAGGGTAATTTTAGAGATGAGAGAGCTGGGGCACCTGGGTGGCTCAGTGGTTGAGCATCTGCCTTTTGCTCAGGGCGTGACCCCGGGGTCCTGGGATCAAGTCCCACATCAGAATCCCCACAGGGAGTCTGCTTCTCTCAGCCTATGTCTCTGCCTGCCTCTCTCTTTCTCTCTCTCAAGAATAAATAAATAAAATATTTTAAAAAATACAGATGAGAGAGCAAAAAAGGGATCTCCTTATTTTGTATAGGAACTGAGGCAGTTTGAGTTCATCTTCATTGTGAAGCTGAAGCTTCACATAATAGCCCAAATTAAACCTAGAAATAGCTTTGAGAATTTACAATTTGAAGCCCCACCCATGTTACAGATGAAACTCAGAATCATATGTGAGGTAGACCCAGATGATCATAGTAAGGACTGAAAACTAGATATTGGAAGCACATCTCATAAAAGGGGAAATAGAAGTTGTGCTCTGATCCTAACTGAATTGATTGCCTTTTTAAAAAGGCATTCACACATATTGTCCAGGAGAACTTTAAAGAGGTCAGATTCTTACAGTGTAATATGCAAAATGCCCCACAATCCAAAAATACAAAGAACCAGGGAAATAATGACTTAGAAGTGACAATGAATAGATGCCAGACACAGGATATTACAGATTTTGGAATTACAGAGATTTTAAAGCAGCCATTAGTACTATAATCCATGGTATGTCAGTACTCTCAAGATGAATTAAAAAGAGAACTTTTTGGCCTAGAAAATAAAACTTAAAAAGAACCAGATAGAATTTATTAAACTGAAAAATACAATGTTTAAAATTCATTATAAAAGGTGAATGAGTGGGGCACCTGGGTGTTTTAGTTGGTCATGATCCCAGGGTCCTGGGATTGAGCCCCATGTTGGGCTTCCTGCTCAGTGGGGAGCCTGCTTCTTCCTCTCACTCTGCCTGCTGCTCCCCCCTACTTGTGCTCTCTGTCAAATGAATAAAATCTTTTAAAAATAAAAAAAAATAGTGAATGAGTTCAATAGCAGATTTAAGGTGACAGATGATCAGTGAACCTAGAAATTAGAAACTATCAAATCTGAAAAACATTTTGAAAAAAATTAGGGTTTCAAGGATCCATGTGACAGTTTCAAAAGGTTCAACATTTGTGTAATTGGAGTTCTAAAAGGATAGGAGAAAGAGATGGGCACAGAAAAAAATATTCAGGGAAAGAATTTCTAAAATTCAATTAAAGACAAATGTACATATTCAAGAAGACTTGTGACCTTGAAGAGAACCCAAATGCATACCAGTACACAATGTAATCAAACTGATGAAAGTGAATGATGAAACAATCTTGAAAGTTCCTACCAAAATTCACTGTATTACGTATAGGATAACAGTAATTTTTTAAAAAAATATTTTCTTTATTTATTCATGAGAGACACAGAAGCAGAGATACGGGCAGAAGGAGGAGAAGCAGGCTCCCTACAGGAGCCCGATGCGGAACTCAATCCCAGAACTCCAGGACCACATCCTGAGCTGAAGGCAGATGCTCAACCACTGAGCTACTCAGGCGTCCCAACAGTAATTTTGAATGACTGTATTTCTTATCAGATACTATAGAGTCCAAAAGACGGGACATTTCTAAGGTGCTAAAGGTAAAAAATTAATCCAGAATTCCATAACAAGCAAAAATATCCTTTAAAAAGAATTCAAGATAAAGTTTTTCTCAGATGAAGGAAAAACTAGAGATATTTTTCATCATGGAAATGCTCTAAAAGAAATAATAATGAATATTCTTCAGATAATGATATCAAAGAGAAACTTGGTACTTCAGGGATAAAGTTTGAGCAACAGTAGTGGTAGATATCTGGACAAACAGGATAATTTTTTCTACTAATTCCTTTTATATGTGCCTGACTCTTGGAAATAAAATTACAATGTTATCTGGAGGGAGATTTCAATATATTTAGATGTAAAATGTATGAAAATTATCACATAATATAGGTGTTCTGAGATAACTTTAGCAGTGAGCAGGTTTTTTTAGTTTGTTTTTTACAGTGTCCAAGTAATGTTTTCTTCTGGGACAGAAGTTGGAATGTGTGAAACCTCTTAAAACATATAGATTACCCATTTTGGGAGAAGAGCCCAACAAGCCTTGTCAGATGGCATTAGTATTTTTAAGAAAGCAGAAAACCTGGCCCCTGGGTTATCTCATCTTTGCTTAAAACTGTTGCAGCTTTTTGGGAACCTTTATTTCCTGCTCCCCCATCTGAAGCAAAGCTTCAGGGAAAGCTGACTCAATGGGGTGCTTAAGTCACTAAGATTCCCTAATCTAGTCCCTGTAAGACAGTCAGGTCAGCTTCAACTCATTGGCCAGGATTGTTTGGAATGATAGAATTGCCCTAAGGTTCCAAATTGGAGGCAAACGCAAAGCCTCTGCAATCACTAATACATCCTGTGGTACCTGGATTAGTCCCTTGGGCCTATTGGAAAAGTCAATATATGGAGAAGCCAAAATATTCAGGTTTCCTAAACTTGAGATTCCTCACCTGATGCAAATCTATTACATGTGCAGCAGAATCTATATAGACCACTTCTCTTTGCCCTCTTGGAATGTGGTGGGAGGCTTGAAGAACAGTGTAGACTCCTCATGAAATCAATGTGAAGATGCTTGTGCTTCTGTGTCATGAATAATAAAATCTTTTGTCACTGATGCATGATTCTGTCTTCTGCCAGAATTCATAAAACTGTGTCAAGCTTACTTTTAGCTTGCATGTATGGCAAAATCATAGTTCACAGTTTATGACACGGGAGATGGTAATAGGACATATGTGGTTCTAAGATTTGTAGGTTTTATTTAAGGTAGTAATATATTAATGTTTAGTACACAGGAAAATATTAGGTGTATGTATTGTAATCCTTAGAGAAACCTCTCAAAAAATATGAAGACATACTAAAACATTTATTAAAGTAGGATACTACAAAATATTCAAATAATCCAAAAGAATAGAAGAAAAATGAAATATTAGAGAGTGGAGAGATAAATAATAAAAGAATGAATATGTAGCAACCAAATAAATACATTCAAGGGCACCTGGGTGGCTCAGTTAAGCGTGTACCTTCAGCTCAGGTCATGATCCAGGGTCCTGGGATTGAGCCCCAAGTCTGGCTCCCTGTTCAGCCAGGAGCCTGCTTCTCTTTCTCCCTCTACCATTCCCCCTGCTTGTGTGCTCATGTGCTCTATCTCTCTGTCAAATAAATAAAATCTTAAAAAAAAAACCCAACCAAATACATTCATTTTACATGGTCTAGAACTTTTGGCTCAAGATTAGTGGAATAGATGCATTATGATATTTGCCAAAAATAACCTGGACATTACATATAAAAGATGTATAAAAAGACTGAAAAAGAAATGAATGTAGGGGTGCTTGGTTGGCTCAGTCAGTAGAACACACAATTTGTCATCTCACAGTCATGAGTTCGAGCCCCACGTTGGGTGTGGAGCCTACTTAAAACAAATGTAAATAAATTGTAAGTTAAGAAAGAATGAAGAAGAAACGAATGGACGTCAGCAAGAGATAGATGAGACCCAAGAAAAAACTAAATGGTGAGTTGCCTATTTTTGTTTTTCTTTTTCCTAATATATCTCAGGTTAAGTGCTAGGGAATCTGGCAAATAGATCTAAACAAAAATCAAAACAGAGAACCCTAAGAAAAGGGTTCTCTCTAGACAGTGTCAACCCATCAAATAAGAACTTTTAGATAGGGGCAGCCCCGGTGGCTCAGTGGTTTTGCACTGCCTTCAGCCCAAGGTGTGATCCTGGAGACCCAGGATCAAGTCCCACTTCAGGCTCCCTGCATGGAGCCTGCTTCTCCCTCTTCCTGTGTCTCTGCCTCTCTCTCTCTCTCTCTCTCTGTCTCTCATGAATAAATAAATAACATTTTTTAAAGAACTTTTAGATAATATTACCCTGTTCCATCCAAACTTCAGGATAAAAATCAATCATTCCACACCCCCACAGTAAAGGGTGGGTGGATATCTAGCATTGCCGAGCTAGAATGAGCCTCTCATACCCCCTCAACCAGTGTCAAGATGGTATCAGAGAAAACCCACTGGACAACAAAGTCTTTACTTCACAGTGGCAACACTAACCCCATCACAGCATAAGAGGAGGCCTTGCAGACATCTTGCGTTTATACTCACATCCAGCAATAATGAAGAGCTCTTCCCGCTCCTTGTTGGTTGTCAGATGAAGCCACGTACTTCGATGAAGCTATCCGGCCCTCATTAAGATGCACCCAACTTGGTATCTGTGGATGACATGTGTTGAGGAGTGTTAATTAAAATATGCTGTTCTCTCATACCTACATATGACCAGCAGTAATGAGCTTTCTCTCACTCTTGGAGTTTAAAGAATGCCAAAGAGAGAACCTATCCTTCACTTCTACCTGGTACTTAGATGCTAGAATCTCCCTCCCTCACCAGAGTTGTCTCAGCGGAGGTCTATAAGAAGAGAAGATTCAAATGAACTCCAGAGTCTCACATACCCAAAATGTCTAGTATAGGATTAAATCACCCATTATTATCACAAACCAGGGGAATTTCAACTTTGAGACAAGACGATAAATAGCTGCCGTTAGAGACGAAACAGATGTTGGAATCTGATGAGAATTTTAAAGTAGCTCTTATCAGAATAATAAAACAAGCAATTACAAACATTTGAAACAAAATACCTGAAAGTCTCAGGAAAGAGGATATGCAGAAACAAATGTTTAATTTCAAAACTGAAAAATATAATCGGTAACTAAATGGAATGGAGATGGCAGAGAAAAGAGTGAACTTAATATATAAAACAGTTGAAATTATTTTTTTTAACAGTTGAAATTATTAAGACTGAGCAACAGAAAGCAAACAGACTAAAAAAAAAAAATGGAGAAAACCTCAGTGATCTTTGAGACCGTAACAAAGAGGTCCATGTTGTTGTCATTGGGGTTGTAAAAGGGAGGGAAGAAAGTGGGTGAGTCCAAAATGTGTTTGACAAAATAATGACCAAAGATTCCCCCAGTTTTTGAAAATACATAAACCTATGGATTTACTTACTGAAACCTAATCCTTAGAATCCCAAAGAAATTTGTTCTGAGGCACATTAATAAAGCTTTGAAAACAATAGATAATCATGAAAGTGGCCAGAGGGGGACATTACTTGTGCATTACTTGTAGGAAAAAAAATGCAAATGACAGATTTGTCATCAAACTGTGGAGGCCAGAATGAGGTTGTATTACAAAATAATCAATATATATAACAGTTAAATTTTATGCATCAAACACCAGACAATATCAAACACCAGAGGTCCAGAATACAGAAAGTAATAACAGATAAAAAAATAATAAAATTAACAAATAGAATTGATAAGTACACTTCTTACAATAGTGGATAGAATTAGGAAATTAATAAAGAGACCTGATCAAAACTATGAATTACCTTGATTTAATTGACATGTACAGAACATCCATTCAGTAATACCAAAGTAAACTTTCTTTTCAAATGCACATAGGCCATGTAGAGAATAGGTTATATTTTGGGCCACGAAGTCTCAACATGTTGAAAAGAATTTTAATCATATAGAGTATTTTATGACCACAGCAGTATCAAAGTAGAAATATATAACTGAAAGGTAACAGGAAATTATTTTTAAGGATTTATGTATATATTTGAGAGACAGAGTGTATGCATGCACTCTGTGAGGAGTGAGGAGATGGGCAGAGAAAGAGAGAGGGAGAGAGAATCCAGAAGCAGATTCTCCACTTAGTGCAGAGCCAGACATGGGGCTCTATCCCAGGACCCTGAGATCATGACCTGAGCTGAAACCAAGAGTTGACTGCTTAACTGACTGAGCCACCCAGGCAGCCAGGTAACAGGAAAATTTTTAAACATTTGGAGACAAACCAACATATTTTTAAATAAGCAATTATTAAAAATAAAAAATTAAAAAATTAAAAAATTAAAATAAATAAGCAATTATTCAAAGATGGTGTCTTAACAGAAATAAAAACATGAAAATTAATTACATTTAAAATATAGGGGATCCCTGGGTGCCGCAGCAGGTTAGCGCCTGCCTTTGGCCCAGGGCTCGATCCTGGAGACCCAGGATCGAATCCCACATCGGGCTCTCAGTGTATGGAGCCTGCTTCTCCTTCTGCCTGTGTCTCTGCCTCTCTCTCTCTCTCTCTCTCTGTGACTATCATAAATAAATAAAAATTAAAAAAAATAAATAAAATAAAATATAAATTATGTGAGACACAGCCCAATCAGTACTGAGAGAAATTTATATCACTGAATACTTAGAAAATACAAAAACTTCGAATCAGTAAATGAAAACACCTTAAGGAACTGGGAAAGGAATAGCAAACTAAATCCAAAGCAAGAAAAATGAAGAAAATGAAAAGAAGACCAGATATCAAAATTAAATGAATCAAATGAAACAATGGAAAAAATGAACCATAAAGCTGTTTCTTTGAAAAGATTAATGAAATTCACAAACCTACCAAGATTAGCAAAAAAGTGAAGCCACAAATCCTCAATAACACAAGTGAAATGGGATATAACAATAAACCATAAAGACCTTAAAGGGCTAATAAAAGGAAACTATGAATAATCATCATGCTTGGATTAGACATGTTAAAATGGGCCAATCTCTCAACACTAATTATCATAAGTTACAAAAGAAATAAAATGAGTACCCAATAACAACTTAGTAAATTAGATTTATAATTTAAAAACTCCTGGGAGGGGCACTTGGGTGGTTCAGTCAGTTAAGCATCTGACTCAGGTCATGATCCCAGGGCCCTGGGATGGAGCCCCACATCCGCAGCCGACTCCTTGCTCAGCGGGAGCATCTACTGCTCCCCCTGCTTGTGCTCTCTTGCTCTGTCAAATAACTAAATCTCAATAAATAAATAAATACTCCTGAGGAAAAAAAATCTCCAGGCCCATTTTGTTTTACTAGATAATTAACCAAATATTTAAAGAATTATCACCAATGTGTATGTGATCTCTTCCACAAAATAGAAAAAACACTTCCTAGCTCATTTTGTAAGGCTAGTGGTATTGTTATACCAAAGGGAAAGGCAGTTAAAAATTATTAAACTGGGATGTCTGGGTGGCTCAGCAGTTGAGCCACTGCCTTTGGCTAAGGGCGTGATCAGGCTCCCTGATTGGAGCCTGCTTCTCTCTCTGCCTTTCCCTCTCATTCTGTGTCTCTCATGAATAAACAAATAAAATCTTTTTTAAAATGATTAAACTACAGATTACTATCTCTTAAATATAGATGTGGAATTTCTTAAGAAATAGACAATTTGAAAAAGCCCTTATTTATTAAAGAAATTAAATCAATAAATAACCTTCCCAAAAGAAAACCAGAAGGTCCAGATGGTTTCACTGGGGAAACCTATCAACCATTCAAGGGAGAAGTTATACCTATACTCTACAATCTCTTCTAGAAAATAGAAACTGTAAAAATACTTCCTAACTCATACAATGATATCATCATTCCATATACCAAAACAAGATAAAGACATTATTAAGGAAACTACAAACCTCTATCTCTCATGAATATAATGCAAATATTCCCAACAAAATATTAGCATATCAAATTCAACAATGCATAAAAATGTTATGCCACAACCATTTAAGATCTTATTCATGTGAGATGGTTTCAACATTCAAAAATCAATTTCTGTAATTCACAATAGGCTAAAGAAGTCATAGATGATCATATCAACAGATACAGAAAAATCATTTCACAAAATCTAAAACCCATTCATGATAAAAAAAAATATCAGTACACTAAAAATAGAGTATAATGTACTCAACTTTATCAAGAACTTCTAGAAAAAAACCTACAGGCAATATTATATTTAATGATGAAAAATACCAATTTTCTGCTAAGATCAGGAATAAGCAAGGGTATTTCATCTCTTCACTTTTTAAAAATATGCTGGGAGTCCTAACTCAAACAATAGTACAAGAAAAGGATATAATAGTTATGCAGATTAGCTGTCTTTTTCTTAATTTTTTTTTCAGATTAGCTGTCTTTGTCAGAGATGACATAACTATGTAGAAGTTTCAAAGTAACAAAAAAATCCCAGAACTAATAAGTGATTATAGCAAGGTTGCATGATACAAAGTTAAAAGTCAATATTTAAAAGTCAAATGCTTTTATGTATCAGCAATAAACAAGTAGAATTTGAAGTTAAAAACAATATCATTTATATTAACACACACACACTGATGTGAAATAATTAGGTCTGCAAAAATCTACTAAAATAAGTTACAAACCAATGATGAATGAAATAAAAGAATTAAATAAGTAAATAGATATTTGATGTTGGATAGGAAGACTTAATATTGCCAAGTTGTCAGTTCTTCCGAACTTGGTCTATGGATTCAATGCAATTAAAAATCTCAGCAATGGGTCTCTTGAACATGGTGCCAGATCTGCAGACGGCTGTTCTCTCCTGGAGCTGAGCCCGGCCCACACAGAAGCAACTATGTCTAAGGGATCTGCAGTTGGGATTGATCTTGGCACCACCTACTCTTGTGTGCGAAAATCACCGAATGATTGATCGGTTATGCTGCGAAGAATCAAGTTGTGATGAACCCCACCAACACGGTTTTCGATGCCAAACACCTGATTGGATGGAGATATGATGATACTGTTGTCCAATCTGATATGAAGCATTGGCCCTTCATGGTGGTGAATGATGCTGGCAGGCCTAAGGTCCAAGTAGAATACAAGGGGGAGACAAAAAGTTTCTATCCAGAGGAGGTGTCTTCAATGTTTTGTTTTGACAAAGATGAAGGAAATTGCAGAGGCCTACCTTGGGAAGACTGTTACCAATGCAGTTGTCACAACACCTGCATACTTCAATGACTCAGCATCAGGCTACCAAAGATGCTGGAACTATTGCTGGTCTCAATGTACTTCAAATCATCAATGAGCCAACTGCTGCTGCTATTGCTTATGGCTTAGACAAGAAGGTTGGAGCTGAAAGGAACGTGTTGATCTTTGATTTAGAGTGGCACTTTTGATGTGTCAATCCTTACTATTGAAGATGGGATCTTTGAGGTCAAGTCCACAGCTGGAGACATCCACTTAGGTGGAGAAGACTTTGACAACTGAATAGTCAACCGTTTTATTGCAGAACTCAAGTGCAAACACAAGAAGGGCATCAGCGAAAACAAGAGGGTAGTCTGTCGTCTTCGTATGGCTTGCGAACATGCTAAGCGTACACTTTCTTCCAGCACCCAGGCCAGTATTGAGATTGATTCTCTGTATGAAGGAATTGACCTCTATACCTCTGTTACTTGTGCCCGGTTTGAAGAATTAAATGCTGACCTGTTCCATGGCACCCTGGACCCTGTAGAGAAAGCTCTTTAGGATGCCAAGCTAGACAAGTCTCAGATCCATGATATTGTCCTGGTGGGTGGTTCTACCTGTATCCCCAAGATTCAGAAACTTCTGCAAGATTTCTTCAATGGAAAGGAACTGAATAAGAACATCAACCCTGATGAGGCTGTTGCTTATGGTGCAGCTGTCCAGGCAGCCATTCTTTCTGGTGACAAATCTGAAAATGTTCAAGATTTGCTTCTATTGGATGTCACCCCACTTTCTCTTGGCATTGAAACTGCTGGAGGAGTCATGACTGTGCTCATCAAGCATAATACTACCATTCCTACCAAACAGACACAAACATTTACTACCTACTCTGACAACCAGCCTGGTGTGCTTATTCAGGTCTATGAAGGTGAGCGTGCTATGACCAAGGATAACAACCTACTTGGCAAGTTTGAACTCACAGGCATACCTCCTGCCCCTCATGGCATTCCTCAGATTGAATTCACTTTTGATATTGATGCTAATGGTATCCTCAATGTGTCTGCTGTGGATAAAAGCTCAGGGAAAGAGAACAAGATTACTATTCCTAATGACAAGGGCCGCTTGAGCAAGGAAGACATTGAGCGCATGGTCCAGGAAGCTGAGAAGTACAAAGCTGAAGATGAGAAGCAGTGAGACAAGGTGTCTTCCAAGAATTCACTTAAGTCTTATGCATTCAACATGAAAGCAACTGTTGAAGATGAGAAACTTCAGGGCAAAATCAATGATGAAGACAAACAGAAGATTATTGACAAGTGCAATGAAATAATCAACTGGCTCTATAAGAACCAGACTGCAGTGAAGGAAGAATTTGAACATCAGCAGAAAGAGCTGGAGAAAGTCTGCAACCCCATCATTATGAAGCTATACCAGAGTGCAGGAGGCATACCAGGAGGAATGCCTGGAGGCTTTCCTGGTGGTGGAGCTCCTTCCTCTGGTGGTGCCTCCTCTAGGCCTACCATTGAAGAGGTTGATTAAGCCAACCTGATGACAGATATAACATTGTTCCACACATTTGAAGGACCCAAATTTGTAGCAAATTCCATGGCAGTTTTAAAGTCAAGCTGCTATAGTAAATATACTGGGCATTCTTGATACTTGAATATGGAATATGTGCACAGGGAAAGGAAATACAACATTGCACTTTATAAGCACTGTATTGTTAAGTGGAAAATGCAATATCTTAAATAAAACTGTAACTGGGAAACGAACTAGGGGTGGTAGAAGGGGAGGAGGGCGGGGGGTGGGAGTGAATGGGTGACGGGCACTGGGTATTATTCTGTATGTTAGTAAATTGAACACCAATAAAAAAAAAATAATTAAATAAAACTGTATTTAAAATTGGCAAAAAAAATCTCAGCAATTATTTTGTGGATATTGACAAACTAATTCTAAGTTTATATGGAGAAGCAAAAGACAAAACTACCAACACAAATATTGAAGGCAAAGAGCAACGTCAGAGAACTGAAGATAGTCATCTACTACTACTACTATTACTACTACTACTACTACTACTACTACTACTACGCTGCAGCAATTAAGACAGTGTGGTTTTGGCCAAAACAAAAGAAAACAAAAAAAAACAGATCAATATGATAGCATAAATAGTCCAGTAATATAGCTGCATAAATATAGGTAACTAATCCTTGACAAAGGAGCAACGACAATACAATGCAGCAAAGATCCTACCTTCAACAAGTGCTGCTGGAACAGTTGGGACTTACACAATGTGAAAAAAATGAATGTAGACACAAACCTTACACCTTATACAAAAACTAACTTATTGATCATAGACCTAAATGTAAAATGCAAAATTATAAGACTCCTAGAAGGTAGGATAGGAGAAAACCTAAATGACCTTGGATATGGCAGTGACTTTTTTTGGTACAACACCAAAGGCACAATCCATGAAAAAAATCATTGAAAAGCTAGATTTCATTACAATTAAAAACATGTGTTCTGCAAAAGACAATGCCAAGAGAGTAGGAAGACAACCCAGAAACTGGCTTTGCAAGACACTGGTAAAAGACACTGAAAATATTTGCAAGACACTGACATCTGATAAAAGACTATTAGCCAAAATATACAGCAATAAGAATGGAATCTGATTTTAAAATGAGCCAAAGAGGGGATCCCTGCATGGCTCAGCGGTTTAGTGCCCACCTTCATGCCCAAGGCATGATCCTGGAGTCCCAGGATCGAGTCCCACATCAGGCTCCCTGCTTGGAGCCTGCTTCTCCCTCTGCCTGTTTCTGCCTCTCTCTCTCTCTCTCTGTCTCTCATGAAAGAAAGAAAGAAAGAAAGAAAGAAAGAAAGAAAGAAAGAAAGAAAGAGAAAGAAAGAAACTTTTTAAAAAATAAAATGGGCCAAAGAATTTAACTTACATCTCACCAAAGAAGATACACAGATGGTAAATATGCACATGAAAGACATTCCACATTATATGCTATCAGAGAAATGCAAATTAAAACAAGGAGATACCACTACACACCTAATAGATTGATCAAAATCCAGAACACAACTCCAAATTTTCTTGAGGGTCTGTAGTAATAGGAGCTCTTATACATTGCTGGTGGGATTACACAATGGTTTAGCCAGCCACTTCAGAAGATACTTCAGCAGCTTCTTACAAAAGTAAACATACTCTTGCCTTATGACCCACCAGTTGTGCTTGTTATTTACCCATTGGAATTAAAAATTTATGTCCACAGACACATGTGCAAATGTATGTTTGTAGCAGCTGTATTCATAATTGCCCAAACTTGGAAGCACCTGCTATGTCCCTCAGTAGGAAAGAAAATGTAACTCAAATGGCTTAAACAATTTATTAAAAGATTTATATAGTGCATGTTATCAGTCTACCTGATTTTAAGACTTTGAATTGTCACCATTATCAGGTCGGCATGGTTTTGATGAGGGGAAAGAGACATATCAATGAAACAGAATAGAGAACCCAAAAATGGGCCCACAGAAATATACCTATTTTGGACTTGCTTTGGACAAATTTCTTTTCTTTTTTTTTAAATTTATTTATTTATGATAGTCACACACACACACAGAGAGAGAGAGAGAGAGAGAGAGAGAGAGAGAAAGGCAGAGACACAGGCAGAGGGAGAAGCAGGCTCCATGCACCGGGAGCCTGACGTGGGATTCGATCCCGGGTCTCCAGGATCACGCCCTGGGCCAAAGGCAGGAGCTAAACCGCTGCGCCACCCAGGGATCCCTGGACAAATTTCTAAAAGCGGTTCAATAGAATAAAGATGGTATTTTCAATAGTAGGTTCTGGATCAATTAAATATAAATAAAATAAACCTTGGCCTAAGCCTCATATATCTTCTACCCAAATTAACTCAAAATTGATCATAAGCTTAAATATTCAAAACAATAAAACTTTTAGATCTAATGATAGGTGAAAATATATGATCTAGTGCTTGGCAAGGTATTCTTAATCATGAAAACAAAAGCACAATCCATTAAAGAAAATTAATTGATAAGTTGGATTACGTCTTTTATGCTTTTACTCTGCATAGTTTCCTATGAAGAAAATGGAAAGACAGTCTGCATTTTCAGAAAAAATATTCACAAAACACTAATATGTTACTGGACTTGTGCCTAAAATACATAAATGACCTTTAAACTCAACAATCAAAATGCAAACCATATAGTTAGAAATTGGGGCAAAAGACATGTAAAAGCATTTTACTGATAAGGCTAGAGAAATGTTACTAAGGACATGGAAAGATACTGAAAATTGTTAGCAATTAGGGAAATCTGAACTAATACCATGATGACATAAAATTACATACTTGTTACAAAAGTTAAAATATATAAAATTAACCATACAAAATTCTGATGAAGATGTGGAGAAACTGTCACTCATACATCTCTGATAGGTATATCACATTGTATATCCACTCTTTAGAAACCACTTTAGAAGTTTCTTTTAAAACTGAACACACAGTAATACTCAATAATTGCAGTCATGGGTTTTTATCTTAGAGAAATGAAAAGTACCTACCCAAAAGCCTATATTTAAATATTTACAACAGTTTTATTTGGAATAGTCACAAACAAGTCAATTTACATTTCCTTCAACAGGTGAATGGTTAAAATTTTGTGGTACATCCATACCATGGAATACTACTCAGCAATAAAAAGAATGAAATATTGACATACACCAAAAATTGGATATTTCTCAGGGGTAGTCTAATGAAGGAAACACTTGTTTCAAACGCTCACATATGCATGATTACTTAATAAAATTATTCAGATGGAAACATTATTGTCATCTGTTAGGTATGGCAGAGGGTATTGGTGAGCGTGATTATAAAGGAGTAGCACGAGGGATATATTTGCAATAATGGGATAGTTCTGAATTTAGATTGCTGTGGTGGCTACACCAATCTCCATATGAAATAAAATAGCATGGAATTATACACAAACTTTGTATTAATATTGATTTTCTGGATTTGATATTGTACTATAGTTATGCTAAAATTTTAACTGTGGGGAAAATTAGATGAGAGGTATGAGTAACTTTCAATACTGTCTTTGCAATATTATGTGTCTGCATGATTATTTAAATATAACTTGTTAAAAATATAAATCACCCAGAAGAAAAAGAATACTCACTTTAAATAGAATAACAAAGTTATGTTACAAGTAATAGGAAGATAAATTATAAACCTTGTGAACATGAATCAAAAGAAGGATGGCATGACAAGACTTGAGAACAGAGAAAATTACTTATGTTATTCCTAAATTTGGTTGCAGCTAACTGCAGGTTTTCAACATACATGAAACAAAAAATCAAAATAGAAATAGATCCAAAATTATTCTAGGAGACTTTAACTATACTTTCATTATTCATTAATTTATTATCTTTTTTTTCATATGTTGTCTCATTTTTCTTTATTAAAACATATAGACAGAAAATATAATGGATGTGGAAGTCTGAACACTATCAATCAACTTGACTTAAATGACATTTATGGAATACTCCATTCCACAACAGTAGATCGCAGATTCATTCACTTGAAACATTCAGCAGTATTCACCATATGCCTGACCAAAAGAAAATCTGATCAAATGTAATATAGTCACAGAAAGCATTATTTGTGGCAATAATGGAATTAAAGTAGAAATCAATAACAGAAACATCTAATAATTACCACAACATTTGGAAAGTAACCAATCAACCAAAAGCTGATTGGTTTAAGAAATTTCAGTGCAAATTAGAAAATATTTTGTACTGAATGAAAAGGAAATATATCAAAACTGGGATGTTTCTAACATAGAACTTGGAGATTTTTAACATTGAGTGCTTATATTGGAATTACAGAAAGGTTTTAAATCAATTGAAACTTTCCTTTGAAAAAGCTAGAAAAAACAAAATGATGGCAAACAACAGTAATGAATAATAAATATGAGAACAAAGACCAAGAAGTTGGGAAGTGGGAAACACTGAAGGGAAATTGGTAAAAGCATTAAGTTTTTAAAATCATTAATTTGATAAGCTACCAGCCAAAATCTGCAAGAAAAGAGACAATACAAAATTATTCTAATTAGGAGTAAAAGAGGAGACATTACTAATACCCCAAAAATATTTAAAAATATTAAAACACTATTACAACGCTCCAAAGAACAGAAAATCTAAATAAGTCCATATTAATGAAAGCACTTAAATTTATAGTTAAATAACCTTTCAGCTTCAAAATTCTGGTGGAAAGTCAATGACCTAAATTAGGTGAGAGACATAGTGTGTCCATGGATTGGAAGACTCAGTGTAGTAAGGATGCCAGTTTTCCCCAATTTGATCAGTAGAATTAACAGTATTCTAAACACAATCTCAGAAGTTAGTACAGTGCCCTCCTACTAAGTTGTGTTCGATAAATATTTTTGTATGATTCAGTGATGAAATCAATGACAAAATGAAAATACAGGGCAGCCTGGGTGGCTCAGTGGTTCAGCGCCGCCTTCGGCCCAGGGCCTGATCCTGGAAACCTGGGATGGAGTCCCATGTCAGGCTCCCTGCATGGGGCCTGCTTCTCCCTCTGCCTGTGTCTCTGCCTCTCTCTGTCTCTGTGTTTCTCATGAATGAATAAATAAATAAATAAAATCTTTTTTAAAAAAGAAAATACATTATAAGTAAACCTTTTATGTAGAACCTATTTTTAAGTTTGAGCTTTTCATTGTACATCAGTTTTTCATTTGTTGAATTAATATGTGAGATTTTAGTTTTTAAAAAATTCAGTGCAGGGTATCATATGATTATAAAATATATTTAATTGTATTCAGTATCATGACCTAATACCATACATGTTTCATACATATATTTTAAAATGTTATATATTCTATTATACATTTTCTTATTTGTTTACCAGAATGTTTTTTTATTTCTCCATGTTCCCATTGCAGATGTATTTTTTAAATGGAGGATAGATGAGAAGTAATATGTAGTGACTACCATGAGATTAATTTATGTGTTTTGGGGACTTTTGCTAAACTCCATAATTTTGCTGCCTCAGCATCCATTTTGTATGGCCAAGAGTCTGCAGGAACCTTGACTGACACTAGTCCTCCCAAGAATGCATGCCCTAGATAACAGCGCATAGAGTTACAACTAAATATAAGTTCCTGATATGACTACCTCAACTGCCCTTTTGATAAGTGTTCTCCCCATCTTCCAGAGCCTTCCCCTTGTGCACCTTATATAACACCTCCAAGAAACTGACCAAAACCCTGCTCTTTTTGTTTTGCATTGCCTAATCTGGCTGTAGCCTGAGAACCCCAAAGCACTCTACCTGAAGATCCTAATAAAGGCATGTGCCCCAGCTCCTTCCCTGCTGTCTCTGCCTGCACCCTTCCTTGAACTCTCCTGTGTGGCCCCTTGAGGATGCTATGTACCTCCACCAGGACCTGTGAATAACAAAGTTATCTATTTTACTTCCCCTGGCAGTCTTTTGTTGAGCTGTGAATCACCATTTGACAACCTGCAGTTCTTAACAAATGTTAATTTAACAAAGTTACAGCAGGCTTCAACTTGACTGGGCTAAGTGATGCCCATATAGCTGTTAAAACATTTTTTTCTGAGTGTGTCTGTGAGAGTGTAACCAGAAGAGATTAATATTTGAATGAGTAGGCTACATAATATCTTACAACTCTGTGGATGGGCACCATCCAATCTGTTCAGGGAGTGAATAGAACAGAAAGGCAAAGGAATGCTATGCTCTAACTTTGAAACCAATAATACATTATATGTTAATGAATTTAATTTAAATAATAATAATAATAAAGGCAAAGGAATTCTCTCTCCTTCTCAGACATTTGAGCTCCTGGTTCCCAGGCTTCAGATTCCAGGACTTCTACCAGCACCTCTTGCCCCTCCCCTAGGCTTTCAATCTTGACTAAGAGTTAAACCATTGTTTCCCCTAGTTCCCACAACTTCAGACTCAGACTGAATTATACCACCAGATTTTCCATTTGTCCAGTTGACAGACAGCATTCATAACCACATGAACCAAATCCTATAATAAATCTTCTCTCAGGGAGTCTGGGTGGCTCAGTTGGTTAAGCATCCCACTCTTGATTTTGACTCAGGTCATGATCTCAGGGTCGTAGGATTGAGACCCACGTCCAGCTGTGTGTTCAGTGCAGAGTCTGCTTGTCCCTCTCCCTCTGGTCCTCCTTTTACTCTCTCAAGTAAATAAATAAAATCTTAAAAAATAAGTCTTTTACACATTTGTATATATATGTCTGTGTGTACATAAGTATGTATATAACACATAAAGTTGTGTGTATATATGTAACAGAAACAGAACACTGTTTCTCTGGAGAACCCTGACTAATACAACAACTCTATGGGTGTGTAACTCGAAGTAGTAAGAAACAACACTTACAAATTTAAATCTCAGGGCTTAGAATGCTCAAATTAATTTTGGAAGACTGACTTTTAACAATTAGATTAAAATCCTCATTTCTATTTCATAATATTGTCAAATGTTAACTTTAAAAGTCTTGATTTTGGCTCTGGTTATGAGATTGATCCTTGCATTGGGCTCTGCACCAGGTGTGGAGCCCGCTTAAGATTCTTTTCCTCCCTTTTGCCCCTTCCCCCTCTAAAAAATGAACAAGAAAGGTTTACCAGTAAAGCAGTTATACCCTACTCTGGAAAATTTATTTTTAAGAACCATTATAACTGCTTATCAGTACTTTTTTAATTTTGAAAAATTCCATTTATTTTTTCATGAGACACACACAGAGGCAGAGACATAGGCAGAAGAAGAAGCAGGCTCCACGCAGGGAGCCCGATGTGGGACTCGATCCCAGGACTCCAGGATCACGCCCTGAGCCGAAGGCAGATGCTCAACCCTGAGCCACCCAGGTGTCCCAGCTTAGCAGTAATTTTAAGTTGGGCTATATTAATGATACTATATTCTCCAAATAAAATATTTCCTAATATATTCACAAGTGTCTGTCATCAAGATTTTTTGTAGACTAATAGAAATAAAAAATGTTTTGTGTTTTTTACTATAACAGTATTAAATATGCCAATTATTGAAGAGTAAATTGCAATTGCAGGCATTAATAAAAACATTGGAAAGCAAGTAAATTATTTTATATACATTTAGAATTCATAGTAGCTGAGTATTTTCTTAAGTCTGGGAAATATGTTTAGGTAACAACACCCCTTGGTCCATCATTTTTAAAAATAAGTTTGTAGCAAACAAATCATAAGGCAACCCCTAATTTCTTACCTACTAATGTTGATAACAATTTATGTTGGCAACAACAACAAAAAATCCTTTCCCAAGGTAAATATTTAATTGTGATTTACCCTATAGAGAACCAAATGAAGAATTCCCATGACATACAATGGGAAGAGGCCATTTTGTCTTGAATGACATATTCTAAATATTAAATATACTTACGAAGACCTCTATATCACTGAAGATTGTCTTCATATTAAGTGGATGGCAAGCTGTTATATAAATAAACCAAAAATGGCCCCTGTGTATTAGTCCTGTATTTCCTTCACAGCAGGCCAGAACAATTAGCTTAAACACCCACTAGTGGCAAACTCAGTTTTTTACACATTTAAAAATTCATACAATTTTTACAAATGTATACATTTTATGCAGTTGCTTTAAATGCAGCCCTTATAACGGCATATGTTTAGCCGTTTGGGACTTGCCTGATCTGCATGCTTTGTAAAGCTGCACTTGTAAATCTGGCCACAGATAAGATAAACCCTGTGCTATAAACGACTCCAAGCCACTGCTGCCCTGTGGACTCTTGCCCAGCAAGAGTCCCATCTTGCTGCTGAATGGTATTACATAGACAGTAAGACCCTTTTCCTATTCCCTTCTTTCTTTGAAGTTTCTTTGCCTCCTCGTCTTCTGAGTGGTGAGACTCTGGAAGGTCCTATGCTGTAAGGAACTAACCCATTCCCTATTCTTCATAGAAATCTATAAAGTACTACCTGAACAAAGCTCGTGGTATGCTACTGCCACCTTGTGGTCACATATTTTTCCTAGTTTGGCCAGAGACTTACAAACTCACTACAGAAACTGATTCTGCTTATAAATGTTGTCTCCTTCTCTATAAAGATCATTTCAGAAGTATAACAGATAATTGTCAAGAACTATTTCTAGAATCCATTTGAAGAGGCTATGATGTATTCTAATAATATTTTATTAGCACTGGAAACTACTACCATCTAGTATATTTTTCAGGACTACTCTTAAAAGTTTAATCTTTTTTTCTTTATAAGAGGGTTTATGAAATATCTACTGTGATGTAACAAACATTGCCCCAAAATGTAGTGGCTTAAGAGAACAAACATTAATTACATAGTTCGTAGGAGTTAGAAATTTGGGTATAGCTTAACTGGTATTTCTGGCACAGCATCTCTTGGGCTATTGAAAATAGGGAGTCTGCTCAGACTACTATTATCTTGAAGGTTTGACTGTTTGTAAGATTAACTTATAGAATTGTTCAATCACATTAAAGGTCAGCAGGTTTGGCTGAGATAGAGCACTGGGGGCACTGGCCTACTCCTGGAAAGAAGGCAGGCAAACAACCTGGAGGCAGACAGCATGGAAACAGCTATATGAAGAAGACCTGGGGCACACAGAGGGTAGATTATTTGTTCTCCCAGTGCATCCCTGAGAGGCAATATTTACAGAGACACTTCTCCAGGGACTAGGGAGCTGGTTAGCACCATTTCCCTCCGTTGCTCCTCAGGATAAACACAGAGCCATCTGTGGGAAGCATTGCAATTCTGACACTGGCTGCCTAACTTGCTTAAACCAAGCCCCACATACCTGCACCCTGATTGGACTGCCCTTCTTGGTCAAGCTTGCCTCAGTCCCAGTGTGGTGGGATCCTTTCCCAGGAGACCCTGCCTGTAACACATCTCCCAAACAGAGAATTCTACAGGGCTTCAGTTCTAGTGGAAGTAATTTCAGGTCTCATGTAACAAGCGGGCCAGAGCACACCAACTTAAAACTTGCTGCATTCAGGCCAAGGACTAAATACTGGCCCACTGCAGGCAAGAGATCTTCTGCAGATGACTGGTCTGAAGGATAGAGCAGCCAAAATACAATACCAGAGTTTACACAGCACACAATAGAGATATTTCTTGAAGCTCCAGGCCATGGACACTACACGACCTCTTCATAAAGCCATTACTCTCAGGGACAGTAAGCAAAACTGGCATTTCTAACACACAGGAGAAGGCAGACACTTAGACAAATGCCAAGATGGAGGAATTCATTCCAAATGAAAGAACAAGATAAGGCTACAGCCAGGAGTCTAAATGAAACAAATATAAGTACCATGCCTGATGGAGAAGTTAAAGCATTAGGATTCACTGGGCTTGAGAAAGAATGGAAGACCCTTACCACAGAGATAAAAGAGTTAAAAAAGAATCAGTCAGAAATGAAGAATGTAATAAACAAGATTAGAAATAGATTGGTTGCAATGAACAGCAGGCTGGAAGAAGCAGAGGAAGGAATTAGTGACCAAGAAGACAAAATAATTAAAATCAATGAAGTTGAACAAAAGAGAGAAGGAGTTATGGAACACATGAGACTAGACTTAGGGAACTCAATGACTCCATCAAACATAATAACATTCATATTATGGGAGTCCCAAAAGAAGAAGAGAGAAACAAGGGTCAGAGAATTTCTTTCTTTGAGGAAATCATAACTGAAAACTTCCCTAATCTGGGGAAAGAAAAGACTTCCAGATTCAGGAGGCACGGAGAACTCCCATCAAACTAAACAACAGCAGGCCAACACCAAGATATATTGTAATTAAATTTGCAAAATACAGTGATAAAAAATCTCAAAAGCAGCAGCACAACAGTCCTTAACTTACAAGGGAATACGCATTATACTAGCTGGAGATCTCACAACAGAAACTTGGCAAGCCAGAAGAAAGTGGCATGATATATTCAACATGCTGAATGGGAATAATCTGCAGCCAAGAATATTCTATCTGGCAAGGTCATCACTTGGAATAGAAGGAGAAAGAGATTCCCAGGCAAATGAACAATAAAAGAATTCATGACCATTAAACCAGCCCTGCAAGAAATATTAAAGGAGACTCTTTGAGTGGGAAAAAAAGACCCAAAGTGACAAAGACAAGAAAGTGTCAGAGAAAATCTCCAGAAACAATGAAATAACAGGTAATACAATGGCACTAAATTCATATCTATCAATAATCACTCTGAATATAAATGGACTAAATGCTCCAATCAAAAGACATAAGGTGGGCAGCCCCGGTGGCGCAGCAGTTCAGCGCCGCCTGCAGCCCGGGGTGTGATCCTGGAGACTCAGGATCGAGTCCCACATCCGGCTCCTTGCATGGAACCTGCTTCTCCCTCTGCCTGTGTCTCTGCGCCTCTCTCTCTCTCTCTGTGTGTGTCTCTCATGAATAAATAAATAAAATCTTTAAAAAAAATAAAAAAAGAAAAGACATAAGGTTTCAGAATGGATTTAAAAAAAAATATGCTGCTTATAAGAGACTCATTTTAGACCTAAAGACACCTGCCAATTGAAATGAGAGGATGAAGAAATATTTACCACACAGAACGATGGCGAAAGGAATAGCAATACTTATACTGGAAAAACTGGACTTTAAAACTAAGACTATAACAAGAGATAAAGGGTACTATACTATGATATATATAAAGGGGACAATCCAATAAGGTCTAACAATTTTAATTATTTATGCACCCAAAATGGGAGACCCAAATATATAAAAACAGTTAATAATAAACATGAAGGAACTCATTCATAATATCATAATAGTAAAGGACTGTAACACGCTACTAACATTGATGGGCAGATAATCACAAAAAATCAGCCAGGAAACAAAGAATTTTAATGACACACTGGACCAGATGGACTTAACAGATATATTCAGAACATTCCATCCTAAAACAGAATACACATTCTTTTCAAGTGCACATGGGACATTCTCCAGAATAGATCAATATTAGGTCAGAAATCAGACCTCAACAAATACAAAAAGGTTGAGATCATACCAGGCAACTTTTCTGATCACAACACTATGAAACTTGAAGTCAACCAGAAGAAAAAATTTGGGAAGACCAGAAATAAATGGAGGTTAAACAACATGCTACTAAGCAATGAATGGGTCAACCAGGAAATCAAAGAAGAAATTTTAAAATACATGGAAGCAAATGAACAGGAAAACACAGTGGTACAAAACCTTTGGGATACTGCAAAAGCAGTCCTAAGAGGGAAGTATATAGCAAACAGGCCTACTTCAAGAAACAAGAAAAATCTCAAACAACCTAACACTATATCTAAAGGAGCTATAAAAAGAACAACAAACAAAGCCTAAAGCCAGCAGGAGTGAAATAATAAAGATTAGAGCAGAAATAAATGATATAGAAACTAAACACACAATAGAACAGATCAATGAAACTAGGAGCTAGTACATGGAGAAAAATAGTAAAAGTGATTGACCGCTAAAAAATTGATAAACCTCTAGCTAGCTAGACTTATCAGAAAGAGAAAGGATCCAAATAAATAAAATCATAAAGGAGAAAGGAGAAAGAAAAACCAACACCACAGAAATACAAAAAAATATAAGAGAATATTATGAAAAAATATATGCCAATGAACTGGCGAACCTAGAAGAAATGGATAAATTCCTAGAAACATATAAAATACCTAAACTGAGGGGAGCCTGGGTGGCTTGGTTGGTTGGGCATCTGCCTTTGGCTCAGGTCATGATCCTGGAATCCTAGGATCCTGGGATCAAATCCCCCATTAGGCTCTCTACTCCATGGGGAGCCTGCTTCTCCCATTCCTGCTCCTCCTGCTTGTTCTCTCTCTCTCTCTGAAATAAATAAGTATATATATATATATTTTAAAAATCCTAAACTGAAAGAGGAAGAAATGGAAAACTTGAAAAGACCAATAACCAGTGAAGAAATTGAATCAGTAATCAAAAATCTCCCAACAAACCAAAGTCCAGGGCCAGATAGCCTCACAGGTGAATTCTACCAAACATTTAAAGAATAGTTAGTGCTTTTTCAAACTATTCCAAAAACCAGAAAAGGAAGTAAAACTTCCAAATTCATTCTATAAGGCCAGCATTACCCTGATACCAAAACCAGATAAAAACGTGCCTAGCTGGTTCTTTCATTCATTTCATATGAATAGCATATGACTCTTGATCTCAGGGTCATGAGTTTGAGCCCCACATTGGATATAGAGATTACTAAAAAATAAATAACCTAAAAAAAAACAGAAAAAGACTCCACTAGAAAAGAGAACTACAATCAATATTCCTGATGAACATGGACACAAAATTTTTCAATGAAATTCTAGCAAATTGAATCCAACAATACAGTAAAAATAATCATTCACTGGGATCAAGTGGGATTTATTCCTGGGTTGCAAGGGTGGTTCAGTATTTGCAAATTAATCAACATGATACACTACATTAACAAAAGAAAGTTAAGAACCATATGACCCTTTAAATAGATTCAGAAAAAGCATTTGACAAAATACAATGTCCATTCATGATATAAATACCCTCAATAAAATAAGTTTAGAGGGAATATACCTAACAAAGCCTATCTATGAAAAACACAAACCTAGTATCATCCTCAATGGGGAAAACTGAGAACCTTTCCTCTATGGTCAGGAACAAGATAGGTAAGTCCACTCTTACCAGTGTTATTTAACATGGTACTGGAGGTCCTAGCCATAGCAATCAGACAAGAAGAAGAAGTAAAATGCATCCAAATCAGCAAGAAGTCAAACTCACTATTTGCAGATGACATAATACTCTATATAGAAAACCCAAAAGACTCCAATAAAATTTTGGTAAATCTGATACATGAATTCAATAAAATCACAGGATATAAAATCAATATACAGAAATCTGTTGCATTTCTATATACCAATAATGAAGCAGCAGAAATAGAAATCAAATAACCAATTCTATTTATAATTGCACCAAAAACCAAAAGATACCTACAAATAAACCTAACCAGAGGTGAAAGATCTGTACTCTGAAAACTATAGAACACTTATAAAAGAAAGTGAAAATGACACAAAGAAATGGAAAAACATTCTGTGCTCATGGATTTGAAGAATAAATATTATGAAAATGTCTATACTACCCAAAGCAATCTACACATTGAATGCAATCCCTAACAAAATACCAGTAGCATGTTTCACAGAGCTAGAACAAACAATTCTAAAATCTGTATGGAACCACAAAAGACCCCTAAGTAGCCAAAGCAATCTTTAAAAAGAAAGGCAAAGCTGGAGGCATCACAATTCTGGACTTCAAGTTATATTACAAATACTGTGGTGATCAAAACAGTATGGTACTGGCACAAAAACAGACACATAGGTACTGGCACAAGAACAGAACAGAAAATCCAGAATAAACCCACAATTATGACAAAACAGGAAAGAATATCCAATGGGAAAAAGATAGCCTTTTCAACAAATGGTATTGGGAAAACTAGATAGCAACATGCAAAAGAATGAAACTGGACCACTTACTTACACCACATAAAAAATACATTCAAAATGGATTGAAGACCTAAATATGAGATCTGCAACCACTTTTTTTTCTGTCTTTGAGGTTACATTAGGATGGGACATTAGGTCCCTAATGTTTTTAGGGACCCTCTTGCAGTTTTGGTGGGAATGCAAACTGGCGCAGCCACTCTGGAAAACACTATGGAGGTTCCTCAAAAAGTTAAAAATAGAACTACTATTGTGATCCAGTAATTGCACTACTAGTTATTTACCCAAAGAATAAAAAAATACTAATTCAAAGGGATATATGCACCCCAATGCTCATTATAGCTTTATCTACAGTAGCTAAGCTGTGGAAACAGTTTGACCAAAGAGTGGGTAAAGAAGATGTGATGTGTGTGTGTGTGTGTGTGTGTGTGTGTGTGTGAATATTAACTATAAAAAGTAATGAAATCTTGCCATTTGCAATGACATGGATGGAGCTAGAGAGTATTATGCTAAGCAAAATAAGTCAATCAAAGAAAGACAAATAGTATGTGATTTCACTCATATGTGGAATTTAAGAAACAAATGAGCAAATGGGGGGGGGGGAATGAGAGAAAGAGATGTGGTACACGAAGAAACAGAATCTTAACTATTGAGAACAAACTAATGGTGACCAGAGGGGAGGTGGGTGAGAGATGAGTTAAATAGGTGGTGGGGATAAGGAGTGTACTTGTTGTGATGAGCACTGAGTATTGTATGGAAATATTGAATCACTAAATTGTACAACTGAAACTAATAAAAAATAAAGTAGAAAAATAAGAAAAAAAAGAAAACTCATCTATATGCTGCCTGCAAAAGATTCACTTCAGATCTGAAGACACACACAGAATAAAAGTGAAGGAATAGAAAACCATACACCATGCAAATGGAAGCAAAAAAATAATCGGGGGTAGCATTACTTATATCAGACAAAATAGACTTTAAAACAAAGACTGTAGCAAGAGAGAAAGGTGGTACATGATGATAAAGAGATCAGATGAAGAACGGAGTATAACTGATAAATATCTATGCAAGAAGCATGGGGACACCATGATAGATTAAAAAAATGTGAACAAACATAAAAGTAGAAATTCACAGTAATATAATAATAGTAGTGGATATTAACACCCTACTTACATCAATGGACAGATCATCCAGACAGAAAATCAGTAAGGAAAATGAGGCTTTGAACAACACATTAGAACAGAATGACCTCATAGATATATACAGAACATTGAATAAAAATACAGAGGAATACACATTCATTTCAAGTGCACATGGAACAGTTTCCAGAAGAAATCATATGTTAGGCAACAGAACAATTATCAAGTAATTTTAAAAGATTGAAATCATATCAAGCATCCTTTCTGACCACAGCAGTTTGAAACTAGAAATCAATTGCAAGAAAAAATCTGGAAGGAACACAGATATATGAAGGCTAAACAAAATGCTATTAAACAATGAATAGGTGAACCAACAAATCAAAGAAGAAATTTTAAAAATTTCTTAGACAAAAGGAAGTGAAAACACAATGGTCAAAACCTTTAGGATGCAAGAGAAGCAGTTTTAAAAAGGAAGTTTATAGCAATATAGACCTAGTTCAAGGAACAAGAAAAATCTCCAATAAACAACCTAATGTTAAACCTCAAGGAGATAGAAAAAAGAATGAGCAGGGGCACTGGGATAGTTCAGTCAGTTGGGCATCTGATTCTTGGTTTTGGCTCAGGTCATAATCTCAGGTTTCATGGGATTGAGCTCCATGTTGGGCTTTGTGCTGGGCGGGGGGGAGAGTTGGCTTGAGATTCTCTTCCTCTGCTCCTCTCCCATTTTTTTCTCTCTCCCTCTCCCTAAATATTTATTTTTAAAATAAATCTTTTTAAAAATAAACAAAGGCCAAAGGTAGTAAAGGAAATAATAAAGATTTGAGCAGAAATAAACTAGAGACAAAGAAAAATGGAAAAGATCAATGAAACCAAGAGCCAGTTATTTGGAATGATAAAATTGAGAACTCTTTAGCCAGACTTATCAAGAAAAAATGAGAGAGGACTCAAATAAAATCAGAAATTAAGGATAAATAACAACCAACACCACAGAAACAAAGGATTTTAAGAGAATATTATAAAAAACTATATGCCAAAAAAATTGGACAACGAGGAAGAAATGAATAAATTCCTAGAAACACAACCTCACAAAACTGAAACAGGGAAAATAGAAAATTTGAACAGGACCAGATGAAATTCTAAGACCAGAATTTGGTGAATTCTGCCATACACTTAAAAAGTTTATACATATTCTTCTCAAAGTATTCCAAGATAGAAAAGGAAGGAAAGCTTCCAAATTTATATGAAGACATTACTCTGAATTCAACAATACATTAAAAAATCCTCTCCCACAATCAAGTAGGATTTATTCCAGGGACACAAAGGTGGTTCAACATTTGCATATCAATCAATATAATACATCATCTTCATTATATATATACCACATCTTTCTTATCCATTCGTTTATTGATGGACATTTAGACTGCTTCCCTATCTTGGCTATTAAAAATAATGGTGTAATAAACATAGGGGTGCATATATCATTTTGAATTTGTGTTTTTAATGAATCAGCAGAAAGAGAAATTAAGAAAACTCCTTTTTACAATTGTGCAAAAATAATAAAATACCTAGGAATAAACTTAACCATGGAAGTGAAAGACCTGTACTATGGAAACTATAAAACACTGATAAAAGAAATTGAAGGGACACCTGAGTGGCTCAGTGGTTGAGCATCTGCCTTTGGTTCAGGGTATAATCCCAGAGTCCTGGGATCGAGTCCCACATCGGGCTTCCTGTATGGAGCCTGCTTCTCCCTCTGCCTATGTCTCTGCCTCTCTCTGTGTCTCTCATCAATAAATAAAATCTTAAAAAAAAAGAAATTGAGGATGACATCAACAAATGGAAAGACAAATGCTCATGGGTTGGAAGAACAAATATTGTAAAAATGTCTATACTATCCAAAGCAATCTACACATTTAATGGAATCTCTATCAAAATACCAACAGCAAAAAAAAAAAAAAAAAAATACCAACAGCATTTTTCATAGAACTAGAGGAAACAATCCTAATATTTGTATGGAATCACAAATACCCCAAATAGCTAGGGCAATCTTGAAAAACAAAGAAACAAACCCACGGGCAGCCTGAGTGGCTCAGTGGTTTAGCGCCGCCTTCAGCCCAGGGTGTGACCCTGGAGACTGGGGATGGAGTCCCACCTCAGGCTCCCTGCAGGGAGCCCTGCTTCTCCCTCTGCCTGTGTCTCTGCCTCTCTCTCTTTCTCTGTGTCTGTCATGAATAAATAAAATCTTAAAAAAAAAGAAGGAAAAACAAACCCAGAAGTATTGTAATTCCAGATTTTAACTCATATAACAAAGCTGTAGTAATCAAAAGAATATGGTACTGGCATAAAATAGACTCATAGATCAATGGAATGGAATATAAATCCCAGATATAAACCAGTGATTACATGATTAATTCATCTTCAACAATGGAGGCAAGAATATGCAATGGGAAAAAAAGACAGTTGCTTCAACAAATGGTGCCCCAGGAAAACTGGACAGTTACATGTAGAAGAAAGAAATTAGACCGCTTTCTTACATCATACACAAAAGTAAACTCAAAATGAATTAAATACCTAAATGTGAGACCCGAAATCATGAAGTCCTAGAAGAGAGCACAGGCAGTAAGTTCTCAGACATTGGCCATAACAACATCTTATAGATATGACTTCTGATGCAAGGAAAACAAAAGTGAAAATAAACTATTGGGACTGCATAAAAATAAAGTTTTTTGACAACAAAGGAAACAATGAACAAAACTAAAAGAAAACCTACTGGAGTGCCTGGGTGGCTCACTTGGTTAAGCATCAACTTTTGATTTCGGCTTGGGTCATGATCTCAGGGTACTGGAAATGAGCCCTGCATCAGGCCCCCCTGCTCAGTGGGGAGTCTGCTTGTCTCCCTCTTTCTTTTAAATAAATAAATAAATCTTTTAAGAAAGGATTAGTATCCAAAATATATAAAGAACTTATACAAGTCAACACAAAATATACAAATAATCCAAGTAAAAACATGTACAGACATATCTCCAAAGAAGACATACAGATGGCCAAAAAACACAGAAAAGATGCTCAACAACACTCATCATCAGTGAAATCAAATCAAAAGCACAATGAGGTGTCACTTCACACCTGTCAGAATGGCTAAAATGAAACACAAGAAACAAGTGTTGGCAAGAATATGGAGAAAGGGGAACAGTCATGCACTGTTGGTGGGAATGCAAACTGGTGCAGCCACTATGGAAAGTTATAGTGGTTCCTCAATAAGTTAATAATAGTATTACCATATGATCCAGTAATCACCAGGGTTTTTTTAAAGATTTTTTAAATTTATTTATTCATAGAGACACAGAAAGAGAGAGAGAGAGGCAGAGACACAGGCAGAGGGAGAAGCAGGCACCATGCAGAGAGCCTGACGTGGGACTCGATCCAGGGTCTCCAGGATCATGCCCTCGGCTGCAGGTGGCTCTAAACCGCTGCCCCACCGGGGCTGCCCAATCACCAGGTTTTTACACAAATATGAAAACACTGAGTCAAAGTGATATATGCACCCTATGTTTATTGCAGTATTATTTGCAATAGCCAAACTATGAAAGCAGCCCAAGTGTCCATGGATTAATGAATGGATAAAGAAGATGGAATACTATTCAGCTATAAAATTAATGAAATCCTGCCATTGGCAACAACATGGATGTATCTAAATGGTATAATGCTAAGTCAAATAAGCTAGTCAGAGAAAGACAAATACCATTTGATTTCATTCATATGTGGAATTTAAGAAAAATCAAACAAATGAACAAAGGGAAGAAAAAAGAGAGAGAGACCAAAAAGAAAAGAAAAGAAAACAAAACCCAGAGAGAATAAACAGATGGTTAACAGAAGGGAGGTGGGTTGGGGGATGGGGGAAATAGATGGAGGGGATGTACACTTCTGCTCCAAAGAAGACATATAGATGGCTAACAGACACATGAAAAGATGCTCAACATCACTTATCATCAGGGAAATACAAATCAAAATTACAATGAGATACCACCTCACATGTGTCAGAATGGCTCAAATGAACAACACAGGAAATAACAGATATGGTGAGGATGTAGAGAAAGGGGAACTCTCTTACGCTGTTGGTAGGAATGCAAACTGGTGCAGCCACTGTGGAAAATAGCATGGAGGTTCCTCAAAAAGTTAAAAGATAAAAATAAATAAAAATAAAAATAGAGCTATCCTACGACCCAGCAATTGCACTACTAGGATACAAAAATACTGATTTGAATGGGCACACGCACCCTAATGTTTACAGCAGCAATGTCCAAATAGCCAAAATATGAAGAGTCTAAAAGTCTATCAACCAATGAATGGGTAAATAAGTGTTGTGTATATATGTACTATATTAACATTACTCAGCCATAAAAAGAGTGAAATCTTGCCATTTGCAACTATGTGAATGAAGCTAGAGAGCATTATGCTAAGTGAAATAAGTTAGAGAAAGACAAATACAATATGATTTCACTTATATGTAGAATTTAAGAAACAAAACAAATGAGCAAAGGGGAAAAAAAGAGAGGCAAACCAAGAATAGACTCCTAACTATAAAGAACAAACTGATGATTACTAGAAGGGAGGTGGGTGGGAGGGATGGGTTAAATAGGTGATGGGGATTAAGGAGTGCATTTGTTCTAATGAGCACTGGGTGTCATATGTAAGTGTTGAATCACTAAATTGTACACCTGAAACTAATATAATTAACATACTAACTGTCTATTAACTGTAATTTAAATAAAAACTTCTAAAAAATTGCTACCATTTGTCCTCATACAACACTATCAAAATATCATTGAATATATTCCTTATGCTGTAACTTTTATTCCTCTGTGTGTGTGTTCGTGTGTATGTATGTGTGTGTGTGTGTGTGTATATATATATATATATATATATATATAGTAAATAATATATATATGGTAAATAATGCTACAATAAACAAAGAGGTGTATATATCTTTTCAAATTAGTGTTTTAATTTAATTTCAGTAAATACCCAGTAGTGGTATTATTGGATTATATAGTATTTCTATTTTTAACTTTTATTTATTTATTTATTTTATTTTTTTTTATTTTTAACTTTTTGAGGAAACTTCACACTGTTTTTCCACAGTGGATGTACCAATTGACATTTCCACATCTTTGGCAACATTTGTTATTTCTTGTTTGTTTGATTCCAGCCATTCTGATAGGCATGAAGTGATATCTCATTGTGGTTTTGATTTGCGTTTCCCTGATGATCAGTGATGGTGAACATCTTTTCATGTGTTTGTTGGACATCTATATGAGGAGGATGTAACAATTACCCTCCTAATAACAGAGCCTTCAAAATATATCAAGCAAAAATCAACAGAATTGAAGAGAGAAACAATTCTTCAATAAGAACTTTCTATAATGGATAGAGCAACCAAACAGAAGATAATAAAGAGAAGACTCAAACAACTCACTGGACCAAATAAAACTAACACACATATAAAGTACACTCAACTCAAGAATGGGAGAATAAGCATTTTCTCATAGGCACATGGAATATTCTCCAGGATAGAGTACATAGTCAACCACAAAACAAGTTTCAATTGATGTACAAAGATGGATATGATATAAAACATATTAACTGACCATGACAGGATAAAGTTAGAAATCTATAACAGAAGAAACTAGAAAATACATAAATATATTAAACAACATAAACAATCAATAGGTCAAAGAAGCATTTACAAGGGAAATTAAAAAATACCTAGAGACAAGAGTAAATGAAAACAAGACATATCAAAACAATGGGATGAAGACAAAACAGTTCTCAGAGGGAAATTTATAGCTGTGAATGTCTACATCAAAAAAGAATTAAGATCTCAAATCAATAATCTTATTTCAACCCGAAAGGGACCAGAAAAGGAAGACTGAACTAGCCCAAAGTTAATAGGAAAAAGGAAATAATAAAGATTAAAGTGATGATAAACAAAATAAAGACTGATAAAGAAAATAAATGAAATCAAAAGATGATTCTTTGAAAAGTAAAACAAAATCACCAAATGGTTAGCTAGACTAAGAAAAAGAAGACACAAATAACTAAAATGAGAAATGAAAGTGGCAACATTACTACTGACTTTAACAAAATTAAATGAATTGTTAGAAAAATGTTGAATCACTAAATTGTACACTTGAAACTAATATAATTAACATACTATATATTAACTGGAATTTAAAATTGTACATCAACAAATTAGATGACAGAAGAATGGACAAATTCCTTGAAATACACAACTTAATTAAACTAACTCAAGAAGAAATAGAAAATCTCAATAGACACATAACAAGTAACTGAATAACTAACATAAAACCCTCCAGCAAAATAAAATCCTGAATTACATGGCTTCACTGGTGATTTCTCTAAACATTTAAAGAAGATATAATACCAGTACTTTTAGAACTCTTTCAAAAAATTAAGAGAAGAGGACACTTCCTACCTTATTCCATAAGGCCAGCATTACTCTGATCCCACGTCAAATAATAACATTACAAGAGGAGCACCTGGGTGGCTCAGTGGGTTGGGTGTCTGACTCTTGGTTTCAGCTCAGGTCATAATCTCAGGGTTGTGGGATCATGGGTCTCCTTGCTCAGCAGGGAGTCTGCTGGAGATCCTCTCCCTTCCCCTCCCTCTGCCCTTCCCCTCGTCTCTCAAATAAATAAATAATTTTTAAAAACACCACAAGAAAGAAAGTTACAAATCAATATCCTTTATGAATATAGATGCAAAAGTATTCAACAAAATATTAGTGAACCAAATCCAGTAGCATGTTAAAAGGATCACTCACCATGACCAAGTGGAATTTATCTCAGCTATGCAAGGGTGTTTCAACATAAGGAAATCAAGGTAAGATATCGCATGGGTAGAGCAAAAGAAGAAATCCTGATGATCATCTTAATTGATTCAGGAAAGGCATTTGACAAAGTCCAACACACTTTCATGATATACACTCTCAGAAAAGTAGTAGAGGGGAAATTTCTCAATGTAAGAAAGGGCACTTACGAGAATCTCACAATTAACATATTCAGTGGTGAAACAATGAAAACTGTACTCCTAATGTCACTAGGAAGACAAAAATGCCCATCGTCACCATTTGCAATTCGATGTTTTACCAGAAGTACTAGTCAGAGCTATTAGATAAGAAAAAAGGAAAGGGCATCAGAACTGGAAATAAAGGAGCAAAACTACCTATATTCATAGATTATATGATCCAATTTTTAGAAAATCCCAAAGAATCCACTAGAAAGCTACTAGAACCAAAAGACAAATTCTTAAAAGTTGCAGGGTACAAATCAACACATAAAAATAATTTGTATTTCTGTATGCCAGCAACAAACATTCCAAAAATGAAGAATGCAGTTCCATTTATAATATTTTAAAACATTAGATCTAAAGGGAGTAAAGCAGAAGAAGCTGTGGCCTCTGATATTGTCATCAGAGCAGCTATGCCAGAACCGAAGGGAGACCCAGGCTGCCACCCCATTATTCCTCTTTTCTGCTAATTGCTCCTGCATATTCAGACTCATTCCAACAGCCTGTTAAAGCATATGAATTACTATGATGTTCTTAGGCATGCAGAGACACGCTTCAGCCAAGAATAATAAGAAGGCATATTGGATACTGGCACTGAAATGGCATCCAGATAAAAATCCCAAGAATAAAGAAGCAGCAGAGAGAAAATTCAAACAGGTGGCTGAGGCATATAAAGTGTTAACAGATTCTTAAAAATGAGACATCTATGACAAATATGCAAAGAAAGAATAAATTATGGAGGTGGAAATGTAAGAAGTCTTTTTGGCAGTCTGCTTCAGTTTGGCTTAATGTTCCATAATCCAGATGACTTTTCAGGGAATTTTGTGGTGGAAGACCCCTGTTTTCATCTGGCTTCCTCAGAAACCCTTTTGAAGACTTTTCTGGGAATCAAAAGAGCCCCCTCACTGTGGGAGCAGGAGATAAGGCACAGGGTTGTTTTTCTCTGCCTTCAGTGGATTTTTGCTTTTTGGAGGTGAGTTTTTTCTCTTTGGATTCAGGATTTACTTCCTTTGTTTTACTAGGTCAGAAATGGGGGTGGGGGGCTCACTTCATTTTCTTCCATGTCATTTGGTGGTAGTGGGATGAGCAACTTTAAATCTATATCAGCTTCTACTAAAATGGCTCATGGCAGAGAAATTACTACAAAGAGAATTGTCAAAAATGCTCAAGAAAAAGAAAGAGGATCAGCTGAAGTTCTTAACAATAAATGGCAAGAAGCAGTGGCTATACTTGGGTAACATGTAATTCAATGCATGCAGTTAACAGAAATATTAAACTATAATAAGCATCATTTGAAGATTAACAGGAACATTAAAAAAAAGATTTCAAAAGAATTCAACTCTCAGTATAAGTGCGCCTCATCTAAAGTTTTTATGAACAGCTCAACAGAGCCCCTATTTGTCATAGACTTTTGGGTTTATTGTTGAGATGATAGTAGCATTTTTTTAATCTTTGAAATTGTTGTAAATCTCTATATGTACTTTGCTTTTTGATTCATGAACACCAGCACAGACCTGCTTTTCCACTGTGTTTCAAATGTGAGCTAAGTAGTGCCAGTGTTCTAGTTAATAGTGCCAGGATGAATCTCCCATAAAAATAATTTCAATTATTTTTAGTATTTAGTAGTGAAAAATATTAATTTATTAATGGTAATACAAGTCTGGCTTAATGTAAATTGAGGATTTTTCTAGTTGCGTGTGAATACTGGCAACTTAGCAAGTTTTGACAGTTGTTTAAATATTTAACATTAAGCTTACGTTTAAAAAAGTGAAACTGGTAAACTAAGTCTTTGTCATTTGTTTAAAAAAAGAAATTTTAATGTGTTTGGTGCATACTTTCCTAAATGAGACCTGTAAAAAAATAAAAAAATAAATCATTAGGAGTAAATCTAGCCAAGGAGGCAAAAGACTTGTACACTGAGAACTATAAAACGTTGCTGAATGAAATTAAAGAAGATCTAAATAATTGCAAAGACATCTTGTGTTTATGGATTGAAAGACTTAATATTATTAAGATGAGAATACTACCCAAGATAATCTACAGATTCAATGTAATCCATATCAAAATTTCCATGACTCTCTTTGTAGAAATAGAAAAACCTATCCTAAAATTCATATAAAATCTCAGGAGACCCATGTTAGTCCAAACAATCTAGAAAGAAATGAATAAATTCAGAGGACTCAGAATTCTGAACTTCCAAACTTACTACAAAGCTACGGTAAGTAAAACAGTATGGTAGAGTTATTATGGATAGACATATAGAACAATGGGATAGGACAAAAATCCCAGAAATAAACTCTCACATATATGATTAATTCATTTTTTACAAAGTTGCCAAGACCATTCAGTGAGAGAAAAGACAGTTTTCACAAATGTGCTTTAAAAACTGGATATTTACAAATAAAAGAAAAAATTAGATCTTTAACTTACAACATATACACAAATTAACTAAAAAATGCATGAAAGACCTAGAATTATAAGGTAAAACTACAAAACTCTTAGAAGAAAACCCTGCAGAAAATCCTGATAACATTGGATCTGGTGATTTCATGGATGTGATACCAAACACACAAGAAACGAATGAAAGAACAAATTGGATTTCATGAAAATTAGGAAATTTTGTACATCAAAGGATGCTATCAAGAAACCAGAAAAACAACCTTTAAACCATATATCTGATAAGAGATTAGTATCCAGGATATTTAAAGAACACCCAAAATTCAACAACAAAAAGAAAACCCAATTCAAAATTGGGCAAATGACTGACATTTTTCCAAATAAGAAATAAATTGCCAGGGCAGCCCAGGTGGCTCAGCGGTTTAGTGCCGTCTTCCATCCAGGGCATGATCCTGGAGATCCGGGATCGAGTCCCACATCAGGCTCCTTGCATGGAGCCTGCTTCTCCCTCTACCTGTGTCTCTGCCTCTCTCTCTCTCTCTCTCTCTCTGTGTTTCTATGAATGAATAAATAAAATGTTTTTTTAAAAAAGAAGTCAATCGGAGAAGGACAAACAGTGTATGTTCTCATTCATTTGGGGAATATAAATAATAGTGAAAGGGAATATAAGGGAAGGGAGAAGAAATGTGTGGGAAATATCAGAAAGGGAGATAGAACATAAAGACTCCTAACTCTGGGAAACGAACTAGGGGTGGTGGAAAGGGAGGACGGTGGGGGGTGGGGGTGAATGGGTGACGGGCACTGAGGGGGGCACTTGACGGGATGAGCACTGGGTGTTATTCTGTATGTTGGTAAATTGAACACCAATAAAAAATAAATTTATTTTAAAAAAAGAAATAAATTTCCAATAAGCTCATGAAAAGATGCTTAACATTATGCATCACTAGGGAAATGTAAATAAAAACTAAAATGAGATGCTATTTCACACCTATAAGGATCTATAGTTAAAAAAAGAAAACAAGTGTTGGCAAGGATATGAAGAATTTGGAACTCTTGTGAATTCACTGCTGGTGGAAATGTAAAAACGCAGAATTGCTGTGGAAAATAGCTTGGCAACTTCTCAAAAGGCTCAACATTGAACTACCATATGACACGGCAATTCCACTCCTAGGCATATATCCAAAAGAATTCAAAACATGGACTCAAACAGATACTTGTACAATGTTCATAGCAGCTGTATTCACAATAACCAAAAGATGGAACCAGCATGAATAGAATATTATTCACTCATAAAAAGGAATGAAATTTTGATGTGTGATATAACATGGGTGAGCCTTGAAAACATTATGCTTAGTGAAATGAGCTGGACACAGATGACAAATATTGTGTCCTTTCACTTTTAGACATACCTAGAATAGGCAAATTCATAGAGACTGATGGTAGAATAGAGGTTACCAGGGACTGGAATGGGGGAAGGGCAAGTCTTTGTTTACCTGGTAGAGAGTTTTTGTTGGGATGATGAAAAAGTTTTGGGTATTGATTTAGTGGTGATCCTTATAGAACATTGTGGAATATATTTAATGCCACTGAATCTTACAAATGGTTAAAATGATTAAAAGATTACATATACTTTACCACAATGAAAAATGAAGGAGAAATTAAGGGATACCCAGACCTATAAAAACCCAGTTTGTCACTACCAGAGCTGCCCTTCCACAAATGGTAAAAAAAGGAGTCCTTTATGCTGATATGAAAGGATACTAGATGGTAACTCAACTCCACATAAAGAAATGAAGAACAGCAGGAAAGATAACTAAATAGGTAAATGTAAAAGACAGTATTATTATATTTTGGGCTTATGACACCTTTTCCCTTATACTTGTAGCATTTTGTATATATACATGTAAACATGATGGTTTATAGCAGCATTATTCATAATAGCCAAAAATGAAAACAACCTAAATGTCCATCAACTCTTGAGTGGATAAACAAAATGTGGCATAACCATACAGTGGAATATTATTCAGCAATAAAAAGAAATGAAGTGCTGATACATGCTGCAACATAGATAAACCTTGAAAACATTACACTAAGAAAAATAGATACAAAAGGCCATTATTCTGAAATAATCAGAATAGACAAATTCATAGACATAGAATGGATTAGTAATTGCTAGCATATGAGAGGAAAGATGAATTTGGACTAACTGCTAGTAGGTATGGTTCTTTTGGGGGGTTGTCCATTGAAATGATCTGAAGTTAGATAGTGGTGATGGTTGCACTAGTGAATATACCAAAAACCACTGAATTATTTAAAATGGTGAATTTTATGTCATGTAAAATTTATCTGAATTTAAAAACCCTATATGCTTTTCTATGGCCACAAGTTATTTACAACCCTCCCACATGCAAAATACACTCAACTCCTACCAAGGCCCACAAAAGCCTCCTCTCATTACATCTCATTACACCATTAGCTCAAAGCCTATGATTTCATCATCTAAATCAGATTCATATGCAGATGAAGTTTCTCAGGTGTACTTTGTTAAATAAATAACCTCAAGTATGGTTCCCCAGAATTTGAAGTTGTGTACATTTCATTTATTCAACACACAGGGTGAGACTGTATCTAAAGAAAACCCCATTGACATTCCTATTCAAATAGGGAAAAAATGTGAGGCACAAAGGAATACATAGAAATTCTGAAATGTAAGCAGGAAAATTGTATAAGTTTCTTTATTAGGACGTGGTCCCATTACTGCCCAAAAGTAATTTTCCATGGTTCTCTCTCAGGTTCTTTGTTCCAACCTCTATGTTATCCTTCCTTTTTTAAATATGATAGGCAGCCTGTATTTTCAACTGTGTAGCTTTTGCAAAAGGTTTTGGGGGTCCAAAGTCCTGTTTTTCTTTTTGTGGTGTTTCTGTCCTTGTCATTAAAAGTTGGTGATGTGTCTGAAAAGAAAATTCTTTCGAAATCATTTTTGATCTGTAAATACACATCACACCCTGAAATCTCTTCCATTCAGCTTTTCTTCACTCTGATTTTCTTTTGGGAGGTTTGTATAATATAGTCTTTACATTTCTTAAAAGCCCTATTGTTTGATGAAGAAATTCTCCTAAGCACACTCTTAAGCTCTTTAAAGTGCTTTTGTCCAACTTAATATTCTGAGGCACAATATTTTATCTCTCTGATACCTTGACAAAAAATTTTAGAGCCATAGCTTCAGCTTCACCTTGAGACCATATTTTCCTGGCAAAACCCTGGATTTGATCATTACGTAGAAGCCATTACTTAACTTTAACATATTTGGCTTTCAGGGAATGCTAAAAAATGTTCAAATCATTAGGTCTAAACTCCTTAGTGACTAATACTCCTTTTAGTTTCATCCTTCACATTTCATCATAAGCATCAAAAAAACCAGGCAACAACTTTAACACCTTACACATTTTCTTCTTTCCCTGTTATTTCAGGCAGCAATGTTGATAAACTGTTATTTTAATTGGGATATAAGTTCTTTATCAGATGTTTAATTTTGTTTTTTTCTCCCAACCTTTGTCTTGACATTTCTTTTCCTTTAAGTGGTGTTTTTTTTTAAAGTCAGAATTGATATAAGGTATTAACAGAATTGACATTAGGTATATTTGACATATAATAGGGGCACTTGGGTAGCTCAGTCGGTTAAGCGTCTGCCTTTGGCTCAGGTCATGATCCCAGGGTCCTGGGATCCAGTCCCGAGTTAGGACCCTTCCTCCCTGCTCATGATCTGTCTCTTAAATAAATAAAATGTCTAAAAAATAATGGACATATAATAAAGTGCATATGTCTAAAATGTACAATTTGATAAGTTTTTACATATGTGAAACTATCATCATTCAAGATAATGAGCACATTATTATTAACTTGTTTTTGGTCAGTTTAGAATAGTTCTCATTTTAAAAATTATGAGTAGGGATCCCTGGGTGGCGCAGCGGTTTGGCGCCTGCCTTTGGCCCAGGGCGCGATCCTGGAGACCTGGGATCGAATCCCACGTCGGGCTCCCGGTGCATGGAGCCTGCTTCTCCTTCTGCCTGTGCCTCTGCCTCTCTCTCTCTCTGTGTGACTATCATAAATAAATAAATGAAATTCTTTAAAAAAAATAAAATAAAAATTATGAGTAGAAAACATTGTACCTAAAGAAAATAAAAACCCTAATTTGTTTTTTTTTTAAATTTATTTATTTATTCATGAGACACAGAAAGAGAGAGAGAGAGGCAGAGACACAGGCAGAGGGAGAAGCAGGCTCCATGCAGGGAGCCCAATGTGGGACTCGATCTCGAGACTCTAGGATCATGCCCTGGGCCAAAGGCAGGTGCTAAACCGCGGAGCCACTCAGGGATCCCCCACCTTTTTAAAAAATTTTTATTTATAAAAACCCTAATTTGAAAAGACACATGCACTCCTATGTTTCTTGAAGCATTATTTGCAATAGCCAAATATGGAAGTAAACCATGTCCATCTAGATGACTGAATAAAGATACACAAATGGAACATCACTTAGTTGTAAGAAAGGATAAAATCTTGCCATTTGTAGGAACATGGATGGGTCTACAGGGTATAATGCCAAGTGAAGTAAGTCAGAGAAAGACAAATTCACTCCTAGGTGGAATTTAAAAAACAAAACAAATTAACAAAGGAAAAAAAGAAACAAAATAGCAGATTCTTAGAGAATAAACTGGTGGTTGCCAGAAGGGAGGTGGGTGGATAGGTAAAGGGGATGATGAACCTGAATAATCTTTTCTTTTTCTTTATAAAAAAAAAAGATTTTATTTATTTGAGAGAGACCACAAGTAGGAGGAGTAGGAGGAGAAGCAGGAGAGGGAGGGCTCAATCCCAGGATTCTGGGATCATGACCTGAGCCAAAGGCAGATGCTTAACCGACTGAGCCACCCAGGCACTCCTTATTAATTTTAAACAAACGTGGGGTTTTATTTCACTTTTAAAAAAACTTTTTAAAAAGATTTTATTTATTTACTCATGAGAAACACAGAGAAAGAGAGAGAGGCAGAGACACAGGCAGAGAAGCAGGCTCCATGCAGGGAGCCTGACGTGGGACTTGATCCTGTGTCTCCAGGATCATGCCCTGGACTGAAGGCAGCGCTAAACCGCTGAGCCACCCAGGCTGCCTCACTTTTTTTTTTTAAATGTATGGTATGGTTTTGCTGATCTTCTCTAATGTGTCTGTTTTATATTTCATGGACTGATGCTTTTACCTTTAATACCTCCTTTTTCCTTTTCCTATAGTTCTTACTATATTCTTAGCTGGGATACTAGGCTCATTAATTTTTCACCCCCCTTTTTTTTAAGTATTTAAGGCTCTAAATTTCCCTTGGAACATTCTTTCACCATGTCTCACAGGTTTTTAATGTGTTTTCATTATCATTAAATTTTAAGATGTCCCTCATGATTTCTTACTTGATCCATAGAAGGAACCCTCAGGCACTGTTGATGGGGAAAAAACCTGCAACCTTGGTGAAAACAGGATGGGTGTTCCTCAAAAAATTAAAAGAATTACCACATGATCCAGTAATTCCACTACTGGGTATATACATTTTTAAATATTTACTTATTTCAGAGAGAGAGAGAGAGCCAAGTGCACAAGCTGGGGAGACAGGAGAGGGAGAAGCAGACTCCCCACTGAGCAGGAAGTCCGGTGTGGGGCTTGATCTCAGGACCCTGAGATCACAACTTGAGCTGAAAGCAGACACTTAACCAACTGAGCCACCTGGGCACTCCCTACTCCTGGATATTTACCCACAGAAAATGGAAACACTAATTCAAAAAGGTATGTGAACCCGTTTATTGCATTCTTTACAATAGCCAAGATACGGAAGCAACTCCAGTGTCCATCCAGAGATGAATGGATAAAGAAAATGTAGTATATATACACAATGGAATATTATTCAGACATTAAAAAGCATGAAATCTTGCCTTTTCAACATGGATGGAGCTACAGAGTATAATGCTAAGTGAAATAAACCCAACAGAGAAAAATACTGTATTTAGAAATGTGCTTTAAATTATGAAATACACATAGATGTTTTATTTACCTTTACTAATATATAACTTAATTGCAGTGTGTAAGACAGCATGAATCCTATGCCAATTCTTTACATTAGTAAATAATTTTTTTTCTGATCTAATGCAGAATCAGTTATTGTAACTGTTGCAAATGTTTCAAATGGATTATTTCTAGAATTCTTAAAAACAGAAATGCATATATTTCCATTTCCATTTGGTAAGGCTTGTGAGTTGGGTTGTGTAAATCTTCTGTATGCTATTGATTTGTATATGTGAGTTCTCAATAATTGAAAAGGTGTTGAATTAGTTCACTTGGTGGATTTTCAAGTTCTCCTCAGACTTCTATTAATGCTTTGTATATTGTCAGGCTATTTTTAAATGTATATGCAATATCACATGACATTTTCAAGGAAGTAACATCCCATCAACTTTGCCATACCCTGTTGGTTAGAAGCAAGACACAGATCCTGCCCACGTTTAAGGGGAAGAGATCACACAGTGTAAGGATCACGATAGATCTTTCAGATCTACCTTTAGAGTCATACTTTTACAATAAATATTTGTTACTATTAAACACCTCCTGGATAATATAAGTGGCTTAGAACACTTACACTTCAACTCCATTTATACCCATCCCAACTTACATTGTCCTACATTTGACAAGGTAGACTTCATTAACTTAAAAACTTTTGCTCTGAGTAAAGTACTATTAATGGAAAGACAAGCCAGACTCAGAAAACCCATTTCCAAATAACATCTGGCAAGAGACTTGTATCAAGAATATATGAGGATTTCACTCACATGTGGAATTTTAGAAACAAAACAAACAAGCAAAGGGAAAAAAGTAAGAGAGGGAGACAAATCAAGAAACAGACTCTTTAATTATAGAGAACAAGCTAATGGTTACCAGAGGGGAGGAGGGCAGGGTGGGGGTGGGGGTGGGGAGAGGGGCTGGGTGAAACAGGTGATGGGGATTAAGGAGGACACTTGTGATGAGCACAGGGTGTTGTACAAAGTGTTAAATCACTATATTGTACACCTGAAACTAATATAACACTGTATGTTAACTGACTGGAATTTTAAAAACTTAAAATAATAGGGGTGCCAGCATGGTGCAGTAGGTTGGCCATCTGACTCTTGGTTTCAGCTCAGGTCATAATCTTGGGGTCATGGCACCAATCCCTGTGTAGAGGCCCACATGCAGTGTGGATTCTGCTTGGGTTTCTCTCTGCCTCTCCCTCTGCCCCTCCCCACCTCTAAAATAAACAGGTAGATCTTTAAAAAAAATTAAGAATATATAAGGAAATCTAAACACTCAATAGTAGGAAAAATACACCCCAATAGAAAGTGGGGAGGGGCGTAAAAGATTTGAACAGATAGTTCACCAAAAAAGATATTCAGATGGCAAATAAGCATATGAAAAGCTGCTCAAACTCTTAAGCCATTAGAGAACTGAAAATCAAATCTACAATGAGATAACACTATATACCTAGCAGAATGGCTAAACATTTAAAAAATGTATAATAATACCAAGTTCTGGGGAAGATGTGGAGCAACTGGAACTTGTACTGGTGGGAATGCAAAATGACAGAGGAAGTTTGGAAAAGCTTGGTACTCATTCCCACTCCTAGGCATTTACCCTATAGAAATGAACATTTATGTTCACACCACACCAGTACCTGTAAGTTTATAGAAATTTTATTCATAATTGCCCAAACTGGAAACATCTTACATGTCCATCAATTAGTGAATGGATAAAAAACTGTGGTACATTCATGCAATGAAATATAACAATAAAAAGGAATAAACTAATAATTCTCATAACATGGATGGATCTTAAATGCATTTCACTAAGTGAAAGAAACCAGACCAAAATATCTACATATTGCATGATTTCAATCATATGACCTCTGGAAAGGGAAAAACCATAGGGATGGAAAGCAAATCAGTGGTTTTCAGGGATTGGTAAAGGGGAAAGAGGTTTACAACAAAAAGAAAAATTGAGAGAAAGTATTAGTAATAAAACTGTTTTTGAATGATACTAAAGTAGTATATATACATGATTATACTTGTCAAAACCCATAGAAATGGGGTGCTTGGGTGGCTCAATGGGTTAAGCATAGGTCTTCAGTTCAGGTCATGATCTAAGGGTCCTGGGATGGAGCCAGCCTCTCTCACCCCATCCCCTGCCCGGTGGAGAGTCTGCTTTTCCCTCTGCCCCTCCCCATTGCTCCTGCGTGCTCTCAAAAAAGTAAAATCTTAAAAAAAAATAACCATAGGACTATGAATCAGGGCTGAATTTTACTGTATGTAAATTACAAATAAAAATCTCTAATAGAACAGATATATATTTTTACCTATTCAATGAGCAGAGATTTATGAAAAGAGAGAAAGGTCATATTTTGATGAATGTGTAGAGAAATACACACATTTATACACCACTGATGGGAATATAATTTGTACAACTATATTGGGGACAATTCAACATCTTTCAGATGCCCAAATAATGGTCTCATCACTGAAACTCAGCAATCCCAATTCTAGAAATTTACTGCAAAGAAATAATTAAGAATGTACATAATGATTAATGTACAATGTTTATTACATTTTATAGGCAAAACTGGTAATATGCAAAATGTCCAGGAGCATGTAATCATCTACCTAAATTTTGTGAGATCCATATGAAATATTATGTAACACAATACTGTGTTTTCAAAGGATGGTAATGACATGGAAATACACTGTTTATTTTCAAATGAAAAAAGATGGAGAACAACATACACAGTATGATGTCAATTTTGCTTTAAAATTATACACCTAAAACTAATATAACACTGTATACGAACTGGAATTAAAATAAAAACTTAAAAGGAAACATACTCAAATATTGAGTTGTTTTCTAGGTTATAAGATTATAGGTGTTCTTTTTTTTTTTTTATAGGTGTTCTTTATTTTTTAATTTACACCTCTGATTTTTCAACAATGATCATGTTACTTTTATCATCAAGAAAATAAGTATTTTTAAAATTCTGAAACAACAAACAAGCCCAGCCCAATCTAGCCAAGTCCATGATCTTTTCTGTTGCCATCTTTACTTAGAAGACCACACTGTTGTCCCCTGGATGCTTGTTGTCCTCTTGTTCCTTCAAGTACTGGACTCATACTACAGATGAACACCTGTCAAAGCAAGAGAGTGGCAGTATCTCTCCAAGAGCATGAAACTTCTATGTCAATACTGGCCTAGTCAGCACACAAGCTGAGATTAGTGTCAATCTCCATGACCTATATAGGGAACAGATGCTTTTAAAAGCTGTAATGCCCATATGACATAACTGGAAGTTCCCCTTTTTTTAAAAAAAGATTTTATTTATTTATTCATGAGAGACACAGAGAAGGCAGAGACATAGGGAGAGGGAGAAGCAGGCTCCTCGCAGGGACTCGATCCCAGAACTCTAGGATCACGCCCTGAGCCGAAGGTAGATGCTCAACTGCTGAGCCACCCAGGAGTCCCAAGTTCCCCTCTTCTAAATCTCTTCTATGAAAGAATCTTTTATGACTTGTCTCCAAAGCAGCTCTTCTTGTTAGATATTCTATCATGCTCTAGGGATTGACAAATAATAGGTCTAAGGGTTGACCTTTCATTGTACTGTTTCCTTATAGCTGCCTTACCAGGTGTTTGGAGTTGCCTAGAACCACTGTGCCCTCTGCCCCTACCCCATCCATCCTAGATGAAAAAATCCGAGCTATTTGATACTATTTGTGCTATGTCCTCTGTCCTCAACTCCTTTAAAACTCTGTCACTGATCCAGAGATTTCTAAGTTGCAAACCTTGTTCTGGGTTGTTTCCCAATAGGGGTCACAACAGAAATTTTCACAAAGGCAGCTGTACCTGAGAAGAGTGCTTAGCAGAGACTCTCACACCAAGAGCAATGGAAGTAGTGCAACAACTCATCTTTAATCCACCTTAAAAACTGGTTTATGAAGCAAATCTCAGGGCCTCCTCCAGGGACATAAAGGATTTTATGACCTCCCTCACTTTTCTCCCCTCTCTCCATTACTAAGGGTAATAAGGAGTTCATTCCTATCTTCACTCACAAACATCAGAGATCTCAGGTTTGCTTCCTTCATTAATGTAGGTTTCTAGGTCCAGTTATCTACTAAAATGTCAAATTTCTGTTACTCCAGTATGGTATTTCACAGCCTTCTTCTCTCTCCTTATATCCAGAGAAAAACATGGGTGCCACTCCAAACACTCACTGAGGCTTCATTTACTCTTTCACAACAAGGCTTCTCCCAGATGATGGCTGCTTCAGATGGCCTGAGGAAAGGAAAAGAAAAAAAAACACCTGCTGAAATCATCAGGGTGGGCAGGGAATAAAATGTGGTTAGTGAGAGCAAGGAGTGTGCAGAAGGGGGGCAGAAGAGTAGGCCCTCCTACTAGTATTTTGTAATCAGCTGAGACATCAGGATTAAGTCCTGGGGTCCATAGGGTTACTGGCCTTGGCTACAGCTTTTCCTGTAGCTGCCATGATAGCAGGTGGGAGTGGGTATCAGGCTGATTAACATTAGTATTCTCCAACTGCAGAGTCAAGTATGACAAATTCGATCCCGATTCTAGTATTCATGACTCTCTGGGTCTTAAGAGATGGAAGAAGGAAGTGCTAATGAAAGAGAGTGATTCCTAATAGCATATACTGAGGCCAGAAAAGTGCCAGTGGAAGGACAGAGTATGGCTTTGGTTTGCTGTCATCAGTGATCTCTTAGTCAAGGAGCTGAAGGAAGAAGAAATAATGAGTGCAGGCATAGGGGTTACTTTCAAGTCAATTGACTGTCTTCAGTCCATGAAGCTGGGGTCTTATTGCTGAAACCCAAACTCCTCCCTGGTGGCCTATATTCTAGCAATGGAGATCCAACCATTTTTGACTACTGAAACCTAACAAAGCAAGCCTCATACCTTATTTTAGGTATTTTTTTCCTGTGAAAATGGAGTACTCTTTACGGGAAGGGACAGTTCATATATGCACACACAGTACAATTGCTGAACAGAGAAAGTAGCTGAGGGGGCCAAGCAAGTGAAAATGAAAGGAGCAACCTGTGGTCTGGAGAGTCTCAAGAGAATGATCCTTCTGTTGAGTCATGCTTTGTGAAGCTGAGATGAAGACAGGCGGTAGTCATTCTCCACGTCCTTCCTTTTCTTCTGCCTTGCACAAAGTCTTCTACCAGATCCTCCTAAGGAATAAATATAAAGCAGACCCCACAGGAGGGGATGGGCTGTCTGAGGGCCTGCCTGGTCATTCTATCACAGTGGCTCTAAACCTTCATTGAAATATTGACTCATATGAAGACTATAACTAAAGAACAATGACTACATGAAATGTCACAGGGTTCATAGGACTCTCTTCTCCTACACTTGGCCTTCAAAGTCCTAAGGGACTTTGCATCAATCTCCAGCCCTCCTTTGCAAAGGCACAGCTGATATCAACAGTATGTCCACAAAACTGGATGTATCCTGACTTTAGAGTGGCTTTCACCAAGTGGTTTTGTTTTTCCCCCATCGATGCGAGCTTTCTTTCATCTATCCTTTATCTTAAAAGCTCAATTAGATAACCAGACGGTCTTGTCCTACTTCATCAATATGTGTGTTTTTAAAGTGTTGTGCCTGTTTTTTCCTAAAGGACAGTACCAGCATCCTCCTCAACTCAGCGACTCAGAAGCCAAAGTTCATTATGGAACGGCCAACACAAGCTTGTACCATGTAATAAAGTTAGGTCAAGGTCAGGGAAAATTTTGATCCTAAAGAAACCTTTTTGGGTCACATCAAGCTGACCAGTCTGCTGAGATATGACCACAGCATTCCATCAGTTCTAAGGGCCAGCAGCTCCCCTAGCTGTCCTTGCTTGGGACTGCTGCTCATTCTCTCATACCTGCTAGATGACAGACCCAAAAGGGGTAAATGGATTAGCACAGGGCAAGGTGCTGAGGATACAGCAGGCACTCACTCAGTAAAGGAGGGGATCATTTTAGCTGGGCATTCTGCAAGCCCACACTGCAATGCAATGTGCAAATCATAATTTTTGTAACTTCTAGTAATCCCTACCACCCTTCTGTGGCTCACACTACTATCTCACTACACCCTTTCTTCTTTTGCATCTGCACAGCTGCCATGAGCCAACCTCTAATCATTCCTCAGTCACTGAAGCCTATTATATCTGGCCCACAGCATCCATTCCCAGCGCAGCTTCTGCTATAATCCTGGGTCACTTCAATATTTATATAACTGACCATCTGACATCCTAGCTTTGCAAGTATCTTGACCATTCCAATTTTGAAATCTCAAGGTTTCAAAATCCACTCTCTGATCGTAGGTCCTATTATTCCAATTTTCCAACCATTCAACACCCATCTTGATCACATTAAGTCCTCTTTTTATTCAGACTTTGAGCTCACTTCTGACCTAACTGCCTTACACATATAGTCTGGATTTTCAAATTCATTTCTGTGTAATCCCTCTCTCACTAGCTGTCTACTCCTCAAACAGTATAGGTCAGTCCTAGGCAAACAAGTTTACTTGTGACAATGGCCTAAAACCACTTTAATTTCCTGAGTTTCTAATCGAGTTTCAAGCTAGTTTCTCAGTTAAACTGAATATATAAGTTGATATAATATAATAGTACCTCACTTGAACATACCAAAAGGCCCAACTCCAGCCTTTTGGTCCGAATATTCCTTAGACTCTGGTTTGTCTCCAAAATCCTGTCGCTGGTCAGCTTTCTCTCCATCATTCACCTCCACAATTACACATCTTTAACACCCTTATTAGGTACTCTTCCTAACTCCTATCCCTATGCTCCAGTGAGGAGGTAATTTCTTTCAACTAAGGCTATTATTCCTCTCTACCCATATTTTAAAGCCATAGGTTTCACCCTCCGAACCCACATCACCTCTCAGGATCTTATTCCATTTGTTACCAGCTTTCTCTCCCACATCTACGAGGACTCCCTTCTCAGTTCTTCCTGCCCCAAAGTCTGCAATTTTCTCCCACAGTAAAGGGGAAACTTCTATGACTCACTGTAGCACCCTGATGGAATCGTTTAACTTGTATTCTAGTTGTCACATCTTCTAACAGAAAGAAGGCTTCTCATGGAATAAGAATAATTAATCATATGAAATAAGAAAAGAAATATGAGCCTGTTGGGTGGTGAACGGAAAGGGGAGGCCTACCTGTCAGTGTAGGTAAGGGGATAGCTGAGGTAAAGTTGAAAGGGGAAACTGTGAATACCAGCCACAGGAGCAAACCCCAGACTGTGAGGATGAAGTTTCTGATCAATGATCATTTTGGTCCTACCCAAGGAGCAACCAGCAGCAACTGTAGTAGTAGTAGTAGTAGTAGTAGTAGTAGCAGCAGCAGCAGCCATGCAACGTCTGCAAGTAGCCAAGACTAAAATGCAGGCATAGAAACAGAGTATTTCATGGAAAACATAGTATCAAATATGACATATATGTGGCACTTGTGCAGCTACTCCCCCTCCTCCCACCCTCAGCAAACATCACTGATCAGTTATAACTCTCTTTCACACTGAACTGATACCTGGCTTCAGAATCCTTTTTATAAAACATAATCAAGGCAGGTGATACCAATCGATTGGAGATAGTACTTGAGAAGAAGTATATTTGCTATCCTTACACTACACAGAAAAGTCCTCAGCAAAAGGATTAGAAGATAGGAGTAATGAAGTTTCAGGAGAAAGCATACTGAAGACAGCTTGGACGTTGTAGGCAACTGGCGGGGAAAAGCTGAGCCCATGGAGATCACAGAGCAGGCGCCCAATTAATGTCTGTTGATGATTCATTTTTTCATTCAACAAACATTTAATGAGGCCTACAATGTGCACGGGATTAGGCACCGAATACAAAGATGAATAAGGCACTGTCCTTGCCTGTAAGGAATTTAGAGTCTGGTAGACGAGAGCCATAGCCACGGACAATGATAATACAACCTGATAAGTGCTAGGACACTTAGCAGGTTGTATTATATCCATCCGAGTAGGATTTCTTCAGAAGAGCACAACTCCAGGTTGAGGTTGGATCCATGCAGTCCTCCCAGCCACCAGGGCCTGCTGTTGTTTCTGTCACGTGGTGAGTATCCCAAGAACTAACAATGATAGCTATAATTTATAGAGTGCTTACGACATACACTTTACTAATATCCTCAAAGAAACCCTGCAAATTAATTATTTTATTAGATAAAGAAACTGAGGTTCAATGAGGTTAAGTAACATGCCTTAGATCACACAGCTAGTAAGTAGTTGAGTCAGGTTTCAAGTCCAGTTTTGACCAACTCCAAAGCATTTTTCTACATTTTTAGGATAACCTTTATTCAGGTGTAACACAACTTTTCAACAGGTTTCTATTTGGAAATAAGAGCAAAGGCAATAGATTAGTGATCAGGGCATGGACAAAATTCATCTGGTTTTCCAACCTATTTGGCAGAGAAGAAAAAGAAGGCAGAGAATTGACTTCATACTAGCATACCATTGAAAACCTTCATGTCAGTTAGTTTTCCTTTCTTTCTCAAACCCCAGTAGCTTTGTTGACAATGTAAAATATAAGCACCTCTAGTTAACTATCTTCTTTTAATCCTTGTCACTGTCAACATCATTATCAGCAGCAACTATAGTTGATAGAGCATTTAGCATATTTCAGACTTGTTCAAAGCAATTTACACAAGTAATCCCATTAAATCCTTATACCCACCCCCTCAAATCATTGCAAAAAATGATTATTACTCCTATTTAAATAAGACAAAGGACAGTTCCAGAGCGGTGAAAAACCATGCTTGACGCCACACTGGTGAATGTAAGAGCAAATCTGAGTCTAGGCTATTTAAGTCCCAAGGCCCAAACTCTTACTGTCCTGCTTTGCTGTCCTACTCAGAGCTTCCTCTCCCAACCCTTCTTCCCTGACTGCCCTCTGTGATGGCTACTTACACAAGGTCGACTGAAAATACATAAGGTCTACTCAAATATAGTCTCCTATTAATCATTCTAATCAGAAATCCATTCTCTGAATCCCCAAGGCCACTATTCTGAACCTAGGTGGAGAATTTTCCAAAGGACATGTTCATACTGCTTTGAAAAAAGAGGAAATAAACACAACATGTACAGATTTTTGATCAGTGAATAGATTTTGCTTAGAGGTGTAACCATAAGTACTGTGAAATCCCGTAAGCAAAATAAAACAATTGAGACAGTAACAATGAGGGCCATTTCTTCCCTTGAGTGGGTTTTAGAGATAAAAGCCTCCACTTTGACTTTGGGTAACATGTGATAGAGAGGGCTGCTACTGATGAGAAGGACCAGGAACTAAGTGATCCTATTAGAAGTCTGCAGCTATTCAGATGTCTGAGAATCAACTTTTCATATACAGCTGCCATCCCAAAAAGAAACTTGCAAAAACGGTAGTTAAGCCCTGGTCCAAAAGAAATCAATAGTGATGCCTATCTAAAAAACATGAAAGGATTTCTCATCAAGGCCAGGGATGGAGGTAGGTGAATGCACATTCTCCAGAGTCTGAGAGGCTTAATTTCCCCCTCTATTAATTTTCTCATGTTCTATTATGTCCACATTTTTATAGCTTCTCATTAAGAGGTTATCTCCTTTTCTCCACTCCCATTCCTTCTGGCCTTAGATCATGTATCATCTTAACCCTACTATGGTATCCTTCTAACTAATCTCCCTGTCCAGATCTGAAAATCTTCCAGAACACACTATATAGCACTTCCAGAGTGACCATCAAAAGCATCTCCTACTTAAACAAAATGGGATCTGCATTTCATGGAATACTATGTAAGGATCTATTGTCAGCCTACATTTCTAACCTAATTTCAAGAACTACTTGTAGTTCCCCCAGTACATCATTCTATTTCCAATGTCCACGACTTTGCTTAAAAGGACCTTCCCTGTTTTCTTCCTGGTCAAGCTTTACTTCTTTTAAGAACCCACTTAAGCTAATTATTTCCTTCAACCTCTGGCATCTCCAAACTAAATCAAATGATTTCTCTTCTCAACCCCATAGTATCTTGTACATACCTCCATTGCAGAGCATACCATACTGTTGTAATTATCTGTGCACACGTCGAACTCTCTCACTAGACTAAGAACTCCTGAAGGCAGGGACTCTGTCTAAGTCCGTCTCCATATCCCCATCATCTAGCACAGTGCCTGGCAGCTCAAAATGCAGCAGAGAGAAGAAACTGAAGATGCAGGAGAGAGAACAATAAAGCAATTATTTTTTTGAGTTGGGGTACAATACAAATATACTGATTAAGTTGAAGCTGTAAAAAAACATATTTCAGCTCAATACTGCACAGAGATCTTCAAAGAAGAAACAAGCTGACTTAGGAAGAAGTTCCCCATTTCTAACTGTGTTGACCCACAGGCGAAATTTAAGGCCATTTCGGGGTATATTTTAAAAGAATTTGAATTAGGATCAAAGTGAAATAAGCCGGTTTGGCTCTGAGGCTTTTAAGGTCCTTCCATTCCTGAGGTTCTAAATCTGCAACCTTATACCATATTGAAGAGAGCCATTACGCTGAGCCTACCTCATAGACCCAAGGGGGACTGGTGGCTCCCAGAATCATGGCAAGGGCTGAGGCTTCATTCCCATCCATACTAGACTGATTGCAAACTAACAACATAACACATTCTCTTGTGCCCTGCTTCCCAGGTGTCCATTGAACCTGGAGCAGGCCTAGCAAGAAGGATCTCATGACCCAAAGTATCTTCCACAACCTGCTCTCTAAAGCCTGAAGTTTTCTCCTTAAACCTTAGTGCCTTTGATTAATGTCTGTTAAAATGCCATTTAATCTAATGTGGTGAGTTGGCATTCATCAAGTGTATACTAAACGACAGATAATAGCAACACAATCCCTTCTGTACCCCCACCCCCAGAAATCATCTAGCCTGACCTTTTCCTTCCTCCAACACAAATCAAAGAATACGCACAAAATACACTGATTTTTAATTCTTGTTCTCAGTTTCCTCAACTGCAAAATATGGAGATTGTATTGAATGGTCTCCCAGATCCTTCTTACCCCAAAGAAACTCAAAGAGTTTCTAAACCTATGTTTTTCCACTTATAAAATAAACATGTGAAGTCTGTTCTTCCAAATTCACAAAATTTTTATAAGGGCCAAATAAAACCATATTTCTGAAAGGTTTCTAGGTCCTATACAAATTTAAGGAATTACTCCTGTAAATTAAGATATACTGGAGGAGAAAAAAAAAGATATACTGGAGGAGATATATTGTAAATTAAGATGTACTAGAGAAGTAAACTCTGCCATTCATTTAATGAGTTATCTTAACAAATTTATTCAACCTCTCTGGGATACCTCAGAGACTTGTAGTGATGATTAAATGGGAACATGTAAAGTAGGCACACAACATGTAAAGTAGGCACACTCAGTTTCAATTGTCCTTATTGAAATAGTCAGAATGCCAGAAATAAATGTGACCTTTAGTGCATGCAATCCAACCTCTCATTACAATGCAGAAGATTCTCAAATTCCATTCCAAGTTGTCATAGAAACCACTAGATATCACTTCCAAGAATATTTTCATCTTTGGATGGCTCCTAAATCTGATTATCCATTAACTAGTACTGCCTTCAAAAGCAGCCAAAATCAACTATTCCTGACTCTATAAAAGATCTGAAAACAGATGCCTAAAGTCTTTATTTTGGACGTATTGTCTCCCACAATCTAAATAGCACTAATTCCTATAATGCTTCTCATGGATATTATCCAAGCTCAAATCCCTCTCAGAATTCCAGATGTTCTCTAGCTCCCTTTTGGAGGGTGCTATTAAAATTAAAACAGAACCATCAAGTGGAATAGGACTCTTACCTCTCTGATTCTAAACTTTTGTAGTGAGAACACAAGTTAGCCTTATATTGGAGGGCATAATGGTCTTCAGTGGATACATATCCTGTATACAATGGGCACTGAGTTCCCAGAAGCTTGCAGGATGGAGGAAGCACTTCTAAATGGGAAAGAAGAGGGTCAAAGGGATGCTGACAGCACTAAAAATAAATGGCTTAGTACATCATTTCCCTATTATTAGAAATCACCTCTGTAATTAATACAAAACAAGGATATGGAACATTATCAATAATTCAGACTCCTAGGGCCACATGGAAGAAATGTTACCATCATATCAAAAACTACATTTTGTATGACCTTTTTTTTTTAATTTTTATTTATTTATGATAGTCACAGAGAGAGAGCGAGAGAGGCAGAGACATAGGCAGAGGGAGAAGCAGGCTCCATGCACCGGGAGCCCGACGTGGGATTCGATCCCGGGTCTCCAGGATCGCGCCCTGGGCCAAAGACAGGCGCCAAACCGCTGCGCCACCCAAGGATCCCTGTATGACCTTTTATACTGAAGAATCTAGTCTATGCAGATGACATCTTCTGTACTTTTCTCAAAAGAACCTCAGTTCCTAGGACATCTGCCTATTTCTTTCAGAAACTAGGAAAAATATTGAAGATAAGAAGTGTAATAGACACACATTGATTATTTAAGACCTGAATAAAAGGAGAAACATACCACATTCATGTATTAGAAGATTATAAAGATGACAGCTCTTCAAAAATTAATCTGTGCCATTCCAACTGCAATTCTAATGGTATTCATGGTGAGGACTTGACAAGTTGTTTCTAAAGGTCTCCTGGAAGAATAAGCACATGAGGATAAAGACAATTTAAAAAAAATTAGTGTACCATACTAATCACAATGTGATAAAATATACCTTAAATATAATTTTATATGTAATTATAAAGATATATAAGCTTACATATTATATGCTTTATATATAATACATACATAATTATATAACACATATGTCATGTATCTATGAGGTAGTTCAGACCAGAAATGAAATTCTTAACATGAAGAATCACAGTAAATAACTATTGGGTCAGAAAAGAAATGTAAATTATGATCAAACACACTTAACAAACAACAAAACAAAAACACCACTTTTGAGATTCAGCCAGTACTACATAGAGCCTGATGTTCCCTTATTTATTAAAAAATAATGAAAAAGAATTACTCAGTAAAGATGACAAGCATAATGGGAGTTAAAGGTGAAAAGAGGACAGAAAGAATATGTGAATAAATAACAGCCAAAACTCGCCAGATCTGATGAAAAGTATTAATCTATATACATCATGTAAGAAGATCAATGTATACCAAAAGGATAAATTCAAAGACATTCAAATCAAATCTAGACTCATAATAATCAAATGGTCAAAGTGACTTCAGAGTCTTGAATGCAACAGAACAACTACTCATCATATATAACGGATACTACATAAATTTTCATAAACCATAGAGACCAGAAAATAGTGGGATGATTATATTCAAACTACTGAAGGAAAAAGAAAAGAATGCTGACCAAGAATTCTGTATCCAGCAAAACTAATCTTGAGAAATGAGGGAGAAATTATGACATTCCCAGATAAACCAAAATTAAAAACATTCAGTGCTAACAGACATGTCCTACAAGGGATTTGTGTTCAAGTGTTTACATTGCATACAAATGTATGCTTGTATAATAATAACAGCACAAAGAGGGGAGGGAACAAAGATATAGTGGGGCAAATTTTGTACACAATTGAAATTAACTTGGTGTTAATCTGAAAATAATTATTTTAAGGTAAGATACTAATTGAAATACCAGAGCAACCATGAAAAAAATGTTAAAAAACACAGTAAAAGAAACAAAGGAATTAAAATGGTAAGAAACTTCTTAACATAAAAGACAGTAGTAGATGAACAGGGAAACAAAAAGACATAAGGCATGTGGAAAACAAATAAGAAAACAGCAGATATCAGTCCTACCTTATCGGTGTATTTAATTATATTAAACATAAATCTGGGCAGCCTGGGTGGCTCAGCGTTTTGGCATCTGCCTTTGCCCCAGGGCGTGATCCTGGAGACCCGGGATCGAGTCCCACATCAAGCTCCCCACATGGAGCCTGCTTCTCCCTCTGCCTGTGTTTCTGCTTCTCTCTCTCTCTGTGTCTCTCATGAATAAATAAAATCTTAAAAAAACCCCAAAAAACATAAATCTGCCCCACCCGTGTGTCTCTCATGAATAAATAAGTAAAATCTTTAAAAAATTAAAAAGGTATTTTATTAAAATGGAAGGATCAGTCCATCAAAAAATATAAGCACCATAAACATACACACACACACACCCCTAACAAAAGAGCAACTAAAGTAAGAAAAAAAAAGATGGAAACAAGAAAAAAATAGATAATTCAGCAATAACAATGGGAGATTAGCTACAGGTTTGTCTTTTATTGTTATGGTTTCAAAAAACCAAATTTAGTTCCCCCGATTTTTTTTTCCTATTCTTTTTTTCATTTATTCCTATTCCAACTGTATTATTTCCGTCTTCCTGATTCACTTGGTTTAGTGTGTTCTTTTTAAATTTCTTAAGGAAGTTTGCTTATTGATTGGAGATCTTCATTTTAATACAGGTAATTACAGCTACAGTATATACAATTACATACTGTGTGTATATATATATGTTTATGGTGCTTATATTTTTTGATGGATTGATCCTTCCATTTTAATAAAATATCCTTTTTAATTTTTAAAATATTTTACTTATTTATTCATGAGAGACACGCGGGTGGGGCAGATTTATGTTTAATATAGTTAAACATACTGATAAAGTAGGACTGATGTTTGCTGTTTTCCTATTTGTTTTCCTAGTGTCTTATGTCTTTTTGTTTCTCTGTTCATCTAGTACTGCCTTTTATGTTAAGTAGTTTCTTTACCATTTTAATTCCTTTGTTTCTTTTTTTCCCTTTGTTTCTTTTACTGTGTTTTTTAACATTTTTTTTCATGGTTGTTCATGAAAAAGAGAGGAAAAATCTCAAATAAATATGACCAGGAATAAGAGAGGAGACATTACCAACCTTATAGGAATAAAAGAATCACAAGGAAATACTATATAAAAGTGTATGCCAATTAGATATCTTAGATGAAATGGGCACATTCCTTGAAAGACACAAACAACTGAATCTGACTCAAGAAGAAAAATCTAAATAGACTATAAAAATACATTAGATAATCAATCCATAAAAGTCCCCAAAAGAAGAGTCCTTGAACAGATGGCTTTAATGGTAAATTCAGTGAAACGTTTAAAGATTTAATACCAATCCCTTGCTTAAAGTTCAAAAAAATTTTGAGAAGGAAACTTTTCAACTCATTCTATGAGGTCAGTATTAGTCTGATACCAAAGCCAAAGATAAAATGAGAAAACTACAGAGCAAGCTACCTTTTGAGTACAGATTTCCAAAAACGTCCAGTATAACACTAGCACACTAGATCTAGAAACGAAAATGATTATATACCATGACCAAGTCAGATTTACCTCAGTAAAGCAAAGTTGGTTTAATATCTGAAAATCAATGAATCAAATACACTGTAGTTACAGAATAAAGAGGAAATCTCATGATCATATCAACAAATGTAGAAAAAAAGCATTTGATAAATTTCATGACAACCACTCTTGATTTAAAAAATGAAAACCTCAGCAAACAACAGAAGGGAACTTTCTATACTTGACAAAGGACATCTACAAAAAACGTATAGCCATCATTGTGATTTATGGGAGAAAGTAAGTGTATTTCCACCAAGACCAGGAAGACTGCTCTTGCCAATACTGTACAGGAGATTTTTAGCCAGAGTAATTAGGCAGAAAAAAGAAATAAAACTCAATGAGATTAGAAAGAAAGAAGTACAATGATCTGTATTTGTAGGGGATATAATCTTATACATAAAAATCCTAAGGAATCTACCAAAAAAACCATACCCCACCTAATATTAAAACTATTAGAATAAAAAGAAGCAACTCTAAGCAGTTCAAAAAGCTTAGAATACACAATATCAATTAAAAATATTTTTACTTCTATATACTAGCAATGAACAATCAAAATGAAATGAGAACAATTCTATTTTCAATATCATAAGAAAAGCAGAACATTTAGAATACTTTTTTAAAACAGAAATGCAATACTTCTTATCCTAAATATTACAATGTTAAAGAAATTAAAGACTAAATGAATGGAAAGATATCCCATATTAACAGACTGAGAGAGTTAACATGGCAATATTCCACAAAGCAATCTACAAGTTTAACACGACCTTCATCAAGATTCCAGATATTTTATAGCAAGTGACAAAATGATCCTAAAATTCATATGGAAACTCAGCATCCAATAATCATGAACCAAGTTGGAGGATTCATATTTCCAGATTTCAAAATTTACTACAAAACTAAAATAATCAAAACTGTGTGATCTGGGTATAAGGATATAGAGACAAATGAAAAAGAACTTACAGGCCCAAAATAAACCCCTGAATTTCGAATCAATGAATTTTCAATACAGGTGTCAAGATAATTCAATAGGATAGTCTTTTCAATTAGTGGTGGTAGGACAATTAAATATCTACATGCTAAAGGATAAAGTTGTACTTCTACCTCACACCACATATAAAAATAAATGCCAAATGGATTAGACTTCAATGTAAGATAATGGTTTGTTTCTTTGTTATGACACCAAAATCAAAAGCGACCAAAAAATAGGTAAAATGGATTTCATCAATATTAAAAATTTACATTCTGTAAACAAAGTTAAAAGACAACATAGAAAATGGGGGAAAATATTTGCAAATCACATACCCAGTAGGAGTCTATTATCCAGTTATATAAAGAATTCTCACAACAATGAACAAAAAGACCTATAACCCAATTCTAATGAACAAAGTATTTGAATAAACATTTCTGCAAAGAAATACAAATGGCCAATAAGCAGATAAAAAGTTGCTCAACACAGAAATACTAGTCAAAACCACAAAGAGATACTTCACATCCACTAGGGTGGCTATTATAAAAGAAAGTAACAAGGGAGAAGGGAGTAAGTTGAAATCCTCATACACTGCTGGTGATATTGTAAAATGGTGCAGCCACTTTAATAAGGTTTGTCAAAATTACAACATTAAAACAGAGTTGCCATATTACAAAGAAATTCCACTGCTAAGTGTATGTATACCAAGGGAAATGAAAATATGTCCACATAAAAACTTGTATGTGAATGTTTACAGTGCTATTTATAACAGACAAAAGGTGGAAACCCAAATGTCCTTCAACAGATGAATAAATGAAATGACGTTAAATCCATAAAGTAGAATTTATTCAGACATAAAACGGATGAAGTATGAATATATATATACTATAATATGGATAAACCACCAAAACATGCTAAATGATAGAAGCCAGACATAAAGGCCATATATTCCATTCAAATGAATGTCTAGAATAGACCAATCCATAGGGACAGAAGTTAGATTAGTGGTTGCAGAGATTGTGAAAGAAGAAAATGAGGAATTACCACTAATGGGGCTTCTTTCTGAGGTGATAAAAATGTTTTACAGTAATATAGAAATGATGATTGCAACAATTCTGTGAATATACTAAAAGCCACTGAAATGTGGAGAGTAATCTCATAGTATATGAATTATGTCACAATAATAATAATAATTCTTTACAAGAAGTTAGTTGCCATATTCAGTCACACTGATTAGCAGGGTTGCTAAGATAGACATTTAATCTTATTACAAAATTGAGAGGACACTTGTTAGCTATAACTCCATTGACTGGTTGCCTCCAAATAGTGGTTACCAGTATCCTGGCCATGAGTGAAAGTAAAGTATTAAGCATCAAACTGCCCGGTAATAGGCATAACATGTAAACATGTAAGCAAAGATTAGAGATAAATACCACATGGAGATCAGCCCTATCATTGAAATGTTTTCATCCACTAGGAGATGTAAGTTTTCCATGACAGTTTTCCATGATTTAAGTTTTAACATCATGAAGTCAAAAGATGATCCCATATTATAATTGGGCTAAATAACAATCTAGTAGTGAAGTAGCAGAGTCAAGACTTGACAAAGAACAGTCACTAAAAGAACCTCAAAAACAGAAGGTATGCCTACATTTGACCACAGGTGGTAAAAAGAAAAATCTCAGCAGGATCATATCTATAATACAGAGGAACTGCTGAATCAATAACTAGACAGCATATATTTCTGGCAGATAGGAAAATATGACAACTCACAACCAAACAAGACAACAGAATACCAAAATCTTCTTAATGTGGAAAAACTCTGAGACTTACCAAATATATTTGAATCATCTTGGTGACTATGGTTTAGATTAATACTATTCAACAAATGATGGCTCACCATGATAAAATTCTGGGTACATTTTTTGATTAAGTGAACAATGGCAGCAGTATTAACAACTTACGGACCTATGGTTTCATAAAACGGCAAATAACAGTACTTCCAGAACCACTCAACCCATAGGTGGCAGATCCTACCTAATACTTAATGTTTTACTAATAGACAAAATCCCAGGCAGTCAACTGAAGGGGCAAAGGGCAGCTAAATAGTTAATACTGTTAGAATAGCAACACTGAACTAAAGGTAAACCATGAACAGTTATATACATGACACATTATAATGTGCTGAGCAACATAGGTGACAACATTAAAGCACAATAATTTGCAGCAAATTCTTTAAAAGCCTCATTGTATTGGTATAGAATTGAGGGATTCTAAGGAAATGCAACTGGAAAATACCCTGAAAAGTTGACATGTAATGCCACCCATAGAGAGACAAGGCAGAGTGGACCATGAGAACTCCATAAAGCCACACTGCTATTTGTAAGTCTTGAGACAACATCGTCAAATAAAGGAAAGAGGACTGAAGTCATAGTATAGGACATTAGTAATACGAGTTAGTGTAAATACATAAATATGTAAAAGTATAGCTATCTAGGTTTTTTATATATCTATCATAGTGTCTGATGAGAATGCCAAATTTCCCACAGAATACTGGTATCTGATAGCAAAACTCTGTATTATTGCACTATAAAATCCAGTTAATGTCTCAATATTTTGAAAATGGGTGTCCAATCTGTAACCTTATTGGGTAACATGACTGTACTATTTGCCCAGGATGGAAACAGCCCAACTAGGTAATAGGTTTTCTAAGTAAAATTAAACACTGCACCTAAAAATATAGTGACTGGTGTATTGCTATGTGTTTATATGTATATGAATGAAAAATCAAAAGCCCTTAAGATCCAACAGTCTTTTTTTAAGAAGCAGCAAATTTTTACTAAAATTTTACTAGGAAAAAAATGTTTACTAGGTCTAAACTTTGGAACAGAGCTGTGCACTAGAAATTTCCAAAGGACAAGGTCACAATTACATACAAAATATTTATTTGCTTCTCATTTGTCCACAAAGACACCAAAACTGGAAATTCATTACAACCATATACATGGCAAGATAATTATTTGCTGAGTTTAGCTGCTGACCAGGTGTTAAATCCTGTCTGAAGAACGAATTAAGCTAGAAAAATAAAAGCCACACCATGTCTGAGATGGGCATCCTATTTCAGGACAGCAATTCTCCAGAGGTGGCTGTTGGCAATACAACAAAGGAGTGTCTACAAGAGCATACTTAGGAAGGACAGATGGATAATCAGAAAAGAGGCATGGCAGCAGCACACTTTCAAGAAAACAAAATGTTCCAAAAGCATTTATTAAAAAATTGCTAGGCTTAGTTGCACTACCAATGTAGGGAATTGGCTATAAAATCTTAACTTTATGAAAATTTAAGTAATATGTCTTAGGCAGGAGAATGCTTGAAAGGAACAATGGCTACTAATAGTAAGAGATGTTAGGCAATTCTAATTTCTTATTAGTATTGAGGTGTGATGGGAGGTACTTCACAATATGCCGAGGGGTCCTAGAAAGAACCATTGTATGTATGGGTCCCAGACTACTGGGAGACCTACCTTTTTTAAAAAAAATAGATTTTATTTTTTTAAAGATTTATTTATTCATGAGAGACACACACACACACACACACAGAGAGAGAGAGAGAGAGAGAGAGAGAGAGAGGCAGAGACATAGGCAAAGGGAGAAGCAGGCTCACCATGGGAAGCCCAATATGGGACTTGATCCCAGGACTCTGGGATCACGCCCTGAACCAAAGGCAGATGCTCAACCACTGAACCTTCTAGGCGCCACTAAAAAAATAGATTAAAAAAAAAAGATTTTTACTTACTTGAGAGAGAGAGCAAGAGAACTTATAGGGGGGAGAGGGAGAAGCAGACTCCCCGCTGAGGAGGGAGCCTGTGGAGGGGCTTGATTCCAAAACTCTGAGATCATGACCTGAGCCAAAAGCAGACATTCAACTGACTGAGCCATCCAGGCACCCCAACCTATGTGTTCGGATTCACATACTCTAGTAAAAAATAGGAAGGGAGCAATGAAGGTAAACTAACCTTAATTTCTGAGCATGAAATCTTCAGGCACAGCATGGGGGGGGGCTTCTTTTAATCATTAAAATGGCCAAGTAGCGGAAGTGTATTCATGAATCCCACCCACACTCCAAGGACATGGTAAAAAAATATATATTCCTCCCTTCTTGCGGAAAGCTTGCCCAGTTTATAGTTAACCCATGCATAAAACCAGATGCTTTTCATTTAAAAATGCCTGTTTTTTCCTTCTCTATTTTGTGGAGTCTAAAACTGACAACTCAGAAGCTGGTTTTATTCCCATCTCTGCCACTATCACTTTTAAAGCTTAAAATAAACCAAATCTTTTTGACAGGTAATTGATGGCGAGATGTGAGCCAGGAAATGAAAGGGAACCTTTCAGGGCCCTTTTAAAAGCCAAGCACAGTAAAAGTACCTCATCCAAGGGGCAGACAACTCAATATAGGGAAGGTAAAAGTGAACTGGCCATTCTGGCTGGCAGTTATCAAAAATTACCTTTACCAATGTTTGTGGGCATTAAAAAGCATTTTGGGCTAAGTGTACCACAAACAAAAGGCACCAGGCTTATCCTTCCTCCCGATGAAAGCAGGGCTAGTTTTTGTTCATTTTATTGCAAAACTGTTCTGGATTATTCTTGAGGTCATTGCCCACAACATCCTGCTGGCTAAAAGCCACCTCACTACATTCTTTAAGATTTTATTATTTATTTATGAGAGACACAGAGAGAGGCAGAGACATAGGCAGAGAAAGGAAAAGCAGGCTCCATGTAGGAGCCCAATGTGGGACTTGATCCTAGAACCCCGGGATCACATCCTGAGCCAAAGGCAGACGCTCAACCACTGAGCCACCCAGGCGTCCCCCTCACTACATTCTTTACCACATGCTCTCATTCTAAAATAAGCTATGGGATTTCTTAAATCTTTTATTTTGGAATTTTATCCAAGATCTCCTTACACACTGCACTACTGCACTTAGTTAAAAGGCACTAGGGTAGTGAGTCCCTGAGATGAACACCAAGCGTTCAGTAAAGCAGCATCTATCTGGACAACCTTCTGGTCCTGATAAGTAGAAGCCAGTCAAAGTACAGCTAAGCCAAGGACATCCATTCCAAAAGACAGTTGGAATTTCATCAATATATAAGAGAACCCTTAGAAGACCTAGGGCCTTGTTTACATAGTATACCACTCCCAAGGGAACAAACATTGGGTGGTGGTTCCCACTACCTTGTAGAGGCATTCTTATCTTTGAAGAATACTGGCTTCCTATCTCAGGTAAATACAGTTTCAGCTTCAATTCAAACTTCTTAGTAAGTTTACTTCTCTTAACCTTATCCTCCAGTATAAACCATAGGAACTAAGAAGTGCTTAAAGTCAAGTTACTGAAGCAGATGGCCCACAATCTAATGTCTGTAGTTCTATTTGTTGCTTAAATATCCTGTAAGATTTTTTGAAGCATGAGAAGTCCACAAAAAAATGTTAAGATCTTACCACACCGAATTCCCCATTGTAGTCCTCGACTCCTCTCCCATCAACCTCCAAATTCAACACTGTGGTAGGACACAGCCTGGCCCATCAATCTCATAACGCACAAGACAGGGAAAGGGAAGCGAGGATGCTCAGATATAATGGAGGATTCTCAAGTTGGGACTTGACTATTCCAAGATGATGGTCCACAAACTTTTCAAAATACTGAGAAGTTTTGGAGTTATAAACTGTGATGTGGCAAAGGAATAGTTTTTTTCATAGTCACTGCTCACAACTACAGTGTCTACTAGATAGAGCTGGGTAACAGAGCTGCAACCATCTCTGACTTTGGGGGCACATATTAGGTGACAAAAACCTGTGCCCCGATTCCTACAGGATATGCACCCTTTCTTCCATGCTGCCCCAAACATCTCTGCTGCTCCCCATCACACTGATCTCTGCTGCTCCCCATCCCACAGGAAACCACTTCTCCCCTACTACTCGAGGGGCCTAAGTGACCACCAGAAGTGGTTCCTGTCCCAGTCCTTGGATTCACCCAGTTACAGAACATCACTGACCCACAAATAACATAGAACCATTAAGGAGACAGAGGTGAAGCTGGGCCTTGACAAGGAAATGGGGTGATGTGAAGATGGCTGCTGGGATCACATTTCTTCTTGGACTCTGATGCTTGATTTCTTTAGAACACTGCCTCTCTTCTTTGAAACAAGATCCATCTGGATCCTCCATCCCCTCCTCTTCTTTCCCTCTTGTCTCAAACCCTCAGGCCCTCACCCCTAGGCATCTTTCCTACCCAGTAACTCAAATAAAAAGTCCTAATAGCATCAACCTGCATGACTGGAAATGTTGACCAGCTATTCACTATGCCACATTTACTCCCTATTTCCCTCCTGTTTTTTATTAGATGGGAAGCCAAGATTCTAAAAACCCCTTAAACATCAAAAGCAAAAATACTGGAAGGGCTCACATGGTTTGCTTCAGTTTTTAACTGAGCCCAAGGAAGGCTGGACAAGCTACCCCAAACCTCAGCGTTCACACATAAAAACTGCTGAGGCCTAATCACGCAATCATCTATTTAGATGTAATACTCTATAGACTATGGACTTGTATTCCTTCTCTCAAACTGCACACCTCTACCTTGAGGCTTGGGAGAAGCACTGTCCAAACCAAAACAGCTCTGGTAGTGACAGTGACCTAAAAGGACTTTGGACCAATTTCAATCATCTTCTGATATGTACACCTATCCTATAAACTCCTCTGACTGTAACTATTACACTGGCCCAGCATTTACACTTAAAAAAAAGAAAAGCCAATTCTTGGGTCGCCTTGGTGGCTCAGTCTGGTTAAGCGTCTAAGCTCTTGATTTTGGCTCAGGTCATGATCTCAGGGTTGTGGGATTGAGCCCTGTTTTGGGTTCTATGCTCACCGGGGAGTCTACTTGAGATTCTCTCTCTCCCCCACACTCGCTTGCTCTAAAATAAATAAGTATATATATTTTTAAAAGGCAATTCTTAAAAAGAGTTACTGATCTTCCTAGGAGCACAGTCACCACCAGATACTGAAAAGGACCTTTTTTTTTTTTTTAACTCACAACTGAAGCATCATTTTTAAAAAAGAGAGCCTACAAGAACAGAGACTTTGAGGCCAAAGTGCCTGACTGTGACATTTGGGGGCAATGTTACTAAGTGTAACTGACCTCAATTACCTTATATGAAAAAATAGGAGATAATTATTAGAATGTACTCCTGAGCATTAAAACTGAGTGAATGACACATACAACAGTGTGTAACACTTATCACGTGTGCTCAGTTAAAGTGAACTATTGTTACCAAAAGACTACTATAGAAAAAGAATACTGCATAAAATGGAATGCTGCTGGGATCCCTGGGTGGCTCAGTGGTTTGACGCCTGCCTTCGGCCCAGGGCATGATCCTGGAGTCCCGGGATTGAGTCCTGCATCAGGCTCCCTGCATGGAGCCTGCTTCTCCCTCTGCCTGTATCTCTGCCTCCCTCTCTCTCTGTATCTCTCATGAATAAATAATACAATAAAATCTTTTTAAAAAATGGAATGCTGCCTTTCTGAAATAGAACAAATAGATAAGAAGTAATTAAGAAGTACTGAAATGAGAAAAAAACAGTTGAATTTGGTAGGAAGTGCTGGAAAAACTAACTAAAAGGGTAAAATAATCTTATGATCATTAGAAGCATATCATTCTGTGAAAGAGAAAGGAACAGGGGCAGCCTGGGTGGCTTAGCGGTTTAGAACCGCCTTCAGCCCAGGGCCTGATCCTGGAGACATGGGATCGAGTCCCACGTCAGGCTCCCTGGATGGAGCCTGCTTCTCCCTCTGCCTGTGTCTGCCTCTCTATCATGAATAAATAAGATCCTTAAAAAAAAACAAAACCCTGGCAGAATTGACACAAAATAGAATAATGAAAAAGGTCAAGATGGAGCCTATTTTAGTAAATTGCTGAAGTGAGGAAGTCAGGGATCACAATGCATAGTCATTATTGTGTAGAACCAAGAAATTTGGAATATACGAAATTGCATCACAAATGAATCTAAATATGGACAGGCAGCAAATGGCCACAGCTATTAGTGACATTTATAATACTTATAAATCAAAATAATTCCATAACTGTCACAGGAAAAGAGTTAACGACAGAAACCAGTGAGCCCCAAAGGAGACTCAAATTATGAGAATTTAGTATTTAACATATATAATTTTATTTACTTTTTTTAACATATAATTTTAAATGAGTAAGCAAAGGATAGGTTTTCAATACATAGTACTGGATAAATGGCTGGCCCTTTAAAATCAAATGTGAGATTATATGATGACTGACATCAAAATATGATACAAATGCAGCAGTAATTTTAATTAAACCATAAAAATACTAAAAAGAAGTTCAACTTGTAGAGCTACTCATATGATGGGTTTTCCTTTGACCTACAATGTCCTATATTATATTCACAGATTTCCTAAAACTGAACCATCCTTGCACTGCTGGCATGAATATCACTTTCCTGTATACTACTCATGAATTTGCTTGTGGATTCTTCTCACCAAATTTATATTTGGGTTCTTTGCTTGTATATCACTACCAGAAGTTGGTCTACAGATTTATTTTTCAGTTTTTATCAGGCTATTTTTCTACAATATGCTGACTTTATAACGACTATTGACTTATACATGCAGAGACTATCTCTGAAATTAGTAACAATACTTGTATCTGGAAAGAAGGAAGATTGAGAAAAAAAAAAGAAGATTGAGGACTAGAAAACCAGAGGTGGAAAGGAAACTTTTAACTATATTAACTCTAGTGCAAATTTAATTTTTTTTTGCAAATTTAATTTTATATTATTTACCATGTGCATGTACTATTGTTTTTGAAAACACTAATAATGTATGAGAGTACAACTGGAACATTTCAAAGGATATCCAGCAACCTAATGAATCAAATTATTAAAACTACATACTCTTTACTCATAAATCATGATATAGAATTACTAGTGCAACTACCCAAAAACAACTATATAAGATATGTAAAAATATAAATGTGCAACACATTGTTTGCATTTAAGGGATGATACACATAGTATCATATATATATATGTATGATACTAATATATATGATACCTATATATATGTATTATAGCCATATTAATGTTTATTCAACATTTAATGAGCATCTACTACATGCTGGGCAGTTTTAAGAGTGAGAATCACAACATTCTAAAAGGACAAAAATCCTCTGTCTACAAATGCACAAATCCTTGTATATATCATCAAGAAGCTTATATATCAGCAACAGCAACCAAATAGCCACTAGGTTACCAAATCAATCAGGTGTTCTACAAAAATACACCAAACATGGCAGGCCACCTTATATAATTCCAACCTAACCAGTCTCGAGTGTTAATGCTTAGTAGACTTCTACAAATTCTAAAATACCTTTGACCTCCAGGACTCTGGTAGAAATTCATTGGTTTTAAGAGATTCATATGACCTATTGAAAGTGGTGAAGTCTATAGCTTACATTACAACGATGTAATTTCAGATTCAGGCTATAATGCTTAGATAATATAACAATTATTCGATCCCAGGTACTGACAGACATATCATGTAGTCTCTTAATTAGAAAATAATCCCAAAGTATCAAATTACCAATTAAAGATCAGTCCCTAAAATTACTACTTGACCCCTTGGGATCTTTATTTGGCCTAATGTCAGAGGGACCATTCTGGGTCAAAGAAATGCCCAAGCAGAACTTAAGTCAGACACTTAACATTACTTCAACAGGTTTTTAAATTTCTACAAAATGAAAATAATCTGGAAATTACTCCAGGTTACCAAAGTACCATGACTCCGAGAGAAAGGAATGGATGATGACCAACAACAGCTTAACATGAAATAAAAATGGACAAAATTTTATCTAGGGACATCACGAAGGCTTCACTTACGATAGGACATGATTGCTTATGCAAAATTACAGTAATTTTAGCAGAACACCTAATGTACAAAATCAGGTCTTCTGGAACCTCTAAAAGTTGAAATATATATATAGTGCAAAGTCCATTGTGACAATACCAGAAGTTCTTCAGAGAATAATAAGATCTACCAATGTTAGCCTGCTTAGCTGTTTCCAAAGTGGGATTCTACCTTAGTATGTCACTTTGGTAAAAATTCCCGAGATACAACGTTACAAAGTCTTCCTGTCCTTTCTACCTTGGCTTTATATCTTCTATACTGTTAGGCAACCTTCCTACATACCTTACACTTAACTCTATTATACTTCCCCTAGCTTACTGAACTCTGAGAAAACTTAGAAATTACTACATGCACAGGTGTATGTCCAGTAGCCATGGCATGGGAGGCACTGAATTTATACAAGTTGAACAAAAAGCTAGTCAAGTAAATGAGAGACCATACCTACAATTAAAAAAAAAAACACATATTAGGGACACCTGGGTGGCTCAGTGGTTGGGCATCTGCCTTCAGCTCAGGGTATGGTCCCGGGATCCAGGATCAAGTCCCACACATCAGGCTCCCTGCGGGAGGCCTGCTTCTCCCTCTGCCTGTGTCTCTGCTTCTCTCTTTCTGTGTCTCTAATGAATAAATGAATCAATCTTTAAAAAAAACCAACACATATTAAAGACCAGTAGGTAAAAGAAATCAATAGGTCAGTGAATACAATCCACTTAGAAATATACACAAATATATGAAAGTTAGAGCAAAAATTAAAGGTGTATTTTGTCACTGGAAACTTCTAAACGTATCAATTCTGCTACCTTCCCCCTCCAAAAAATTATATATAGAAAATCCTTGCCATTATCCTTGGATGCACCCACCCCATTCCCCCAGCAGCAACAGGTAACCACTTTTATATAATCTGTTTTTTTCAAACATAAGCATGTATATTTCACTAGTTTCACTTAAAGACATTCCAGTGCCAGACTGCTTCCTCATTCATTTTTACCTAGTATTCCACTGTGTTAATGTACTAGTTTATCTAGTCCCACATGGATGGGCCCCTGGATTGTTTCCAATCTTTTGCTATTATAAAACATTCTTTAATGTTACACAGGCAATTTGTTTCACATTTTCAGATATGTAGGATAATTTCTAGAAGAGGGGCAACTACAATTTTGATAAATATCTCCGGACGTGCCCTCTATAAGAATTATACAATTTTGCTCTACAACAAACATTCCATGAATGCCATTTTTCCCATAATTCCTTCCAATAAAGTTCTCAAATGTTAAATTTCTTTAGTTTTATTTTACATTCCTCTTATGAGATTGAACTTTCTTTCATAGGTTTCATTGTCGTTTGTTTTTCTATGCATTGTCTGTTCAGGCTCATTGTTCATTTTAAACTATGGTTTCGCAAGTATGACTTGGTCTTGGCATTTAGAATTTGCTTCTAAAAATACATCCAGGGGCTCCTGGATGGTTCAGTCAATTAAGCATCTGCCTTTGGGTCAGGTCATGATCCCAGAGTCCTGGAATCAAGCCCCGTATCAGGCTCCCTGCTTGGCCAGGAGTCTGCTTCTCCCTCTCCTTCTACCCCTTGTCCCTGCATCTGCTCTCTCTCTCAAATAAAATCTTAAAAAAAATACAAAGTCAAACACGTAATATTTCCAAGTTGATTAAATTTTATGTCATGACATTTATCAATCCTTTATATTAAGAATTTTGCTTTTGGTATTATGAAATGATGGACAACCTTAATATCCTTAATATTTTAGGTACTCTTTAAAGAATAATATTTTAATGTTGTTTTAGAAGTGATTTCCATTGTAATAAGCCTGTCTTCACTTGGCTTCTATGGGAAGTTTCTGTCTCCCGAGCCCAAGACTAGTATTCCCAATTCCTGGCTGACTAGCCTAGGAGAAAGGGTCACAATGAAAGGCTTACAACTGATAAGCACTCAAGTTTTAATATGCATAGCCAAGTAAGAACTAGAACTGGATCTACTTGGTGAGGAAGATAAATCATGAATAAGCATTCTGGATACTAACCCTTCATTGGATACGCCATTGGCAAATTAATCTTCTCCCATTCAGTGGGTTGTCTTTTAGTTTTGTTGTTTCCTTTGCTGTGCAGAGGCTTTTTATTGTGATGCAGTCTCAATCATTTATTTTTGCTTTTGTTTTCCTTGTCCAGGAGACCTATCTAGAAAAATGTTGCTATGGCCAATGTCAGAGAAATTACTGCTTGAGCTCTATTCCAGGATTTTTATGGTTTGAGGTTTCACATTTAGGGCCTTAATCCAGTTGAGTTTATTTTGTGTATGGTGTAAGAAAGTGGTCCAGTTTCATTCTTTTGCATGTAGCTGTCCAGTTTTCCCAGCACCATTTGTTGAAGAGACTATCTTTTCCCCATTGTATATTCTTGCCTATTTTGTTGAAAATTAATTGACCATATAATCATGGGTTTGTTTCTGGGCTTTATATCCTGTCCATTGAACTGTGTGTTTATTTTGTATCAGCACCATACGGTTTTGATTACTACAGCTTGTAGTATAACCTGAAACTCTTGAATTGTGATACTTCCAGCTTTTTCAAGATTAAAGCACTTTGGCTATTCAGAGTCTTTTGTGTCCCAAATTTTAGGATTGTTTGTTCTAGCTCTGTGAAAAATGCTGTGGCATTCTGATAAGGACTGAATCTGTGGGGCAGCCCCAGTGGCGCAGCGGTTTAGCTGCGGGGTGTGATCCTGGAGGCCCGGGATCAAGTCCCACGTCGGGCTCCCTGCTTCTCCCTCTGCCTGTGTCTCTGTCTTCTCTGTCTCTCTCTCTCTCTGAATCAATTAAAAAAAAAAAAAAGGACTGAATCTGTGGATTGCTTTGGGCAGTATGGGCATTTTAACGATTCCTGTTCTTCCAATCCATGAGTATGGAGTATCTTTCCATTTGTGTTATCTTCAATTTCTTTTATCAATGTCTTATAGTTTTCAGAGTATAGGTCTTTCACCTCTTTAAGTTTATTCCTACGTATTTTATTATTTTTGGTGCAGTTGTTAATGGGGCTGTTTTCTTAATCCCTCCTTCTGCTGCTTCATTATTAGTGTATAGAAATGCATCTGATAAAGGGTTAGAATAAAAATATATTAAGAACTTACACAACTCAACACAAAAGCCCCCAAATAATCCAATCAAAAATGGGCAGAAGACATGAACAGACATTTCTTCAAAGATAGACAGATGAAAAAAAAAAAAAAACAAAGATAGACAGATGACCAACAGACACATGAAAAGACGCTCAACAGCATTCATCATTAGGGAAATACAAGTCAAAAACCACAATGAGGTACCACTTCACACCTGTAAGAATGGCTAAAATCAACAACATAAGAAACAAGTGTTGGCAAAGACAGGGAGAAAAAGACTCGATCCTGGGACTCCAGGATCACACTCTGGGCGGAAGGCACGCGCTAAACCGCTGAGCCACCCAGGGATCCCCAACTGCAGCATTATTTACAGTAGCCAAATTATGGAAGCAGCCCAATTATCTATCTATAGATAAATGGATAAAGAAGATCTTGTATATATACACAAAGGAATATTATTCAGCCATAAAAAATGATGTAAGAGAATGGTCTAGTTTCATTCTTCTGCATGTGGATGTCCAATTTTCCCAGCACCATTTACTGAAGAGACTTTTTTCCAGTGGATAGTCTTTCGGGCTTTGTCGAATATTAGTTGACCATAAAGTTGAGGGTCCACTTCTGGATTCTCTATTCTGTTCCATTGATCTATGTGTCTGTTTTTGTGCCAGTACCACACTGTCTTGATGACCACAGCTTTGTAGTACAACCTGAAATCTGGCATTGTGATGCCCGCGGCTCTGGTTTTCTTTTTCAATATTCCCCTGGCTATTCGGGGTCTTTTCTGACTCCACACAAATCTTAAGATGATGTGTTCCAACTCTCTGAAGAAAGTCCATGGTATTTTGATAGGGATTGCATTAAATGTGTAAATTGCCCTGGGTAGCGTGGACATTTTCACAAGATAAACTCAAAATGGATGAAAGATCTAACTGTGAGACAAGATTCCATCAAAATCCTAGACAAGAACACAGGCAACACCCTTTTTGAACTTGGCAACAGCAACTTCTTGCAAGATACATCCATGAAGGCAAGAGAAACAAAAGCAAAAATCAATTATTGGGACTTCATCACGAGAAAAAGCTTCTGCACAGCAAAAGAAACAGTCCACAAAACTAAATGACAATGGAAGAAGATATTTGCAAATGACCTATCAGATAAAGGGCTAGTATCCAAGATCTATAAAGAATTTATTAACTCAACAGCAAAGAAACAAACAATCCAATCATGAAATGGGCCAAAGACATGAACAGAAATTTCACAGAGGAAGACATAGACATGGCCAACAAGCACATGAGAAAATGCTCCACATCACTGGCCATCAGGGAAATACAAATCCAAACCACAATGAGATACCACCTCATACCAGTGAGAATGGGGAAAATTAACAAGACAGAAAACAACAAATGTTGGAGAGGATGTGGAGAAACGGGAACCCTCTTGCACTGTTGGTGGGAATGTGAACTGGTACAGCCACTCTGGAAAATGGTATGGAGGTTCCTCAAAGAGTTCAAAATAGATCTGCCCTACGACCCAGCAATTGCACTGCTGGGGATTTACCCCAAAGATACAGATGCAGTGAAATGTCAGGACACCTGCACCCCAATGTTTCTAGCAGCAATGTCCACAACAGCCAAAACTGTGGAAGGGGCCTCGGTGTCCATCGAACGATGAATGGATAAAGAAGATGTGGTCTATGTATATAATGGAATATTACTCAGCCATCAGAAACGACAAATACCCACTATTTGCTTCGACGTGGAGGGACCTGGAGGGTATTATGCTGAGTAAAATAAGTCAATCGGAAAAGGACAAACATTTTTTTTGTGGATAATTTATTTATTTATTTTTTTGGATAATTTATTTTTATTGGCAAAAAGTGAGGAATGCAATAATAAACTCTCAATGTAAAATGTTCAAGCATATAGAAATACATAGAATCTCTTCCTTAGAGCAAACCATTGTTAAACAGGTATATAATTAGCTTCCTAGAACTACCATAACAAGTTACCATAAAATGAGTGGCTTAAAAAACACAGGATTTTTTCTCTCTCACAGTTCAGGAGGCTAGAAGTTCAAAGTAAAGTATTGGCAAAGTTGGTTCCTTCCGGCGCCTCTGAGGGAGAATCTGTTCCATGCTTCTCTCCTAATTTCTGGTGGTTGCCATTAGGCCTTGCCATTCATTGACTGGTAGCTAATGTCACACCATGTCTCCATCTTCACATGGCCTTTTTCCTGTAGGTCTTCATATGACCTTTGTATACCAATCATTGGATTGAGGGCCCACCCTAATCCTAATCCTGTGACCTCATTTTTACTTAGCTGATTCTATCTGTGAAGACTCTTGTTTCTATATAAGATCACATTTTAGAGTTCCAGAAAGACATGAATTTTTGCGGGACACTATTTAATGCAGTACAAGGTGTGTATGTCAACAGGCTGTTTTCTATGCATTGCATACATATATCACTTATATGATTTTTACATAATAAATTATTCACTTAACAGTGCCCTAGAAAATCCTCTTGTAGATGTTGTGTTTCATTCCATAGATAGATTATTGTATTTTTAGATTCCCATCTATTGGTGAATGTTAAAGGCATTTCCATTTCTTTAGTATTTAAAAAAATGCAGAATAAATGACCACCTTTAGACATATTTTTGTGCATGTATAACTATTTCTGTGGGTACTGAGAAGTGAAATTATTTAGGTCAAGGACATGAGTATCTAAAAATAGTAAGATACTGCTAAATTGATGCTGATTAACATCAGTTACTCTTTTGGCTTCTTTTTTCTTTTTTATAAATTTATTTTTTATTGGTGTTCAATTTGCCAACATATAGAATAACACCCAGTGCTCATACCATCAAGTGCCCCCCTCAGTGCCTGTCACCCAGTCACCCCCATCCCCTGCCCACCTCCCTTTCTACCACCCAAGTTCGTTTCCCAGAGTTAAGAGTCTCTCATGTTTTGTCTCCCTCTCTGATGACCATATGGTCTCATTCATTTGGGGAATATAAAAATTAGTGAAAGGGAATAAAGGGGAAAGGAGAGAAAGTGAGTGAAAATATCAGTGAGGGTGACAAAACATGAGAGACACCTAACTCTGGGAAATGAACGAGGGGTAGTGAAAGGGGAAGTGGGCGGGGGGTTGGGGTAATGGGTGATGGGGAATGAGGGGGGCACTTGGCAGGATGAGCACTGGGTGTTATGCTCTATGTTGGCAAATTGAACTCCAATTAAAAAATTGAAAAAAGAAAAAAGAAAAAAATGAAAGCTGGCTATTTGCAACAACACAGATGGAGCTAGAGAGTATAATACTAAGTAAAATGAGTCAGAGAAAGACAAACACTATATGATCTCACTCATATGTGCAATTTTTTTTTTCTTTTTCTTTTTTTTTTAATTTTTTTTCATATGTGCAATTTAAGAAACAAAGCAAATGAAAAAAAAGAGAGCCAAAAACAGACTCTTAACTATAGATAACAAATTGGTTACCAGATGGGAGGTGGGTAGGGGATGGGTGAAATAGGTTAAAAAGATTAAGCGTACATTTATCTTGATGAGCACTGAGTACTAAATATAGTTGTTGAATCGCTCTATGGTACATTTGAAACTAATAACACTATATGTTAATTATTCTGGAATTAAAATGTAAAAAATATAATTAAAAAAATATATAATTAAAAAAAGAAACTGTGAGGTAGCAAAAGCTCTATGGTAAAGAAGGAGATGGGGAGGGAACAAAAACAATCAGAGGCAAGGTGATGACAGAGCAGAAATGCAGACCAAATATGGCCAATAAAGAAATATAGAGGGGTTTTCCAAATGTCTCCATTTCCTGATGGTTTTCTAGTTCTCATCCCAGGGAGGTATAACCTACTCACCGGTTCATTTCATGGATTTCCACTAAAATCCCTACCTCCCGTTATCCCCTGTAGCCTTGCAAATTATGACACCCCCCCCCCTCCGGTTGGATGAAACTGTATAATAAGTCTGGTTTTTGTCCCCTTTTGGTAGCTCAGAGCTCCAAAAAACTTTAGAGAAAAGGAATATTCTTTTGTTATTAATCAGAAGCCCCTTTTGACCACACCTGAGTTTATGCTTATGAGATGACTCAAGGTGGGCCCTAGGATAGTTTCCAGAGAGAAGGGATGGCCATGCCAGAAAGACCAAGCACAGGCTGGAACTTTCAACCCCACCACCTAGACCTCTAAGGAGAGAAGGGCTGGAGACTGCACTTAATGAAGTGGCCAAGGACATAATAAGACGCAATAAATCTCTGGACACCCAGACCTCAAGGAGCTTCCTGATTGGTAAACACATTGATGTGCCAAAAAGGTGATGGTACTAGAGTCCAAAGCAAGAGAGCACAGAAGCTCCTTATCTATGATGCCCCTGAGACCCTGTTCTGTGTTATCTCTTTCATTTGGCTATTCCTGAGCTATACCCTTTATAATAAAACTGTTTAAGTATAGAGCTTTGAGAGAGTTCTGAAAATTGTCCTAGCAAATTAACAAACCTGAGATGATCATGGGAACCTCTGAATTTGGCCAGTTGGTCAGAAATACGTGGACCTAAGACTTGCTGAAGGGAAGGCAGTCTTTAGGAAGGTTCTGCCCTTAACTATAGGATGTGGCATTAACTTGGGGTAGTTAGCCTCAGAAATGAACTAATTGCAGGACAGTCAGATGGTGTCAGAACACTATCAATTTCTCATTGTTAAACTACCAAATAAGTACATTATTCACTTTCTCTCAATATAGTGTATTTTCACTAAGAATAAGAGAATCAAGGAAACCAAAACAACAATTAATTATCTAATCCCATATCAGAAGATAAGCAATGTGAACATTTTGGTGTGCAGATACCAACATTTTTTAAAGATTTACTTATTTATTTGAGAAAGAGAGAAAACATGAACCAGGGGAGGGGCAGAGAGGAGGAGAGACAAGCAGACTTCCTGATGAGCGGGAGCCTGACCCAGGGCTTGATCCCAAGATCATGATCCGAATCAAAACCAAGAGTTGGATGTTTAACCAACTGAGCCACCCAGGTTCCTCAACATTTTAAACTTTACCAGGAAAGTGCATCAAAGAGGTTACAGCAAGTCCTTTAATTTCTGATAATGGGCAAAGAGGATTACCTCCTAAAGTGAATTATGTCAAGATAGCACAGTTAATCTGTTTTTAAATCTTGTCAAATGGAAAGGCTAGTTATTTTATTTATTTATTTATAAAGATTTTATTTATTTATTCATGAGAGACACAGAGAGAGGGCAGAGACCTAGGCAGAAGGAGAAGCAGGCTCCCTGTGGGGAGCCCGATGCAGAACTCAATCCCAGGACCCTAGGATCACAACCTGAGCTGAAGGCAGATGCTCAGCTACTGTGTCTCCCAGGTGCCCGTGACCTAGTTTTAAAGAACACTACCAAAGGGAAACTGCCAACCCCCAGGTGAAGTTGAATGGGTAGTGTGACATGCCCATTTTTCACACCATATGTGAAAAAGGGAACACTATGAATAAGCCAAAATTATGAAGCAGCAGAAGCTATGAGGTCATAAAAGCATTTATAAACATGCTGTGTTAGCCTGTGGATTTTTTTTTAAAGCAGACTAATAGCTCAAAGTCAGGCTCCTTGTAGAGAGCTGAAAATCCTGTCAATATTGGGCTGTTTTCCCACTAGGCAACAATCGAGCCAAGGAATAATGACCTCCTTTGTATCAAAGGTTCCTGTTCCATGGACCCACAATCCCAAACACTCCCTACTAATCCTTTCAGAAGTATCAGCTGCTCTTTACCATCCAATTTGTACTCTTGTTTTTAAGAGTAGAGAAATCCCTTTCCAAGGTCTCTATCAAAAGTAGATAACAAAAGAAAAGCTCCCCTGCACCCCCCCACAAAAACCCTTAAGCAGCATTTGAAGAAAAAAGAAAATAAAGATCAGAAACATGTTACACATTGACCCCATAGGCATCTGCAACTGAAACCCCAGAAGGTGGAGAAGCCAGTTGTTAATGGATGCATTAGAAGCCAGAAGAAATGAAGCAGGGCCAAAAACAAGCAGAGTAGTAAGAGTGGACAAACAAATCACTAAACACTCTTAAAAATATAGAGAACAAACTGGTGGTTGACAAAGGGGAGATGGGTGGGGATATGGGAGAAATGGGTGAAGGAGATTAAAAGAACACTTACCATGATGAGCATGGAGTAATATACAGAATCGCTGAATCATTACATTGTATACCTGAAACTAATAACACTGTATGTTTAATTATACTTGAATAAAAACAAATAAAATAAAAAACAATTTCTATACCAAATTGGGGAAAATATTTGCAACATATAGCAGATTCAAAATCTGAATGAAGGGCAGCCCTGGTGGCACAGCGGTTTAGCGCCGCCTGCAGCCCAGGGCGTGATCCTGGAGACCCCCGGATCGAGTCCCACGTCAGGCTCTCTGTATGGTGCCTGCTTCTCCCTCTGCCTGTGTCTCTGCCTCTCTCTCTCTGTCTCTATGAATAAATAAATAAAATCTTTAAAAAAAATCTGAATGAAAAAGAAACTCAAAAAGAAGTCCCAAGGAAGTTTTTAAATTTTTCTCTCATTCAGAATCAAAGAAATAAAAACTAAGACATCACCTTTGCAATTGGCAGATTTTTACAAAACTCTAATACAGTGTATTGGGGAGGACATGAAAAAAATAGGCATTTTCCTACGTTATTAGAGGGAGTGTACATGTAATTAAACCTTAGGAAACAAATATGGATACGTGCAGAGATTTATGTACAGAGAGATTCACATCAGTATCATTTGCATATTAAAAGAGCATTAATTGAACAAGAACCCAATAAAAATTAAAATTTTTCATTAATGTAGTAGTATATTATGTGTCATTTAAAAAATGTTATTAAAGTATATTTAATGGCATGGCACATGTTTGAGATCTGCTAAGTTGAAAAGATCAGGCAACAAGATTTCATTAATGATCCTAAATTCTACAAAAAATCTGAATGAAAAAGATTGCTGCTCCAAACAAAACAGAAACAAAATAGTAAAAAAAAAATAAAAATAAAAATAAAAAATAACATTGAGAATAGCAAATTTAGGAAACTTACTTAAAAATCCTTGAAAAGTAAAAGCTTTTCTTCTAGAAATGCAAGGTAAGTTCATTATTAAGAAAGCTATTAAATATAATACAACAAAAAGTAAAAAAATTCACTTCCATGTCAAAATAATCACTTACGTGACTGAGATATCTGTTCCTTTGTCCAGATCACATTTTTGGGTATCACTGGAAGGATTAATTCCTCCTATCCCGAATGAGAAATTTAGGTTTTGACACAGCAAATTACCCAAATCACAGCCTCCTACCTTGACTTAGGATAGTGATACATCTAATGTAATTTCTGTGTTAGACTCACTTATGGGCCTAAGTAGTGTAGAATATATAGGCTGGTGAAGAAGGTAAACAAACACTATAGAGTTGATAATGTAAGGATAAGAAAAAAAATGGCATATATATTCCGAGTCATGCAAAGAAAAACCTACTGTATTAAAACCAGACAAAGATGCTACAAAAAAAGAAAACTTCAGGCGAATAGCAAATCACACTCAACAATAAAGGATCATTAACCACGATCAAGTGGGATTTATTCCAGGGGGCAAGGATGGTTCAATATTTGCAAAGTCAATGTGATACATCACCATTAACTAAACAAAGGCTAAAAATCATAAGACTGTCTCAATAAATGCAGAAAAAGCACTTGACAAAATTCAACATCCATTCATGACATGAACTCTCAATGAAGTGGGTTTAGAGAGAACATATCTCAACATAAATAAAGCCATATATGGAAAACCTTAACATCATACTCAATTGTGAAAACCTGAGAGCTTTTCCACTGAAAGCAGGAACAGGACAAGGATGTTCACTCTTACCACTTTTATTCAACATAGTAGTGAAAGCCCTAGCAACACAGAAATCAGTTCTGTTTCTATATACTAATTATGAAGTAGCAGAAAGAGAAATTAAGAAAACAATCCCATTTACAACTATGCCAAAAATAATACATACGAATAAACGTAACCAAGGAGATGAAAGACCTGTACTTTGGAAACTATAAAATGTTGATAAAAAAAAAAACTGAAGACGACACAAATGGAAGCACATCCCATGCTCACGTAGTGAGAGAATTAATAGTTCAAAGGTACATGCTACCCAAAGCAATCTACAGATTCAATGTAATTCCTAACAAAATAGCAACAGTATTTTTTATAGAACTAGAATAATACTAAAATTTACATGGTGGGAGGTGCCTGAGAGGCACAGTCAGTTAATTGTTTGACTCTTGGTTTCAGCTCAGGTCGTGATCTCAGGGTGTATGTGTGCACACGCGCGCACACACACACACACACACACACACACACAAATATTACTCAGCCATAGAAAAGAATGGGATCCTGGCATTTGCAACAACTTGGACCTAGAGGGTATGACACTAAGCAGAATAAGTCAGACAAAGACAAATACCATGTGATTCCACTTACATGTGGAATCTAAAAAAACAAACAAATGAACAAAAAGCAGAAAAGGACCTATAAATACAGAGAACAAACTAGTGTTTGCCAGCAGGGAGGAGAGTAGAAGGACAGGCAGAATGGGTGCAGGGGAGTGGGAGATACAGGCTTCCAGTTATGGAAGGAGTAAGTCAGAGGGATAAAAGGTACAGTATAGGGAATACAGTCAATGGTACTGTAACGGCATTGTATAGTGACAGAAGGTAGCTATGCCTGTGGCGAACACAGTGTAACATATAGGCTTGCCAAATCACTATGTTGTATACCTGAGACTAATGTAACATTGTGTCAACTAGACTTCATCAAAAAATATATAAAGGAAACTCCATGGCAAGGAAGAGGATCCTCTAAGGGATGGTAATAACATGCCCCATGAAAATGCTATTACTCTACCAAGAAATCAAGCCAATATTTAGATGACTTTTAAGTCATGGGCATCATGCACAGATCACAAGACACTTTTCAGTGCTGATGCAAGTGCAGTTGTGTTACTGTATCACAGGAGTTATGAATAAAAATCACCTTCAGTGTTTGCCTTAATGTATCACCTCAAATCTTCTTGTTCTTCTCATATGTATCATGTAGAGTGGGGATGGCATACCCATGGGCTGAATCCAGCCTGTTTTTGTAAATGACATTTTTCTTGGAATGCAGCCCTGCGCATTTGTTTCCATACTGTCTACATCTGCTTTCATGCTATGGAGTGGGGAGATGTATTAAAATTAGATAAAGTCATAATTAGGAAACATGAGTTATAACTTCTTGGATACCTGAGAATGTCTAAGTTTTAAAATGGTTATTCCTGAAAGGGAAAAACTGGGGGAACCATGTATGATAAATTATTAACTACAATGAGGCATATAAAAACAGTTCTTTCTGTATACACAGACCAATTTGGGAATGTGCTGTTTTTGGTGAACTTAATCTGAGTGGGAAGAAATCCAGAGGCAAACTGACCATTATGAAATTCTGTACTTTCTAGGATTAGCTAGTTCTAAATTCAAGTCCCACAGAAGAGAAAAATGGATGGGGGTGAGTGGGGGGAAGACAAAGATTTGTAGACACAGTACATTTAACCTATGCCAGGAGTTGGGAAACTTTCTGTGAAGGGCCAGATGATAATAATTCAGGCTGTGGCCCATACAGCCCATCACAACTACTCAACACTACTGTAACACAAAAGGCAACCACAGACAATAGAGAACAAGCATGATCCTGTGTTCCAGTGAAACTGTATTTACAAAAACAAGTTGCTGCCATGTGGGCTATAGAATGCTAGACCTTAGTCTATGCCAACTATCTGGACACTATCACTTTACCAGCAACAAAATTTACCTAAGTATTAATTGATAGGTATCCCTGTTATTTTCCACTTGATACATACAGAGTAATTTTATCAGCACTGTTTGCTGGCAGAATGCAATGTTTATGTTGAATTCCAGCTGGGACATACTGATCTGCACAGCAAGCTGCTCTAGCTCTTGATGCACCTGCACCTGAGTTAACATTCTATAAGCAATGGATTTTCAGTTGTGACTCCAACTCTTGCTATTCCTTTTTGTTTGGTATAGAGGAAAACATAGCCTCATAGAAATTTTCTGACATAAACATCATGCAGGAGGATGGGAGTAATAATAAAAGGTGAAAAGACAAAGATAAGCACACAGTGCATAGCTGGGGGAAAAAATAAATACTAGTTCATCCAAAGTGGTTATTTCTAGAAACTAAAGGGACCTACACATCCCTCGTGCCATCTCTCTTGCACATCTGAATCCACCTTTGAAAACAAACTCTTCACATGTGCCCCTATGTACTGGAAGAAGACAGTGATAAGGGACCCATGAGGAGGCAGGCATTCTCAACAACGAAGAAATATGCTCGCTACATTCTAGTGCTTCAAGTATAGTAAGGTAGTTAAGATCTTTGGAGTATGACACATACAGCTCCACCACTGGCTCCCTGTAGCATGTTGGTGACCTCACCTTTCCAATTCTCAGTTTTATTATTTGTAAAGTAGAAACAAATCATACTTCCCAGAGTTACTGTTAAGTTAAAATGAGACAACAAATATGTGTAAAGTTCTCACTTAGAACATTAAAAGGCATTTATAACTAACTGATAATCACCGTTATTATTATGACCTCAGGCAGAAAATTTTCAGAAGTTGTGCATGAGTGCTACTACAGGGGTAATGGCTAATCTAAAGAGAGAGACAAAAGAAAAAAAGAACCACAACAGACTTGCTGTCGCAAAAATAAAAAGCAGAGGCGCCTGGGTGGCTCAGTCGGTTAAACATCTGCCTCTGGCTTGGGTCATGATCCCATGGTCCTGGTGGCTCCCCTGCACGGTGGGGCGCCTGCTTTTCCTCTCCCTTAGCAGCTTCCCCTCCTTGTGCACTCTGTCCAATAAATAAATAAAAATCTTAAAAGAAAATAAAGAGCAGATAATGGGGACAGGGAAACCCCAGGGAAAGAACTGGAGTTCAGATAGAAGCCAGATTTATACAACCGATTTTGGCCCATATAGAGAAAGACGGAAGACTTGTTTTTTGACAGCATGCTAACATTCATATCCTTATACAAAACCAACATCATTTTAATATAAGTTGTGAAGGACATAGAACGTGGAAACTCCCTTTATATCAAAGACTATCGGGCAGCCCGGGTGGCTCAGCGGTTTAGCGCCTTCAGCCCAGGGCATGATCCTGGAGACCCCAGATCGAGTGCCATGTCGGGCTCCCTGCATGGAACCTGCTTCTCCCTCTGCCTGTGTCTCTGCCTCTCTGTCTGTCTGTGTCTCTCATTAATAAATAAAATCTTAAAAAAAAAAAACAGACTGTCTCAGGCTTCTCCTTAGGGAAAAGACCATTTTCCTATCATTCAGGTTCCCTGTGCAGGCTAATGATCTAACTCTGTCAGTAGGAATTATCCAAATACTCCAGAGAGTTTATAAGGAACTTATGCTATGAAGGCACCATCTCAAGACCATGCTCATAGGAAAAGATGACCCTTATTACTTTTATAAAAATGGCAGACACCAAGGAATGATCTGGCATTCCTTAAAAAAGCTTAAAGTAGTGGTGGCCTCTGCAGAGATATCACAGGAATGGTCATATTATATATGCTGTCTATTTTAACTCTGGATCATTTAAGTGCTCCCTGAAGCCTATCAGGGGACTGACCCCTTAGGAGCCAAAAATGAATACCAGTCCAAATGGTTTGAGTGCAATCCAGAAGACCCTGCTGCCTCTGAAATTAGTAATCCAAAGTGCTATATACTTCACTGATGCTGAAATAATGAGCCTCTGCTATGGCCAGAATTTTGACAACATGTATAAAGTTCCACTCTCAATATAAACTCCCAACAAGTCTGGTTAAAAAGAATAGACTCTCCCCATAAGGAGAATATAATTAGTATTATTAGTATTATACTTGGGAACCCTTTTAGTTCCAATCCTTTGTAGGGGTGATCACAGACTGGGTAAGCATGTAATTTACCCCCAATTGTTTTGAGGAGAATATACTACAGAATAAACTATAGGCTTTAAAGGTATTGGCTCCTGAAAATCACATTTCTATGAGTTTCCCTGACAGGAGTCAAGGCAATCATCCTTTCTTCCCCTATCTACCTAATTCATTGTGTTACCTTATTCACCAAGAATATCCCCTCTTCTGCTACACGTGGACTCATGTAGAAGAGCTGGTAGACCTTCTAAAACACTTTCCAAAAGACATCTTTCAGAATTCAGTCTAGTGAGGGGTTACAAGAAGGAAAAAGATTGCTTTCATCATCTATGACCCTCCCATTCTCAGCTCGGTCAGCCTCCACTGTACTAAAAGACAGTAGCAAGTATTAAAAGGAAGAATGGAGAGGGGAGGGAGGCGTTCTGTGTGGCTCAGTGAGTTAAGCGTCTGACTCGAGAAACTTGATTTTGGTTCAGGTCATGATCTCAGGGTCATGAAATCGAGCGCCATGTGGAGCTCTGAGCTCAGTGGGGCATCTGCTTGAGATTCTCTCTCTCTGTCTCTCTCTCAGCCCTTCCCCTAACTCATGCTCACTCACTTGCTCTCTCTCTCAAATAAATAAATCAAATCCTTTAAAAAGAAGGGAGAATGAGAAGCAGAGAAAAAACACAAGGTGTTCCTTAGTCCAAACCACCCGTTTTAAACATAATTTTTATACCGTAATGGAAAAACTTGTGATGTAACATTTATGATACTTTATGCTTTTAGTAGTTCGTTATTCCTTTGTCTACTCTCATGAGAATAAAAGTTCCACGATGGCAGAACTTTGTTAATATCTAGAATGGTCTCTGGCCCCTAGTGAGCACTTAATAACTATCTGTTGAAAGAAGGGAAAAAGTGCCACATCACAACCATCTCTTCTCTACCACCAACTAGGGAACCCCCACCCAAACCACTGGCAACTTACCAAGGCTTCCACCTCACAAGGACATCTATGGCAATGGAGGAGATTCATTCTGGCTTGCTGATGAACCCACTGGGCAGGAAGCCGCAATATAAGTGACAGGTAGGTGGTAGTGTTGACCAAGGACAAGGTTTCTGGCTGCCCAGGAATCTGCATTTTTAGAGGCATCCTAGGTGATTTTCTGCATAAACAAATTTTACACCATGAACATTTCCTTCATTGGGCAGGAACAATCTCAGAGGCTATTATAAAAAAAATGTTTCACTGTGGAATGAAAACATTTCTTTAAAAAAAATATTTTATTTATTTATTCATGAAAGACAGAGAGACATAGGCAGAGGGAGAAGCAGGCTCCCCATAGGGTGCCGGATGTGGGACTCAATCCCGGAACCCCAGGATCATGTCCCAAGCCAAAGACAGACGCCCAACAGCTGAGCCACCCAAGCGTCCTGGAATGAAAACATTTCTGTCTCACATGGCTTCCCTGGACTCAAATGGAACCTAAAGGAAGCACTGGGTAGAAGACACAGTACCTGGCTTATATTTAAATCCACTGCCTACACTAGTTATAATCTTAGGCACGATAAGCAATTCCCCCATCAGCAAAAATGGGAGAATGAAAAAAATGAAAGGTTAGATACATTACTTTCTAGTGTAGTCTAAACATTTTAAGACCTTTTTTATTCATACCACAATGGGGAAAATATCAATTAATTGCCTAATACCTACTAACATTACCTTCCCTGCACCTTTCCACTAACTGGGCTAGCCTGCCAAAGCCACTTACCAGACTTCACAACGATTTGATAACCATGTGCAGGATGTTGGTTTAAGCCTCTCCCAATTTTCTAGTAACCTCACTGGGCTAGACGGGGCTCAATATACCTCTTCACCAATGGCATGGCTTCTGATCACATCTGGTGTCACCTGTAGGATAAGAAAGAAGGAAGAAGAAACAAATGTAAGGCAGAATAGCCAAGGTTTGAGATATAGCTTCGATTTACTTTTACCACCTTAGTCAAGTAACCCAGCCCATACCATGGACCTCAGACTTTGTTTTTATCTGGCAGACTGCTGCAATACCCACAACTATTTTTTTCTACAACTATTTTTTAATAAGGATTCTTATATTCATTTTAAATGAGATAACTTGGGTACAGAGGCACCAAGTAACTGGCTGTCTCCAAGGGTTAGAACTCATCTATTCTAATGCTGATCTTCCTAGCTGCCTGCAAGTCTTTCCCCTCTTTAGACTTCAATATCCCTCCTCTGAGGGAGGATAAACTTGATTTCTTAGGGACCCTTCTGCATCTGGCAATTATGAATGACCCTCCATTCTATAATCCTGGCTTAAAGAGTTCCCTTAAAGTGGATGAAACCTCCATCTATCTAGCCAGTGGATGGCATTTGGTTCACACTAATGAGGAAAGATAACAAAACCCTGGGCTATGGGCCAAGGCCTGCCATTCACAATCTCAAATCCCACCAGGACTCACTTTCCCTGTATGTTAAAAGGAACTGAACATATCTATTGCCTTATGAGCTGCCTGGGTTACAAAAATGATCAAAGGGCCCTAGGTAGACCAATGGCTACTCCCCTAAGATTCAACAACTAGGAGGAACGGGACTCTGAGACCTAAGACCCACACAGGATAAGTCAAAGATCCCCAAGGGTCCTTTCTTTCTAAGAAAGCAACCTACTGCCTCTAAGTTTCCCAGTCCCTAGCTGCTTAGCATGAAAAGCAACACAGAAATCTGGCAATCCAGCAATGGCTATGAAAATCAGTAGATGCGGAACGGCTGGGTGGCTCAGCAGTTAAAGTGTCTGGCTTCAGCTCAGGGCATGATCCTGGACTCCCAAGATCGAGTCCTGAAGCAGGCTCCATGCAGGGAGCCTGCCTCTCCCTCTCTCTGTGTCTCTCATGAATAAATAAATACAGTCTTTTAAAAAATCATTAGATGCTGACAACACCAGCTAATGCAAACTTCGTTTCCTGTTACCCAGTGAGGCAGACAACCCTCGAGGCCCAGGAAAATTCAAGGAGCCGTTTCTCAGGGCTCATTTTTAACTGTCTCATTTCCCATCAGTAAACTGTCTTACAATCTACTAATCACAAGGGCCAGGCAGAAAGCTCTCCTGCCATTAAGTGGGGAAGATTTCATGCTGCCAAGCATTGGGGAAGGGGAGCAGAAGCCTTGAGGAGTTTGAGCCATCTCTTTGTTGGATAAAGTAAAGCAGCCATTACTAGAGCAGGATCTGCACACCTACAAAGTGGCAGCTGCCACTAGCAATTATTTAGCTTATTAAAGCCCATGGGGACAAGAATGGGAAAGAAATTTGTGGAGGGCATACTTGGGAAAGAAATGGTAACTGTAAATGTAAATGTGGACTCACTACCGTGAAATGCCTGCACAAAGAAGCAAGCCAAGTAGTTAGTGCCTTTTTCTGAAGACAGAGATCTGATTTCCACCACTCCTTTCTCCCACTCCACCTGGCTCTTTTCTAAACTAAACTAACTTCTCTGGTTTCCAGCCCCCTTGCTGCCCAATTTATTTCACTTCTGTTTAGGTCAACAAATTTCAAAATAGAAATACTTTCAATGTTTGTCTAACTTTGAAAGTCCTAAATGCACACTGTGAAAAAAAATCCAGAATTCCAGAATGTTTAACACTCAGAGTATGTTCTTCCAATTACTTTCATGAACACAAACACTGATTTTTATTTTACAAAAATTGGCTGAAAACCATACTACTGCTCTCTAGCTCTTTTTCAATTAATATATTTGAAAATATTCCAAGTAAAATATTCATCTACAAGACTACTTTTTATTTTTAACGCCACGTTGTAATATCACATGAATACATCAAAATTTATCTACCCAAATTATTATTCATGAATAGCTAAGTTTTCCTTCCATTTTTATTGCTATGAATGTTGTAAACATTCCCAAACCTACATCTTTTAGAATATCCTTAGAATAGTTCTTTAGGATTTTAGCATATTTCAGGGTATACCCCTAGAAATGAAATTGCATGGTCAAAAGACATACAATATTTATTCTGCTACAACATGTATTGCCAAACTGCCCCTACGAAGGATTACACTCAAACTGGATAACCTCACCAACACTAGTATAGCATTTTTTAATAATTGCCCATGTGATAGATATCAAATGCCATAATGCATTTTTTATGAGTACAAACATTTATTACTTAAGAGAATTACAAAGACGAGTAAGATACAGTCTCTGCCCTTGAGCTTAAATGAAGGGAGACAGACACAAACAGGTAACATTTACCATTGTTATGTTCATGATGGAGACAAATTAAAATTTCAGTTCATGGTGCTTCCTAAATTGACTCTGCATCTATTGCTAATAGAAAAGATCTAAAAAAAATATTATTTGAAAGTACTCCAAGTTAAAAATCTATCTGCTAAAATTCCAAGGAATTGTACTAATGCTAAATCACCTCAGTGGTATTTTGATGTGACTTTGTTGTTTTCCTTCATCAAGTCTAAAAGTTAAGCACCAAGTAGAAGCTGCTCAGAAAATGACCTGTCATCCCTCCGCCCAGGCAGTGAAGTGAATGAAATAGGGCAATGTATTATGGGAAAGTTTCACTTGACTCTGGGCCTGGACTTCCATCTTTCCTTTTCCTACCATTTCCAGTAAACAGTGAGCTGTAATCACTTTCTTTCAGACACCAAATGGCTTCTCTTCCTGCAATCTCACTGCCAGGCAGATCTGCTTATGCATTGTTAGGCTGCAGTAGTATCCATTCCAACTTGAAAAATACAGATAAGAATAAAAAGAAACTTTTTCAGTACCACGAGTCAGATACAGATGAGCTCAAATTGGACACTACCACAAGCATTTTAAAAGCCTATCCAACAAAGATGGATGGGTATGCAATAAAGCAAATATAGCAAATTGTTCATTGTAACATCCAGTTGGTAGGTAGATAGGTTTCAATGTACAATTTTTCAACCTCTTTATATGTATATTTGATTTTTTTCATAAGACAATACAGGGGAAAATCCAACAAGCAGCTTGAAAAACAAGGCTGTAAGGGCCTTTTGCCCTATTTTACTCCTAGAATGAGACTATATTCTTTCCTTTTTGTTTTGTTTTAGATCTAGCTTTCTTGACTTGGGACTTGGGAGCTCTCAACTTTTTAATGACATGAAATGAATCACAATATACCCACAGGCAGGTTCCCAAGACAATGTGTGGGAGGTTAGGGAGGGTAATGGGGAAGGCCCTAAGCTCTTGGAAGTCTAGGCTTCCTAACTGTATTAAGAAGTCTAAGTAAGTGAGTATTTCAGAAACTCCATTTCTTTGTGTATTAGCATTCAGACCCTGTAAACATTTGCCTTGGCCTACCATTCTGCCTTATCTCACATCAGTTTGTTACTTTCCATATTCTCATGGCAAAGAGCTGTGTAGGAAGGGGGGGGTGTTAAGGGATAAGGCACCAAGGTATGATATGGTGAACGAAGTGAATTCTTCAGGTTAGGATATAACAAAAGGAATTTCTAGAAATGAAGCTCCAAACTTGATGTTGAAGTACATGGTATAACTGACTAACTGTAGGACCCTGGTGAAGGCCTTATAATCAATCTAGTTTGAAGTGTGTTCTAGCAGGCCCACCTGCAAAATAGGAAAAAGACCTGTTATAAGCAATAACAAATGAGGTAAATAAATAAATGAGTTTCTGAGATGCTAAAAATATCTTTGGTGAATGGAGAGGAACATGAAACCATCAGGGAGGCATTCTTTTTCTGTAAAGGACAGGTGTTATGTGCCACCAGGTCTGATGTAGCTACTCAACTTTGCTGTTGCAGGCCAAAAAAGGCCACAAAGAGGGACCGCCTGGGGCTCAGCGGTTGGGGGTCTGCCTTCGGCCCAGGGCATGATCCTGGGATCCTGGGACTGAGTCCTGCATTGGGCTCCCTGCATCTCTCTCTGCCTCTCTCTCTCTCTCTGTCTCTTATGAATAGATAAAATTTTTAAAAAGCCACAGAGAAATATCAACAAATAACATGTGTTCCAGTATAACTGTATTTGCAAAACCAAGCAGTCCATGGGTTGTATTTACCTACCCCTGATCTAGAATGTGCAGCTCTACCTAGGAACACCATTTGAAGGATGACATGAGGAGGAGTGAAAAGGAGATGAATCTACAGATAGGAACCATTTAGCAAACACTGGGCAGTGAGGATGAGGCTCCTGATCTGTTACCCAGGCCCCACCAAGGAAGAGATGGTCAGCAGCAGCAACAATAGCAACATCTGTAAATACCAAGGACTGAAATTCAAACACAAAAATAGCATCATCTCAGAAAAACTCCTAAGACAAATACAGAACTAGAAAGAAATAGCAAGCTTCTGACCACATGCATTTTGATTAAACAGTTGACAGTCCAGAGCCTGTGGAGATCACCTTAGCAGGCACACGATAAATGTTTGTTGATGAGTCATTCATTTATTCATCCAATAAACATTTACTGAGGCCTACTAATGTGCCAGGCTGGGCTCTGGAGAAGAAGACATTGTCCCTGCCCTCAAGGAGCTTACAGTCTAGTTGAGAACACAGGAAGGGAGACAGGCATATACACAGACAATTACAATACAACCTGGTAAGTGCTACAACACTTATCAGGTTGTATTATAATGGCCGATGTAAAATTTCTTCCCAGAGGGCGCTGCTCCAGGCTGCTGCTGGCTGTAACATCAAGAGAAGGGAGGAACAAAACAAATTATAAATATCAAAAGTTAAAGGCTTTTAGGCTATTTCAAATATTCAGGCTCTCCCTAATTCCTGATCAGAGATGGGTTTGGGAACTAGACACTGGCTTGTTGTAAAATGGGACTCCTACACTTAAAATAAGCAAAGACATCCATTAAAGAATCTTCTCAACCACCTCCTCTACAGTATAAACTCTGCTGTTTTGTTTTGCTTATTATACATCCCTTGACCACCCCCATACATGTAAGCCTCATTTAACATCTGCAACTAACAAAATGCTGAAAAATGGAAAAATGGAGCTTATGTATAACTGGAATAACCCAGTGTAACTGGATGGCAAGGAGCAATAAGTAACAAATCACTTGGCACTTCTAAATCCTATAATTCCCACCCTTCACTTTTGAAAAAGTGAAAATTAGAATGTTATTAAATATATAAGATAGTACATAGCTCATGTTTTGGGAATGATAATTTAGAAAGGTTTACTTAATAAATATAATTAAACAGATTCTCCGAACCACAAATAACAGACCCAGTTTCAGGAAACCTTCTAAGACACCCCACCCCAAAACCTTTAAGAATATCTATTCTAAATTACCTATATAATAAGAAAATAAATAAGAAAGGAGGCAATACACTCTTCCCAACTGCTTTTCAACATTGAGTGATAATAGTAAGAGACTCCTTGAGGAGAGATTACTGGTGTTAACTAGTCATTTGGTTCAGATGGTTTTATACAAAGGATGGAATTTTTGTGTCCCATACTGTTCTTAATAAGGCCTAGGGTTTTAATGGCTCTTTTGTCCCTTTGCCAGCAAATTGAGCTGATGACATCAACAGATTGTTGCCATTTACACTGAGATCCCTGTCTCTGAGGCCACTATTTTATAAGCTTAATATACTATTTTCCCCCCAAAGTCATTATATTGCTCTTGCCTACACTGTTCCATTCTGCCACTGTCAGCCCACACTCACAATGCCTTCTCTTGTGTTGCAGTTTGTTCCTACTAGCATTTTACACCCCCAGAGCTTAATGTTACCTATAAATGTGGATGTTACACTATGTCCACATCCTCCTCCAGATCACTCAGAAGTATTCAAAGGAAGATCAGTCCCAGATCAGATGGGGGAGAAGGTTCTGTTTTGTGTCTTGTCTAAGTTGGTTTCTTTTTAAAGACAAGATGTTGCCATGTCTTCTTCCCACACCCATAGCCAAAGACATGGCTATCTGTTTAAAGGAAGACAAATGTTATCACAAAGTGGATAGCAAGAATCTGACATGTATACCACAAAGCAGTTGTCTTTGGAATCACATCATTTCTTAAGACTCAATGGCAATACATGCCAGAAGTATATGTGCAACAAACCGCTTTTGTCATTTGCAATAAATGACAAGGGATAATAAATCCTTATACAGAACACACAATATACAGCTCTTACAAATACATACATTCAGACCCAAATTGAATAGTTCACAAAGGGAAGAACTAATAATTAACATTTGAGAATCCAGTCTCACCAGGAATCAGAGAAGTGGATAATAAAACAAAGATACCATTCTCTTACATACAGGGTAGCAAAAAAATTCTTCTAAATAACCAGGTACAAAAAAAATGACATAATATTCTGGAATGTTACTATAGCAAGTCTTAATAATGTTCAAACTTTTTGATGAACAATTCTAATTCTGGAACTCCATCCTATAAAGAAATAACTCAAAATAGGTAAACAATAAAACTAAATGAAAATGAAAAGACATTCATCACATCATTTAAAATACTGAAAATTTAAAAATATTTCCATACAACAAGATATCATGAAACCATTAGATGACAATTACAAAGAATGTTTAATGTGGAAAAATGTATGTTATAATGTTAAACAAAACACAACATAAAATAGTACAAATTTATGATCAACTGTAGAAAAATGCAGGGAATGAAAAGATGTGAACACATTTATAAACACAGGGTTATCTCTAGGAGGTCAAAGTACAGATCCTTTTCCCCCAAACTTGATGGTTATCCTCAGACAAAGCTGCAATGACTATCTACCAATTTCTAGATTGAGGGAACTATTCAAACTTAAACAATGGAAGAAAAATCACAGAATAGGAAAAAGATTTGACCACTTGCTTGAATCTCTCCTAATCCAAAATTTAAATACAACAATTAAAAGGCAAACAATAGCATGGAGTATATAACATTGCAGAAATCTGAGTAATACCCTTTATTTGAAGAACACTTTCAAACAGATAATAATAACACTAAACTAAAACTCCAACAGATAAATCAGTACAAGATCTGAACTAACATCACATGAAAGAAAATTAAACTGCTAAGAAATACGTGGAGGAAAAAGGAATCCAAACTCACTAATAACCAAAGAAATGCAAAATTAAAATAATACTAGTTTTTGTCCATAACATATATATTTTTTAAAAATAAACACCACTCAATGCTTGTTTAAGTAAAAATTGGTACGACCTTTACAGAATGAAATCTGTCAATACATACTGTTAAAGGTGTTGACATAGTAATTGCCCTTCAGTGAATCTATTCCAACCAATAATAAAAGAAATGCATGTATTTTCAGTATTTTATTGTAAGAAAAAAAGCAATAACCTTTCCTTTATTATTGGACATTTGTATTACCACACCAAAATATTAATAATGTGTAAAAAAAAATCTCTACTGCAGCAAAAGACTGCTGTGTCAAAAGCATTTGACCAGATCTCAAATCAGGCAAAACAAGAAGGGTGTGTCCAGTCTGCGGCAGTCGGCCATTTTAAACCCTCTGCAGAACAAAAAGCATAGAAGACAAGGGTAGATGAAGATAGCCACCCCAGTAGGCTCCCAACCAACAATTCGTTACTTTTTGTCTTCTACATATGTAACCCTGTATGAGGCACTGAGTAAAAAAGTAGCCAAGTGCAAACAGGTCTCCTAGCTTAAAAAGCATAGGTAAATTGCAAACAAAATTTGAAATCATAAAAGGGTCCTTTAAATGTGAACCCTCATCTCAGGCGATTAAAGCATAATTAAGAGCACAGCATTACGAAGTCATACAACCTGGATAAAAATCCAGTTTCAGCCATCCAAATGGATGTAAAGCCTTGGACAAGTTACTTGATCTTGTGTCCCCCATATTTCTCATTTTTAAAATATAAATAATGGCACTGCTACTTCATAAGATTGTCAAGGGTACTAAATGAGGTAAGGCATGTGTAAAAAGCACGTAGATCAGTACCTGGCACATAGTTTTAAGTGCTATAGACGTTTAAATATAATTATTACTATAAGCAGAGAAATAGACCCAGGGAAGGAAAAGAACCAATATGAGATCACAGCCAGGATTACTGGGAAAGAACTGTCTCTTCAATTTTGAATGTTTGTGCTACATATTTAAGTGCTAAACTATTATTTTTAGCGATTTACAGTAGATCCTCACTGACAGCCCTCTGAGATCCACAACGGTACAGCAACCTAAAAAAAAAAAAAAAAAAAAAATCTTCCCCCTAGGCTACAGTTTCAGAGAAAAAAATAATTTAGAGGAAAGGATATGAACCCTGGTCACCTTCATACCATCATTACCATTTACCCAAATCCTAGGTTTAAACACAGCCAAATCCTCACCCCTATATTCTGCAGCGGGTGGAAATCAAGGGCTTCTGACAACATAACAGAATTCTCACGATACTGCAATCACTGTGTTCTGCTACTCTGATGGGATGAGAGAACGTGTCCAGAGCTAAGTACAGCGGCCCAAAGTCTGACAGAGCCCTCCAAATGTGTATTGCTGGAATGTGGCCTGTCTCCAATGCTTCCGTTTTCCACACACAGCCAGCTGCCGAAACCTTTGAGAGTCATCATCGCCTCTGCATTTTCAAACCCAGACTTATCAATGGGCCAGCGAAAGGCTTAGATTCTGGGTTAATTTCTAGTGGATTTGGCCACAGCCTAGGACAACTCCCACTCAGTAGATCACCCAACCAGAAAGGTAGATTCTATTTCTCTGCAGGGCTCCCTAGCCCAAGATGGCCAAGCAAAGACAACTTACCTACCCCCTCGCCATTTTGCAATCTTAATTACACTAGGGTGCGCGCCTCCCCTCCCCGTCATTCCGTCTGAAACACGCCTGCGCTACTCTCTCCTCCCAAAGCCAACCGTCACAATGTCGTCTCAAATACGCATGCGCTACTTCACTCTCCCAACTGCGGCTGCCAATTGCGTACTAGAAACTTTGCTTTCTTAGATATGCAATTGACGGCCCCCGCCCCCAACGCCCCAAGCTTGGGCGTGCTTACCTCCCACTCTCCCCAACTGGGGCCCCTTCCCCCTCACATCAGACCTTCTCAAATATACGAGCGCGATCCCGCGCCTCCCCCAACCTCTCAAATACACATGCGCAGCAACACGAGCCTCTCCTATTCCCTGCCCTCCCTCCTACGTTTCTTAGATATACACGCCTGATGCTATCTGGACGTATTTCTCGCCATAGTTGTGCCTCACTACTCAAGGAGAGACACTACCAGCATTTCCTCATTGGGGTAGGTGTGATAAACTAGGGAAGTGGAATACTGGAAAGACGGCATTGCTGGTAACCGCAGAGAGCAAATCTAGATGGAATCCGCCCCGGCCCCCAGGGAGGAGCTGGAGTATCCTCAGAGTCCCTAATTAGATCCACCACCCAGAACAAAGGCAGAGAAAGCTCTCATAATTGGATGAGCCCAGTCCTAAACCAATCCTTTAAATACACTTTCTGCTGAATACGAGGAACCCCAAATTTTTAAACAGAACATTATGAAAAATACCGACGCTCATGTACCTCAACCCTGATTAGAGAGGAGAGGAGTCTATAGTCTTTCACAGTAGAAAGTAAACGCTCAACATCCTTTTGTAGGTCTGAAACCCATGCTCTCCCCCACTTTTTCCTCCTGTGAACCGGAAGAACACACAGATCAAGGATCTCCCTGCTACGAGTTCCCTCCGCCGCCCTCCATGTTCTTTTCCTACCTCCGGGCAGAATCGAGTGTCGTAGCATGAATTCTTAGCGCTTGCTGCCTCAAGACAGGGTACAGGGAGCGGCGGCACAGAGTTCGCAGATCTAGGGCTGCTGCACAGACCAAGGTAGAACTGGACAGTCAACTGAGCGACACCCGCGCCTCCAGCCGCAGCGCTGATGCCAGTTAAAGGACTGCCTCTCCAGGGTCGCCGCAGTTTGCGTCTGGCGCATGCGCTGAGTACGCCCTCTTCTCTCCACCCCCACCCACTACCGCTTTTCCGAGGTTAACCTTTTGGCCCGCTTCACCTTTTCCCCAGGGCCCAGGGCTCTAGCCTATCCTGCTTCTTCACCTTTTCCTCTCCTTGGTCTCACCGGCCTCCATCACCATCCCTTCTTTAGCCCATTTTCCCTTTGTCAATCCCTCTCCTATTCTTAGCTCAGCGTTTCATTGCTAAGTCCCCTGTTGGCTGCCTTTATTTGCTCTTTGTATTCTTTTCGTCGTAAGTTTTATTGAGATATAATTTTGTGTCATACAGTGCCCCACCTGAAGGTGTACAATGCAATGGATTTTAGTATATTGACATAGTTGTACAGCCATCACCACCATTTTAGAATTTCCCTTAGAAAAAGAAACCTCACACTATTAACGTATCTTTGTGTTCTTTACATTTTTGTTTAAACATGTAATGTTTTAACATCGACATTTTTGTTTTTATAACTGTAACAATGTGTCATTCTAACTATTTTTCCATGTTTCTAATTCTTATATTTATCTTTTTAAATAAATGGGCATTCATTTTTTAAGTATTGTAAAATTGAAGTCAGCATATAATAATTCTTGCAGATGTAGTTACTTGCTCTTTCCACTTCTCTTCCTTTTGATAAAATTTCCCTAATCTACAATGGTCCCATCTGAAAAGAAATTTAAAAAGGAGGCATAAGCTGTTAATTTTGAACCCTATAAAATAGAGTCTTGGGCCTACCTATTTGTCTGAACTTTCCAATTCATAAGCAGTTCCTCAGAAGTGGTAAAGGAGAAATTTGGAGACCTCTGGTGTATCTGCCCATTTTAGGCTAACATTCTGAGGCTATATTTCCCTCTTTTCACTCACCTTATACCCTCTCTTAGAGGATGTGATGGTTAATTTTATATGCCAACTTGGCTGGGCCATGGTGCCCAGATATGTGGTCAAATATTATTCTGGATGTTTCTGTGAGGGTGGTTTTGGATGAGATTAACATTTAAATCTGTGGACTTTGAGTGAAGCAGATTACCTTCCATAAGGTGGGTGGCCTTATCCATTAGTTGAAGGCCTGAATAGAAGAAAAGACTAACCTTCCCCAAGCAAGAGAGAATTCTGCCAGCACATAGCCTTTAGACTTGAACTGCAACATCAATTCTTCTAATTGATAAACCCTATTTTACTTCCAGAACTATGGCTACAAATGAGTACAGAAAGTGGACTTTTTGACTTTCCAACTTCTCAAACAAGAATAATAATTAAGGAACGCCTGGGTGGCATTGGTTGAGAGTCTGCCTTCAGCTCAAGGCATGATCCCAGGGTTCTGGGATCAAGTCCCACATTGGGCTCCCCACAGGGAGCCTGCTTCTCCCTTTGCCTATGTCTCTGCTTCTCTTTCTGTGTCTCTCATGAATAAATAAATAAAATCTTAAAAAAAGAAGGATAATTAAATGAAGATTGAGTAAGCCAGTTCAGAGTACCCAGCTCAGTGGTACATACAATAAAGGGATTATTCAACCGGGAGTTGGGAAACAAGAGATGTAGTCCTAGCTCTGTCACTGTCTTAACTTGATCTTGGGAAGATTACTTCTTCTTTTGGGCTTAACAGAGTTTATCTAGTAATTATTGAAGAGAAAGATTTTAAGCAAGAGAATGATGTGGTCAACTTTGCATTTTAGAAAATCACTTGGTTAAGAGATAATGTAGACCTGCTTTAGAGGAGTTGTGGGATGAGAGAAATGTTATGCCTTAGAGAAATATTTAAAATGTTAAAGCATTTTGTAATGATAAAGGGGGTGATTTATCAAGAAACCACGACAACTAAAAACATATATGAACCTAACAAAAGATCCCCCAAATGGGAAAAAACAGACAACATTGAATAGGTGAATGAATAATCCAACACTAATAATGGGAGACTTTAATATTCTATTCTCAATAATGGATCCTACAAGTAGACGGAAAATCAGCAATGATATAGAAAACTGGAACAATACTACCAGCCAAATTGATCTAATTGACATCTAGAGAATACTCCAAAATAACATGCTAGGGAATGCAGAACAAACATTCTTCTCAAGCACTCATGAAACATTTTCCAAGACAGACCATATGCTAGACCATAAAGCAAGCTTCAATAAATGTAAAATGATTGAAATCATACAAAATATATTCTCTAATCATAATGGAATAAAATTACAAATCAATAATAGAAGGAAATTTGGGGAAATTACAGAAATGTGGTAATTCAATATTGCAGTCCTGAATATCCAATGGCTTAAAAAAGTAATCACAAAGAAAATTAATAAACACTTTGAGATAAATGGAAAAGAAAACACAACATACCAAAATTTGTGGCATGCAGCTCAGAGGACATAGCAGTGAAATATGGGAGTAGTGCTCAGAGGGATATATATAGCTGTAAATACCCATATAAAAACAGGAGAGGGGCAGCCAGGGTGGCTCAGCGGTTTAGCGCCGCCTTCGACCCAGGGCATGATCCTGAAGACCTGGATCAAGTCCCACATAGGGCTCCCTGCATGGAGCCTGCTTCTCCCTCTGTCTCTGCCTCTCTCTCTCTCTCTCATGAATAAATAAAATCTTTAAAAATATATAAATAAAAATAAAAACAGGAGAGATCTCAAGTCAATAACCTAATCCTCCACCTTAAGAAACTGAACATAGAAGATCAAGCTAAGTTTAAAGCAGCAGAAGGAAAGAATAAAGATTAGAGTGAAAATAAATGAAATAAAGAGTTAAAAAAAAACTAGAGAAAATTGACAAAGCCAAAAGTGGCTTTTTCAAAGATCAGGAAAATTGAAAAAATCTTTAGCTGGACTGGCCACGAAAAAGAGAAAGGTGAAGCAGTGGTGGTGGAGGGGGTTGGGGTGGAGAATTTGAAATGTGTAAGTGTAAGTGTACATCTTTTGGTGTAGACCAAAAGATGGTATAGGTAAGAGAGGGCTAAATGTTCATTCTCTGAAATGAAAAATCATATATAAATTGAAACATCTAAAGTTGTAACATCAAGAACTCATAAGTAGTATTTATAGTTATGACTCTTTAAATCAGTGTTTTAAACTGTGAGTTACAATCATTTAATGTATTTGAGAGATCAGTTTAATAGGTCACCACCAGCAGTTACTACAACATGAATAGAAAATATCATAGACAAATTATGGAAAGAACCCAAATGTCCATCAACTGATGAATGGATAAAGAATATGTGTATATATATAAATGGTGTGAAGAATGAATTCTTGCCACTTGCAACAAAGTGGATGGAGCTAGAAAGTAGTATGCTAGTGAAATAAGTCAGTCAGAGAAACACAAACACCATATGATTTCACTCATATATAGAATTTAAGAAACAAAACAGAGGAACATTGTTGGGGGGGGGGGAAGAGGCAAACCAGGAAACAGACTTAACTATGCAGAACAAGCTGAGAGTTACTGAACGGGAGGTAGGTCAAGGGACAGGTTAAATAGATGATGGGTATTAAGGAGGGCACTTGTAGTGATGAGCACTGGGTGTTGCACGTAAATGAAGAGTCACTAAATTCTACACCTGAAACTAATATTACATTGTATATTAACTAACCGGAATTTAATTAAAACTTTAAAAAGAAAAAAAATAAAAAGGTATTTGCCTCAAGGGGGGAAAAGAGTTGCGGGTGCTCACAAATTCATCACCTAAATCCAAAATTTCATGTTGTCTTCCCATATATTAAACTGAATTAGATTTTCAGGATCTCAAGTCTCAAGAAAAACAGGAAAGAATATATTTCCTTATAGAAATCATTTGTGGGGCCCCTGGGTGGTTCAGTCGGTTAAGTGTCTGCCTTTGTCTTGGATCATGGTCCAGGAGTCCTGGGATCCAGCCACACATCAGTTGGGCTTTCTGTTCAGCAGGGAGTCTACTTTTCCCTCTGCTTCTCACCCAGCTCTGGCTCTCCCTCTCAAATAAATAAATAAAATATTTTTTAAAAAAGAAATAATTTGCTCTCCTAATTCAAACTTTATGTCATAGTGTCTAGTGTTCTATACATATAGAATGAATATTATTTCCTCTTTCTTCTTTTCTTACCCAGCAGTCCTAGGCTAGGAAACACAGCTGGTGGTATAATGAACCTAAGATATATAGATATAGACATATAAATTTCATAGTTACTTCATCATTTTAAGTTCCCTTTTGCCGTATGCACTATTATGCCGTATGCACATTCCAGTGTGTGTAGCTTACATTATTATATGATCCTAATTTTTAGGTGAGTCTATTTTAAATATTTTAAATATATTGGAAATTTCTAAATTAAAAAAAATTTTAAGGTCTTATGTATTTATTCAAGAGAGACACACAGAGAGAGGCAGAGACATAGGCAGAGGGAGAAGCAGGCTTTATGCAGGGAGCCCGATGTGGGACTCGATCCAGGTCTTCAGGATCATGTCCTGGGCCGAAGACAGGTGCCAATGCAGGCATCCCTAAATTAAAAAAAAAATAGTTAATGGATAGAGAACTTGTTAGATTTTCTAGTTGTATCTAGTTGTATCAAGTTATGGTAGTTTGTGTATTATAAGAAATTTGTCCATTTTATTAGGTTATCAAATTTATTGGCATAAATAAATGATTCTTTTAATATCTAAAATAAAAAACATCAAAGTGCATTGCACACATTAAAAGTAAATTTTTTTCTTAAATTTTTTGAGTTCTAACACACATATCTTCTATTGTGATGTAATATGCATATCTTCATGTCTTAAAATTGTTTGAAAATCAATACTTAAGCTATGGACATATATTACTTCTATAAAAGTATAAACCTTAAGGGAGATATAAATGTGATAATTAATAAGGTTAATTTAATACGTATATATCAAGTTTTGAACCACAGAGAGAATTTTTGCCTTTTGCAACCATTTATGCAGCATCATTTAATTGTTAGGAATAAAACTCTTTTCATTACTATGTATATATGGCAACAGCTCATGCTTTTTGGCTGTAAACATTCATTAATTTTTGAAAATATTTATCTTTACTCAAAATGGATGAAAGATCTAAATGTGAGACAAGATTCCATCAAAATCCTAGAGGAGAACACAGGCAACACCCTTTTTGAACCTGGCAACAGCAACTTCTTGCAAGATACATCCATGAAGGCAAGAGAAAAGCAAAAATGAATTATTGGGACTTCATCAAGATAAGAAGCTTCTGCACAGCAAAAGAAACAGTCCACAAAACTAAAAGACAACCTACAGAATGGGGGAAGATATTTGCAAATGACCTATCAGATAAAGGGCTAGTATCCAAGATCTATCAAGAATTTATTAACTCAACAGCAAAGAAACAAACAATCCAATCATGAAATGGGCCGAAGACATGAACAGAAATTTCACAGAGGAAGACATAGACATGGCCAACAAGCACATGAGAAAATGCTCCACATCACTGGCCATCAGGGAAATACAAATCCAAACCACAATGAGATACCACCTCACACCAGTGAGAATGGGGAAAATTAAGGCAGGAAACAACAAATGTTGGAGAGGATGTGGAGAAAGGGGAACCCTCTTGCACTGTTGGTGGGAATGTGAACTGGTACAGCCACTCTGGAAAATGGTGGCTTTGAACTCTTTGAGGTTCCTCAAAGAGTTCAAAATAGATCTGCCCTATGACCCAGCAATTGCACAGCTGGGGATTTACCCCAAAGATACAGATGCAGTGAAACACTGGGACACCTGCACCCTGATGTTTATAGCAGCAATGTCCACAACAGCCAAACTGTGGAAGGGGCCTCGGTGTCCATCGAAAGATGAATGGATAAAGAAGATGTGGTCTATGTATACAATGGAGTATTACTCAGCCATTAGAAACGACAAATACCCACCATTTGCTTCGACGTGGATGGAACTGGAGGGTATTATGCTGAGTGAAATAAGTCAATCAGAGAAGGACAAACATTATATGGTCTCACTCATTTGGGGAATATAAAAAATAGTGAAAGGGAATAAAGGGAAAGGAGAGAAAATGAGTGAAAATATCAGTGAGGGTGACAAAACATGAGAGACACCTAACTCTGGGAAATCAACAAGGGGCAGTGGAAGGGGAAGTGGGCGGGGGTTTGTGGTGACTGGGTGATGGGCACTGAGGGGGGCACTTGGCGGGATGAGCACTGGGTGTTATGCTATATGTTGGCAAATTGAACTCCAATAAAAAAATTTAAAAACTAAAAGTAAATAAAAAAGAAAATATTTATCTTTGTCATTGCATTTATGGAACTGGTGGCACATTCCAACCAAGTCATTTTGAAAATAAAGACCAACGGCTACACATGCGATTCTTATGTCTGTGTTTTACCAAATATGTTTGTATTGCCTGTCTGATAAAAATTCAGATGCAAAACATATAGTTAACTAGTAACTTAAAGAAAAATATTTATTGTGAGTTTTTTAAATTACCAACAAACTAAACTCATTTCAAAAATAGTAAAGTACAGGGAAGGAAAATACAAAGAAAAAAATTGTATTCAATCATAAAAACCCAAAATAGCTATGGTTGATATTTCAGTGTCTAATATTCCATACTTATTTGTATATCTATATAAATGAACATGTCCGTAAATCTTGATGTAGTTTATATAAGACAAACAATTTAGAAAACAATAAAGAGGAAATGTGTCCAATTTTAAATTATGGTTGTATAACTTATTTTCCAATTAATAATCTGTTCTTTATACTGACTGCTTCACCCCTGTTATGTTTTTTAACTTAAGTGGTGATGATTATGTTGAAAACTAGGATTCCTTCAATAAAATATGAAAGATTGTGAGTAAATCCCACTGTGGCATTTTATTTATTTATTTATTTTTAATTTTTTAAAAATATTTTATTTATTTATTCATGAGAGACAGAGAGAGAGAGGCAGAGACACAGGCAGAGGGAGAAACAGGCTCTACGCAGGAAGTCTGACATGGGACTCGATTCTGAGACTCCAGGATCATACCCTGGACTGAAGTCGGAGCTAAACCGCTGAGCCACATGGGATGTCTCTTATTTATTTTTAAAGATTTTATTTATTTATTTGACAGAGAGAGAGGGAGAGAGCAGGAAGCAGGGGGAGAGGCAGAGGGAGAAGCAGATCCTGCGCTAAGCAGGGAATCTGACTGGGGGCTGGATCCAGGAACCCAGTGATAATAACCTGAGCCTATGGCGCTTAACTGACTCAGCCACCCAGGTGCCCCTTACCGTGGCATTTTAAAGATTTTTTCTACCTTACATACCTTACTTATATCTTTATGAACATTTGTATTTTATTTTTTAAAACAAAAAGGACGTTAGTCTAATTTGCTATAATTTCTTTCCTTTACTAGATTAATCTCATACAGATTTTTCGTATGTACGTAGGGAATATACAAAAACGTCATCCACTAGATCACAAAGAAGACCTAACTCTTAATTACAAGGAACCGTACAGGGTATATTTTCTGGACTGGGAGGGATTCAAACAAACTTAAAGATCCAAGTGTTTATCATTTTAAAAAACACCAACACTCAGCCCTGCTTTTGGCTTCAAGGATAGAAAAAGTCAGGGGGGGAAGGGCAGCTGGAATGCCGGTGACACATAATTGGGGCCATACGCAAACCTTGTGTGACGTTGCTGAGGCCCCTAGAGAAAAACGGCCACTTGTTTCTAAGCCGCCCTAAGGGGAGTTGCGTCTGAGCCTCCGGGGCAGTGGTGGGCCCGCTCACCCTAAGATCTCACTGCCACCATGAGCAGTAAAGAATGTTTCAGGTGTGGACGCTCTGGCCACTGGGCCAGGGGATGCCCTAGAGTAGGAGGGAGTCGAGGGCGCGGAGCTAGAGGCCGTGGCAGAGGTTCTCCGTGCAGTTCCACCAACCTACCTGACATCTGTTACCGCTGTGGTAAGTCTGGTCATCATGCTAAGAATTGTGACCTTCTCGAGGACATCTGCTACAACTGTGGGAGAAGTGGCCACATCGCTAAAGACTGTATTGAGCCTAAAAGAGAGAGAGAGCAGTGCTGTTACACTTGTGGCCGACCAGGCCATCTGGCTCGTGATTGTGACCGTCAGGAAGAGCAGAAGTGCTACTCTTGCGGTGAATATGGCCACATTCAGAAAGACTGCACCCAAGTTAAGTGTTACCGTTGTGGCGAGACAGGCCACGTGGCCATCAACTGCAGCAAAACGAGTGAAGTCAACTGTTACCGTTGTGGCGAGTCGGGACATCTGGCCCGGGAATGCCCCATTGAGGCCACCGCTTAATATTTCCCCTTTGTCTTCCCCCTCTTCCGTTTACTGATTGATAATTGTATTATTTTCTCTGAAACCTCTTCACTGACCAAAAGTTGATAAATGGAGGCTAATTCCAGGTCAGTGAGCTTTAATTACCACGTTGAAGGAGGAAACGGCTGGAAAAATCTCAAAAAAAGTTGTTCACTTTTAGATGTCTTATACTGTAATGTGTTTCCGCGCCACTGGTGAATCTGATTATTGGACAGTCATACTAGGCATTAGGCAACTTCTAGGGTCTTCATACTTTGATTTAACATGTAACAAACTACTACTGTGTGCCAGCCACTATGGAGGAATTGGGGATATATCAGTGAACAAATCAGATCAAGTTTGGGAACATAGGCCTAGAATCTATTAACAAATAATATAGAGTGTCAGTGAAGATAAATTGCTACAGAGAAAAAAAACACCAGGTAGAAGGATAGAATGTGCTGGGGAGGGGACATGTGTTTCTGTCTTAGATGCACAAGGCACCCTGAGGAAGTGACATTTCTTCAGAGATTCATTGATAAATAAAGCTGATTCTAAAAATGTCTATGACCTTGCCAAAGTAATTTTAACTTTACTATATATTGATTGCTTTGAATTATCTGATTTCATTAGCTTTTAAATAATGTTGAAAGATATCTCTATCTGGCCCTACATAGAGTATACACTTTAATGAAAATAAACCAGAAAATGTGTATAATGTATGTAAGTAGTTTTGAAAGAGAGAGAGCAATGAGAAATGAAAAAAAAAAAAAAAAAAAAACCTTAACAGCAAGTGGTTGACATAAACATATTTATGACAAAGTTTGGACTTACATGTTTTTCAAATCTAAGAGAACAAATATAAACATTGACATTAAACATTGATTGGGACTTCGACGATTAAAAAGATCCATTTGCATAGATAGGAAAATTATATTTATATTTAGGAGTTTCTGAAAAGTGTGTTGTCACAGATATAAAAATGTTGTTTCAAATGCTGGAATCTATTCTTAAATCAAATCTGAGAGATGCCTGGGTGGTTCAGTGGTTAAGCGTCTGCCTTCAGCCCAGGGTGTAATCCTGGAGTCCCGAGATCCAGTCCCGCATCAGGCTCCCTGCGTGGAGCCACTTCTCTCTGTGTGTGTCTCATGAATAAATAAAATCTTTAAAAAAATCAAATCTGAAAAACAATTGAGAATCTATAACTTAGAAAAGGTACTTTTAAATTCTAAATAAAACCTGGGATGGGAGAAGTAACTATAATTGAAGTTGTAATAGAAAAATTATTTGTAAAGTAATAACTTCATGTCATGCCTAGGATATGATAGAATTTATATTAGAAAAGATAGTGTACAGGGTACAATTTTTGGTCTATAAACTCATGAGGTCAAGGAAATTTAACTGATTTTATAACTGAAGCCAATTTCTTTTATGAATCTCCATAAAACTTCATGTGTAATCTTTCATTCCCATCTAAAAGATCCCTTCAGTGCAGCTGAGTTTCAACTTCTGTGACTGTATTGGGTTCCTTAGAAATTGATTCTGTCTTTGTGTGCTGTTGCAACAAGATAAACTCCGGCACACTCACACTCTCAGCCCCTAAGTGAGGCAATCCTCATTTCAATCTTCTAAGACTCAACATGAAACCCCTATATCACTCTGAGCCAAACAATTCTCCAGTCTTATCACTGAGACTCATGCTGAGCTCTAGGAAAGGAGAAACACAGATCTCTGCATTTGAATCCCCCTAAACAATCTGGAGTTTCATTTCCCATGTCCTCAGGAGATTGGCCCAGAGTTGGAGGGGGAAAATACACTATGTTGCTTTTAAAGAACACATTTAACATTGAAGTCTTCTTTACATTCCTTCTGGGCATTTTTTTTCTATTTTGGGAGGAAAGGAAGCCCTACTTTGACTCATTAGTATCCCTGTGTCAGAAGTTACAAAATGGTAGCCCTTTTACTAAATCAGATCCATACTATGTTTAGTCTGACCTACACGTTGTTTAACAATATTCATGAATTAGATGCCAACATTTAAAAATTGCAACATTTTCTGTAGAAATTCTCATTTCTGATCTCTCTAGAACATAAAGATCAGGAAGCAATAGTCACCCATTTCTGGGTGGAAGCTTTCAGCTGAAGGTGAGTAGCATTTTCTCCCTATAGGCAGGTCACATGTCCCCATCCCCTCTTCCCCATAATCTTGCAAAAACCCAACAAGCAGTTCCTTTCTCATTAACTTTACCTGCCAGGCTCCTCTAGTTGCTTGAGTCTATAACCTTTGCTGTATGCTTGGGGATAAACAACATTCACCACAGAAGTTCAGTTAAAGCTGTTTATATTCTCATATTTGTAGATACAAACTGGAAAGCACATTATCTTAATAGAGGCAAAAAAAATTTTAATCAAATTCAAGTTCCTTTCTAATTTAAAAACGAAATAACAGAACATCTCTTTAACTTAAAATAAGGGGGCACCTCAGCGAGTTGAGCGTCTGCCTTTGGCTCAGGTCATGATCCCAGGGTGCTGGAATCAAGTCCCGCATCAGGCTCCCTGCAGGGAGCCTATGTCTCCCTCTGCCTATGTCTCTGCCTCTCTCTGTGTCTCTCATTAAATAAATAAATAAATAAATAAATAAATAAATAAATAAATCTTAAAATAGGGCTAATGGGGCTTCTTCTTCCAAGAAGATTGAATAGATGCACTTTTACCTATTCCCATTCAGTGCAGTAGAAACCTCAAACATTATAAAACAAACATGAGAAGACTCTGAAAGATAGAAAAAGATGGGTAAAGGCCTTTGGATCAAAGGAACTACATTGCAGTGAGTTCCCTGTTTTCTTTTCTCTTTTCTTTTTTTTTTTTTTTTTTGCCTCATATATCCTGAACTTGAAGCTGAAGAAATTTTAACAGGCACAGAAATAAAGGCCCAACAAAAGCCTGCTTTCACTAGCCAAAGGACCAGGAGAGAGGCAGCCTAGAAAGATAGAAAACTTTTATACAATAATTGCTTTACTTCAGCCGAACATCACAAGTAAAACTATGGCCCCACCCACCACCAGCAAAAGCCTAATGGGGAGCCTAGGCTTACCCTGATAATGCTGCAACAAAGTGCCCCAGCATCTCAGTTGGAGTGCTGTGCAGAGAAAGCCCATCAGTAATGAAGTGGCTTTTTGAAAAGATTTTAAAAATTGATAAAAGCTCCAGCAAAACTAACCAAGAAAAAAAAAGAGGAGAGATAAATTATCAATATCGGGCATGAAATAGGGGATATCACTATCAAGCCTGCAGACATCAAAGGAATAATAAAGGATTATGATAAGAAACTATACACACATGAATTGTACAACTTAGATGAAATGGACCAATTCTTTGAAAAACACAAGCTATCACAACTCACCCAATATAAAATGGGTAATGTGACTAGCTCTTCAGCTATTAAGGAAATTGAATTAGTAAATAAATATTCCCCCTCAAAAAATCTCCAGGCACATATGATGTCACTGTAAAATTCTATCAAATTTTTGAGAAAGAATTCATACCAATTCACACCAATAAAAAGCCTCAAGAGAAGTCCACTTTCACTAGCCAAAGGTCCGGGGGGAGGCAGCCTGGGAATATAGAAAATAGAAGAGCAAGGAACATTTCCCAATACATTTTATAAAACTAGAATTACCTTAATAAAAAATTAGACAATGACAGAACAAAAAACAAAACCACAGATCAATATCTCTTATGAATATAATGCAAAAATCTTTGACAAAATATTAGCAAATAAAATTCAGCAATATATCAAACGAATTATATATCATACCCAAATGAGATTTCTTCCCAAGGACACAAGATTGGTTCAGGATTCAAAAATCCATAAATATAAGCCAATGTATAAATAAACTAAAGAAAAAACCACATACTCATGTAAATTAATGCAGGAAAGGCATTTGATAAAATCCAATATTCATTCATGATATAAGCTCTCAGAAAAATAGGAATATAGGGGAACTTCCTCAACATGATAAAGAACATCTACAAAAAAAAACTACAGTTAACATATTTAATAGTGAAAGACAGAATGCTTTTTTTTGGAGATCAAGAAAAAGGCAAGGATATCAGCTCTCACGACTCTTATTCAACATAGTGAGGGTAGTTCAAGTTACTGCAATAAGGTAATAGTGGGAAATGGAAGGCATACAAATTGGAGAGAAACAACTAAAATTCTTCCTGTTGGCAGGTGACATGATTGTCTATGTAGAAAATCCCAAGTAATCTCCAAAAGACCCTTCCTAGAACTAATAATTTCAACAAAGTTGGAAGATAGAAGAAAAACACAAAAATCTATTGTATTTCCATATACTAGCAACAAATACTGCAACTAAAAAAGGAATACTAGTTTTAATCACTCAAAAGAGAGAAATATCTAAGTGTCAATTTAATAAACATGTACAATAATTGTATGCTGAAAAAAAACAATTGTATGCTGAAAGGTACAAAACGCTGATGAAAGAAATCAAAGGCCTAAATAAATGGAGAAACAAGTTGATGCAAATCCTATAGAAATCTCAGCAAGATTTTTTTTGTATATATAGATTATTCACTTACAGGCAAAGGGAAAGGAAGTAGAATAGCTAAAACAATTTTGAAAAACAAGAATAAAGTGGGAGCAATTGGTCTATCCAGTTTCAAGACTTATTTAATTGCCATAGTAATCAAAACTGAGTGGTATAGGTGGAGATATAGATATGTGTAGATCAATATAATAGAACAGAAAACACAGAAGTCGATTCTTATAAATATGCCCAACTGAACTGTGATAAAGGTGTAGAATCAGGGGATACCTGGGTGGCTCAGTGGTTTAGCGCCTGTCTTCGGCCCAGGGCATGATCCTGGAGTCCCAGGATCGAGTTCTGCATTGGGCTCCTTGCATGGAGCCTGCTTCTCCCTCTTCCTGTCTCTCTCTCTCTCTCTCTCTCTGTGTTTCTCATGAACAAATAAATAAATCTTTAAAAAAGGAGTAGAATCAGTTTAATGGAGTAAAGAAAAAGGAATCTTAGACAAAAATCAATTAAAAACAACCACACACTCAATTGTAAAATGTAAACTATAATACTTTTAGGAAAAAAAGTTTTTGGGATCTATGGGTAAGTAATGAGTTCCTAAGCATAACAACAAAAACACAACCAAAGGAAAAATTGATAAATTGGACATGAAATTTTGAAGCTTTTGCTCTGAAATATCCAACAGACAGAATGAAAAGACAAGCTGCAGAATTGTAGAAAATATGTATAAACCACATATCCAAGAAAGGACTAGTATTTAGAATATATAAAACAACTCTTAAAACTCAACAGTTGCAAATTTGAACAACCCAGTTACAAAATGGGTAAAACACATGAAGAGACTTCTCACTAAAGAAAATATACAGATGTCAAATAAAGAAACATTAAGATATTCAATATCATTATCCACTAGGGAAATGCAAGCTAAAACCACAGTAAGATATCACAACATACTTATCAGGGTTGCTAAAATTAAAAAAAATAGTGGCAACATCAAATGTTGGCAAGAATGTAGAGAAATTGAATTATTTATACGTTGCTGGTAGGAATATAAAATGGTACAGCCACTCTTGAAAATAGTTTGGCAGCTTCTTTAAAAAGTACACATGCAACCACCATACAACCTAGCAATTGTACTCTTGGGCATGTAACCAGAATAATGAATACTTCACGTAAAAAAGCCTGTACACAAATGCTTATAGCAGCTTTATTTGCCAATAAATGGAAACAATGCAGCTGCCCTTCAATGAGTGTATGGTCAAATTGTAGTATAGCCATAATGCATTATTACTCAAAATAAGAAAGAATAAACTATCAATTCATAAAAAAATGTAGACGAATCTCCAGAGAAATAATATTGACTGAAAAAAGGCCAATTCCCAAAGATCATATACTGTATGATGCTGTTTATGTAACATTTGGGAAATCATACAGTTAGAGAAATGGATAACAAATTAATGATCATCGAGGATTAAGTAGGGAGTGAGAGTGAGAAGAAAGTGGGTGCGGCTATAGAAGCATAACATAAAGGATGCAAATGGTGATGGAAATGTCTGAGTTTTGACTGTATCAATGCCACTTTTCTAGTTGTGATATTGCACTATATTTTTATGTAACCATTGGGGAAAACTGGGTACATGCGATATTTATGTATTACTTCTAACAACTATATGTAAATCTATGATTGTCCTACAATGAAAAGTTTAATTTTAAAAAATAGAGCTTCACAATGGAAAAACCTGACAAACACTACCTAAAACAGGTGATCAATTTCAACATGCACAGTCACAAATAATGTTGATAGTAGGTACACATTTTTAATTAAGTTTTTTTATTTTAATTCTAGTATAATTAACATACAGTGTATAGTAGTTTCAGGTGTACAATATAGTGATTCAGCAGTTCTGTACATTATTCAGGGCTCATCACAATAAGTATATTCTTTAGTTCCCATTACCTATTTCATCTACCCCCTCACCCATTTCCCTTATGGTAACCATGCTTGTTCTCTAGAGTATGTTTCTTGGTTTGCTTTTCTCTCTTTTATTGTTGCTTCGCTCATTTGTTTTGTCTCTTAAATTTCACATATGAGTGAGATCAGTCTTTCTCTAATTTATTATGCGTAGCATTATACTCTCTAGTTCCATTCATGTCATTGAAAATGGCAAGATTTCATTCCTTTTTATGGCTGAGTAATATTCCATTATATGTATGTATACACCACATCTTCTTTCTCCATTTACTTATTGATGGACACTAGGACTGCTTCCATAATTTGGCTATTATAAATGATACTTCAATAAACATGAGGGTATGTGTATCCCCTTGAATTAGTGTTTTTGTATTTTGGGGGTAAATACCCAGTACTATGATTACTGGTTTGTAGAGTAGTTCTATTTTAAAGCTCTTTGAGGAATCTCCATATTGTTTTCCAGAGTGACTTTACCAGTTTGCATTCCCACCAACAGTGAGCAAGGGTTCCTTTTTTTTCTCCACATCCTTGCCAAAACTTCTTATTTTTTTGTGTTTTTGATTTTAGCCATTCTTACAGGTGTAAGGTGATATCTCATTGTAGTTTTTGATTTGCAGTTCAGTGATGATGAGTGATATTGAAGTATATACCCTTTAAAAATATTTTATTTATTCATGAGAGATACAGAAAGAGAGAGGCAGAGACACAGGTAGAGGGAGAAGTAGGCTCCCCTCAGGAGGTCCCAATGTGGGACTTGATCCCGAACCCCAGGATCACACCGTGGACTGAAGGCAGGTACTTAAGCACTGAGCCATCCAGGCATCCCTGTACCCTTTATATAATATGATTAAAACAACACTTTACCTTGCCATCTTTCTCCTACAAACATGTAACCCTAGTCTAATCTTGAGAAAAACATCAGATAAATTCTGAGAGAAAGGATTCCTACAAAATATATGACCTGTACTCCCCCAAACTGTCAAAGTCATCAAAAATAAGGGAAGTGTCAAAATGATCACAGTCAAGATGAGTCATGATGAGACATGACAAGTAAATATAATGAGATATCCTGTATAGAATCTTGGAAGAGAAAAAGGACATTAGTTTAAAAGTAAGGGAATCTGAATGAATTATGGATGTTAGTTAATAATTAAGTATCAATATTGGTTCATTAATTATAACAAATGTACCATACTGATAAAAACTGTTAATAATAGGGGAAACTGGGTGCAAGGTATATGGTGACTCCCTATACTATATTCCCCTTTTTTTGTAAGTCTAACACTTCTAAAAATTAAAGTGTATTAAACATTAGGGCTCTTGGGTGAGAGGATTCTGGGAAGATGGTTGGGTAGGAAGCATCAGGAATCTGTCTTCCCTCCTAGACAACTGCACTGGCAGAAACTGTCTGATGTAACTATTTTGGAATTCTGGAGTGTATTGAAAGATCAAAACTTCCAGGGGAAGGCTTGGATAGCAAATTGAAGTTAATTTTGGTCAATTTCAGTTCTTAAAATGGTAGCAGCCACTCATTTCCCATCCCCAGCCAAAGGCAGGCAGCTATGCATGTGTCCCTGGAGCAGCTTACACACAGCTTGCAGGAGCCATGGTAGGCAAAAAAGACCATGTTCTCCAACTATCAGTGATCTGCCTTCTGATCATCAACTGTTGGTTTGAATCATAGAGATACAGACAAAAAAGCAGTGGCCACTGTTGTTGCATCTCCCTGTATTGTTACAAATCCCATCCTCTTTGGCTGAAGTGACTCTCAGTGGATTTAAAGGGCTGGTGCCTTTTCCCCTCCTCTCCCCTTTGATTCCTCATTTTTCTCCTTTAGAGAGCCAGATATTAGAGATCAGGAAATGTAAAAACAACTTTATGTATGGGGAAATTAGAGAGTGAGCATGCATGCCCACAGAAAGGCTCAAAAAAGACATGAGAAGATCTTAAGTTCCTACCACAGGCTGAAACTCAGCATAGAGACAGCCTAAAACAATTATAGCAAAAGACAGCAAAATCTGTGGAAGAGGGAGAATCTGATTTTTGGAATTACTACATTATTAGATTCAAATGTCTAGTTTTCAACAACAAAAAATCACAAGCCATATAAAGAAAAGAAGTATTCAAAGGGAAAAAAATCAACAAAAATTGTCCCTGAAAAACACTTGGTGTCAAATCTACTAGAAAAATATTTTAAGCAACAGTCTTAAAGATGTTCAGTTAATTAAAGGAAGATGTGGAGAAAGTCATAAAAATAATGAATAGCAAAATGGAAGTATCATTAAGGAGACAGAAAATCTAAAAAGGGGGGATCCCTGGGTGGTTCAGTGGTTTAGCGCCTGCCTTTGGCCCAGGGTGTGATCCTGGAGTCCTGGGATCTAGTCCCACATCAGGATCCCTGCATGGAGCCTGCTTCTCCCTCTGCTTGTGTCTCTGCCCCCTTCTCTGTGTGTGTGTGTGTCTCTCATGAATAAATAAATAAAATCTTAAAAAAAGAAAAAATCTAAAAAGAAACCAAAAAAGAAATTCTGGAGCTGAAAAGCACAATAACTAAAATTTAAAAATCACCAGAAGGATTCAAAGGCAGATTTGAACAGACATAAAAAATAATCAGTAAACTTCAAGATGGGGCAATGGAAGGTATTGAGTTTGATTAACAGAAATAAAAAGAATAATGAAAAGTGAACATGAGCTGAAGGGACCTGCGAGATGCCATTAAGAAGCTTTTTTACACATTGTGGGAGTTTCAGAGGGAGAAGAGAGAAGAAAGGAGCAGAGAGATTATTTGAAGAAATAATGGCTGGAGATAGCCCAAATTTGATGAAAGATATGAATACAAACATCCAAGATGCTCAAAGAATTCTAAGTAAGATGAACTCAAAGGGATCAAACTTACAAATGCCAAAGGAAAAGAGAATATTGAAAGCAGCAAGAGAGAAGCAACTCATCACATACAAGGGAATCTTCAATACATATTATCAGCAGGTTTCTCATCAAAAACTTTGGAGATCAGAGGCGGTATCCTGATATATTCAAAGAAAAGTCCCAGGAAGCAAAGATTCTATATTCAGTAAAATTGTCCTTCAAAAGTGAGGGAGAAATTAAGACATTCCCAGATAAAAGCTGAGTTTTTTTAAAAAGAATTTATGTATTTATTCATGAGAGACACAGAGAGAGAGAGAAGCAGAGACACAGGCAGAGGGAGAAGCAGGCTCCATGCAGGAAGCCTGAAGTGGGACTGGATCCCAGGACTCCAGGACCACGCCCTGAGCCAAAGGCAGATGCTCAACCGCTGAGCCACCCAGGCATCCCTAAAGATTTTAATAATAGGCAATTATAAGAGGTACTATTATTATAACTTTGATTTGTAACTCCAAAATTTTTTCTACATGATTTAAGAAGCTAACACATTTTAAAAGATTATTAGTTTGTGTTTTGTGACACACAGTGTATAAAGATAATTTTGTCACATTGACAACTGAAAGAGGTGGAGATAGAGTTGTGAAGGAACAGAATCTTTGTATGTTATCAAAGTTAAGCAGTTATTTTTTTTAAAGATTTTGTTTATTTATTCATGATAGAGATGATAGATAGATAGATAGATAGATAGATAGATAGATAGATAGATAATAGATAGATAGATGATAGATAGAGAGGCAGAGACACAGGCAGAGAGAGAAGCAGGCTCCATGCCAGGAGCCCGACGCAGGACTCGATCCCGAGACTCCTGGATTGCGCCCTGGGCTAAAGGCAGGCGCCAAACCGCTGAGCCACCCAGGGATCCCCAAGTTAAGCAGTTATATATTAAAATTAGGATGCTAAATGTAACCCTTGGTAACTGCAAATTAAATAGCTACAGAAAATACATAAAAGGAAATGAGGAAGGAAATTAAACATTTCACTACAAAAATCAACTAAACACAAAATAATACAGTAATGCATGCGACGAGGGACAAAAGCTATAAGATATATAGAAAACAGATTGTAAAATGCAGAAGTCCCTCCTTATCAGTAATTACCTTAAGTGTAAATGGTTAAACTCTGTCAAAAGGAAAGAATGGATAAAAACACACGAGCCAACTATATACTGTCTACAAGAGATTAATTTTTAAATCAATTAATTAATTAATTAATTAAAAGTTTTTATTTTAATTTCACTCAGTTAACAAACAGTGTTATATTAGTTTCATGTGATTCAACAATTCTATACATGACTCAGTGCTCATCAGAACAAGTGGACTTCTTAATCCCCGTCACCTGTTTAACCCATTCGGCTACTCTCCTCCCCTCTGGTAACCATCAGTTTGTTCTTACAAGAGACTCATTTTAGATATAAAGATACAAATACATTGGAAGTGAAAGCATGGAAAAAGGTATTCCATGCAAATTATAACCAAAAGAGATCAGGGATGACCATACTAATATCAGCCAAAATAGACTTAATTTATTTTTATTTTTAAAAACTGTTTTTACAAATATTTTATTTATTTATTTATTTATTTATTTATTTATTTATTTATTTATTTACTTACTTACTTTTATTTGAGAGAGAGAGAGAAAGCACAGGCAGGGACGGGGCAGAGGGAGAAGCAGACTTCCTGCTGAGCAGGGACCTGACATGGGGCTTGATTCCAGGACCCTGAGATCATGACCTGAGCCAAAGACAGCTGCCTAACTGACTGAGCCATCCAGGTGCCCCCAAAATAGACTTTAAATCAAGAAACTTTACAGGAAACAAAAATATAATTATATATTAAAAAAAGATTCAGTACAGTTATATCTTATTGACTAAGGTATGAAGAAATGAAGATAGAGAAATGAGTCACTGCCAGAGAAGCTGCCCAAAATTCAGAGAAATGCCCTGGCATCTTTCTTCCTCCCAACCATGGAGACTTTTCTCCAAGAGGCTGAGAGCAGGAAAAATAGAATAGTTTTGAAGGCAAACACAGCCAGGAGCAGCACAGACTTCAAAAAGCTGCACCCCAGGGACGAGAGTGAACAAGAAGTAACATATCCCCTTTCATTACAGCTTATTAGACCACTGCTCCATTTTAAATACAGATGACTCTAAGCCACTATATTCATAACAGAGTACAAGTTAGACCATCTGGAACTATGTTGGAAGAATTAATGTTGTGATTGATAAGATGACTGGTACAGCATCATATTTTCCCCCAATTTTTCTTCTTACCATATATTTGTAGAGCCATGTATTTTGTTGTGCTTTAGATATTCATAAAAAAACTTTTCTAGGGTTTTTAAAAAATTGTGATAAAAAGCGTTAACATAAATTTTACCATCTTAATCACTTTTAAGTGTATAGTTCAGTAGTGTTAAGTATATTCACAGAGATTAAAAGAATGGATAAAAACACACAATCCAGTCAGAAGTTTTTCATCTTACAAAACTAAAATTCCACACCCACTAAACAAGAACTCTCAAAAATAAAATAAAATAAAAAATAAACAATAACTCTATTTCCCCCCAATCCTCAGTCCCTGGTAACCACCATTTTTTACTTTCTGTTTCTATGAATTCCTCATGGATTTTATACATACACATGCATACACACACACACACACATGAACAGAGAGACATTAAATCAAATATGACAAGATGTTAACATTTGTTGAATTCACATAGTGGTATACAGAGTACACTGCATTATTCTTTTAGCTTTTCTGTGTTTGAATTTTTTCATAATAAAAATGTGAATAGAAAGTAAATGATTTGGCATGACAAAAATAGTAGTGATAAGATAAAAATGGACATCTCCAGTGAAACAAAAACTGAAAGATTTTGCCACTAGAACAGTGGAACTAAAGGAAGTTCTAAAGAATGTTCTTCAAGAAGAGAAAAATGATATCAGATACTAGATCAGATATAATGAATTGATGAAGAGCAGTGAAAACTGTGTGCACTTTGTGAAAATAATAATGTCATTGACACTAGAGATGAAGGTGATATATTATATGAGGGTAGCAGTGATTCAGTTTTTAATTCAGTGAATGCCTAAAATTAAGAAAGTTCTCTACATACACTGGTGATAAAACATCTTGCCCTAGAGGTAGTGATTTCCTGGGCTTTGAGGATAAAGACAAAAAGTTTTCAAAGATAAAATAAAGATAAAAATCTAGTATGGCAGCTCCTCAAAAAATTAAAAATAATATTAGCATATGACTCAGCAATTCCACTTTTGGGGATATATCCAAAATAATTGAAAGTAGGGTTCTGAAGAAATATTTGTATGTAGCATATATAGTTCACAGTAGCTAAGAGGTGGAAGCAACCAAAGTGCCCATCAACGAGGAATAAATCAATAAAATGTGGCATATACATACAATGGAATATTATTCAGCCTTAACAAGGAAGGAAATTCTGACATGTACCATGAGATGGATGGACCCTGAAGATATTATGCTAAGCGAAATAACCCAGACACATGAGGGCAAATTTTACATGGTTCAACAAAATGAAAAGGCAACCTACAAAATGGGAAAAAATATTTGCACACTATGTATCTGATAAAGTGTTAATATCCAAAATATATAAAACATTTATACAATGAATTAAATAGCAAAAAATAATCTGATTAAAAATGGACAAAGGACTTGAATATCTTTCCAAAGATATACAAATGGCTAACAGGTTATATGAAATATTGCTCAATATCACTAAACATCACGGAAATGTAAATCAAAATCACAATGAAATATTATCTGACAGAATTGTTAATATAAAAAAGAAAAAAGATATCAAGTATTGTCAAGGATGTGGAGAAAATAGAACCCCTGTACACTGGTAGAAATGTAAATTGATAGTCATTTTTTTTTTTCAAAAAAATTTAAAGTATAATTACAATGTACATTGTACATTGCAATCCCACTTTTGGGTGTATATCCAAAGGAAATGAAAACAGGATTTCAAAGAGATATCTGCACCCCCATGTTGACTAAAACATCATTCACAGTAGCCAAGACATGGAAACAAAGTGTTGTATGGATGAGGAAAATGAGGGTCACGGAGATGAAAATACAGCATAAAGAATACAGTCAATGATATTATAATGACATTGTATATGACAGATGTTGACTACACTTATTGTGCAGCATTAAGTAGCATATAGACTTGCTAAATTAATGTGTTCTACACCTGAAACTAATATAATATTGTATCTCCATTATACTTTAATAAAAAAAGAAAATGTGAATATTATTTGGTCGTGAAAAAGAAGGAAATTCTGCTATTTGCATCAACATAGATGAAACTGGAGAGCATTATAAAGCGAAGAAAGCTGGAAAGAGAAAGACAAATACTGTGTGGTGTCATCTATATGTGGAATCTTAAAAAAAAAGTAAATTCACAGAAGCAAATAGTACAATGATGGTTACCAGTAGCTGAGTGGTGGGGCATATATGGGGAGATATTGGTGAAAGGAAACAAACATTCAATTATAAAATGAATAAGTTCTGAGGATCTAATGTGCAACTTAGTGGCTGTAGTTATAACATTGTATTGTGTTCTTGAAACTTGCTAAGAGAATAGATCTTGAGCATGCTAACCAAACATAAATAAATAAATAAATAAATAAATAAATAAATAAATAAATAAATAAATAAAAAGGCGATTGTGAGGTTATTTGTTAATTAACTTGATTGTCGTAATCATTTTACAATGCATATGTACATTAAATCATCAAGTTGTACACATTAAATATATATGTAATTTGGGGCACCTGGGTGGCTCAGTGGTTGAGCTCTGCCTTTAGCTCAGATCGTGATCCTGAGGTCTTGGGATCAAGTCCCTCATCAGGCTCCACACAGGGAGTCTGCTTCTCCCTCTGCCTGTGTCTCTGCCTCTCTCTCTGCGTCTCTTATGAATAAATACATAAATAAAATCTTTAAAAAAAATAAGGGGATTCCCGGGTGGCTCAGCGGCTTAGCACCTGCCTTTGGCCTAGGGCGTCATCCTGGAGACCCGGGATCATCGAGTCCCACGTCAGGCTCCCTGCATGGAGCCTGCTTCTCCCTCTGCCTGTGTCTCTCCCTCTCTCTCTCTCTCTCTCTCTCTCTGTCTCTCGTGAATAAATAAATAAAATTTAAAATAAATAAATAATAAATAAATATATGTAATTTTACATGTTCATTATACCTTAATAAAGCTGGAAAAATGGTTGAGATGGTAAATATTATATGAATTAAGAATTAATTCTTTAATTAATTAAGAATAAACAATAGTGGGGATCCCTGGGTGGCGCAGTGGTTTGGCGCCTGCCTTGGCCCAGGGCACGATCCTGGAGACTCAGGATCGAATCCCACGTCGGGCTCCCTGCGTGGAGCCTGCTTCTCCCTCTGCCTGTGTCTCTGCCTCTCTCTCCCTCTCTCTGTGTGACTATCATAAAAAAAAAAAAAAAAGAATAAACAATAGTGAAAGTAATACTTTTAGTTGTATTTCTAGTGTGGGTAAATGAACGTTGATTTGTTATTATTATTACTGTATATGTTAAAAATATGCTCTATTAGAGCAGAGCATCTATGTATATTTCATGATAATTTTCAGAAAATAATTTATAAAGATGTCATTTTTTCTTAATTGACAATTTAACAGTTCCTAACAAATATACTTACATGGTTTCTTTATTTGATTGGTTTTTGAACTAGACAACCTGATCCCTTAAATCATGTGGAAAAATATACATGTAAAAAGATGCAAGAAAGGAAGAGAGAAAATCTCTCCAGGACCAATGACAAAAAAAGTGATAAAATGGCAGTAAATACATATGCATAAATAATTAAGCTGAATGTAAATGGACTAAACACTCTAATCAAAAGACATGGGGCATCAGAATGGATTAAAAAAATAAGACCCATCTATATGCTGCCTACAAGACACTCATTTTAGACCTAGGGTACCTGCCAATTGAAAGTGAAGGGATGGGACGCCTGGATGACTCAGTGGTTGAGCATCTGCCTTTGGCTCAGGTCCTGATCCCAGGATCCGGTATTGAGTCCTATATCAGGCTCCTTGTGGGGAGCCAGCTTCTCCCTCTGCCTATGTCTCTGCCTCTCTCTCTCTCTGTGTCTCTCATGAATAAATAAATAAAATCTTTAAAAAATGAAAGTGAAGGGATGGAGAAATATTTATCACATAAATGGATATCAAAAGAAAGCTGGGGTAGCAATACTTACACCGGAGAAACTAAACTTTAAAGCAAAGACTACAACAAGAGATGAAGAAAGGCATTATATCATAATAAAGGGGACAATCCAACAAGAAATACTAACAATTACAAACCTATATGCACCCTACATGGGAGCACTCAAATATATAAAACAGTTAATTACAAATATAAAGGAACTCATTCATAATAATACCATAATAGTAGGACTTTAATACCTTACTTACATCAATGGACAGATCTTCTACTAAACAGAGAATCAACTAGGAAACCATGGCTTTGAGTGACATACTGGACCAGAGGGACTTAAAAGATATATACAGAACATTTCTTTTTTAAAAAAGATTTTATTTATTCATGAGACACACACACACACACACACACACAGAGGCAGAGACACAGGCAGAGGGGGAAGCAGGCTCCATGCAGGAAGCCTGATGTGGGACTTGATCCTGGGTCTCTAGGATCAGGCCCTGGGCTGAAGGCGACACTAAACCGCCGAGCCATCCAGCCTGCCCTATATAGAACATTTCATTCTAAAACAGCAGAATACACATTCTTTTCAAGTGCACATGGGACATTCTCCAGAATAGATCACATACTAGGTCACAAATCAGGCCTCAACAAATATAAAAGATTGAAATCATACCATGCATCTTTTCTGACCATAAGGCTATGAAACTAGAAAGAAACCACAAGAAAATATTTAGAAAAACACAAATACAGGGATGCCTGGGTGGCTTAGTTTGGGTAAGCATCTGTCTTCAGCTCAGGTCATGATCCTAGGGTCCTGGGCTCAAGTGTTGGGCTCAGCTCCCTTCTTGGCAGGGAGCCTGCTTCTCCCTCTGCCTCTGTCATTGCCTCTGCTGTGCTCTCTTAATCTCTCTCTCTCTCTCTCAAATAAATAAAATAATTTTTAAAAAGAAAAAACACAAATACATGGAGGTTAAATAACATGCTACTAAAGAATGAATGGGTCAACTGGGAAATCAAAGAAGAAATTTTTTTAAAATGTGGAAATAAATGAAACTGAAAACACAATGGTCTAAAACCTTTGGGAGGCAGCAAAAGCAATCCTAAGAGGGAAGTATGGCAATACAGACATACCTTAAGAAGGAAGAAAAATCTCAAATAAACAGCCTAACTACACCTCAAGGAGCTGGAAAAAGAACAACGGATAAAGCTAAAGCCAGCAGAAGGAAGGAAATAATAAAGATAAGAGCAGAAATAGATGACATAGAAACTAAAACAAAAACAATAGAACACATCAATGAGGGGACACCTGGATGGCTCAGTGGTTGAGCATCTGCCTTTGGCTCAGGGAGTGATCCCAGGATCCGGGATTGAGTCCCACATTGGGCTCCTTGTGGGGAGCCTGATTCTTCCTCTGCCTATGTCTCTGCCTCTCTCTCTCTCGTAAATAAATAAATAAACAAATAAATAAACAAACAAACAAATAAATAAATAATCTAAAAAAAGAGAACACATCAATGAAACCAGGAGCTGGTTAGTTGAAAAACTTAGTAAAATTGATAAGCCCATAGCCAGACTTATCAAAAAGAATAGAGAAAGGCCCTAAATAAATAAAATCAGTAATGAGAGAGGAGAAATAACAACCAACACCACAGAAATACAAGCAACTATAGAAGAATATTATGAAAAAACATATGCCAACAAATTGGGCAACCTGGAAGAAATGGATAAATTCTTAGAAACATAGTTTATATCAAAATCAAAATAGGAAGAAATAGAAAATTTGAATTGACCAATAACAACCAAAGAAATTGAGTCAGTAATCAAAAATCTCGCAACAAAGTCCAGGGCCAGAAGTCTTCATAGGGGAATTCCACCAAATATTTAAAGAAGAGTTAATACCTATTCTTCTCAAACTATATTGAAAAATAGAAATGGATGGAAAACTTCCAAATTTGTTCTATGATGTCAGCACTACCTTGATACCAAAACCAGATAAAGACTCCACTAAGAAATAGAACTCATTCAGTTCCCTCTCCTTCCCTTATGATCCCTTGCATTATTCCTCCTTATATTCCACATATGAGTAAAACCATATAATTGTCTTTCTTTGATTGACTTATTTCACTTAGCATTATACCCTTCAGTTTCATTCACGTTGATGTAAATGGGGGAAAATCAGAGAGGAAGACAAACTGTGAGAGACTTTTAACTCTGGGAAACAAACTGAGGGTTGCTGAAGGGGAGGTTGGCCAGGGGGATGGGGTAACTGGGTGATGGGCATTAAGGAGGGTACATGATGTGATGAGCACTGGGTGTTATACTATATGTTGGCAAATTGAAATTTAATTTAAAAATTAAATAAAAAAGAAAGAGAAGTCCAGGGCAATATCCCTGATGAACATGGATGCAAAAATTCTTAATAAAATACTAGCAAACTTAATCCAACTATACATTAAAAGAATCATTCACCACTATCAAGTGGAATTTATTCCTGGGTTGCAAGGGGGTTCAATAATTGCAAATCTATCAACATGATACACCACATTTTAATAAAAGAACCACAAGATCCATTCAATAGATGCAGAAAAAAGCATTTGACAAAATACAACATCAATTTATAATAAAAACCCTCAACAGAGTTAGAGGGAACATACCTCAACATAATAATGGCCATCCACAGAAAACCCACAGCTAATATCATCCTCAATGGGGAAAGGCTGAGAGCTTCTCCTCTACGGTCAGGAACAAGACAGGGATATCCACTCTTAGCGCTGTTATTTAACATAGTACTGGAAGGCCTAGCCACCAATCAGACAACAAAAAGAAATAAAAGGAATCCAAATCAGCGAGGAAGAAGTAAAACTGTCACTATTTGCAGAAGACATGATACTCTTTTTCTTTAAAGATTTTATTTATTTATTTATTAGAGAGAGAGAGAGAGAGAGAGAGAGAGGCAGAGACACAGTCAGAGGGAGAAGCAAGCTCCATGCAGGGAGCCCAACGTGGGACTCAATCCCGGAACTCTGGGATCACACCCTTGGCCAAAGGCAGCGCTAAACCACTGAGCCCTCCAGGCTGCCCGAAATGATATTCTTATACAGAAAACCCAAAAGACTATGCCAAAAAATTGCTAGAACTGATAAATGAATTCAGTAAAGTTGCAGGACACAAAATCAACCTACAGAAATCTGTTGCATTTCTGTAAACAATAATGAAGCAGCAGAAATAGAAATCAAGGAATCAATCCCATTTATAATTGCACCAAAACCCCTAAGATACCTAGGAATAAACATAACCAAAGAGGTAAAAGACCTGTACTCTGAAAACTATAGAATGCAGATGTAAGAAATTGAAGATGACAGAAAGAAATGGAAAGACATTCCATAATCATTGATTGGAAGAGCAAATATGGTAAAAATGTCTATATTACTCTAAGCGATCCACTACACCTAATTGCATTTAATATAATCCCTATCAAAACACCCACAGCATTTTTCACAGAGGTAGAACTAACAATCCTAAAATTTGTATGGAACCATAAAGACTCTGAATATACAAAGGAATCTTGAAAAAGAAAAGCAAAGCTTGAGGCAAAACAATTCCAGATTTTAAGTTATATTACAAAGCTGTCATGATCAAAACAGTATGGTACTGGCAGAAAACTAGACACATACTTCAATGGAACAGATAGAAAACTCAGATATAAACCCACAACTATATGGTCAATTAATCCTCAACAAAGCAAGAAGGAATATTCAATGGGAAAAAAATCTCTTCAACAAATGGTGTTGGGAAAACTAGGCAGCAACATGTAAAAGAATGAAACTGTACCACTTTCCTACATCATACACAAAAATAAATACAAAATGGATTAAAGACCTAAATGTAAGACAGGGAATCATTAAAATCCTAGAGGAGAACACAGGCAGTAACCTTTTTGACATTGGCCATAGCAACTTTTTAGATATGTTTCCTGAGGCAAGGGAAACAAAAGCAAAAATAAACTATTGGGACTTTACCCAAATAAAAATGTTCTGCACAGTGAAGGAAATAATCAACAAAATCAAAAGGCAACCTACAGAATGGGGAAAGATATTTGCAAATGACATATCTGATAAAGGGCTAGTCTCCAAAATATATAAAGAACTTAGAAAATGCAACACCCACAAAAATGAATGATCTAATTTAAAAATGGGCAGAAAGCATGAATAGGCATTTTCCCAAAGAAGACATGAAGGTGGTCAAGAGACACATGAAAAGATGCTCAATATCACTTACCATCAGGGAAATAAAAATAAAAAAAACTACCAAGAATTATCACCTCACACCTGTCAGAATGGCCAAAATCAACAACACAAGATACAAATGTCAGTGAAGATGTGGAAAAAAGGGAAACCTTTTGCATGTTGGTGGGAATGCAAACTGATGTGGCCACTCTGGAACACAATATGTAGTTTTCCCAAAAAGTTAAAAATAGAATTACCCTATAAGCCAGCAAATGCACTACTGGGTATTTACCTAAAGAATACAAAAATACTAATTTGAATGGATACATGTACAGTGATGTTTATAGCAGCATTATCCACAATAGCCAAATTACAGGAACAGTCTAAATGTCCATCAACTGCTGAATGGATAAAGAGGTAATATGTATGTATATAAGTGCATACATACATACATACATACAATGGAATATTACTGAGCCATTAAAAAGGATGAAATCCTGCCATTTGCAATCATGTGGTTGGAGCTAGAGAGTATTATGCTAAGTGAAATAAGTTAGTCAGAGAAACAAATGTCATATGATTCACTCATATTTGGAATTTCAGAAACAAACCAAATGAGCATAAGGAAAAGAAGACAGAGGCAAACCAAGAAACAGACGCTTAACTATAGAGAACAAACTGATGGTTACCAGAAGGAGGTGGGTGGGTTTTAAACAGGTGATGGAGGTTAAGTAGTACACTTGTGGTGGGCAGTGGGCATTGTATGGAAGTGTTGAATCACTATATTGTACACTTGAAACTTGTACATATGCTAACTAATGAATTTCAATAAAAATTTTTAAAAAAGAAAAAACATGCTTCCTTAAATGAGTAGTTCTTCTCGAATGTTCCTGGAAGGTCAGGATCATACAATGACACTGTTCTAAATTCTATTCAACGATGAATGAAGCCTTTTTTCTAGCTCATAGCTTACCTTTTAAAGTTACTCTAATTTTTGTTGATTTTGAGATGTATGTTTGATGATAGTATTGTGGTTATGCTTAAAAAGGAGAATCCTTGCTTTTTAGAAGTACATACCAAAATTTTTACCGGTAAAATTATATGTCTGGAATTTGCTTCAAAATATTCTGAACATTGGAGTGGGGCAGTGATGATATGAAGGATTAGTGGAGATGTGGAATAAGCAAGATTGGCCATGATGTGATGATTGCTGAAGTTGGGTGATTGGGTTCATTTTGATATTCTGTCTGTGTTTATCTGTGCTTAATGAGTAATCACTGATATCAGAGTTTTCTTTCCCTACCCTGTCAGGATTTCCCCACCCCCTCCTCCAGCAGCCTTATGACTGGGCACATTAGAAACTGCCTCAGGCTAGGTATGGTATACACTAATTAACTCATGGAGAATGTATAGAGAATGCAACTAAATATAGTTCTGAAGGTGCTGGTGTAGATAATGAACCAAAATTTTAAAGAGGTTGAAAATGACCCTAATGAATGTAGTACATTCTGTTCAATCCCAAGTCTCCCACTGGAGAGATGTCTACACTTCTTCTCCCCTCCATAATTCCTTCTACACTTTAGCTCCAAGTTATATGCACTTATGCCATAAATCCCCAGTTCTAGTAAGTCTTGAAAGGGAACAGATGTCACTCAGAATGATTGAAAAATGATAGAATCTGGAAATTTCAGAGAAGGTGGACCAAATATTCCAGAAAACTCACAAAAATGACAGCAATGGGATATTATGAAGGTGTAAGTCTACTACATTCTAGAGAGAAGGAGACAAATAACAGCAACATAATTTTGGAAGAAGGAAACAATGAAACTGACTTTGCATACCTGAGACAGCTGAATCCCAAGTAATGGAGAAAACTTAAAAGTAATCCAATTCACCCTGAGAAACCCCCAAAAGGGTCAGGAATTGGCAGCACTGAGTATTCCTGAGTATGAGAATGAAGATGATGATAAAAAGCAATGGTTGATTGTCTAAATTTTATCTAAAATTAGTTAAATTTCTGGATTCCCACCCCACTGAGCACAGCCAGTCAACTTCCTTTCTTCCAACTTGGCTAAAGATTGGAGATTCATTCTTCAGAGGAGGTAAAACAATTTCTGGAGCAGGGAACCCCAGCACAACTGAAGTGAGAAGTACTATATTTAAAATCATAAAATTAATTTTATGAAAGTTTACATACTCAATATTGATACCCACCTAATCCCAGTCTCTGAGATTATTGCCATTTAGATTTACTACAGGGGAAAAATTGAATGGCTCTTTGTGAGGAATCTGATCACTCCAACAGAAAAAGACTAAAAGATGTTGACATGGGGAGTTGCTCCCCAAAGTAGAGCAATCAGAACACCTACAGAGTAAATTAATCTCTAAATCCCATCCACGTGCACAGAACCTCTAATCAGCTTCCTAGTATTCAAATCTTAAGTACAAGTAGTGAACCATGGATCATTACGCATTTGAGGAAATATGAATATAAATAATACGAAAGAGGACCAAAATCAATAGAGAAAGTAACTTTGGAAAAAACAGAGGCCATACATGGAAAGGAAAACTTAAGGAAATCTAAACATTCCATTTCTCTAACATTTCTTTAGCATGTTTCATGGTGTGTCTTCCTTCTTTGGGACCCACTTTATCACCTCAGCAAAATCCTGAGTCACCTTCAAATCTGGTGTGTGCTAGATATTCCTACCTCTAGTAAATTGCTCATGTATGTGCCTTGCCTATCTGGAAGCAATTGAACTTTATTTTAAAAATTTGCATCTTAATTAAGTATTTAGAAATAAAAGGCCTTGACATCTATAATTTATTCTCAAGTGATTTAACAATAGCAACAAAAACAGCGTAAGGTATATGGGAATTCCTTGTACTATTACTGCAACTTTTCTACAGAAAACTTTTACATTTACATTACACGAACATTTTCATTTACAAAAACACAAGTTTTACATTTAAAAAAAACAAAAGGTAAAAAAAAATTGTGTTAGAGAACACATATATACCTACAGCTCTATGTGACAACCTTCCCTTGGGATTTACCACAGGAAATTTTATTTAGAAACTGCTCAGCTGGTACAGTTCCAATTTCCCATTTGAAATACTCTCTTCCTGCACCCCAATGTTTACAGCAGCAATGTCTGCAATAGCCAAACTGTGGAAGGAGCCTCGGTGTCTATCAAAAGATGAATGGATAAAGAAGATGTGGTCTATATATACAATGGAATATTACTCAGCCATTAGAAATGAAGAATACCCACGATTTGCTTCAACGTGGATAGAACTGGATGGAGGGTATTATGCTGAGTGAAGTAAGTCAATCGGAGAAGGACAAACATTATATGGTTTCATTCATTCGGGGAATATAAAAAATAGTAAAAGGGATTAAAAGGGAAAGGAGAGAAAATGAGTGGGAAATATCAGAGAGGGTGACAGAACGAACATGAGAGAATCCTAACTCTGGAAAATGAACAAGGGGTAGTGGAAGGGGAGGTGGGCGGGGGGATGGGGTAACTGGGTGATGGGCACTGTGGGGGACACTGGACCGGATAAGCACCATGTGTTATACTATATGTTGACAAATTGAACTCCAATTAAATAAAATGGATATGATCTTTAAAAAAAATGAAATACTATCTCTTGAAGGTCACTGCACCCAGTGATTCTAAGGGAAAGAATTCAGCTATCATATCCCTCTCCCTTTGAAAGAATATTTCAAACACCATCGCAGCTGATGCCAAGTTCATCTTGATTTCTTTGTGTGATTTTTCAAACAATCTGAATGCCAGAAATGTACATTTCTTGGCTCAGACTTAAGGTATGTTTAGATTTAGGTCATGTTGAATATGACTCTATAGTTCCATTATCATGGAAAAGCCCCCGAAAGGTAATCATTATAAATACTGCACCCATGTGGGTCCAACTGTTTCAAGGAGTTGTATTCAAGGAAGATATTCAAAAGATCTTAAATAATTTAAAAATATTTTACATTTTTATCTTATGTCCCTTTCAGAATATGAAATAGAATCCAATTTATACATGCCAGCAACACTTTTTAAAAATTAGATTTAAATTCAATTTACTTAACATATAGTGTATTATTAGTTTTTGGGGTAGAATTTAGTGATTTATCAGTTGCATATAACACCCAGTGCTCGTTCCATCAAGTGCATCCTTAATGCCCATCACCCAATTACCCCATCTCCCCACCCGCCTCCCCTCCAGCAACCCTATTTGTTTCCTATAGTTAAGAGTCTCATGGTTTGCCTCCTTCTCTGTTTTTATCTTATTTTTTTCTTCCCTTCCCCTATGTTCATCTGTTTTGTTTCCTAAATTCCACATATGAGTGAAGTCATATGGTATCTTTCTCTCACTTATTTCACTTAGCATAGAACCCTCTAGTTCCATCCACCTCTTTGCAAATGGCAAGATTTCATTCTTTTTTTGATGGCTAATATTCCATTGTGTGTGTGTGTATATATATATATATATATATATATATATATATATATATATTTATCTCACATCTTTATTCAATCTTTTGTCGATGGATATCTGGGCTCTTCCCATATTTTGGCTATTGTGGACATTTCATCAATACTTTATATATCCTCTCTCTTTTCAATTTTCTTTTTTTTATTTTTTTTTATTTTTTTATTTTTTATTTTCAATTTTCTTTTTTTAAAAAGATTTTATTTATTCATTCATGAGAGACACACACAGAGAGAGAGGCAGAGACACAGACAGAGGGAGAAGCAGGCTCCATGCAGGGAGCCTGATGTGGGACTCGATCCCGGGTCTCCAGAATCATGCCCTGGGCTGAAGGCAGGGCTAAACCATTGAGCCACCTGGGCTGCCCTCTTCAATTTTCTTGCACGCCCCACCCTAACATGTCTGGGGCCTCTCATCTGCAAAGATGCCTTCAAATATTCTTGTTTCCACCCCCCCCTTTCTCCCCAGTATCTTCTGGTTCTTTATAATGTAGGTTAGTTTTGCTTCTCTCTTTACATACTTCATCTTGTTTGCCCACCTTTGATATACTGTCTTCCTCAGTTTATTTTTCTATTTCTGCATTGCAAAATGTCTAAGAATTCACTTGGTAGGATATTAGTCTCCTGAATGAGGCTGATAAACTGGAAAGATTCCATCTTTTTACTTCCTTGAGGGAGAGAAAAAACTTGAGAAACCTGACACCTTAATAATTTTTTGCCCCTTCACTTAAGCAAAAAGAGAAAAAGCATCCAGGAACCAACCTCTAGGGCAATACAAATAATTCCACCTGAAATTCTTTTTCCCCATGGGGCTGCTTTTAGTAGACCAAACTTGCAGGAAATTTTGCATATATTATTCTTTAAAAACTATTTGTTGGGTTTTGAAATGCAGAAAAATACGAAGGAGAAACAAAAGAACTATAATTCAATGCCCAGATAAACTTCCAATAACAGGAGCCCCGCTGAGGAGCCAGAGGTTGGGCCGCGGCTGCCTCCGCGTCTGCTCCCGGTCCCCGGCCCGGCGGCGGCATGGCGTGTGGGGGGACGTTGAAGCGGCCCATGGAGTTCGAGGCGGCGCTGCTGAGCCCCAGTTCCCCAAAGCGGCGGCGCTGCGCCCCCCTGCCGGGCCCCACTCTGGGTCTCAGGCCCCGGGACGCAGAGCCGCCGCCGCTGCTCCAGACGCAGCCCCCGCCGCCGGCTCTGCCGCAGCGCGCCCCGCCCGGCAGCGAGGGGCGCCTTCTGACCCCGGAACAAATCTTTCAGAACATAAAACAAGAATATGGTCGTTATCAGAGGTGGAGACATTTAGAAGTTGTTCTTAATCAGAGTGAAGCTTGTACTTCAGAAGTCAGCTTCATTCCTCAGCACTCACAGCACCTAGTTCTCCAGGTTCCTCCTGGATGAAGAAGGACCAGCTCACCTTTACCCTCCGAAAAATTGGAATAATATGTGAGCGTCCCTTAAAAGACTGTGAAGATAAAATTCAGGAGAAGTATGAGCAAATCCTCAATACCAAACTAGCAGAACAATATGAATCTTTTGTGAAACTCACACATGATCAGATTATGCGACGATATGGGACAAGGCCAACAAGCTACATGTCCTGAAGCTTTCTTGCATATCTGGGTACCAGGTTTGACCTCAAGAGATGGCTGCTATACACCTTTTGCAACTGGTTTGTTATCACATTTCAGCTCCAACTTTGCATCCTGGAACACTTAAACGTTTCTGCAGGTCCATTTTATACAACTTGAAAGACCTTAAAACTTTCTGGTTGCCACAAGCATATCTTTCTTTTCTCCTCATCCAAAAAACAGCTGTGCCCTACTGTGATAGATTTTCCAAACAAAAATACCTGGAGCAGCAGTTTAGTAAAATATGCTCTCAGTGGCACTCAACAAATGGAGTTTCCCCAAGCACAGTTCTGTAAGAAGTGTGTGTGAGAGTGTGTGTATATATATGTGTGTGTATTTTAAGTTATTATTTGTATTGTGCAAATTTTTTTGATCTTGGGGATTCTGGCTGTGAATTTGATGCACGACAATTATGGTTAAAAATATTTGCTTGGTCTACAGAAGATCATTAATGTTTTGTGACCATATAAGTTTTGTAATCCATATAAGGTGGATTGTTTTATGTGTAGGTATTATTGTTAAATACAGGGACTGTTTCCAGGTACAGAATATGAATCATAAGTTAGGATGGACATTAGATGTGATTATGATGACATAGCAAAGGTCTGTGGTCCTAGGTCTACAAATGCGTGGTGAGGAATTAGGACAAACTGGAGACAGGCCATTTGACACATGGACTGCCTAGCTGTGTTGAAAAATACTTTGACTCCAAGCCTTAAAATACCCACGTGGAGTCTGTGCTCACCTCATTCACACAGAGAGCTCCCTGGACACTGAACCTCTAAAAAGAAAAAGTCTGAAAAAAAAAAAAAAAAAGGAAAAAGTCTGCCCTGAAGCAGGAGCATCAGAGTTTGCTTGGGAGCGCAACATAGGTGAGCAAGGGGCGGGGCCAGCCCCTGATGGCGCTGCTACTTGTGAGGAGCCACTTCATCTTTGTATCGGTTATTAAAAACAGAATTTGGATCCTTTGGTCAGGCTCCCCCAAATTCTTTTTAAAAAGTGACCATGTTCAACTGCTTGAGCTTTGTTTTGGCAACCCCCTGCCCAAAGTTGCTTACAGAATGTTCTTCACCTTGTTTCCAAGGCTGTAGAACAGAAAGTAGCCTCTGTTTTGAGGAGGTGGAAGTTTAAGTATACATTTATTTTTTACTGTGACTTGTTCAGGACCACATTTTACAAAATGTCCTGTTTCCTTTATTATTGTTTCTGGAAAGGAAAGTTCTATTAAAATTGTTTTAGTTTGAATATAGAATAGTTTTATTAATTAGGGCTTATTTTGAAAAATTCTGAGTTTAATTCAAATGTATGCCAGTACCTTCCAAAGTAAGGTAATATTCAGAGACAGTTCTGATCAGATGGCTTAGAGAAATTTCGGAATATTCATATTCAAAGATTCCTTATTAATGAATGTCTTTGACTTAAATCTAACCAAAAACTGCAACATTATTCTTTGTACATTTTCATTATATAGTGTTAACAAGCTTAGTTGCAAACGAATAAAATACTTAAGCTATTTGTTTACCTTGCCTTCTTAAAAAATTCCAATAACAGTATTTTTTTGACAGGGAAAATAACTTTATTTTGTTTGGAAGTGTGGGCAGATGTCAGGTCTCAGAACTCTGGAGCTGCTTTTTGGTGCCAGTAGTCTTGGTGACCTTGAGCATATTGAAACACACAATCTCTCTCAAGGGCTGGCACTCACCCACTGTGACAACGTTGCCAATGTTGACATCCCTGAAGCAGGGGGACAGGTGCAAGGACATGTTCTTATGGCATTTTTTGAAGCAGTTGTACTTTTGGATGTAGTGGAGGTAATCTTGGCAGATGACAATGGTCCTGTGTATCTTCACTTTGATCACCACACAAGATAGAATCTGCCCTTGGATGGAGACATTATTAGGAAAGGGGCATTTCTTGTCAATGGCATCTTGAATCCCAGAGCAATATTTTTGTAGTATCATGAGAGCTTCTCCTTGTTAGTTTCTCCAAGCAGGACCCTCTTCTTATTTTGAAAGATGGTCAGCTGCTTTAGTTGGGCATGCTAACGTCTGCCATCTTCCCAGCCACTCAAAGATAGTGTTTTTTAAAAGGATTTGTTTATTTACTCATGAGACACACACACACACACACACACACACACACAGAGAGAGAGAGAGAGAGAGAGAGAGAGAGGCAGAGACATAGGCAGAGGGAGAAGTAGGCTTTTTGCAGGAAGCCTGGTGTGGGACTTGATCCCAGACTCTGGGATCACGCCCTGAGCCAAAGACAGATGCTCAACTGCTGAGCCACCCAGGCATCCCCAAAGATAATATTTTAATAATAAAATAAATACATGCATATGTCCAGAAAATTCAAACAAAATAGAAGGATAAAAAGAAATGTTTTCCTTCACCATCCTGCTCCCCAGTTTTTCTCCTCGAAGGTAAAGAAACTGACAACAGTTTCTTGTGTACTCTTCCAGAAACACATTAATGCATATGCTAGCATATGTGTACTCCATAGTATCATCTCAAAAGCTCTAGACAATAGTGTGGTCTGAAAATTCTTTTCCTAAATCAAGATGATAAAAGAAAACTAGTGACAATGTTTAACTATATCTGAGCCTTGTGCTCTTGGAGATTAGAGTTGGTTGAGAAATCCCTACTCTTTTGTGTTCTGAGAAATGGCTAACCACAAAAGGTCACTCTACCCTCATGTATTCCCATTCTGCTTCTTAACTTAAATAAAATTTGCTGTCCACCTTACCTCATGGCTCCCTTGTTTATCTGCCTCTATAAAACTCAGGCCCCCTTCCTTTTCTTTGAGACATTCTTCCACAGAAATGATAAGTTTTCCTTATTGCAATAGCCTGAATAAAAAAATCCCTTTACTTGTCTAGTGCATTTGTCTTTCACATTAATGTCAAAAAATTATTCTGACACCATTAAAAATGGTAAGGCAGACTTTATTCAAGTGCCTGTTTTAATGGCGATGGGAGTCAGTGGGCAGAAAATTACTATGAGGAAGCATCAGAGGTAAGGGAGGATTCTGATTTGATAGGATTCTTGCTGAAGGGAGGCCAATGTGATTAAATACCAAGAGTAAGATATAAAGAATTTAATCAGATGTCAAGAATGATCATAAATTGAGTATGGGGATTCTCGTTAAACCAACTTATGAGGATTTCTGATAAAATTGGGCAATGCAAAGATGGACATGGAAGTTCAAAGGTTGAGGCCTAGTTGGAAAGAGGTTTTGGAGGAACCTGACTAAAAATTGGGTCAGGGAGAGAGTCTTTGTTACTAGCCATTGTGGAATTCTACCTTCTTTCCATAAGCAAAGACTAACTCTGAACATTAGGCTAAAATCTATATGTGACTCTTACTTTTGGATCTTCCCAATTTCCAATGTTAAACTACAAGAAGTAAGGTGCCAGGGAATCTTTGGGTTCCTGGGCAGAACTTCCAAATACCTAAAGATGCATTCTTAAAATATTTTTAACACTATCATTTATCTATAATAGGTCTCTAGAAATGGTTACTGATCAGCAAATCCAGCATCTCTCAGCAAAGAGTAATAAAAATTACCACTATTTTTTTACAGGCTTTGCCCTGTTATTTACCTCTGTTTTTCTTATTAGTATTATTCCTACAACCTCAAGAGCCAATCCTTCAGTGTTGCCTTTTTACATAATTTATTCTTTTTTTAAAGATTTTATTTATTCATGAGAGAGAGAGAGAGAGGCAGAGAGAGAAGCAGGCTCCATGCAGAGAGCCTGACATGGGACTCCATCCAGTGTCTCCAGGATCATGCCCTGGGCTGAAGGTGGCGCTAAACCGCTGAGCCACCCGGGCTGCCCTCCATCGTTTTTTCTATCCTTATTGGTATGACAATGAAAGGCTATGTGGGGCAATAGAAAGAGCACAGTACTTGGAATCTAATATAAGCTCCAGAACTGCCCTAGATGCCAACAAAAATGAAGAGGACTGAATTATCCAGAAATGGAAGTTGCCAAGTTTATCTATAATGGCAGGGGAGAATCAACAAGAAGTCTCATGGCAATAAAATTCTGACCTGTCTCCTTGCTTCTATCCTTGCCTGCAAACAGTTCGTACTTGGCACAGTTAATGAATAGATGATGTACTTTTGTTTCTCTCCTGAAAATGCAATGGCTTCTCACTTCACTGAATAAAAGCCAACTTCCTTATCATGGCCTGTAGGGCTGTGTATAATCAGACTCAGCAATTCTCTGCCATCATCTCTTAATATTCTAACTATCTCACACTCATTACAGGAACATTGGTCTTCTTGTTCTTCAAACATGTCTCAGGGAATTATAATTGTTTTTTGTACCTGAACATCTTCCCCTAGATTATCTTATGGATTGTTCCCTGACTTTCTTCAAGTTCTTTCTCAAATGTCACTTCCTCAAAGAGGCATTCATTAATGGCCAAATATAAAAGACAAATGCCCACACTATGTATCCAACAACATATTATATATTCCTATTGATTTATTTAGTGTTTGTTTTCTTCTATTAGAATGTAAGATTCATTTGGGCAGAAGATAACATCTATTTTTTTCATTGTTGTATCCTGCACCTGGAATGTGACTGCCATATGCCAAGCAACCAAAAAAAATATGCTGAGTGAATAATAATGGAAGATTAGCATTCCATTGTCTCTTCTTCAAATACTGAATCTTACCTTTATAATTCATAAGTAGTTGCCTTGTGTCTTCTGGAACAAGGGCAAGAGGCCTGTGTTCTCTGGGTCTCACTTCCCAACTCTAAAAAAGAAGGGGCTGGATGCAGCACACCTGTGTTTTCTCCCCCACTGACTGAGGACAGGGTTGGGGCTCAGTATGAGGGAATACAGGGAAGTGGAATCCTGGGCCCAAAGGACTGGAAGCCCACTGTTTTTGATACACACAGGCCCCACACCAGGGACAATGGCAAAAAGAGAGCACCTACACATTGATGGAAAGTCTGGCGTAGGAGAGGCCCAAAGGAAAAGAGAGCCCTCCCTTTTCTGCTCCAGGAAAATATACAGATCCGTAACAACTCAGCACTTACAAAACAGCCTGAAAACAGAAAGACCCAGAAACCAAATAATAGGAATGACCAAGCAGCTAAAACAAGGCATTTCCTTATTTTTTCCATGAAAATTTCACTTAAACATCTCTACATGTCACTGAGCTCAGTAAATATAGAATCCACAGGACACTTTCCAAACTCCCCCCCCCTTTGCTTCCTGTGACACTTCCCTCCACACAAATAGAAGAGCAGCAGGAGTGGAAAAAAGGGGCACCTTTGCTCAGTGCCCTTCGTATTAATTGTCAGGATCAATGGGAACTGAATCACAGGCACAGGTTTGAAGAGGGAAACGACTTGAGAATGAGCAAGGGCAAATTTCTTTTTCACAATAATTTAACTTTTGACGCTTTTTGAGTCCCCACAACCCACACTTCACATCACCACAACCACTAAAGAGAAAGGGGTCCCAGTTCATATGTAACTTCTACTTGGAAGACTCAACAGTGAGCTCTGGGGCCCCAACCCATTACTTCGAGAGCCCCTACCTGAAGAAGGAGGCCCTACCTCTCCTCCAAGTCCCAGAAGTTGTCCAGTTCCTACTGAGATAACAAAAAGTTCCAGAGGGTCATCCACATCCTTTAGTCTGCCTGCCTGATCTAAAGAAGGGAGATCAGTTTCTCTCCATGGCTACCTTCCCAGCCAACCAGAACTGACTTTTCTAGAAATGAACACAGCCAGGGAGTGCCTATAGCACAGTGCCTATAGCCCCTGAGCCCCTGAGATGGGCTCTGGTGGGTTCCCACAGCTCCTGGCTTCCTTGAGCCTGGGACTAGTTCCCTGGGTTGGAATCTCCTCTTGAGCACTTGCCTGCCTAGCTATGTTGGAAACTCTGAGAGGGCAGGGACCATGTCCCACTTGTTCACAGTTTGGTCCCAGTAACTTAGTCACCATTTGTTGAATAAATGAAATAGCTGGGAGATTCAGTGGCTCCTGGTGGGGTGGTCAAGTTAGAGCCCCAGCTCAGCTGCTTGGTAGTCAGACATGTTTATGACCTCTTCTCCTGTGGTGTGTGGGTGTGGGTGTGGGTGTATGCATGTTCCCCCAGGAGCTCACTGATGGTGGGTTTCACAAACTGGTTTTCGTTTATGCCACAACTCTGCTCCTTGGGGACTGGCTCTCTTCCTCACCATCTCCACCCCTCACCAGGAAAGATACCTCCTGAGGAGGTCCCCAGCTCTTCCCCACTCCAAGCTCCTTTCTGCCCTAGATCTCTGTGAGCTTTGACAAGTCTTTCTTTCCTTATCTAGAAAATGGAGAGGTTGGGCTACATGGAGGGCAAGGCAATCAGTGTCACAGTTATTCATCTCCATGATGTCTGAACATGGCTGCCTCCTGAACACGTCTGGGGTTGGGAGCAGGGACTGCAGGGCTCCAGACCCCACTCTCCCACCATTGTGACTTGAGTTGTGCATTCTATTCCATGAGAATGCCTGTTGCCCACCCAGGTACTTCCAGGACAGTCAAGATGCTTATCCAGACCTGGGCCTTCCCAGAGGAGCCAAGGCTCAGAGACAGTAGGAAACAGACAGGAAGACCTTCCTGACTGTAAAGATAATTAAGAACAGTAGCCATTTACCAAGGAGTGTTGTGGGTTTCCCTTTCCTGGCGATCACAGGAATGTGGAGGCTAGTGGGCCCCTAGAGATCATCTGGTCTAATCCCTTCATTGTATAGATAAGGAAATAAAGACCAACAGGGAGGAAATTGCCTGCCCAGGGTCACTGAGCAGCAAAGTGAAAGAGCAGAGACGCAGACCTGCCATCAAGGTTTACCAGCCAGAGCACATTTCATTGCTCCAAGCTGAGGGCTCCTACAACCACAAGACAGCCCAACAGTATCTTTGCTGTGCAGATGAAGACTCCCTGATGCTTTCAGAGGGTAAATGGTTTATAAGAGGGAGGGGTGAGGCCAAAGGCCCCTGTTCTCAGGGTGCCTGGGCCCAGGCTGCTCCCTGGACACTGCCTTGCCTTCTCTGAGGACAAGAGGGACCACTTTCACTCTGCAGTATCTGATGGCTGCTCCTTCCTGGGGTCCAGGATCTCTTCTCCCAAAGACTCACTGTATTTCTAGCACACCTATCCTCCAGAAGGTCTCTGACTCAGGCAGTCAGTAGGTAGGCCCTCCCTTTGGGGAGGACCTTCCAAATGCCTCTGGGTGAGTCCTCAGCTGGGGCAGGTCACCAATATCCAGAGCCAAGGTCCTTGCACTCAGGAGCTTTTGAGTGAGTGGGAGACTGAGGCACATGTACCCAATGGCAGATACTTGGGAGAAAGGAAATGGGCCAGTGCAGTCAGAGGAGGTGGGATTGCATGGGTCTTTCACAGATCCTGGGTAGTACTTGGATTAAGAGGTGGTCAGGGGAGGCCTTCCCTGACTCCTTCCTAAAGCTTCTCTTACCTCTTTGGAGGCAGGACAGGTGGGGGTGGCAGAGTATGGTTGTCAAGACACATACAGTTAGGAGTTTGGACTGCTTGACATGAGTTATTGACCTGGATCTGTGCCTCATTAGCTGGGTGACATTGAGCTCTTCATTTCACCACTTTGAACCTCAGTCTCCTCATCTTAAGGAAGCCTCACACAGCTCAGGGCAGAGCTCATAGGAAGTCTAGGAAGAGCTTAGGGGTCAATAGTTTGTTTCCAGGGTAATTTAAGTTCCTTCTTATGTTGGAATATTGTGGGGACCCACTTGGAATCCTAGAGTTGGTATAAAGATTATTTTTAGCTAAAGACACGTGAGATTCAACAGATAACAGGGGTGAAATCCTTCTTGGGGCTTCCCTTATTTGGCTAAAAGCAGCAACTTCTGGGAAATGAGGCAGCCATAAATTCCTTCTCAGGCCATCTACACCCAGAAGGTAGACTGTGAATAAAATCTACCTGAAATCTCTTCTCCAGGAGAATCTTTTGGCTCTGAAGGAGACAGAAAGACCATTCACATGTGTAGAGACAAACACTATCACAAATCTTCCTATCAACTGTTTGTTCTCCTGAAAACTCATTTATCTTTCTAAAAAGGCATTTGTTTTCCAGCAAGTGCCTTTCTCCCCTAGCCTTCACCTAGTAAGATGGCATATAAGCACCAAACTCCAATCACTCCTTTGAGTTATGATCACTCAGTTTTTGCCATGTATATGGAGGTTGCACATGGAAATAAACCCTGGTTTTCCCCTCCTGTTAGTCTGTGTTTTATAGGCTTAATTTACGTACCTCACTGAGTTTAAGAGAGTAGAAGAAAAGTTTTTCCTCCCCTACAATATTCAGAAAGTGGAATGTGTAGATTGATGTATAGATTTTATTTAGATCCTGACCCAAATAAACTGTTAAAAAAAAGACCAATCCTTCATGATATTGATGATACATTTGAACGTTTGAACACTGATAGGGTATTTGATGATATTATGGGTTTATCGTTAATTATTTTAAAATAACACTGTAAAAAATAAAAAATAAAAAAATAACACTGTAGTTATGTTAAAAAGATAATCCTAATGTTCCAAAGCCACATACTGAACGCTTGCAGATACAATGATGTGACAATATGGCTTGGAGTTAATAATTGTTGATGCTGGGTGGTGTGCACAAGAGGGCTCATTATGCTATTCTACTTGTGTGTAGGCTTGAAATTTTCCATAACAAAAGGTTTTAAACATGAAATAGAAAAACGGTGGATTAAGGAGGTATTTATCCAAATGGGGTTATCTGTCCGACTTTGGAAGGCTTTTCATTATAGAGCACAGCCATCACAAATTTAAGAAAATGTGTAATTTGTGAGCACCAGAGGCAGTGCTGGCAGAGGCTTAGGACGAGAGACAAAGATTTTGCCCCTTGTTTCAGCCCCCTCATTAGGCAGCATCTGTGCTGCTCTTCTCAGCCTGTGGCAGTCTGGTTGCCAGGCAATGGAAGCCAGAAGCCCTTTTCTTGGGAGAGAGAAAGGGGGAAAGGGAGGGAGAGAAGCAAGAAGGGGGGGAAGGTAGAAGTTGCCCAGGGGAAGGCTTGTCCCTGCCTAGAGGCCTGGCTCAGGGTGAAAAATGGGGATGGGGGTCCCTTGTCCGATGCCAGTTTCCCACAGCCCCCACTTTCCATGGTTTATCTCTAGGGGACAGCCCTGCTGTTAGAGCTTGAGGCCCTACAGAAGGGGTAGAGGAATGCATGCATGTGTATCTCCTGTGAAGTCCAGTGAGATCTGAGATTAAGATACCAGTTAGCCCCCACTCACAGAGTCAGAATTCTGATCAGTCCTCTCTCTCCTGGGGGATGCTCCTGAACTCTTATTATGTTAAAACATTCTAGGAAAGCAGCTTGTCAAATGGAAAATCTGTACTGATCATCACCCTGAGCTGAGGCCATCCCAAAAAGCAGGAGGGCAGAAGGCTTCTTCTTCTTCATGGTGGACAACCCTGTCCTCACTGTCTTTTGAGGAGGGGAAGCAGAAGCCTGGTGTGCTGCACAGTAGCCTGGCAGTCTCACGGATGCTGACTGTGTTGGGGAGCCTTGTGCTCTGGCATTGGTTCAGACCCAACTGTCACTGAAATGTTGTGCGGATCTGAGCCCATCTGACTCTCAGTTTTCTGACCTCTAGAAGTAGGGAGTTATTGTGTATGGTCCCTTGTCTCCCCTCAGACTCAGGTGGGCTGGGATTACAGTGCACAGCCCCCTACACCCAGGGCAGGAATTGCTCTCACCCTGAGTCAAAGGAGCCTGGCCCACCCCACTCCCACCCACCAGGCCAGCCTGGAGGAATCTATGTAGCCAGTGATCTCTGTCACTGGTCACTGGAAGGTGAGGGCACTTCCTAGAGCCACCCTACTGTGATCATGGGCTGTTTTCTGCTGGGCTTGGAGGTGGGATTCAGGGAGGCTCCAGGCAGGAAAAATGGGGGGGGGGGTGAGGTCAAGGCAGCTGCCCCAGAGATCAGCCTTTCAAGACCTGGCATCTGAGAAAGGAAGGGTGTCTCTATTCGATGAGAAAAACATCAGGGAGGCCAGCAGTCAGGAGCTGAGCAGGGTTCAGACAACCCCTTCTTTTTGCAGCATCTTTGTGGCTTCTGGTTGCTAGGATCAGGCTTTTCTGTTGCTAAGCAACTAGAGCTGGTGGATTAAAACCAATTTCCTGAGCTCACTGGCAGGGGGAGGGAGAGAAAGTGCAATGCAGATGCCATGGAGAAGCTCATCCAGGCCTCCAGGCTTTGTTGGGGGATGTGGGCGGTGGTGGGTGAAGGGAAGATGAGGCACAACTTTGAGCTGATCTCCAGGGAGAAGAGGGGTGGTAGGAATAGGAGAGGATTAGGCACCAGGTATTCACTATAAAGCCTAAAAGAAGAGAGTGAGACTGGCAATTAAAATGCCAATTAGAGGGATCCCTGGGTGGCGCAGTGGTTTAGTGCCTGCCTTTGGCCCAGGGTGCGATCCTGGAGACCTGGGATCAAATCCCACGTCGGGCTCGCAGGGCATGGAGCCTGCTTCTCCCTCTGCCTCTCTCTCTCTCTCTCTCTCTCTCTCTCTGTGTGTGTGTGACTATCATAAAAAAATTAAAAAAAATAAAATGCCAATTAGAGCACTAATCAATGCTAATGCTGCTCCTTTTTGAAACCTCAGGAAAGGGCTGTTGGTCCCTGGGGTGCTTCTGAACCACCTGACCAGGCCAGACAGGACTGGGCAGGGTTTGTCCTCCAAAAAGTGGGAGGATCAGAGTATTTTAGGGTCCACAGGGCCCCCAGGGGTTCTGGGGTTCAACCTCTTGCTGAATGCCAGAGGCCCCTCCACACCTGTCTGCTTAGGTAATAACCTCAGTATGACAGAGAGCTACTTCTTCCTGGGATAGCCCTTTCTGTACCTTATCCTTAGAAAGTACTCTGTCCCTTGTAGCCCAAGTCAGTCTCACTGTGGCTCTTCCCTCAAGGGCCAAGGGAGCTAGTCCAATCTGCCTTGCTGTAGGGACCTGTAGTTTGTCTCTTTTGTGAGCCTCATACCCCACCTCTTGCCACTTCTTGGGGAACAGCCTTGGTGGAAGACTTATGGTGACTGGTGCCCTCTGGTCCCCCACTCTCAGTCTGATCTTTAGCCTCCTTAAGGGGTGGGCCACTAGGACAGACAAATTTCAAAGAGGTCCTTGGATCCAATTCCTACCCTAGAGTGCAGGCTTTTTCCATCTCCCTGCTCAGGTGGAGACATCCTGGCCTAGGATCCTGTCAGTGAGCAGGTATTTATCTTTCTGGTGGTATTTTTGTTTTACAAGAGGCAGAGAGGGTCAGTGGAGGAGGGCAGTGAGTCCTCTCTGTGCTTTGTATCTGTGTCCTGATCCTGAATGTCTTCAGGCCTCATTTCCTATTTGCTGAGCAGGACCGCTCTTTGTGCTTTGGCCTGCACGGGCCTTGGCTTGTCAGTCTGACTGACAGACCACCTTCTTCATGCAGTTGCCTGTAAGTGATCAAGGGCACATTCAGCTAGGCTGGCTGAATATATATATATTTTTAATATTATCTCGTTTTTCTGTTTCTCCACCCTGTGATATAAGTCCCAAGAGGGTTGAGATTTTTCTGTGTTTAGTTCATTGCTGTATCTCAGTGTGTAGAATAGGTCTGACACAAGTAGGTACTGAACAAATATATGCTCAGTAATAAATACATGCTTACATATATAGATAAGCTATTTATATACTCATATAGCATGACATCCGAGCTAAATCCTGATGTAAAAGAAGCAGGGTACAGAATAGTATGTATTATATGGTACCTTTTGTGTGGGAAAACAAAAGAGAAATATATAAAGGAAAAATTTATTTTTGTAAATGCCCAGAATGTCATTGGGAGAACAAAGAAGAAACCTGACTTAGGGCAGGAGAATTGGGTGACTGAAAGAACAGGCATAGTGTACATAACTTTTTATGGTATACCTTTTTGTGCTTTTTGAATTTTGTAACATTAACATGTATTACTTAAATGTTTTAATGAAAAATTTAAAGCTTAGAAAGAATTTTAACACCCCCCCCCAAATAAAAGCCAACTCATTGAATCATTTCCAACAATCTCAAGTACTATGGTTTGTCAGCTTGCCAGACCCAAATCATATGAGCCTATACCATGTGATCCCCTAATTGCCATTCTTTTAGGCATTTTATATTTAATTATCAATTATAGCCGATAACTTGCCCATATTAAATTATTATGTTCAAATAGACTATTTCAAATTAGAGGTATATACCAAACACTTTCAGTTGCATTAGTTGCAGTAGGACCTCATTCTTTCCTATCAAAAGCTTACCAGCCACAGCCACTCTAGAAAACAGTATGGAGTTTCCTCAAGAAGTTAAAAATAGAGCTACCCTATGACCCAGCAATTGCACTACTACGTATTTACCACAGAGATACAAATACATTGATCTGAAGGGGCACCTGCATCCCAAAGTTTATAGCAACAATGTCCACAATAGCCAAACTATTGAGAGAGTTGGGACACCTGTGTGGCTCGGTCAGTTAAGTGTCTGCCTTTGGCTCAGATCATGATCCCGAGGTCCTGGGATAGAGCCCCGCATTGGGCTCCCGGCTCAGCAGGGAGCCTGATTCTCCCTCTCCCTCTGCCTGCTGCTCTCTCTACTTGTGCTCTCTCTCTCTCTCTCAAATAAATAAATATAATCTTTAAAAAAAACCAACAAACTATTGAAAGAGTCATGATGTTCACCGACAGATGAATGAATAAAGAAGATGTGGAATATGTATGGAATAGTACTCAGCCATCAGAACAGATGACTACTTACCATTTACATTGTCGTAGATGGAACTGGAGGGTATTATGATGAGCGAAATATGTCAATCAGTGAAAGACTTACATATAGTTTCACTCATGTGTGGAATATAAGAAATAGAAGATATAGGGGAAGGAGAGAACTTAATGGAAAGAAATCAGAGAGGGAGACAAGCCATGAGATATTCTTAACTATAGGAAACAAACTGAGGGTTGCTGGAGGGGAGGCGGGTGGGGGGATGGGGTAACTGGGTGATGGGCATTAAGGAAGGCACATGATGTGATGAGCACTGGGTGTTATATGCAACTGATGAATAACTGAACTCTACATCTGAAACTAATAATGTACTATATGTTGGCTAACTGAATTAAAAAAAAAAGCTTACCAGTCTTTTCCTTTTCTGCAACATGAAGATACACATATCTTTGGTAGGATAAGCCCTCTAATTCATTGTCTGGGAGCATAAATTAGTATGGTTTTCCTTATGGTGTATTAATATTTACTGAAGCTTAAAAATATTCATTTCATGACTATTCACTTAAAGATAACCTAAAGAAAATATTAGAAATTTGCATCATGTTTTATGGATAAGGATATTTGTCATGGTGTTGTTTACAATGGGAAAATATTTTAAATCATATAAATACCAAAAGAGGAAAATGGCATTAAAATATATTTTGGCAAGGCCATATGATAGAGTATCATGTAGCCATTAAAAATACATGTTTTGTGGAAAACTGAATTTAATCTTGCTAATGAATGTTTAAAAATGTGGTTAATTATATATATTGGGCACACTGTCAGGAGCAACTGTAGGAATTATGAAAAACAAAGTCAGAATATGCCGAATAAAGAATTATGAAAGTACAGAACGCCAGAGTAAGCCTAAAGAATTATTAAAAATAAGACTTCAGACTAAGCTCAATGTAATAAGTGATGTAAATTAAAAATCAGTTCACTGTTCGCCAAAAGTTGGATGATGTATAGCATCTATGGTTTTAATTCTATATAAATGTGGCTGAAAATCCACTAAACTTTGTAGCCATTTGCTGGCTTCCTGCATGCATTCAAGGTTTTTACTTTGCTCAATGATAAAATCTGTTAATTCTATATGAATTGATGTTTCTCTTTGGCTTGCTTCCCCTCCCCCCACAATAATTTAGGAATGAGGATAGGATTCCTTGAAAGAGCCCTTCTTCTAGATGACTTTGTCAAAGAACTTGTGGCTGCCTTTGATCGGGTAAGACTCTGACTGTTTGCTAAGTAGTCTCCCTTTAATCATTTTGGCTAAGTTTAATTGGGTTCCTGGGGGAAAATTCCAAACCCCTATAGCAAAATTTGAGTTACTATTTAGTAAAATAAGTAATAGGTGCTTTAAGTTCCCATCTAGTTCAGCATTAACTCCAATGGTAGAAAAATATGAGAAACCCAGGGTGTTGGCTGATTTCACTCTGTCATGTTTGGGATGGGGATACTTGAGTACCCTATATTGCAATGGCCAGAGGAAGGCTTTTTTGAGGTAGAAAAATGACTATACTTACAGGAAACTTTAGAAAAGCTCCACTTGAGCAAATGTATTATTGAAATGACTACTTCTCAAGAAATAAACTCAAGAATGAATTGGATAGCCATAAGCAATGAATTAATATACTGGAGGAAAAGATTAAGAAAGTGAAAGCTCCTTTTCTTTCTCTAGGATCTCAATGCTTCCCCACTGTTGCTCCTTCTACCCCCTCTGCTCCCTCTGGTTTTGTTTTTGTTTTTTGTTTTTTTGGGGGGGGTGGTTGGTTTGTTTGTTTTACCATTCCAGGCTTCAATCTGGGACTTGGAATAAGGGGGATAATGACTTCTTGAATGGATGGTTCCCAATAGATACAGGACCCAGAGATGACTTTCTTTTGGAAGGAGGAGAAGTGCTAGCTTTATTCAAAGGTCCTAATATGGGCTTTCCAAGTCTTAACTTTACCTCTGAGATTCTCAGATAACCAAACATACAAAATATAGTTAGGGAAATAGAAACAAAAGTAAAAAGCAAGGAGTCATTGAGAATTTGGTTAAGAGATTGTGTCTTAGAATGGAGGTATTGCATTCAATGCAATCCCTATCAAAATACTATCAACATTTTTCACAGGGCTGGAAAAAATACTCCTAAAATTTGTATGAAATTAGAAAAGACCCCAAATAGCCAGAGGAATGTTAAAAAGAAAACTAAAGCTGGGGGAATCACAATGCCTGACTTCAAGCTATATTACAAAATTGTGATCATCAAGACAGCATGGTACTGGCACAAAAACAGACACATAGATCAATGGAACAGGGTGGAGAAACTAGAAATGGATCCTCATCTCTGTGGTCAGCTAATCTTTGACAAAGCAGGAAAGAGTATCCAATAGAAAAAGGACAGTCTCTTCAATAAGTGATGCTGGGAAAATTGGACATCCACATGCAGAAGAATGAAACTATACCATTCTCTTACAGCATACACAAAGATAAACTCAAAATGGATGAAAGACCAGGGTACCTGAGTGGCTCAGTCGTTGAACATCTGCCTTTGGTTCAGGTCGTGGTCCTGGGGTTCTGGGATCAAGTCCCACATCAGGCTTCCCATAGAGAGCCTGCTTCTCTCTCTGCCTATGTCTCTGCCTCTCTCTGTGTGTCTCTCATGACTAAATAGAAAAAATCTTTTAAAAAATGGATGAAAGACCTAAATGTGAGACAGGAATTCATCAAAATTCTAGAGGAGAACACAGGCAGCAACCTCTTTGATTTCAGCTGCAGCAACTTCTTGCAAGACATGACTCTAAAGGCAAGGTAAACAAAAGCAAAAATGAACTATTTTGACTTCATCAAGATAAAAAGCTTCTGTACAGCAAAGGAAACAGTCAACAAAACTAAAAGGTATCCTACAGAATGGGAGAAGATATTTGCAAGTGACATATCAGATAAAGGTCTAGTGTCCAGGATCTATAAAGAACTTATCAAACTCAACCCCTGAAAAACAAACAATCCAGTCAAGAAATGTGCAGAAGACATGAACAGATATTTCTCCAAAGAAGACATACAAAATGATCAACAGACACATACAAAAATAAGCAACATCACTGGACATCAGGGAAATACACATAAAAATCACAATGAGATATTACCTCACATCAGTCAGAATGGCTAAAATGAAGAAGTCAGGAAATGACAGATGTTGGTGAGGATGCAGAGAAAGGGGAATCCTCATACACTACTGGTGGAAATGCAAGCTGACACAGCCACTCTGGAAAACAGTATGGAGGTTCCTCAAAAAGTTAAAAATAGAGCTACCCTATGGCTCAGAAATTGCACTACTATTTACCCCAAAGATACAGATTAGTAAAATGAAGGGGTACCTGCACTTCATTGTTCCTAGCAGCAATATCTACAATAGCCAAACCATGGAAGATGAGATGTCCTTCGATAGATGAATGGATAAAGAAGATGTGGTATATATACAGAATGGAATACTACTCAGTCATCAGAAAGGATGAATACCTACTATTTACATTGATGTGGATGGAACTGGAGGGTATTATACTAAGTGAAATAAGTCATTTGGAGAAAGACAATTATCATATGGTTTCACTCATATGCAGAATATAAGAAATAATGCAGAAAATAAATGCAGGGAATAAATCAGAGAGGGAGACAAACCATGAGAGACTCAACTCTGGGATACAAACTGAGGATTGCTGAAGGGGAGGTGGGAGGGGGGATCGGATAACTGGGTGATGGGCCTTAAGGAGGGCATATGATGTGATGAGCACTGGGTGTTATACTATATGTTGGCAAATTGAATTAAAGTAAATTTTAAAAAGTACACTGGGCGGGGGGGGCTGGGTGGCTCAGTGGTTGAGCGTCTGCCTTTGGCTCAGGTCATGATCCTGGGATCCTGGGGTCAGGTCCCACATCAGGCTCCCCACAGGGAGCCTGCTTCTCCCTCTGCCTATGTCTCTGCCTGTCTCTGTGGGTCTCTCATGAAGAAATAAATAAAATATTTTTAAAAGTACACTTGAAAACTACATCTGAAACTCATGATGTACTATATGTTGGCTAATTGAATTTAAATTTAAAAAAGAATGAAGATGTTGGATTGCAAGAAAAAGAATTTAAAAAGCAGACAGGCTACTAAATGGCAAAATGGGAATGGAAACTACAATGCCTTTTATTTTATTTTTTAAAGATTTTGTTTATTTTTCATGAGAGACACAGAAAGAGAGAGACAGAGGCACAGGCAGAGGGAGAATCAGGCTCCATGCAGGTAGCTCAATGCGGGACCCCATCCTGGACCCTGGGATCACACCCCAAGCCAAAGGGTTGGGCTCAACCACTAAGCCACCCAGGCTTCCCACTACAAAGCCTTTTAAACCTCCTTATTTTTCATCTCAACATGAAGAAAATCAACCCTACACTCTTGGAGCACCAAAGACTCAAGTGCCTCTTAAAAGTTACTCAGAACTACTGGCAAGACTGGAATTGTACTTTTACTAGCTGATATTACTATCTTAAGAGCTCTTTTTCAGTGTTCTAGAAAGATCTGTAAAATTTTGCTGAGGTCCTCCACAGAGTGTTTTCAATCTATAGCCTTAGGCATGAGGATGTATCCTAGCTGCTTCATAAACTTGCTTCTGGATGATTTTGCTCAACTAATGGAATAAGCACAATGTGGCTATATTAGTTTCCTAGGGATGCTGTAACAAAGTACCACAAACTAGGTGGCATAAAATAGTAAATTATTCTCTCATAGTTTAAAGGGCTAGAAGTCTGAAATAAACGTGCCAGCAGGGTCATGCTCCCTCAGAGGCTCTGAGTAAAGTCCTTTCTTACCTTTTCTTACCTTCTGGTAGTGGCTCTCCACCTGTGGCACTCTTGGCTTATAGCTGTATCATTCCAATTTTTGCCTCTGTCCTCACATAGTGTTTATCCTATGCATTCCTGTTTTCACATGGTGTTTGCCACTTCTTAAAAGGACATCAGTCATCTTGAATTAAAGCCTACCTTTTGTTTGATGATATGTGCAAAAACCCCAATTCCAAAAAAGATCACATTCATAGGTGTCATGGGTTAGGACTTCAACATATATTTTTGGGGGACACAATTCAGCTCATGACAGGGACCAAATAACTCCCATCACCAGGAAGTGCCATGTCAGGAAGTCTCCTGTTTACCTCTTCCCACAACTCAGGCTGCTCACGGAGCCTTGGAAACTCATTGCAAGGGACTGATGATGGCAATCCTTGAAGCCTTTCTGCAGAAGGTGAACTGGAAGAAAGTACAATGCTGCCCCCAGAAGCTAGATGAATCCTCACTGATTTTCACCAGTAGTTTGCTAAGGCATTATCTAAATTTACAAAGATGGATTTAGGGGCAGATTAGAAAAATTCTTTGGTTTTCTTTACTTTTGTGATAGCCTTTTTGCCCAGAACTCAAGCATGAGTAAGGGAAAAAGTAGTTAGATTGTAAGGACAGTCTCTTTGGTATTGGCAACAGCAGTAACTCAGTTTTAGAAAATTATGGAGGCAGAAAAAGACAAAAAGAAATTTAAGACCTCAGTGTTAACTTCTCAGAATTATTCACAAAAAGAACAAATCATTATCTGGAGCCCTCTACACATATGAGGGAGTCCTCTAATGTAAAGTCAGCATGTCACTACTATAAAAAGGGCATTGGAAAAATGAATTCCAGAAGAGATTGAAGAAGATGGAAGGAATGGAAACTAACTCTGAAGCTTTACAACTGCTTCAAAAATATTATCCTGCAGGAAATCATAGAAGAAGGAAGTGCAAACAATGCAAACTAATAAGCAAAATTGGCACAATGAAGGAACCTTGGAGCTGAGAATGGGAATAATTTTCATGTCTGTTTTTTTCCCTGCCTTAGTCTTTCCTTGACTGTTCTTGTGACTGGAGGCACATGTTCTGTGTTTTCTTTTTTATTATGTTGCGCGCACTGCGACAACATGATCAGGATCCTGAGGATAAGGGGATGAGGAAAATAAAAGAAAAGTAAAGAGATGGGGACAGGAGGGACACAGTGGATGATGTCCAAGCAGTGCCAGCTTTATTCAAGGTTTTACAACATTTTATAGCATGAGCAAAACAAAGCCAAGAAGGTGTTTATTTTTAGCAGGTTTGTGAAACCCTCCAAAGTTCCCTTTTCTCAGCATGCAAGACAGACTCACAGGTGCCAGAAGACCTTGGTAAATAGATAAGCTTGTTGCTCCAGATGTGCATACTTCAAAGGAATATTAGGTATGGAAAACAGACCAGCAAGGACAGCACAGACCCTTATTTACATTTATGACCAGGTCAGAATAAGTTGTATCTATTGTGTTATGTGGACGATCACATACAAGCGAGCCCTGAGAACCATTGCTCAAGCCCTTTCTCAAGCATCTACCAACTATTCACCCTTTAGGCTCCCGAGCCTTCTGAGTGAATGAGGGACGCAAGTCCGGGCCTGGTTTTGTTCAGTTACTCCAGCTAGTTCATGGTCGCCCACATTATTATATCTATCTATCTATCTATCTATCTATCTATCTATCTATCATCTATATATCTATCTATCATCTATCTAATTCTGGTATAGTTAACATACAGTGTTATATTAGTTTCAGATGTACAACATAGTGATTCAGCAATTCCATACATCACCCAGTGCTCATTTCAACAAGTGCCCTACTTAATCCCCATCATCTATTTCACACATCCCCTGTTCCACTTCCCCTCTGGTAATTGTCAGTTTGTTCTCTATAGTTAAGAGTCTGTTTCTTGGTTTGTTTCTCTTCCTTTTTCTCTTTTTTTTTCTATTACAGGTGTCATTCTAGCCTTTCCCCAGAGAGATATAGAGATCCTAATACTTGGACTGAACTGGCTAGAGCAGTTCTTAAAGTGACTAAAGGCAAGAAAATTTATACCCTTGCCTCTTCCAAGACTCTGAAGGAGGTCATTGTCCTGCTGATCAGGTGCTCAAAAACCACAAGACTCTTGCTAGGTCCTGCTCTAGGTGGCAGTATGCCACCTAGAAAAGAGGTAGGAGCCCAAACTTCCTGGGGAGACAAGACAGAGGGAAGACAAGACAGAGGAAAAGAGGTAGGAGCCTAAACTTCCTAGGGGAGAAGGACTGGTGCTCTCTAGAAGAAAAAACATCATGGTGTCACCACAACATTGACTGGGATGATTTGCCCACTGCTTTGCTGGTGATTGCTCACAAAGTAATTAAGACTGAAAAGACAAATTGGGGAAGGCAAAGAAGGAGGGACTGGTTTTCAATTGGTAAGAGAGACACATCTTCCCTTTTACCCTGAGGCCTAGACTCTCCTTAATGACTTGGTTCAGAAACCAGATTAAAAAGAGGCTGCTTAGGTACATAGAATGTGCCTGTCAAGGAGCAAGTGAGACCAGCAGAGTCTGAAATTAAACAATTGGCTACCATAGTATGAGATGGAATAATGGAATTTCTACTAAAGAACCCTGCACAATTTGTGCAGAAGGTTGTAATGACCTCCAGAGGAGGCTTTGGACCTTGGTCCAGATTTATATTTTATTAATGTGGATTTTTATGGCTTAGATGTCTACCTACTCTATGTTGGGCTTTATAAAGGTCCAGGCCAACTATCAGTGGAAAATGTTAGCTAAAGCCAATCATCTCCTCCACAAATTGGTGATGTTGAAGAGGGCTTATCAGGGAGATTTTACTATATTCCAAGTGATGAGAGGGCCCCAAACTGAGTGATCATCTTTGGTAAATCAGTGCAACAATTACAATACTTACTAAAGTCAGATTAAAACTCATCACACGGGATGCCTGGGCCGCTCAGTGGTTTGGTTCATGCCTTTGGCCCGGGGCGTGATCCTGGCGTTCCAGGATCGAGTCCCACATGGGGCTCCCTGCATGGAGCCTGCTTCTCCCTCCGCTTGTGTCTCTGCCTCTCTCTCTCTCTCTCTCTCTCTCTGTCTCCCATGAAAAAATAAATAAAATCTTAAAAAAAAAAAGACTCATCACAGGCTTCCCCTTTGGAGTCAACTTTACCTTCCATACTGGCTCTTGATCTCAGCTATGATAGGGACCTTATTCTACATAGGGATCTAATGGTCATAGGTATGTCCCCTCTGGCAGAAAACTACCCTTTCATTACATTAACTGCAGTTTGGGTTCCAAGAAAAAGCAACACTAGTTGGCTCTGCTTGATAGGGGTACTAAAATCTCCCTAATCCCAGAAAGCACTCAGTTTTTAAAGAGACTGCCTCATCTAGGAGGACCAGTTTGGGAGGAGGAGTAAAAGGGGGGGGGGGATTACCTGCTTAACTATTAAAATTGGCCCAGTTATTGCTAAAAGATTCTTCTGTCCTACTTATTCCCCATCCCTCCAAAACTACCCTCGTTCCCATTATTAGAATGTACATCTTCAGCTAGTAGGTAATCTCACGGAACAAGACTAAGCTTTTATGCTATTGGTGGGCGTCACCCATGAGAAATCAGTTAACTTTCCCCTACCGGTATGAGTGGTAGATGTGCCACAGTACCAGCTGAGGCAAGGCACTGAATGATTATGGCCTCTCATAGCTGACTTAGTTAAAGAAGGAGTACAGATCCTTACCACCTTTTAATTCTCTAATATTAGTTGTTGAAAGCTACAACTAATGAGCAGAGGATAACTATCTATGGAGAGTTAACAAAGATGTTCCCTTTATTAGAGCACCTCTACCAGATATTATTGCCTTATTGAATGACATTTAAAACAACATGGGTAAGTGGTTTATAGTTATAGACTTTGCTGACACATTCTTTTTTTAGCATTTTTTTAATTTAAATTTTGTTAGCTAACATACAATGCAATATTGGTTTCTGGAGTAGAATTCAGTGATTCATCATGCAATGCTCATCACAACAAGTGCCCTCTTTGATACCCATCACCCATCTAGCCCATCCCCCATCACTCTCCATCAACCCTGTTTGTTTTCTATTATTAAGAGCCACTTACGGCTTGTTTTCCTTTCTCCTTTTTTTCTTTCCCCCCTTCCAATATGTTCATCTGTTTTCTTTCTTAAATTCTACATGTGAGTGAGATCATATGGTATTTGTCTTTCTCTGACCGACTTATTTCACTTAGCATGATACACTCTAGCTCTATCCACAATCTTGCAAATGGCAAGATTTCATTATTTTTGATAAATATAAGGGTGCATTTATCCCTTCAAATTGGTATTTTTATATCCTTTGAGTAAATATCTAGTACTTCTGCAGGCATATTCTGTTCTGTAAAAATTTTGCAGGGAGTTAACCACAATTTACTTTCACCTTTGACGGCCAATAATATATATTTTCCCAGTTGCCTATGGGGTATTTAAATAGTCCTGCAATTAAACACCATCTTTGCAGTCAGGACCTAAATATTTGACTTGCTCTTGTACTAGAAACTCAGTTTTGGCATTATATCAATGACTTCCTTCTCATTGGACCTGACCAAGACTGTCTCATAGGTCATCACAACTGTGAGCAAACACCTCATTGAGAAGGAATGAGCAATTGCCCCACATAAGATCCAAGGTCCTATCAATCTGCTACATTTTGAGACTTTGGAATTTATAAGGAGAACTGCTACAAATCTAGTAAAAGATAAGAATTTAGCACTTCAACCTCTCACATTAATAAAGGAAGACCAACATCTGGTAAGAATGTTTGGATTTTGGTGCCAACACATTCTTCATCTCCAATGCTGGTCCTTCTTACTATGTTTTTCATCTTTTAATGGAGACTTGAGCAACAACTGGCACTAGATAAAATAAGGAGGCTATTACTTTGGCAGTTCTACTAAATCTTTGAGGACAGGACTTAATGGGAAGTTTTGGCCACTGAAAATTTGCTTCCTGGAGCCTCTGGATCAAATGAACAATTAAATGGCTATGCTTAGACTTTTGGTGTAAGCAGCTCCCAGACTTAGCCCAAAAGTATTTACCAGTACAGAGGCACCCCCTAGTAATATACTAGGCACTTATAAAACTGAACCCTTACTGGAGGAGAGCCAATTACTCGATGGATAGAGATGCCTATTATGCCCTGATCAATGGAAAAAGCTCCCTGTAAAATTTAATGAGGCTTCCTTATTGCAATGGAAATGGCATCTAAATGATCGAGATGCTGGAGTGCCACAACTCTATGAGGAATTAACATATACCCTGCCACTGAGGTTAACTTGCCAAAGCCCCCACAAATGCCTCTGCTTCTTTCTTAAGGGGATTGGAAGGAGAACAGCCAACACTCTGAAAATGAGGAAAAAAAAAAAAAGGTCAATCTTTACCACTGAAGTGAGCATAGGGTATAAGGCAGCAAGACAATGGACAGCCACAGCCCATTACCCCTGTTCAAACACTCCAATTTCCATAAGGAGGGTAAAGGGCTGAGCTGCACACAATACTTCTATTAATAAAGCATGCTCTGGCAGCCCAGGTGGCTCAGCGGTTTAGCACCGCCTTCAGCCCAGGGCGTGATCCTGGAGATAGGGATCGAGTCCCACCTCGGGCTCCTTGCATGGAGCCTGCTTCTCTGCCTCTCTTTCTCTCTCTTTCTGTCTCCCATGAATAAATAAGTAAAATCTTTAAAAAAGATAAAGCATGCTCTTGGCAAACATTTTCTTAAGGTTCTAGTTTCACAGACTCCTGGTTGATGGCTAATGGGTTAAGTACTTGATCTGGACTTTAGCAAAATCATGGCTGGAAAATACAAGGTTGATTCATTTGGGATAAAGAGATATGGAAAAAAATTGCCACATTGGCAATTTTTCTGCCCATATTGGTGAAACATATCTTGGCTCATGCCAAACAAGACACGGGAGTGGTACAATACACAAACTAATGAACTAACCAGCCCTCTAAAATAGATAAGCTTCTTGAAGGATGGACAATTTCCAGAACTCTGAGATTAGCCACCTTACTCCTTCTATTGGTGTGCACCCAAGAGGTCAGTGGATTTGGGTATCATGGTGTTATGAAAATGGATTGTTAATAGATCAATTGATCTAGTAGAGAAACATTTACACAGAGCCATTAGGGGCTATACCAGATGCCAAAAATCTAGACACTGGAACAATTTACAGAGGAGAAGGGCCACATGAGAACTAACAAATTGACTTCATTGGACCTTTCTCTGAAGCAGCAGGAGTCATCAAATATGCCTTAACAATGGCAGATATCCACACAGGTCTTTTATTGGCTAACTCATGTAAGGCACTAAACTTTTCTAGTGTTTTTGAGAGGTTAATGAAACTTTGGGAGTGCTACAAAGTTACACAGTCAGGTCAACACTTTCACTTCACTGCAAAGGGAATGCAACAATGGCCATTACAAAATAACATTGCTTGGGTTTTTTGCCTACTCTATGATCCTATGGCAGCAGATATCATAGAAAAACATAATGGGCTTCTATTTTATGATTTTTAAAATATTTTATTTATTCAGTTGAGAGGGAGAATATGAGTGGAGGGTAGGGGTGGAAGGAGAGGGAGAAGCAGACTCCCACTGAGCAGGAAGCCCAACATGGGGCTTGATCCCAGGACCCCAGGATCATAACCTGAACTGAAGGCAGGTGTTTAACTGAGCCACCCAGGTGCTCCCATAATGGGCTTTTAAAACAAGGACCATCGAGAGAACCTGGAGGACAATGGTCCTCTAAGTGGTCAAAATACTGCTCATAGTCCTGATTACATTAAACCCACCCCCACATGGCATAACTATGCCATATTTAAATTCACCACAAATAAGGAGACCACCAACAGAGATGCTGTAACCTCTGCTGTTTTATATAACCACACTGGATGCAACACAATTATCCATTTTCATAGATGCAGTAAGCCTGACATTATTGCCTACAGCAAAATAGCACCCACCTGATACTTTAACCTTTCCTTCCTGCCTTATCAAAAATCCAGAGCCTAGCTGTCTCTCCTTCAATCTCTCCCTTACTACTGACTCTGGAATCATCCTCAGCCTATGTCTGCTCATCATCCAGTATAAGTGGAACAAACCACTTACTAGTATCTGGAGAGAGAGAGGCATGCTAATCTGCCACCCACATACTTTGCTCTTCTAAAGGCACTGTGGAACAAATCTGGAACTGCTTCTGACTCCCAGAAGGTGGAACTAATTGCTCTGGGTGATATACAGTGACAATCAGATCCATTACTCCTGGCTATGAATGGCCTCTGACTTTAACCCCTACTCTGTTGCTGTGCCCTTTTCTTACTTGAGAAGTCACAACATTCACCAGTGTTCCTATACACCCACTGGCATCCATGCCACCTGCATACCACAGGAAGACATGCAACACTGGTCAGATTGAGGACAATGATAACCAATTTGTTGGTTATTCAGATTGATTAATCTTACTAACATGACCACAAACACCAACACTGAGACTACTACATTATTTCCTATCTCTATTCCTGCTGACAACAATCCTCTCAGCCAAGCCAGACTCTATAATGTTGCTGGTGACTCATAGGTGCCTTCTAAGCTCTATGAGCCAGTTTTTAGTTCAAATCAAATGAAATCTACTATTATTAACTAGTGCCACCAAATAAATAGAGCAACATGCCACCACCTATCAAGTGTCATTTAATGAATTTCTAGATATAGTATGCATCCAATATTACCACTAGAATGCTCATAATTGTGCAATTAAATAAAAAATGTTGTAATCTAGAACCAATACCAACAAATCCTACAGGATTACATAGATAAATTATAGTTTTCAATATAAATATTTATTTTTATATGATAAATATAACTAAATATAAAATATAAACTCTGCTAACAGTATATACGCTTACAACTATTGACTTCTTTTTGAAATTAATTATAATCATCTCTCTCCTTCTCCAATTAAAGCCCCACTTATTGAGGTGCAAAGAAATTGGCACCTTATGAAGAATCTTCTTGGGATGCCTGGGTGGCTCAGTGGTTAAGCGCAGCTGCCTTCAGCTCAGGGTGTAATCCTGGAGTTCCAGGATAGAGTCCCACATCAGGCTCCCTGCATGGGGTCTGTGGCTGCCTATGTCTCTGCCTCTCTCATTCTGTGTCTCTCATGAATAAATAAATAAAAATCTTTTTTAAAAAACAGGAACCTTCTTTGTGGTGGTTAATTTAATGTGTCAGCTTGTCTAGATCGCAGCACCCAGATATTTGCTCAAACATTACTTTGTATGTTTCTGTGCACATGTATTTTTGAGAAGAGGTTCACATTTAAGTAAGTAGAGTTTAAGTAAAGCAGACTAGCCTCCATTTTTCTCTCTGTAGCATTCCAGCTGTTCTCTCTTTACATCTCAGGTTGAATTCATAGGTGTTCAGGATGTTTTGAAAGTTATCTAGGTAAGTTTGTGGGACCAGATGAATTGAGGACCCCTACTCTTCCACCATTTGCCTAGGTCCAGATTACCCTTCAAAATGTGGGTGGGCCACATCCAATTAGTTGAAAGCCTTAATACAACAAAGATCAACCTCTTCTGAGCAAGAGAGAGAGAAAGAGAGTGAATGAGAGAGTGCGGGGAGGAGCAGAGGGAGATGGACAGGCAGACTCCATGCTGAGTGTGGAGCCTGAGGCAGGGCACAATTCCATGACCCTGAGAACATGACCTGAGCTGAAATCAAGAGTTGGAAACTCAACTGACTGAGCCACCAAGGTGCCCCTTAACCAAATCTTTATTTATTTTTATTTTTTTTATACTTGGGAGGTTTATTTTTTTTGGGGGGGGGGTTTAAATTGGAGTTCAATTTGCCAACATATAGCATATCACCCTTAACCAAATCTTTAAAATAAATCTCTCTCTTTCTTTCCACACCACACACACACATACACACACACACACACACACACACACACACACCCTGTTTCTGTTTCTCTGTAGAACCCTAATACACCTTCCCTGGACCTGCTAATCAATATATATACATATATATATATGGAAGGCAATGTATACTACATACTTCTTATGCTAAGATATGTCTAAAAAATCAGAGAATACAACCAGTTTGGAAATTATTATTCTCTAACCAAACCTCTTACAATGCTAAATGCAAGTTTTATATAATATTCAATGGAAGTGGGTTCTACCATTGTAATACTGACCGCTCACAGTAAACAATCATAGCTGTTGAATGTTAAAGCAATTTTTATAAAAAAAACATATTTGATCTCATAGAGGAGTCTAACCTCTCATGCATGGGAGTTTCTTTACCCAAATTGATAACTACTTGTTTATAGTTAGAAAAATTTTCATACCCACTAAAACCATCATCAATAAAGACTTGGGAAATATTTGAGGGAAATTGCCACCCAATGTTACTCCTCTGGATGCTCCTTTAAAAACACAACAGGTCCTCTTACAACAGATAGAGATGATAATAAGAAGCCTGATAGTACAGCTAACCTGTAGGTTATCAAGGAAAAAATGCTCATAACTACTGTACTCCTCATTTTTGTGACTGGTCACATGATCATAGCTGCTGGTATTTCTAAGTATCTTTTTCTACTACCCATTTCATATTCCCTTTTCCTTTTGTTGATTGTAATTCTTTGCCTGGTGAGATGTCTAAAAATTTATTCCTGAAGGGTCTGCACCATTAGTAGTCCTGCCTGAATAGCTTGTTGTAATTTCCATTGACTTTAACCATAGAACGTGGTATTATATTACTAAGAAATGCTCTAAGAGATATTCACTAAAAGGGCCATTTTATCTATTTGATTATTAAATCTTCCTCTGCTGAGGTTACCTTTTGATTTGCATTATATGGGGCATAATATCTTACATTCTTTGCCCACATCAGGGAATTCTATCCACATAACAGTTTGTCAGACTCCTTGTCACCAATTTTCCAATCATATTTCTGCCAAGTCTTTTTTTTAAGGACTTTCTTTTTTTAATATTTTGTTTATCTATTCACTCAGAGAGAGAGAGAGAGAGAGAGAGAGAGAGAGAGAGAGGCAGAGACACAGGCAGAGGGAGAAGCAGACTCCATGCAGGGAGCTCGACGCAGGACTCGATCCTGAGCCACCCAGGGATCCCCATCTACCAAGTCTTTGACCATGTAATAAACCATTGTTCATGGCCCATGAATATATGGATTTGTGGCATTTGGGCTACATTTTCATGTAACTTACTTGTGCCTTCAGGGTATGCTTGATCCCAATCTTGTATATACCACTTCTTTTTGATAATGGAATGCTGCTGAACATGGCCGAATTTATGGCTTGGTGGGGCAGTTCATGATGGGCAGCTTAGGTTGCATGGTTACTTGGTGGCTTGTGGTTAAGTATTCTGTCTCTACTAAGGCCCAATGGGAAGCCGAAATCTGTTTCTCAAAACGGAAGTATTCACAGCAATGCTATTCAGCTCTAGGGGCCTCCCAAAGTCTTAAAACAACATCTCTACCTGCCACTGACACTTCAAGCACCAACAGATTAGTTGGATTATATGACTCAAGTAACAAAGCAGCTTTCATGACAGCTTGAATCTGTTTTAGAGCCTTCTCTTTTTCTAGACCCCACTCAAAGCTAGCAGCTTTTCAGATTACTTAGTAAGTGGGTCTGAGTAGCACACTCAAGTGAGAAATATGTTGTTTCAATTCTAGAGAGGCCCATTAAACATTGTTCCTCTTTTTTGGATGCAGTAGGGGCCAGATACATAACTTACCTTTGTGTCAGAAATGATTTCTCAATATACTCCATGTCACTAAACACCTAAACATTTTACTGAGGTGCCAGTCCCCTGAATTTTTATCAGATTTATTTCCCACTCTCTGATGTGTCTTACAAATATGTCTAAAGTAGCTGCTTAAAAAAAATAATAGCGAATCCCTGGATGGCTCAGCAGTTTAGAGCCTGCCTTGGGCCCAGGGCATGATCCTGGAGACCCAGGATCGAGTCCCACATCAGGCTCCCTGCATGGAGTCTGCTTCTCCCTCTGCCTGTGTCTCTGCCTCTCTCTCTCTCTCTCTCTCTGACTCTCATGAATAAATAAATAAAATCTTAAAAAAATAATAATAAAAAAATAAAGTAGCTGCTACTTCTTGCTCACCAGATCCAATCAGTATAATGTCATCAATGTAATGAACTCTTGTGAAAAGGAAAGGCAATCAAGGTCACTACAGACTAAATTATGACACAGGGCTGGAGAATTAATATGCTCCTGACATGGAGCTCCAGTGGCGCAATCGGTTAGCGCGCGGTACTAATATGCTCCTGACATAAAGACAGTGAATCTGCATTGTTGTCCTTGTCAGTGAAAAGCAAACTGCTTCTGGCTTATTTGCTAACACCTATCAAGAAGAAGGCATTTGCCAGATCTTGCCAGCTGTATACCAGGTACCAGAGGATGTATTAATTGCTCAAGCAACAAAACCACATCTGGAAGGTAGGTGGAATTGGAATCATCATCTGGCTAATTTCACAATAATTATCTGTCATTTTCCAAGTTCCATCTGTTTTCTGCACAGGCCAAGTAGGTACACTGAATGAGGAAGTGCTGGGAATCACCACCCCTGAATCTCTGAAGTCCTTGATGATGGTACTAATTTTTCCCACCTCTCCAGGAATGTGGTATTGCTGTTGGTTTACTATTTTTCCAGGTAGAGGCAGTTCTAGTGGCTTCCACTTGGCCTTTCATAGCCTAATAGCACTCAATCCACAATCACAGAACCAATATGTGGATTCATCCAGTTGCTGAGTATTTTTTTGAGCATTTTTATTTCAATTACGCATTTGGGAATAGAGAAATAACCATAGCATGGGTTTGAAAACCCACTGAGTCTCTGTTTTGGTGATTCAAGTTAGACATTGTTCATTCAAATGAGAACTTTCCTACTTAGATCAAGTAAGAATTTAGTAGATTGCTCATCTATTTCTTCTCCAGGGATGTGATAATCAACTAAAAAATCCCAAAGATCTCTACAAGTTAGCCTATTCTGATTACTGCTTTGACTCTATTGTCTATTACTGCAACCAAACTCACCTTGTTTTGGTGATTAAGTTTCACTATTTGGCTCCTACAACTCTGGGATCCAATTATCCTCATTGTATTGAAATATTCCAGTTCAGTTGCAGCAGTTCACACTGTAATTCTTGACCTACAAGAGAAGATTAACCATAAAGTTCTTCAAGGATGCTTGGATTACCCTCGCAAATTTATTTATCACAATCACGGTGAAAAGTAGATCCTCCAGGGTAAGTGAGCAGATCTTTTTTTTTTTTTTTTTTTTGTCTTCAGTTTCATGTGCCTGTCTAGATTTTTTTAATAAATTTATTTTTTTATTGGTGTTCAATTTACCAACATACAGAATAACACCCAGTGCTCATCCCGTCAAGTGCCCCCCTCAGTGCCCGTCACCCATTCACCCCCACCCCCCGCCCTCCTCCCCTTCCACCACCCCTAGTTCGTTTCCCAGAGTTAGGAGTCTTTACGTTCTGTCTCCCTTTCTGATATTTCCCACACATTTCTTCTCCCTTCCCTTATATTCCCTTTCACTATTATTTATATTCCCCAAATGAATGAGAACATATAATGTTTGTCCTTCTCTGATTGACTTACTTCACTCAGCATAATACCTTCCAGTTCCATCCACGTTGAAGCAAATGGTGGGTATTTGTCGTTTCTAATGGCTGAGTAATATTCCATTGTATACATAAACCACATCTTCTTTATCCATTCATCTTTCGATGGACACCGAGGCTCCTTCCACAGTTTGGCTATTGTGGACATTGCTGCTATAAACATTGGGGTGCAGATGTCCTGGCGTTTCATTGCATCTGTATCTTTGGGGTAAATCCCCAACAGTGCAATTGCTGGGTCATAGGGCAGGTCTATTTTTAACTCTTTGAGGAACCTCCACACAGTTTTCCAGAGTGGCTGCACCAGTTCACATTCCCACCAACAGTGTAAGAGGGTTCCCTTTTCTCCGCATCCTCTCCAACATTTGTGGTTTCCTGCCAGAAGTGGACCCTGAACTATATGGTCAAATAATATTCGATAAAGGAGGAAAGACTATCCATTGGAAAAAAGACAGTCTGTTCAATAAATGGTGCTGGGAAAATTGGACATCCACATGCAGAAGAATGAAACTAGACCACTCTCTTTCACCATACACAAAGATAAACTCAAAATGGATGAAAGATCTAACTGTGAGACAAGATTCCATCAAAATCCTAGAGGAGAAGACAGGCAACACCCTTTTTGAACTCGGCCACAGTGACTTCTTGCAAGATACATCCACGAAGGCAAAAGAAACAAAAGCAAAAATGAACTATTGGGACTTCATCAAGATAAGAAGCTTTTTCACAGCAAAGGATACAGTCAACAAAACTAAAAGACAACCTACAGAATGGGAGAAGATATTTGCAAATGACGTATCAGATAAAGGGCTAGTATCCAAGATCTATAAAGAACTTCTTAAACTCAACACCAAAGAAACAAACAATCCAATCATGAAATGGGCAAAAGACATGAAGAGAAATCTCACAGAGGAAGACATAGACATGGCCAACATGCACATGAGAAAATGCTCTGCATCACTTGCCATCAGGGAAATACAAATCAAAACCACAATGAGATACCACCTCACACCAGTGAGAATGGGGAAAAAGTGAGCAGATCTTAAATGATAAATCCACTCTAACATTCCAATCTTCTTAAGCCTTTGAATCCCTATTTTTATAGTATAACAGGACAGTTCTGGTATTTCAACTTCACTTAGTATAGGTCACTTTTGGGTCCATTTTCAGCTACCCAACCAACCACACTGTTAGAGTCCTTTCTAACAACTTGAACTAAATCATTGAATCCATAATCTTTGCTTAGTGTGGGCTCATATCAGCCAATTTAGCCTCATTCAGCTTCATATTCCTTCCACCATTATTCACTTCATTCCCACACATATTCTCCGTATTTCCATCTGTTTAAATTGGAAAAATCATGCACATGTTTTGGTGTGTAGCACATCTTCTAGTGGATTACCCTTCAAGGTTTGCTGGGACTTGAGCCCCAGCATTTATCTAGGAGCAAAGAAGTTTGCGGGGTAGATCCTGAGGAGAGTCAGCAGTGCTTTACAAGGAAACTACCATAAGAGAGGCCATTACAGATATTTTGGGCAAAGCATATCTAACCTACTCAGGCAGGGGTGGAAAGCCTGGCAAAGAAAACTCAATAGAACTTAGGAGTATGATATCTCCAGCTTCATTGGAATTTCCCCATAAGTCCCCACTCCAATATTCAGGATCTTATTACCTCCCAATCAATGTTTTTTGAACATAACTTCTTTATCTTATTCCCCATTCCTCATCCCATACACTTCTTATCCATACATTTTTCCTGGGTTTTGATTTGAAAATATACTACCCCATTCATGATTTTCCCATACACCTTTGTTCTACTAGTAGAAAAAAATCCTGGGTTGCAAGGTGGGATGTGAGGATACAATGTCTATCTCCAATCCTTGTCTCCAAGCACCAACTATGGAATTTCACTACCACTGGCCAAGTGCTCAGAGGATTGGTGTCCATTACCAAGCCTTTTCCTTTTTCTATGAAATACTTCCTCTTTAGTGACTTTTCTAAAACACACACTTTGGTGGGGGAAAAAACACTTTTCTCAACGAGTAAACTATAGTTAGTGCAGTGAAATTGCCTTTTATACCAAGATTTTATTTTATTTTATTTATTTATTTTTTTATACCAAGATTTTAAAGGGGATTAAATATTTAAGGGAAAAGTACATGTAGCCAAAATTATCCTTGAAAGTCATTTGTGAGAGCTCCATGTGAAAGATCTACATAATGTCTATCAATAAGGCCAGCATTGGAATATATCCTTGTTTCTTCAATTGAGCACCAGATTAAATAGCTGGATGAGGGGGATCCCTGGGTGGCTCAGCGGTTTAGCACCTGCCTTTGGCCCAGAGTGCGATCCTGGAGTCCTGGGATCAAGTCCCACGTCGGGCTTCCAGCATGGAGCCTGCTTCTCCCTCCTCCTGTGTCTCTGCCTCTCTCTCTCTCTCCATCATAAATAAATAAATAAATAAATAAATAAATAAATAAATAAATCTTTAAAAAATAGCTGGCTTATGTTTAGGGTCCCTGTTGAATGAAAAAATACATGTTTAAACACTAGAACACATTCAAGGTGGTGGCATACTTACACTGTGAGAAGCACACAGAAACTGATCATCTAAGTGGAGAGTTGATTCAAGTCTCCCATCTCTCATTCACACCAAGATTTAGATTTATTGGGTGGAATAGTAGATGGATTCACCTCATTATTCATATTCTTATATCCAACGTGTATATGATGTGACCCCAAAACCCAGAGAAGGTCACATGCCCCCAAAAGGGAGTATTTGGAGTCAGAAAATGTCAGAAAATGCCTCTCAAATTGAAAATTTCAAGAATTGACAGGAGAGAGCCAGCAGAGTGGAAGTCACTCCATGAAGCAGTGGTGATGGCAGCAGTGAGAGGATGAACAAATTCAGTGCACTGAAAGATGATGATAGTGGGGACCATGATCAGAATGAAGAAAACAGCACAGGAAGAAGGTGAGAAGGAAAAACTGGAATGAGACAAGAGTTAAGGCAGCAGTAAGAGAAGGGCTGCTGCCCCTGTACGAGCATCTCCTGCAGTACAACTATACTTTCTGATACTTGAGAAGAACCCCTGGCTGTCCCACCAGCTCACAGAGCTATGAACAGAATATCAAACAGATTGGAACCTTTGCCTCTGTGGAACAGTTCTGGAGGAGTTTATGGCCACATGGCAGGTCCTGGGGACTTGACAGGCCACAGTGACTTCCATATCTTCAAGGAAGGAATTAAGCCCATGTAGGACAATGATGCAAATAAAAATGGTGGCAAGTGAATCATTCAGCTCCTGAAGGGCTTGGCATCTCATTGCTGGGAGTCTTATCCTGGCCATGTTGGAGGAACAGTTCACAGTTGGGGAGGAGATCTTTGGGGCTGTAGTCTCTGTCCAGCTTCAGGAGGACATTATTTAAATATGGAATAAGACTGCCAGTGACCAAACAACCATAGCCCAAATCCAGAATATGCTTTCGTGAGTGCTTAACCTACCTGCCAAAAACTTATGGAGTACAAAACCCATAGTGGCAGCATCAAAATGCCAGGTAGTGTGGGCCCTCAAAGGCTCCTTTTTCAAAACCTCTGGAAGCTGCAGTTGAATGTGCCATGACCTTCTCCCTCTCTGTATGGCACCATCATTTTAGCTGGTATCATCAGAGTCTCTTGTTCTTTTGGCATGCTATCTGGAAGATCCTCCTGTCCTACACAAGAAGAATTGGAAAAGAATTTTATGTTTTTTAAAAAAATATATTTATTTATTTTAAAGAGAGAGAGAAAGAAAAGGCACAGGGATGAGGGGCAGAGAGAGAAGTAGAGCAGACTTAGTGCTGAGCATGGAGTCCAATGCAGGGCTTGATCTCGTGACCCCGAGATCACAACCTGAATCAAAACCAAGAGTTGAATGCTTAACCAACTGCACCATCCAGGCATCCTGTGTTTTATGTTTTAAGAACAGGCTGACAAGCAGCAGCTACGAGAGCAGAGATCACTTAATAAATGGTGCTAAACTAAAAAAACCATATTAACAGGTGAGGGAGATTAGCAAAAAGTAGACAACCTGGAGAGACTATGTGCTTATGATATTGTTACTTGAGTGTTTCCCACATTTCCATAAAGTATACTACATGTTTTCTAAACATAATCAAGGATACCGGGGCCGTATAAGTTCAATTAGACTTATTGTGGAGTAGAAATCACTTCAGAATGGGATTCATTGGGGTGGAGGAGGTTGTCTTGGGTTCAACTGTAACAAATGAGATAATTGTTGTGTTGCCATAATAAAAGGGAAATTTACATAGTACCTTTAAAAAAGAGTGGGACCCAAACCCAAGAATTTGTTGGTATTGATTAGCTCTATTAAGGGAGGAGAGTGTTGTATGTGGCAGCCCTAAATCTTGGTTCCTATTGAGGTATATTCCACTATGGAGTGGTTGCTTTGTGGCTTTGAAGGAACTATCTATAAAGATTAGTCTCTCTTTTGCTTAGAGTCCCATTGCATCCAGCCTCTTCTGATTACAATACTAGCTAATATTTTTAAAACTTATTTCTATGTTATAGGCCTAGTCACATTTTGATTCAACTCAATGCACTAAGCAGGCTACTTGTCAATTTATCTCACTATTTTAACTTCCTCTTGTGTTTAGATCTTTTTCACTCTTGGGGGACTGAAAACTGACAGAAATTTCTAAGGAAAAAGAGCCCTTTGGGGCTTGTTCTCCGATGTATACCCTCTGGTTCTGAAATAAAACTGCTTGACCATACTAGGAATAAATCTCATCAAAGTGGTAAAAGACCTGTACCATGAAAACTAGAAAGCGATGGAGGAGGGGCAAGATGGTGGAAGAGTAGGGTCCCCAAATCACCTGTCCCCACCAAATTACCTAGATAACCTTCAAATCATCCTGAAAACCTACGAATTCGGCCTGAGGTTTAAAGAGAGAACAGCTGAAACGCTACAGTGAGAAGAGTTCGTGCTTCTATCAAGGTAGGAAGACGGGGGAAAAAGAAATAAAGAAACAAAAGGCATCCAAGGGGGAGGGGCCCCGCGAAGAGCCGGGCTGAGGCCGGGGCGAGTGTCCCCAGGACAGAAGAGCCCCGTCCCGGAGAAGCAGGAGCTGCACCAACCTTCCCGGGCGGAAAGGCACCCGCAGGGAGTTAGAGCAGGACCCCAGGAGGGCAGGGATGCCCTCGGGCTCCCTGGGATACTAACAGAAACCTGCGCACCCAGGAGAGTGCCCCGAGCTCCCTAAGGGCTGCAGCGCGCACTGCGGGACCCGGAGCAGCTCGGAGGGGCTCAGCTGGCAGCTCTGCGCGGAGGGGGCTGCGCTGCCGGGAGCGCGAATCCAACAGTGCAGGCCGGGAGCACAGGGCGCCAGGACACAGCCCAGGATCCAGCCTCCCCCCGGGACAGGCAGAGGCCAGGAGGGCCCAGGACAGCAAGGAGGCTCCAGCCCCGAGCTGAGCAGATCAGCGGCCCCACCCCCAGAGCCTCCAGGCCCTGCAGGCTGAGAGCTCCGTAGTTACTGTGGGAGCTGAATCCAGGTTTCCAGAGCTGGCCGCCGCCACTGTGGTTGTTCCTCCTGGGGTCTCACGGGGTAAACAACCCCCGCTGAGCAGCTCCCCCAAGTGCTAACACCTGAAAATCAGCACAACAGGCCCCTCCCCCAGAAGACCAGCTAGACGGACAAGTTCCAGGGGAAGTCAAGGGACTTAAAGTATACAGAAACAGAAGATACTCCCCCGTGGTTTTTTTTTTTTTATTTCTGATTACTTCCCCCACCCCTTTTTTCCCTTTCTTTCTTTCTTTTTCTTCTCTTTTTTCCTTTTTTTCTTCCTTTTTTCTTTTTTCTTTTTCTCTTTTCTTTCCTTGTTTCTCTCCTCTCTTTTGCTCCTTTTCCCAATACAACTTGTTTTTGGCCACTCTGCACTGAGCAAAATGACTAGAAGGAAAACCTCACCTCAAAAGAAAGAATCAGAAACAGTCCTCTCTCCCAGAGTTACAAAATCTGGATTACAATTCAATGTCAGAAAGCCAATTCAGAAGCACTATTATACAGCTACTGGTGGCTCTAGAAAAAAGCATAAAGGACTCAAGAGACTTCATGACTGCAGAATTTAGATCCAATCAGGCAGAAATTAAAAATGAATTGAATGAGATGCAATCCAAACTAGAAGTCCTAACCACGAGGGTTAACGAGGTGGAAGAACAAGTGAGTGACATAGAAGACAAGTTGATGGCAAAGAGAGAAACTGAGGAAAAAAGAGGCAGACAATTAAAAGACCATGAAGACAGATTAAGGGAAATAAACGACAGCCTGAGGAAGAAAAACCTACGTTTAATTGGGATTCCCGAGGGCGCCGAAAGGGACAGAGGGCCAGAATATGTATTTGAACAAATCCTAGCTGAAAACATTCCTAATCTGGGAAGAGAAACAGGCATTCAGATCCAGAAAATAGACAGACCCCCCCCCCCTAAAATCAATAAAAACCGTTCAACACCTCGACATTTAATAGTGAAACTTGCAAATTCCAAAGATAAAGAGAAGATCCTTAAAGCAGCAAGAGACAAGAAATCCCTGACTTTTATGGGGAGGAGTATTAGGGTAACAGCAGACCTCTCCACAGAGACCTGGCAGGCCAGAAAGGGCTGGCAGGATATATTCAGGGTCCTAAATGAGAAGAACATGCAACCAAGAATACGTTATCCAGCGAGGCTCTCATTCAAAATGGAAGGAGAGATAAAGAGCTTCCAAGACAGGCAGGAACTGAAAGAATATGTGACCTCCAAACCAGCTCTGCAAGAAATTTTAAGGGGGACTCTTAAAATTCCCCTTTAAGAAGAAGTTCAGTGGAACAATCCACAAAAGCAAGGACTGAATAGATATCATGATGACACTAAACTCATATCTGTCAATAGTAACTCTGAACGTGAACGGGCTTAATGACCCCATCAAAAGGCGCAGGGTTTCAGACTGGATAAAAAAACAGGACTCATCTATTTGCTGTCTACAAGAGACTCATTTTAGACAGAAGGACACCTACAGCCTGAAAGTAAAAGGTTGGAGAACCATTTACCATTCAAATGGTCCTCAAAAGAAAGCAGGGGTAGCCATCCTCATATCAGATAAACTAAAATTTACCCCGAAGACTGTAGTGAGAGATGAAGAGGGACACTATATCATTCTTAAAGGATCTATCCAACAAGAGGACTTAACAATCCTGAATATATATGCCCCGAATGTGGGAGCTGCCAAATATTTAAGCCAATTAATAACCAAAGTGAAGAAATACTTAGATAATAATACACTTATACTAGGTGACTTCAATGTAGCTCTTTCTACCCTCGATAGGTCTTCTAAGCACAACATCTCCAAAGAAACGAGAGCTTTAAAAATGATACACTGGACCAGATGGATTTCACAGATATCTACAGAACATTACATCCAAACTCAACTGAATACACATTCTTGTCAAGTGCACATGGAACTTTCTCCAGAATAGACCACATACTGGGTCACAAATCGGGTCTGAACCAATACCAAAAGATTGGGATCATCCCCTGCATATTCTCAGACCATAATGCCTTGAAATTAGAAGTAAATCACAACAAGAAGTTTGAAAGGACCTCAAACACGTGGAGGTTAAGGGCCATCCTGCTAAAAGATGAAAGGGTCAACCAGGAAATTAAGGAAGAATTAAAAAGATTCATGGAAAAAAATAAAAAAAAATAAAAAGATTCATGGAAACTAATGAGAATGAAGATACAACCGTTCAAAATCTTTGGGATGCAGCAAAAGCAGTCCTAAGGGGGAAATACATCGCAATAAAAGCATCCATTCAAAAACTGGAAGGAACTCAAATACAAAAGCTAACCTTACACATAAAGGAGCTAGAGAAAAAACAGCAGACAGATCCTACACCCAGAAGAAGAAAAGAGTTAATTAAAATTCGAGCAGAACTCAACGAAATTGAGACCAGAAGAACTGTGGAATAGATCAACAGAACCAGGAGTTGGTTCTTTGAAAGAATTAATAAGATAGATAAACCATTAGCCAACCTTATTAAAAAGAAGAGAGAGAAGACTCAAATTAATAAAATAATGAATGAGAAAGGAGAGATCACCACCAACACCAAGGAAATACAAATGATTTTAAAACCATATTATGAACAGCTATACGCCAATAAATTAGGCAATCTAGAAGAAATGGACACATTCCTGGAAAGCCACAAACTACCAAAACTGGAACAGGAAGAAATAGAAAACCTGAAGAGGCCAATAACCAGGGAGGAAATTGAAGCAGTCATCAAAAACCTCCCAAGACACAAGAGTCCAGGGCCAGATGGCTTCCCAGGGGAATTCTATCAAACGTTTAAAGAAGAAACCATACCTATTCTACTAAAGCTGTTTGGAAAGATAGAAAGAGATGGAGTACTTCCAAATTCGTTCTATGAGGCCAGCATCAGCTTAATTCCAAAACCAGACAAAGACCCCACCAGAAAGGAGAATTACAGACCAATATCCCTGATAAACATGGATGCAAAAATTCTCAACAAGATACTAGCCAATAGGATCCAACAATACATTAAGAAAATTATTCACCATGACCAAGTAGGATTTAACCCCGGGACACAAGGCTGGTTCAACACTCGTAAAACAATCAATGTGATTCATCATATCAGCGAGAGAAAAACCAAGAACCATATGATCCTCTCATTAGATGCAGAGAAAGCATTTGACAAAAGACAGCATCCATTCCTGATCAAACCTCTTCAGAGTGTAGGGATAGAGGGAACATTCCTCAACATCTTAAAAGCCATCTATGAAAAGCCCACAGCCAATATCATTCTCAATGGGGAAGCACTGGGAGCCTTTCCCCTAAGATCAGGAACAAAACAGGGATGTCCACTCTCACCACTGCTATTCAACATAGTACTGGAAGTCCTAGCCTCAGTAATCAGACAACAAAAAGACATTAAAGGCATTCAAATTGGCAAAGAAGAAGGCAAACTCTCCCTCTTCGCCAATGACATGATACTGTATGTAGAAAACCCAAAAGCCTCCACCCCAAGATTGCTAGAACTCATACAACAATTTGGCAGCGTGGCAGGATACAAAATCAATGCCCAGAAATCAATGGCATTTCTATACACTAACAATGAGACTGAAGAAAGAGAAAGTAAGGAGTCAATCCCATTTACAATTGCACCCAAAAGCATCAGATACCTAGGAATAAACCTAACCAAAGAGGTAAAGGATCTATACCCTAAAAACTATAGAACACTTCTGAAAGAAATTGAGGAAGACACAAAGAGATGGAAAAATATTCCATGCTCATGGATTGGCAGAATTAATATTTTGAAAATGTCCATGTTACCCAGGGCAATTTACACATTTAATGCAATCCCTATCAAAATACCATGGACTTTCTTCAGAGAGTTAGAACAAATTATTTTAAGATTTGTGTGGAAGCAGAAAAGACCCCAAATAGCCAGGGGAATTTTAAAAAAGAAAACCATATCTGGGGGCATCACAATGCCAGATTTCAGGTTGCACTACAAAGCTGTGGTCATCAAGACAGAGTGGTACTGGCACAAAAAGAGACACATAGATCAATGGAACAGAACAGAGAACCCAGAAGTGGACCCTGAACTTTATGGGCAACTAATATTCGACAAAGGAGGAAAGACTATCCATTGGAAGAAACAGTCTCTTCAATAAATGGTGCTGGGAAAATTGGACATCCACATGCAGAAGAATGAAACTAGACCACTCTCTTTCACCATACACAAAGATAAATTCAAAATGGATGAAAGATCTAAATGTGAGACAAGATTCCATCAAAATCCTAGAGGAGAACACAGGCAACACCCTTTTTGAACTTGGCCATAGTAACTTCTTGCAAGATACATCCACGAAGGCAAAAGAAACAAAAGCAAAAATGAACTATTGGGACTTCATCAAGATAAGAAGCTTTTGCACAGCAAAGGATACAGTCAACAAAACTAAAAGACAACCTACAGAATGGGAGAAGATATTTGCAAATGATGTATCAGATAAAGGGCTAGTTTCCAAGATCTATAAAGAACTTCTTAAACTCAACAGCAAAGAAACAAACAATCCAATCATGAAATGGGCAAAAGACATGAAGAGAAATCTCACAGAGGAAGACATAGACATGGCCAACATGCACATGAGAAAATGCTCTGCATCACTTGCCATCAGGGAAATACAAATCAAAACCACAATGAGATACCACCTCACACCAGTGAGAATGGGGAACATTAACAAGGCAGGAAACAACAAATGTTGGAGAGGATGTGGAGAAAAGGGAACCCTCTTACACTGTTGATGGGAATGTGAACTGGTGCAGCCACTCTGGAAAACTGCGTGGAGGTTCCTCAAAGAGTTAAAAGTAGACCTGCCCTACAACCCAGCAATTGCACTGTTGGGGATTTACCCCAAAGATTCAGATGCAATGAAACTCCAGGACACCTGCACCCCAATGTTTCTAGCAGCAATGGCCACAATAGCCAAACTGTGGAAGGAGCCTCGGTGTCCATCGAAAGATGAATGGATAAAGAAGATGTGGTTTATGTATACAATGGAATATTACTCAGCCATTAGAAACGACAAATACCCAGCATTTGCTTCAAAGTGGATGGAACTGGAAGATATTATGCTGAGTGAAGTAAGTCAATCGGAGAAGGACAAACAGTGTATGTTCTCATTCATTTGGGGAATATAAATAACAGTGAAAGGGAATATAAGGTAAGGGAGAAGAAAGGACTCCTAACTCGGGGAAACGAACTAGGGGTGGTGGAAGGGGAGGAGGGCGGGGGGTGGGGGTGAATGGGTGACGGGCACTGAGGGGGGCACTTGATGGGATGAGCACTGGGTGTTATTCTGTATGTTGGTAAATTGAACACCAATAAAAAGTTAATACATTTAAAAAAAAAGAAAAGTAGAAAGCACTGATGAAAGAAATTGAAGATGACACAAAGAAATGGAAAGACATTCCATACTCATGGATTGAAAGAATATTGTTAAAATGTCTACACCACTCAAAACAATGTACACATTTAATGCAATCCCTATCAAAATGCCAACAGCATTTTTCACAGAGCTAGAACAAACAATTCTAAAACTTGTTTGAAGTAAAAAAGACTCTAAATAGCCAAAGCAATCTTGAAAAATAAAATCAAAGTTTGAGGTGTCATAATTCTGGACTTCAAGTTATATTATGAAGCTGTGGTGATCAAAACAGTATGGTACCAGCACACAAATAGACACATACACCAATGGAACAGAATAGAAAACCCAGACATGGACTCAGAACTATATGGTCAACTAATCTTTGACAAAGCAGGAAAGAATATCCAATGGGAAAAAGAAAATCTCTTCAACAAATGGTGTTGGGAAAACTGGACAGCAACATGCAGAAGAATGAAACTGGACCACTTTCTTACACCATACACACAAAAAATTCAAAATGGATTAAAGACCTAAATGTGAGGCAGGAAACTATTAAAATCCTAGAGGAGAACACAGACAGTAACCTCTTTGACATCTGACATAGAAAAGTTTTTCTAGATATGTCTCCTGAGGCAAGGGAAATAAAAGCAAAAATAAACTACTGGGACTATATCAATATAAAAATCTTCACAGCAAAGGAAATAATCCACAAAAGTAAAGGACAACTCATGGAATGGGAGAAGAGATATGAAACTAACATATTTGATAAAGGGTTACTATCCAAAATCCATAAAGAACTTTTAAAACTCAACACCCCAAAAATGAATAATACAATTAAAAATGGGCAGAAATCGGGATCCCTGGGTGGCGCAGCAGTTTGGCGCCTGCCTTTGGCTCAGGGCGCGATCCTGGAGACCCGGGATCGAATCCCACATCGGGCTCCCGGTGCATGGAGCCTGCTTCTCCCTCTGCCTGTGTCTCTGCCTCTCTCTCTCTCTCTGTGACTATCATAAATAAATAAAAAAAAAATTAAAAAAAAAAAAAATGGGCAGAAATCAAGTATAGACATTTTTCCAAAGAAGACATACAGGTGGCTAACAGACAAGATGCATGAAAAGATGCTCAACATCACTTACCACCAGGGAAATGCAATTAAAAACTACAATGAGATATCACCTCATACCTGTCAGAATGGCTAAAGTCAACAACACACACACACACACAAAAAAAACAGGTGCTGGCAAAGATGTGGAGAAAGTAGGAACTCTCATGCACTGTCAGTGAGAATGCAGATGGGTGCAGCCACTCTGGAAAACAGCATGGAGGTTCATCAAAATGTTAAAAATAGAACTACGTTATGATCTAGCAGTTGCACTACTAGGTATTTACCCAAAGAATACAAAAATACTAATTCAAAGGGATACATATACTCTGATGTTTATAGCAGCATTATCTACAATAGTTGAATTATGGAAACAGCCCAAGTATCCATTGACTGATGAATGAAAGAAGATGTGGTATGTGTATATATACATAATGGAATGTTACTCGGCCATAAAAAAGAATGAAATCTTGGCATCATTGACTGATGAATGAAAGAAGATGTGGTATGTGTGTATATATATATATATATATATAGGAATGTTACTTGGCCATAAAAAAGAATGAAATCTTGGCATTTTCAGTGACATGGATGGAGCTAGAGAGTATAATGCTAAGCAAAATAAGTCAGAGAAAGGCAAATATCATATGATTTCACTCATATGTGAAAGTTAAGAAAGAAACAAAACAAACTAGCAAAGGGGGGGAAAGAAAGAGTGACACAAACGAAGAAATAGGGTTTTAGCTATAGAAAACAAACTGATGTTATCAGAGGGGAAGTAAGTGGGGTGGGGGTGGGTGAAATAGGTGATGGGGATTAAGGAATGTACTTGTAGTGATGAGCACCAGGTGTTGTGTGGCAGTGTTGAATCACTATATTATACACCTGAAACTAATATTACACTGTATGTTAACTAACTGGAATCATTTCTTTTTTACTAACTAGAATTTTAATAAAAACTAAGAAAAGGGGCAGCCCGGGTGGCTCAGCGGTTTTGCGCCGCCTTCGGCCTAGGGTGTCATCCTGGAGACCCTGGATCGAGCCCTGCGTCGGGCTCCCTGCATGGAGCCTGTTCTCCCTCTGCCTGTGTCTGTGTCTCGAATGAATAAATAAATAAATAAATAAAACTAAGAAAAAACTCTGCTTGGCCATTGTGGTGAATCCCTTTTGGAGTATCTGTGCAGTTCATATGACTCCTTAAATTGTGCTCCCTCATTTTCCAGTTTCTTATAATGGTGGGATCCTGGTGATGAATGTGATTTGTAAATGTTGTTCCAATCCTAGGCCTAAGTTGATTGGCCTAAGAATAATAACCTGACTGATGATAAGTTCTTCCCAGAAAAATTTAATATGTATGTGTGTGTGTGTGTGTGTGTGTGTGTGTGAGAGAGAGAGAGAGAGAGAGAGAGAGAGAGAGAGAGAGAGAGATGGAAATGGATTGTTTTTCCCCTGTGGGTGAACCTTAGAAAGTAAACAATAATGCCATGGTTCTGTGGGGAAGTTATATTTTCCATGCTTTCTGATGAGCTGAGAAAGCTGCTCATCAGAGAAAGAAGCAAAAAGAAACATCATAAAGAGAAAGATAAATGGTATTGTCCATTGTCTAAGTTTCTGAAGACTTTGCAGTTGCCTGCTCTGGTGCATTCCTGAAATCCAATTACATTTTTGACCTTGGGTTTTGTGACACACCTTTAACTCCTTATAAGTTTCCCTGTGTTGATGAAAGTAGCTTACATTTGTTTCTGTTACTTGTAACTAAAGAATCTTGGTATGGAGACTTTAGTCAGGTTGATCATCATGCCTAATTCTCTGGACCAATTTTCTTTAATTTATCTTTTAGCACTGTGTCTGGAACAATGTTTAAGAACACCCTTTATTCTCCATGCTTCAGTCTATTCTCTAGGCCCTTTCTTTCCACTGGCTGACATGCTGCAAATGAATTAGTTACTCTTGCCAGTACCCAAGGGGTTGAGCCAGAGCCAAGTCACAAGTCAGTGCCAGCAGAATAGCTGCATTTATTTCCAGTCTGTAGCAGTAGATTATTTATATACATATTTAGAGTGGGTTGGAAGGTTGTTGCAGGGAAAGTAGAAGGAAGGAGCCATTCAGAGAGAATATAGACACCAGATTAGTAGAGGAATGAAATACACTTACTGGACAATCTGTAGGATGTTAGCCAGGGATCTCAGAAAGGACAGAGCAGAGAACTCTGTGTCAGTTCTCCCAAAGTCAGGTTGTTATGATAGGCAAACTGCTTTATGGGCCATAGGTTTGCTTCTGAGGCAGGGAGTGCAGAAATATAACAAAAGCTAAAGAGTAAGCAACCAGATAAGACAGGAAGTCCAAATCAGAAATTGGAGGGTAGAAGGTGAAGGGGTAGTGTGACAGGATAGAAGAAAAATGAGGTAGAAAGCCCTAGAGAAAAACTGGAGCATTCTAAAATCACTAAGTCAGGAACCAGTTGACTCATTTGGAGGTCAGCCAAACCAGACAGGTAGCCCCATGTTGTGTGGATATAACCAACAGAGCCAAGAGCTTTCAAGGCAGTGATTTGGCTTTCCTGATTATTTTGGCAAGACCACACTCCCACTACTATACTTATATCAACATGATTTGGATGAGCGCCTTTGTAATTGCCACTCTAGCCCTTCAACCTATATCGAATGATCCTGCATTCTATTGGATGTCTCCATTTCTGTCCGTCCCTCTTTTCAGGCAGAATATTTATAAAGACATTACAATTGTGCTTCTGACTAATGTCTATCATTATTTGGTACACATTTAAGTGTAAATGGAATCCATTTTTATATTTGGTCATTTTATTCCAGGGCAAAACGTTCTATTAAAATCCATGAGAAATTCAAGAAAGAACAGAGGGTCTACTCAGGCTCAATTGTTTGTAAGAAATCCACTTAAGCTAACTAAGATAAAGTGAAATATTTATTCTAAGGCTATGAGCAGAGTAACAGAATGAAAGGAGTAGTACATAAATCCAAGAATAAACACTAAAAGGAATGGAATTCACCAAGATTAGAGTGGGGGATAGTTTTGGCTTCAAGTTAACCTTAGAGAATTTCAGTAAGAGCTTAGAGTCTTCACTCTAGTGACTGAGTCTTCTTTTCATCCCACTACCACTTGATAATTAGTCATTATTACTCATAAATCACTCTGTACATAGCCTATCATGGCTTCTCCAGCCCCATTTATACCTCATGACCTTTTAGGTATAATAATTCACTGTTCATTTTCTGTTATTGTAGTTTTCTGTTTCATATTCTAGATTTAAGAAATAAAGTATGTGACCAGCTCATTCTTTCAAAGTAGCCTATACCGAACAGTTCATGCTCTTAGAAAGGTCTGTCTCCCTCACCACAGAAATTTAACTGTGATGGGGGAGGGAAAACTAGTGGAGTCATGTGTTAGAAAATGTGGCTACTTACCTGGCACTAGGGATCTAGAAGAGCATAAAATAGTGGAATATGACATAAGGTAGAAGGGAGGAAAATAGCTGAGGCACTGGTGCCTCTAACAAAGAAAACTAACGTGGGGAGTATAAGCCTGAGACAGGGTTTTAGACCCAAACAGTAAGAAGGTTGTTATTGGGCTCCCTTACAGGGACATTTATCGCATGTCTACTTTGGACCAACCAATTTAAACTAATTGACTCATTTTTCTGGTGTCATATTATCCCTGAGGAATAATTATTATTAACACAACTGTACAGATGAAGAACCTGAAACCCAAAGAGTAACTGTCTAAACTTCTGAGCAAATAAATGACAGAGAAAGGATATCCTGGGAAGTTGGGTTAGCCTTTTGGGGCCATTTGAGTTGGCATGGTTTCAATATTGGGCAAGTAATGTAAGTCCTACCAATAAGCCAGATGTGGAAGGATGAGAGACGTGGGGAAATACATGCTGTCAGGGAGAGAGTATGTGATAGCAACTACTTTAAGATGAGTACAGAATTTTGACTCCCTCCAATAACCATCCCAGACAAAGACTCTTTGAGAGCCTCTGGACATCAAACAAAGCCCTGAAAATTAGCCCTCAGTGGTGATAATTCTATTGAATAACAAGAGGATGGAGGGAGGAAGGCACAGGAGAATTCATTTTGGAGTTTTACCTCCATTTTGAGGCACAGAGGAACCCAGAAGACAATGTTGTTTATTCCCAGGGAAAGGCAGATTAGAGACTCCTAATTACTCTTCCATACTCCCCTCTTCATCCCTCTCTTTCCATAGGAGAGGCTGGGGTGTGTGAGTGGGGGCTGCACAAGGACCCTGGCTTAGCTTCTGCAGCCTTCATGCCTCCATCTTGAGGCTATGGTGCCACTCACTGTCCAGAGTTTTCCTTGGGGGGCAGAGTGGGCCTGGGGGCAGCAGGTACTGTCTCCAGGAGCAGCAAGCAGACTTTCTGAGAAGTCCTGGGAAAAGATAGTCACTTACTTCCCAACTTTGTATAAGGAAGTGTGGAAAGAGTCTTGGAGAAGGGGTTTGAAAACTGGCACTTAGTTTCCCTCTGGACTTCAATTTCTCTCCATAAGAACCATGTGAATCTGGACTTCACATGTTCCATAAGAACATCCATCTCATCCTCTGGGTTGGATTAAATGTGATGAGGGCTATGGGAGCATCTGTGAACTGTAAATTGCCCACCCAAAGGCGAGGGCACCCTGTTGTCCTTGAAGGGAGCCTCTGTGTTCAGATGTGCTGGGGAAAGACCTTTGTGTTCATGGAGCTAAAGGATGAAGGACATGGGTCCCTGTTGGGTGGGGAGGCGACAGGACAAATGAGGAGGCAAGTAGCTGAAAGATCTCCCTGACAGGAGGAAAGTCTGGTCTTTGCAAGGCTTTGAGGTGGATGGAACTGCAGGGCTTGGTGTCCCAGAAGACCCTGCCCGAGAGGAGAAAGAGTGTGGGTGTCTGTGAGAGAGAAGTGGAGGTGGTTACCCTGGCCCTCCCCTTCATTCCCACTCAGGCAAGTGGCTGAATGAAGCAAGTTGGTGGAGAGTAGGGCAGAGAAGTGTTGGATGGAGAGCAAATTCAAGAGGGGGTCTTAGAGTCCATCTGGTCCATTCCTGGGTCTCCGTTCAGGTTTGAAGGAGGTTTCTCAAGCCTAGGAAATCCTGCTAGCTAGTTCATCTGTGTGAGCCTAGGGCAACTGGTGTGGGTTCATTTTCACCCTGTGTGGTACCCAGGGACTGTGTGGTGAGGAAGCCTACTTGAGCTGGGAGCTCCCACCAGCATGTTTGGCCACCCATCCCCAGGAGTTCTGGGGCAACTATTACAGGGGACTCGTGGGATTGAGGGATGGGCTGTTTCTTTGGAAGGAGCAGCCCCATTGTGCTGACTTGTGTGGAGGAGGTAGCCTCCCAGGCCTGGAAGGAAGGAGGTTGGAGTAGAATGGGGAAAAGGATGGCTGCTCTGGACCAAGGAGGCAATTCCCACCCCCAACCCCTTCATCTCTGAGAGCCCCTTGCCTAGAATCACTTAGACCCTTCACTAGCTGCAAACCAATTCGGCCCTTGGAGCCTTGGGGCCAGATCAGGTACAGGGAAGAGAGAAGAGGGTCACTGGCAGGAAGGGGTTGTCGCTCATCCAGCCTGGATCACCCCCAGGGCTCTGGACCAAGTGTTAGGTAGGGGCGGCAATGCTGCAGTCCCTGGTGGTGGTGACATGGGCAGGGCAGTAGGGGTGGGGGATGGAGGAGGAGCTGAGCCCAGGATATATGACAGCTGCAGTCTATTCATCTGGCTCCCCACAGTTGACAGGGCCTGGGGCTGGTTTCTCCTGCCTTCCTTCCCACCCCTTTGCCCTGAGCCATACTGATTCTCATCTGATTAGCAGGGTCAGATGTATCTCAGTGGCGTGTCTCCTGGGTTCTTACCCTTCCCAGACCCAGAAGTGGATGGAGGGCCACAGAGGCTCATGAACCATGCCCTTCACCACCCAAGGTGATCAGAGGCCAGTGGCAGAACCAAGAGATGCTGCAGCCAGGGCCCCAGGGACCGCAGCCCCATCTCCATCCCCAGGCACTCCTGGAGTGTGAGCGTGAGGTAGATGTGGAGACCTGGTGGGAAGTGGTACTGATTTGCACCTCCATCCCTGGATCCCAGGGCCCAGTCATTGCAAGGGCAGTGTAGGGTGGGTGTGCAGTGGAAAAGGGTAGCGGTCTCCTGCCTCTAGCCTTCCATCCCTGGAGCAGGTAGGCCTGTGGAGCAAGGAGGCTGTGGGCTGGGGTTGCTTGACAGGTGCTGTCAGTCCATGGTTCCTACTGGCTAGGCAAGAGCACTGCTGGGCTCAGCTCTGGTACTTGTTAGATGTGAGCAATGAGCTAATTTTTAAAAAACATTTTTTATTCATTTCAGAGAGAGACAGCATAAGTGGGAGGGGCAGAGGGAAAGAATCTCAAGCAGCCTCTGCTGAGCGAGGAGCCTCACTAAGGGCTCAGTCCCATGACCATGAGATCATAACCTGAGCTGAAACCAAAGTGGGAGGCACTTCACGGACTGTGCCACCCAAGTACCTTATCAATGGGCTACTTTTATCCTGCTGGGCTCTGGCTCAGCAGGAAACCAATGCTGAGTAGTGTGTAGTTCTTCTGAGTGGATCTGGCTAGGAAGAGGTCAGTCTTACAAGGCAGTGGGGAGGGGAAAATGCTGAGACCTTCATCCTAGAGGGGATGTATCCTCAGAGAAGACCATATTTTAGTGCCTAAGACTGTATGCTCCAGGTTGCTGTGTCAGGAATGGAATCTAGACCCTGTCATTGGGGCCTGGGTTCACAATGGGACACTGAGGAGGAAAAGTTAAAAAAATAGGTCCACTAGAGGGCCAAAGTATAAGAATCCCCCCTCTCTAAAGGGAGGGCATGTTCTTAGCAAATCTGTTAGGTACCTCTATAGCTGGCAAATGTCCTATTTGAGAGTGTGGAGGTCAGTGATCCAAATAGGGGAGTCCAGACAGATCACCTATCCTGAGAGGGTGGAAGGAGAGCAGAGACTCTAACATGAGACCAGGGAAATGATCCAGGAAAGTAAAAGGGAAGATTCCTGGACAGTTACAAAAATTGGGCACAATGTGATGCTTGCACCCTTCCTTCAGGAGGTTTGGCTGTTTCTGTTTGTTGGTTTTGTTCTTTATTTTAAAGATTTTATTTATTTATGAGAGAGAGAGAGAGAGAGAGAGAGAGAGAGAGAGAGAATGAGCAGAGGGGGGGAACAACAGAAGGAGAGGGAGAAGCAGCTCTCTGCTGAGCAGGGAGCCCAACGTGGGGCTTCATCCCAGAACCCTGGGATCATGACCTGAGCAGAAGGAGACACATAACGACTGAGCCACCCGGGTGCTCTGAGCTGGCTGTTTTTAAAGGAATAGCACAGATACTAACGCCACATCTCTTCCTAGACTTTCCTCATTCTGAGCTAGGCCAGACCTCCTTGGGTTTGACCAATGGAAGGTTTAGATTCTTTCTGAGGGGATTCTTGGCTTGGGAGTTGAGCATTGCTGACAGTGTTTCAGGCTCTCCTAACACTTTTCAATGGACCAATCCTAGAGCTAGCCAGGTTTCAGGTAATGGGAATTTTATTTCCTCTCCTAATGAAAACAGCTTCTTTGCTTGTTTTGATCATAAAAATGATATATTTCATAAAGTTTTGTTTAATAAAAATAGAAATATGTGAAAAAATGTGGATACTATCTCCCCCACCTCTGCTTTTTTGTAAAACAATAACCAAAACACCCCCAAATATGTGTGTGTATATCCAGATAGGATTTGGGAAATAAAGAGAAAAATATGGAAGACTGCAAATTTTTAATATAGGTTACCTATGGTAGGGTGGAGGACATGCTGCCATGGAAGGGAGGAAAATAGGAAAAAATGGAAAGAAAAAAGCCACATTAAAAAAGGAATATATGTGATCACAATTATGAATTTACATTAAAAAGATGCAGACTCATTGTAAGAACTGAAAGCAATATATCAAGGAATATTATATATATTACTATTATATATTATAATTTATAATTTTATAATTTAATTATAATTTTATAATTTATATTATATATAAATTTCTCCAAACCTCAGATTTTAGTGATAACCTCTAGTAATATTTGTATGTGTTTTTCCAGATAGACATACTGTTCTACATCCATCCTGCTTTTGCAGTTTTATAAGGAAATCTTTAATTTTTATTTTTTTAAGATTTTATTTTAAGATTTTATTTTTAAGTAATCTCTGTATCCAACATGGGGCTTAAACTTACAACCCTGAGATCAAGAGTCAAATGCTCTACTGATTGAACAAGCCAGGTGCCTCATAAAGAAAATTTTTATCAAGTTGTATCATACATACAAAGAAATGCACAGATCATAAATGTATAGCTCCATGATATATAATGTAATATATAAGCTCCATGATATATAATATATAATATTATATAAATATATATAATTTATAATGTAAACCCACCCTTATAACCAGTATTCAGATTATATATAACATATGCCCCAGAAGGCCCCTGTGGCTGCTTCTAGTCATACACTTCCTCCAGCCCTGAGGGCCTGAAGGTAACTACTGTTCTGACTTCTAAAATAACAGATTAGTTTGTTTTTATAAACTGAATCATAAGTATGTATATTTCTTGGTCTATATTCTTTTGCTTAAAGTTATATTTTTTGAGGTTCCAACTATTATACAGTAATAGTTCTTTTTTTCTCATTGACATATAAAATTCCATTGTTCGGGCAGCCCGGGTGGCTCAGCGATTTAGCACCGCCTTCAGCCCAGGATGTGATCCTGGAGACCGGGGATCGAGTCCCACATCAGGCTTTCTGCATGGCGCCTGCTTCTCCCTCTGCCTGTGTCTGTGCCTCTCTCTCTCTGTGTCTCATGAATAAATAAATAAAATCTTAAAAAAAAATAAAATTCCATTGTTCAAATATATCACAGAGTATTCATCTATTCTGTTGTGATGAACGTTTCAGTTGTTTCTAGTTTTTGGGTATTATGAAATTGCATGAATATTCTTGTACCTAATTATACATTTTTGTTTGATATATACCAAAGAATGGAACTGCTATGTATATGGGATGGTTTTATTTTCAGTTTTAGTAGCTATTGCTAGTCTTCCAAACTGGTTATACCAGTTTATAGTACTATGAGAGGCAAATGTTCTTTCCACTTACTCCAGGTCCTTGAAAATACTTAGTATTTTGAGTTTTAAAAAATCCACTCTTATGGAGGTGTACTGGTATCTCTCTTTGATTTCAATTTTTTTAATGAAGTCAAGCATTTTTTTAAGAAAGAGAGAGAGAAAGAGGGGCAGAGGGAGGTGGAGAGAATCTCGAGTAGGCTTCATGCCCACTGTGGAGCCTGATGCAGGGCTTCATCTCACAACCCTGATATCATGGCCAGAGCTGAAATCAAGAGTTGAACACTTAACGGACTGAGCCACTCAGGTGCCCCAAATGCTTTTCTGTATGTTTGTTGGCCTTTGGATATCATCTTTTATGAAGTGCATTTTCAATTCCTTTGCCCATTTTTCTATTGGGTTGTCTATCTTTTTCATATAGATTTGTAACAGTTTCTGTATTCATTATGGATATGAGCCCTATGGCAAATATATTTATTGGAAAGATCTTCTCTGAATCAGTGGGGTTCCTTTTTCCCAGTCTTAATCACTTCTCTTGAATAAACAGATGCTTGAGATTTTAATGTAGTCCTTTATAGAACCAGCTTTATATGAGACTATCTGATTGTCCACTCCCTTATCGATAATGAGAACTATAAAAGCTTTATCTTTTCAAATTGGAAAATTATGTCTCATTGTTACTTTTATTTGCATTTATGTACTTTTGAGTAAAGTTGAATGTTTTATATATACTAGTTGACCATTTGGGCTGTTTTCTATGCGTTAACTATCAAGTATTTTCCTCCATTTTTACTGGTTTTTTTTTTCTTATTGATTTTTAAGAACTTACTTTGTATTAAGAGTATACATGTCAATGCTGTTCTGAGTATTACTTGATGAATATTTAAGATGTTTCCAATTTCCCACTTATTTAAATAACCCTGTGGCAAATGTCCTTAAACATACTCATAAATTAACAGTCTTGTATGTTTATATATGTTCATTTATTTTCAAGAAGAATAATTAATGGGGCCAAAGTATATACTTTTGAATTGATTTATTAAATATTGGATGGATAAAAAAGAATATTAATAAAAATATACAACAAACAAGGCATATGTCCTTATTGAGGTTCAGCTGCCATATAATAAACTACACATATTTAAAGCATAAATGTGTTAAATTTTGACATGATATACCATGAAACCATCACCATAATCAAGATAATAAACATATCCATCAACTGCAAAATTTTTTCACGTTGCTTTATAATCATTCATTTTTAATGCTGAATAGTATTCCATAGTTTTGCTATCATTCACTTGGTGATAGACATGTGGGTTGTTTAGAGCTTGAGCTATTAAAAATTTTGCTATGAACATTTATGTACAAATGTACAAATGTTTGCATGAATATATGCTTTCAGTTTTCTTTGGTAATATCTAGGAGTGGAATAATTTGATGTATGTTGGTGTATGTTGTACTTACAAGTAACTGCCAAACTGTTTTCCAAAGTGGGTCTCCAAGGGCACCTCACATTTGGAGATTTACTAGAAGGATGCACAGGACACAGTGTATAGTGTTACTCATAACTAAGATTTATTATAGTGATGTATAGTAAGGATATATAGCATAATCATTATGGGAAAATAAACAGGCAAAGTCTGGAGGAATATCTGTGCAGGTTTCCTTATGTTCTTTTCCTCCTGTTAGCAGTCACACAGATAGCATTCTTCTTTTAGCAAAAAAATGCAACAACTTGTGCAGTGTTTCTGCCTAGGGAAGCCCATTGGAGACTCAATACCCAAGGGTTTCATTGGGAGCTAGTCATGTAGGTACCTTTTGCCTAGCACATACTAAAATTATAGATTCCCAGAAGGAAAGTAGTTAGTCAATATAAACCTTATCTTATCATTTGTACAAATAGCGTAGGTACAGTGAGCCACTTTAATCAGTTTTGGAAAGGCCAAGTGAGAAGCTCAGTTTTTTAAAATCTCCACCAGCCAGTAATGAGCCACCCACCTGATGGCATCACTGGAGACCATGTAGAAAGCCTGCACTTTCACCCCTACCTAAAAACAATGAGGTTCCCTTCCCTCTATCCTTTGAAGTGGTATCAGAAGAGAACTAGAGAAGAGTCAGGATTTTAATCACAATCCAGGAGTAACAAGAACATCCCCACCATCATGTCCATAGAGAAGACAAGAGGAGCCGGAACAGTCATCACTATCCATCAGTAATGAGAATATCCCCCACCCTCTGTCAATGGAGGTCAAGTGGGGAAGTAGGAGTTCTATTTACATCCACCTGGAAGTAATAAGACAGTACCCTACTTCCCCTGCAAGAGGGATGTTAGAGAAAACTAGCTACAATAGCAGGTTTTTAATAATATTCAGAGTCCCATAATATGAAAATGTCCAGGTTTCAAACTAAAATTAGCCATAAAAAATAAAATAAAATAAAATTAGCCATAAAACTAAGAAATAGGAAGATCTCAGAATGAATGAAAAAGACAATCAATATATGCCAATACCGAGATAACATAAATATTAAAAGTATCTGACAAAAAATTAAAGCAGCCAAGATAAAAAAAAAAAACTTCAATGGGAAATGACAAACATGTGAAACACATGAAAAAATAGAAAATTTCAACAAAGAAATTTAAGTCATATAGAAGAGCAAAATGGAATTTTATGAGTCCCCCCACCAAAAAAAAAAAAAAACCCAAACAATAACTAAAAAAGCTCGGTAGATGGACTCAATAACAAAACAATAGGGCCAGAGGAAACAATCAGTGAACTGGAAGATAGAACAAAAGAAATGATTTAGTCTGAACCACAGAGAGAATATATACTGAAAAAAAATGAAAAGAGCTTTAGGGACATGGGAGACTAAGAGAAAAGATCTAACATTTGTGTCATCAAGATCCCAGAGGGAGAGGAGAGGGAGGGTGAGGCTGAATACATGCCCGAAGAAATTATGACTGAAAACTTCTCAAATTTGGAGAAAGTCATAAACCTACAGATTAAAAAATCAGAACAAACCCCAAACGGGAAAACCTCAAAGGAATCTACCCAAAGACACATGCCAATCTTCTGAGAACTAAAGACAAAGGAAAAAATCTTGAAAGCAGCCAGATAAGATCGGCATCTTACCTATGGTGGAACAATGATTTGAATGACAGTGGGTTTCTCATCAGAAACATGAAAGTGAGAAGAAAGTGGCACAATGTTTTTTTGGTGCTGAAAGAACTGTCAACGTGGGGATCCCTGGGTGGCGCAGCGGTTTGGCGCCTGCCTTTGGCCCAGGGTGCGATCCTGGAGACCGGGGATCGAATCCCACGTCGGGCTCCCGGTGCATGGAGCCTGCTTCTCCCTCTGCCTGTGTCTCTGCCTCTCTCTCTCTCTCTCTGATGACTATCATAAATAAATAAATAAATTAATTAATTAATTTTAAAAAAAAGAACTGTCAACATGGAATCCTATACTCACTTTTGGAATAAAGGGGAAATCAAGACTTGCTCAGATGAAGGAAAACTAAGACAATTTGTCAATGGTGAATCCACCCTGAAGAGTGTCTAAGTGAAGTTCTGTAACCAGAATGGAGATAATAAGAAAACTTGGAACTTCAGGAAAGTAGAAAGAACACGGTAAGCAAAAATGAGTAGATGCAATACTTTCCTCCTTCCAAGTTTTCTAAATTATGTTTGATTATTGAAACAAAAATTATAATTCTGCCTGATGTAGAGGAAATATTTAAGATATATATATGTATATACATATATATAAAATCAGTGGTGGGTTATAGGACATTAAGGAAGGTATGATTTCCATACGTCACTCAAGCTGGTGAAATGAGGACACCAGTATGCTGTGATAAGCTATACTGTAATATAATATACTGTACTAATATACTGTGATAAGCTATACTGTAATACCTAGAGCAACAACAAATAAGACTATACAAAGAAATGAACTTTAAAAGATTATAGCTAAGGGATACCTGGGTGGCTCAGTCAGTTAAGCATCTGCCTTTGTTTCAGCTCATGATCCCAGGGTCCTAGGATTGAGCCCTACATCAGGCTCCCTGCTCAGGAACGGAGTCTGCTTCTCCATCCCCTCTACCCCTCCCCACCTCGTGCTTTTTCTCTTGCTTACTCTCTCTCTCTCAAATAAACAAATAAAATCTTAAAAATAAAATAAAAACTATAGATAAATACAAATAGAATTCTAAAAACTTTTCTAGATATTCAAGTGAAGACAAAGAAAAATGGAGACAAACAAAACAAAAAAATAAAATAGCATACTTAGGTGCTAAAATAATAATTGTAAGAAGTATAAATAATCTAAATATACCAATTAAAAGACAGAGTTTGGTAGAATAGATTAAAAAACAGTATCCAAGGGCAGCCCGGGTGGCTCAGTGGTTTAGCGCCGCCTTCAGCCCAGGGCCTGATCCTGGAGACCTGGGATCGAGTCCCATGTCAGGCTCCCTGCATGGAGCCTGCTTCTCTCTCTGCCTCTCTCTCTCTCTCTCTAATAAATAATAAAATAAAATCTTTAAAAAAAACAGTACCCAACTATTCTATTTGCTATCTAAAACAAACTTACTTCAAATATATATTTCCTTTCAGTTGAAAGGAAAAGGAAGGGAAAAGATAAGTGATGCAAATATTAACCAAGGGAAAGAATGATAATTTGCATTATCAGATAAAGTAGATTTCAGAGCCAAAAACATATCAGAGACAGAGACATTATATAATGATAAATAATATAAGTTCTAAATGTTATGCTCTCAAAAATAAAGCTGCAAAATATGTGAAGTGAAAACTGATAGAATTGAAAGTAGAAATATAAACATCCATTATTATGCTTGGGGACTTCAAAACCTCTCTCTAAACAATTGATAAAATAACTGGACAGAAAATCAGTAAGAATATACAATAACTCAAAAATACTATCAACCAACACAATATAATTGGCATTTATAGAACAATCCACTCAAAAAGCAAAATACACATTCTTTTCAAGTGCCTATGGAACATATTCTAAGATAGGCCATATCCCGGCCATAAGATAAACCTCAACAAATTTATAGAACTGAAATGTTTCAGAACACATGTTTCAGAACACAATGAAATCAAACTAAAAATCAGTGACAGAAAAACAATAATAAAATCTCCAAATACTTGAAAACCAAATGACACAATTTTAAATAACCTATGAATCAAGGAGGAAGTCTCAAGGGAAATAAAAAAATACATAGCACTGAATGAAAATGAAAACACAACATATCAAAGTTTGTAGAATGCTGAGTGGGAAATTTATAGCACTAAGTACATACATTTATGAGGAGCAAAAGTCTCAAGTCAATAATCTATGCTTCCACTTCAAGAATCTAGGAAAAGTGGATGCCTGGGTGGCTCAGTGGTTGGGCTTCTGCCTTCCACTCAGGGCGTGATCCTGGGGTCTTGGGATGGAGTCCCATATCAGGCTCCCTGAATTAAGCCTGCTTCTCCCTCTGCCTATGTCTCTGCCTCTCTCTCTCGTGTCGTTCATGAATAAATAAATAAAATCTTTTTTAAAAAGGATCTAGGAAAAGAAGACCAAAATAAGCCCAAAGTGAGCAGAAGAAAGGAAATAGTAAAGTACAGAAATCGATGAAGCTGAAAATAAGAAAACAATGGAGATAAATACAATAGAAGTATTTTTAAAAGATTTTATTTTCTTTTTTAAAAAGACTTTAAAGGGAGGGAGAGAATCTCGAGCAGACTTCTCACTGAGTGCAGAGCAGACTCTGGGCTCCACATCAGGACCCTGAGATCATGACCTGAGCCAAACTGAAAGTCTGACACTTAACCAACTGAGCCACCCAGGCACCCCCAAATAGAATTCTAAAACATTTCACGGTGAAATGAGGAGTTGGTTCTTTGAACAGTTTAAAAAAGTTAACAAACCTCTAAGAAAGACTGACAAAGAAAAAAGAGACAAGACACAAAATATCAGGAATAAACAGGGCTATTCACTTCATCTACTTCAGACATCGGAAGGGTAACAAAAATTGCCACGAACAACTCTAAAGACCTAACTCTGACAATTTAAACAAAATGGATCAGTTTCTTGAACAACCCAAATTATCACAACTCACACACAATGAAATACATAATTTGAATAGCCATATACCTATTAGAAAAATTGAATTCACAATTTAAAACCTCTCATGCACTGTTGATGGGAATGTAAGTTGGTGCAATTGCTCTGGAAAACAGTATGGAGTTTCTTCAAAAAGTTAAAATTGAAATATCATATTCCACTGTGGGTATTTACCCAAAGAAAACAGACACTAATTTGAAAAGATATATGTGCCCCTATATTTATTGCAGCATTATTTACAAACTTCCCCCATTCCAAACAATCCAATTAGACAGTGAGCAATAAATCTGAAGGGACGTTTTATTGAAGAGGCTATACAGCTGGTAAATAAGTACATGGAAGTACTTCTTTTAAATTTCTTATACAAAATTATTAGCCATCAGAGAAAATACATATTAAAATCATGATGAGATAGTACTATATACCAGAATGGCTAAGATTAAAAAAAACTCACAACAGCAAATACTGGCAAAGATAGAGAAGCTGGATTACTCATACATTGCTGGTGGAAATGAAAGATAAGGTGGAAAACTGTTTGGCAGCTAAAAAAACAAACAAAAGCAACTAAATATTCAACTACCATATGATTCAGCAAATGCACTCCTGGGCATTTATCCCAGAAAAACGAAGACTTGTGTTCACACAAAACCCTGTACATGAATGTTTATAGCAGTTCTGTAAGTTTTAACACATGTATAGCTTCATGTAAAAATTACCATAGTTATTTCCATCACTCCCTCATGCTATCTCTTTAGAGTCATACGCTACCTTCCACAATAATCCCCAGAAACAATTGATTGGCTCTTCATCACTGTAGTTCTGTTTTTTTTTTCAAGAATGTCATATAACTGGAATAAAACAGTATGTAACTATGAAGAATTGGCATATTTAAATTTTAATGAAGTGCAATTCATCAATTTGTTCTTTTATGGGTTGTACTTTTGACGTGATGTAAGAAATCTTTGCCTGACACCAGGTTACACAGATTATCCCCCTCATTTTTTCCTAGAAATTTTATAGAAATAGGTCTATGATCTATTTTGTGTTGATTTTTATATATGTGGTACAAACTATGGATTGAAATTTATTTTTTTGTATATAGGTATCCAATTGTTCCAACACCATTGATCAAAAAAACTGTTCTTTACTGAATTACTTTTGAAACCTTTTCACATGTCTAAACATACCAGTTGTCCATATATATGTGGATCTATTTCTGGACACTCTATTCTGTTTCATTGACTTATTTGTCTACCTTTAAACCAATATCACACTGTCTTGATTAATGTGGTTTGATAATAAATCTTGAAGTCAGTTAGTGTTTCATCCTGCATTTTTGTTCTTTTTCAAATTTGTTTTGGGATTATGTGTCCTTTTTATTTCCATATAAATTTTAGCATCAGTTTATCAATTTCTACAAAAATAATGCTGGGATTTTCATTGCTATTTTATCAAATCTATAGAACAATTTGAAGAGTTGACATCTAACATTGAATCCTCTAAATCATGAACACAGTATATCTTTCAATTTATTTAGATTTTCCTTAATTTTTCTCAGCAATGTTTTATAGTTTTAATTGTATAGATCTTTTGTCAGATTTATTCAAAATTTTTGATGCTACTGTAAGGTGACATTGTTTTTTAAAATTTAAAATTCTAACTGTTGTTACTATGTAGAAAAAACAACTGATTATTGTATCCTGCAAACTTTACTGAACTCATTTATCAGTTCTAGTAGAGTTTTTGTAGATTTCATCAGCTTTTTCTATAGAGATTAATCACATAACCTATGAATAAATGCAGTTTTGCTTCTTTCCTTCCAATATGGGAGTCTTTTTTTCTTTTCTTTGTCTAATTCCACTAGCTAGAATGTCCAGTATGGAACAGAACTAGTGAAAGCAGACATTCTTGCTTTACTCCTGATTTTAGGGGAAACACATTCAGTCTTTCATCATGTAATATGATGTTTGCTGAGATTTTTGTAGATGCCTTTTATCATTGAGAAAGTTGCCTTCAATTCTTAGTTTGTCGAAAATTTCTATCTGGAATCATGTTGTTTTTCCCAAATGATTTTTTTGTCTATTAAGAGGACCATATAGTTTTTCATTTTTAGTCTGTAAATATGATGATTTTCTTTAATTTATTTCCAAATGTTAAACCAAACTTGCATTTGTGGGATATGCCCCACCTGGTTGTAATGTGTTATTATTTTTATATATTGCTGGATTTGATTTGCTAATTTTTTTAAATTTTTGGCATCCAAATTTATGAGGGATATTTATTTGTAGTTTTCTTTAATGTCTTTTCTCTAAAGGAGGTTTAAAGAAAATCTTCTATGGGTTGGTTTGGAAGGTCACAATAAATCTACTGTCATAGAATGAATTGAGGAATATTCCCCAATTTTAATATTTTTTTAAAGATTTTAGTTTTCATTTTTTAAAATTCCTCTGGCTATTCGGGGTCTTTTCTGATTCCACACAAATCTTAAAATAATTTGTTTTAACTCTCTGAAGAAAGTCCATGGTATTTTGATAGGGATTGCATTAAACGTGTAAATTGTCCCGGGTACCATTGACATTTTCACAATATTAATTCTGCCAATCCATGAGCATGGAATCTTTTTCCATCTCTTTGTGTCTTCCTCAATTTCTTTCAGAAGTGTTCTATAGTTTTTAGGGTATAGATCCTTTACCTTTTTGGTTAGGTTTATTCCTAGGTATCTTATGCTTTTGGATGCAATTGTAAATGGGATTGACTCCTAAATTTCTCTTTCTTCAGTCTCATTGTTAGTGTATAGAAATGCCACTGACTTCTGGGCATTGATTTTTGTATCCTGCCACGCTGCCAAATTGCTGTATGAGTTCTAGCAATCTTGGGGTGGAGGCTTTTGGGTTTTCTACGTACAGTATCATGTCATCGGCGAAGAGGGAGAGTTTGACTTCTTCTTTGCCAATTTGAATGCCTTTAATGTCTTTTTGTTGTCTGATTGCTGAGGCTAGGACTTCCAGTACTATGTTGAATAGCAGTGGTGAGAGTGGACATCCCTGTCTTGTTCCTGATCTTAGGGGAAACTGTGGAAGGAGCCTCGGTGTCCATCGAAAGATGAATGGATAAAGAAGATGTGGTTTATATATACAATGGAATATTACTCAGCCATTAGAAATGACAAATACCCACCATTTGCTTCAATGTGGATGGAACTGGAGGGTATTATGCTGAGTGAAATAAGTCAATTGGAGAAGGACAAACATTATATGTTCTCATTCATTTGGGGAATATAAATAATAGTGAAAGGGAATATAAGGGGAGGAACAAGAAATGGGTAGGAAATATCAGAAAGGGAGACAGAACATAAAGACTCCTAACTCTGGGAAACGAACTAGGGGTGGTGGAAGGGGAGGAGGGTGGGGGGTGGGGGTGAATGGGTGACGGGCACTGAGGGGGACACTTGACGGGATGAGCACTGGGTGTTATTCTCTATGTTGGCAAATTGAACACCAATAAAAAATAAATTTATTATTAAAAATTGAAAATTCTTTAAATTTGAAAAAACTAAAAAAATTTTAGTTTTCAGAGAACTTTCAAATTTACATGAAAAATTGAGCAGAAAGAGTCCCCATGACCACTCTCTGCCCCTCCCTTGCAGTTTCCCTATTATTATCATCTAGCATTAAATTGCAGTGATGTTTGTTATAATTAGATTAGCCAATATTATTTTTAAAAATTCTTACATAAATTCCAGTTATTTAACATACAGTGTAATATTAGTTTCAGGTGTACAATTTAGTGATTCAACATTTCCATACAACACAGGGTGCTCATCACTCTAAGTACATTCCTTATTCCTTATCACCTATTTAACCCATCCAATACGCACCTCCCCTCTGATAACCATCAGTTTGTTCTCTATAGTTAAGAGTATATTTCTTTGTTTGCCTCTCTCTCTCTCTTTATGCTTATTTGTTTTGTTTCTTAAATTCGTTCCACATGAGTGATATTATAGGGTATTTGTTTTTCTCTGAGTGACTTATTTCACTTAGCATAATATTCTCTAGCTTCATGTACGTCATTGCAAATGGAAAGATTTCATTCTTCTTTATGGATGAGTAATATTCCATTGTATTTTTATACACCACATCTTTTTTTTTGAGATCAAACAGGTGGGTTTTATTATCAAATGTAACAATTCTATGAAAATTCACTAGTATTGTAGTATTACTTTCTATCTTAAAGTCTTTCAGAGCTTTGGGCAGATAGCATCCTAAGGCATTAAGTATAAACAAACCCTTTTTCTGATCTAAAGTGCCAGTTGCCACCAATTTTCATACAAAATGGTTTTTTGTTTTTTCTTTTTTCCTACTGCAGTCAAAGGGCCATTGCTGGTCAGGTGAAGAGGGAATGTTTGGCTCTCCATTCAAGGTATTAATCAAACTAAGTAAAAATAGCAGCCACATAAATCTGCATGGCATTGCATCCAAGCCAAGGACAATAGGAGTAACTTAAAAATTCATGTGCATTTAGTTAATCAAATTCTGTTTTCCTCTTTGGAGTTATATGAGGCATTGGTACAAGGTAGCTCGTGACTAATATTGCACTTTTGTAGCATAATCACAGCTAAACATAAACATAGTGAAAACATTGATAGAGCATCACTACCTGCTCTAACCATTTCAGTGTTTACCTCTCAATCCAGCATGCTGACTATAATCCTATGCTTTTAAAAGTTTTAATTATTTGGCAATAAAAGCATTAGAGATAAAGGTTTAAGGCTATATCTTAATATATATAAGCATTCGCTTCGTCAAGTATACTGCTTTCTAGAATACACTGTTCAAATATTCTCATTTTGCAATGTTAAAAACTATGGAATTTATCTTATTAAAGTGCAAACCATGAGTAATGGGGAAAGTACGGTATAAAATAATAAATATGAATACAATGTCCATTACAGTTTACACTAGAAATTACTAGCTACACATTACTGCTTCATTCATATTTTGGTTTCATATTTTGGCCCCTAGTTCATTCCTATTTACAACTGGTACCTGCTGAGAGAAAAGATGCAACTTTTAAGCTATGTATATTTTGTGGTGGATGTGGACTGTCTTCTAATTTATCCCAAAGTGATTGATTGATTTTTAAATATTTTGTTTATTTATTCATAAGAAACACACAGAGAGAGGCAGAGACATAGGCAGAGGGAGAAGCAGGATCCCTACAGGGAGCCTGATGTGGGACTTGATCTCAGGACCCCGGAATCTGAGCCAAAGGCAGATGCTTAACCACTGAGCCACCCAGGTGCCCCTATCCCAAAGTGTTTTAAAAATCATTTTCATTGTTTTTTTAACTGTAAGTCGTCATGATGGCCAAGATAGTATACACCACATCTCTTTTACCCATTCATCAGTCAGTGGACATTTGGGCTATCTCCATAATTTGGCTATTATAGATAATCCTGCTATAAACATTTGGGGGTGCATGTATCCTTTTGAGTTTATTACATTTTTTAAAAAAGTAAACTCTACTCCCAACTTGGTGCTCAAACTCATGACCCTGAGATCAAGAGTCACATGCTCCACCAACTGAGCCAGGCCAGATGCCCCTTGATATATTATTCTTCATTAAAGTCCATAGTTTACATTAGAGTTCACTATTACCCCATTTAAATTTTTCTTGACATTTGTGCAGGGTTCGTTTTATTATCTTCTCAATTATTGGAATAATTCTTCAATGAAGCCATCTAGCCTGAATGGGGTTTTCTTTGCAAGAAGGGTACTAACTTCAAGTTTGGTTTTTAAAATTGGATAGAGGACTATTCAGTTTATCTCTTTCTTCCTGATTGATTGTAGTGGGCAGAATTCTAAGATGATTCCCCCAGATTCTTCTTCCTGGTATATATGTCCTGTATAATTCCCTTCCCTTAAGTGCGGGATAGACTTGTGAATATGATGTGATACCTCAATTAGATTATATTATATTGCAAAAGTGATGAGACAGTCAATCTCATGAGATGATATTCTGTTTTAGCAGAGCTGGAGACAGATATTCTGCTGGTTTTGAAGAAATAAGGTGCCATGTTGTGAAAGGCAATATGACTAAAATGTGAGGTTGGCTACAAGGAACTGAGAGTCACCTCCAACCAATAGCCAGCAAGAAAATAAGACCTCAGTCTTAAGACTGCAAAGAAATGAATTCTGCCAACAAACTAGTAAGCTTGGAAGAGACCTCAAGCTCCAGATGAGATCACAGCGAAACAATGAGCTTTAATTATTTGTGTCTTTCAAGGAATTTGTCTATTTTTAAAAGGAGTTTGTTTATATTTATTTATTTATTTATTTTCTATTTATGAGAGGTTGAGAGAGAGAGTCTGAAAGATGGGAGAAGCAGAGGGGTGGGGAGAAGGAGAGGGAGGAAAGAATCTTAAACAGGCTCTGTGCTCAGTGTAGGGCTGGATCCCACCCTTAGATCGTGACCTGAGCCAAACCCTTAACCAACTGAATTATTCAGGTGCTCTGGAATTTGTGTATTTCATCTAAATTGTTGAATTCAGTGTCATAAAGTTATTCATAATGTTCTCTTTTTATCCTTTAAAACTTGCAGAATCTTTAGTGACATTATCACTCTCATTCCTGATACTAGTTATTTGTGTCGGATTTTCCCATTTTTTCCTGATAAATCTGGCCAAAATTCCATCAATTATATTTATGCTCTCAACAAGAAACACCTTTTGCTTTCACTGGTGTTCTCTATTGTTTTACTGTTTTCTCTTTCACTATTTTTTACACTTAACCCTTATATCTTTCTTTCACTTTAGATTTAATTTGCTCTCTTTCTTTCTAGTTTCTTAATGTGGAAACTGAGGTTATTGTATGGAGATCATTCTTCTTTTGTAAGATAGGTCTTTAGAGCTACAAAATTTCCCCCAACAAATACAGCTTTAGTGGCATTCCACAAATTTCATTATGTTGTATTTTTGTTTTCATGTAGCATGTGATATATTCTAATTTCCCTTTTGACTTCTTTGATCTTTGAGTTACTTAGAAGTATGCTATTTATCTGCCAAGTATTTGTGAATTTTCCAGAAATCTTCTGTTTTGATTTCTTTTTTTTTAAGATTTTGTTTATTCATGAGAAACACAGAAAGAGAGAGGCAGAGACACAGGCAGAGGGAGAAGCAGGCTCCATGCAGGGAGACCGACGTGGGACTCGATCCTGGGACTCCAGGATCATGCCCTGGGCAGAAGGCAGACGCTCAACCGCTGAGCCACCCAGGCATCCCTTTTGTGCACTAATGGGGCTATTTGCTTTATTACTGCTGAGTTTTGAGTGTTCTTTATAGATCCTAGATACTAGTCCTTTGTTGTGAGACTGCTGGATCATCTGGTAGTTCTATTTATATTTTTTTGAGGAATCTCCATGTAGTTTTCAAGTGGCTGCACTGATTTACATTCTCACAAATAGTGTGCAAGGGTTCCCTCTTCTCCACATACTAGACAGCACTTCTTATCTCTTATGTTTTTAATAATAGCCATTCTAACAGATATAAGAAAGATATCACATTGTGGTTTTGATTTGCATTTCCCTGATGATTAGTGATATTGAGCACATTTTCATGTGTATGTTGGCCATTTGTATGTTTTCTTTGGAAAAATGTCTATTCAGTTCCTCTTACCATTTTGTAATTCAGTTGTTTTGTTTTATTTTGCTACTAAGTTCTACTGAGTTGAGTGAATCCTTTATATTTGGATATTATCCTCTTTTCAGATACATGATTTGCAAATATTTTCTCCTTCTCCACAGGTTCACTTTTCATTTTGTTGATTATTTCCTTTGCTGTACAGAAGCTTTTTAGTTTGATGCAGCCCCCACTTATTTGATTTTGCTTTTGTTTCTTATGTTTTTGGTGTCATATCCCAGAAATACTCTCATGCCTAAGTCTTTGAGCCATTTTGAGTTAATTTTGTGAATACTGTAAGACGGGTATCCAATTTAATTCTTCTACATATGGCTATCTAGTTTTCCCAGCACCATTTGTTGAAGAGGCTATCCTTTTCCCATTGAGTATTTTGGGCTTTCTTGTCAAATATTAGGTTTATTTTGGGGCTCTCAACTTTGTTCCATTGGTCTGTGTATATTGTTATGCCAATGCCATGCTGTTTTTATTACTATATTTGTGTAGTATAGTTTGAAATCAGGAAATGCAATGCCTCTAGCTTTTTTCAAGATTATTTTGCTTATTTGGAATCCTTCGTGGCTCCATATGAATTTTAGGATTTTTTTTCCTATTTCTGCAAAAAAATGACATTGGAATTTTGATAGGGATTCCATTGAATCTATAGATAGCTTTGGGTAGTATGGACATTTTATTTTATTTTATTTTAATAATAAATTTATTTTTTATTGGTGTTCAATTTGCCAACATACAGAATAACACCCAGTGCTCATCCCGTCAAGTGCGCCCCTCAGTGCCCGCCACACATTCACTCCCACCCCCCGCCCTCCTCCCCTTCCACCACCTCTAGTTCATTTCCCAGAGTTCGGAGTCTTCATGTTCTCTCTTTCTGATATTTTAATAATATGAATTCTTCTGATCCATAAACATGGGCTGTCTTTTCATTCATTTGTTTTCTTCAGTTTTTTTCTTTTTATTAAAGTCTTATAAGTTTTGGTGTATATGTCTTTTATCTCCTTAAAAATATTTATTCCAAAATATTAATAAATTTATTCCAAAATATTTTATTGTTTTGAATCCTATTGTGAATGGGATTGTTTTCATTATTTATTTTTCAGATGCTTTGTTCATGTATAAAAACAATTGATTTCTGTATGTTGATTTTTATCCTACATCTTCACTAAATTGATTAGTTCTCAGTGTTTTGGTGAAATCTTTAGAATTTTCTATAAATAAAATCATATCATCTGGGGGTACTTGGATGGCTTAGTTGGTTAAGCAGCTGAGTCTTGATTTCAGTTCAGGTCATGATCACATGGCTCTGGGATCAAGCCCTGCATGGGTCCCTGCATCAGGCTCTACACTAAGTGAGGAGTCTGGTGGAGATTCTCTCTCTCCTTTCCCTCTACCCCTCTCCCTGTTCAGGTGCTCTCTCTCTCTCAAATAAACAAATAAATCTTAAAAAAATATTCTCTGTAAACAAAGACAATTTTAGTTCTACATTTATTATTTGAATTCCTTTTAGTTTTTCTTCTTGCCTAGTCTTTCTGTTTAAGTCTTCAGTGCTGTGTTGAATAAGGGTGATGAGAGTATGCATGTTTATCTTATTCCTGATCTTAGAGGAAAAGCTTTCAATCTTTCACTTGAGTATGGTTGGCTGTGGGTTTGTCATATATGGCCTTTATTGTTTTGAAATCTGTTTCTTCTATAATTAGTTTGTTAAGGGTCTTTATCATAAAAGGATGTTAAATTTTGTCATTTTCTGCAACTATTGAGATGCTCAAGTTTTTATTTTTCATTCTATTAATGTGGTGTGTCACATTTATTGATTTGCATATGTTGAACCATCCTGCATCCCAGGGATAAATCCCACTTGATCATAGTGTATGTCTCTTTTAATGTGCTATTGAATTCAGATTGCTAGTATTTTTTAAAACAATTCATCAATATTAATCAGGGATATTGGTCCATAATTTTTTCTTATGGTATCTTTATCTGATTTTGATGTTGTAATAATGTAATAATGTCGTAATAATGAAAAAACCTAATGTTTCTACCCCTGTATATGGAAAAACCTAGCTCTTCCCTACAGTCTTTCTTTCTTGTGAGTCACCTTTACTACTAACACTTCACTACTGGTCAGCAAATGTGTAGAGGCATTTCCCTACATCATCAATAAATTCTTAGACACCAGCAAGAAGTCCAAGAATTCAACTCAATTCTGACACTATTTACTCAGAGATACTATCAGAGTCCCCTGATTAAAGGTTTAGTCCTACAAGATGCCCCCCACCAACTTCAGCTTCAGGTGCCATTTGCAAGCCCAGGTTATCACCTGTGCTTCTAACCAACATACTACAGACTGGGGGTTCCAATGACCCTTTCTTTGGGTTTGACTAATTTTCTAGAGTGGCTTACAGAACTTAGAGAAGCATTTTACCTAATAGATCACCGGTTTATTGTAAAAGGACATAATACCCAAGAACATCCAAACAGAAGAGTTAAATAGGGCAAGGTATGGAGAAAGGGCATGCCACTGTTTCAGTACCATCATGTGTTCATCAACCTGAAAGATGTCAGAACCCTATACTTTTGGGATTTTGTGCAGGCTTTATCATGTAGGCATGATTGATCATTAACTCCATTTTCAACCCTTCTCTCATATCAAGAAAATGGGGAGGTGAAAATTGTAAGCTTCTAATCATGGCTTGGTCTTTTCAGTTACCAGCCCTCACCCAGGGGCCATCCAGCAACCCACTCAGAGTTGCCTCATTAGAATAAAAGACACTCCTATTATCCTGGAAATTATAAGGGTTTCAGGAGACTTGTGTCAAGAACTAGGGTCAAAGACTAAACATTAGAGCAAAATATGTTCCTGGTGCCCTTATCACTTAGGAAATTACAAGGGTTTCAGGAGCTCTGTATCAAGAACCAGAGGCAGACACTAATATATATGTTTCTATTATCTCACAGATGTTAAGGTAATAATGACCTTCTAAGATAGTTTGGGAGTTTTCCTTCTTCTTCATTCTTTAATTTCTTTAGGACAGTTTGAGAAGGATTGGAATTAATTTTGCTTTAATTTATAATTATATTTCTCCATGATTTAGTCTTGGTAGGTTTATTGGTTTTGTTTTGTTTTTATTTAAATTCCAGTTAGTTAATTTACAGTGCATTATTAGTTTCAGGTGTACGATATAGTGTTTCAACACTTCCATACACCAAACTGGTGTTCATCACAAGTTCACTCCTTAATCCCCATCATGTATTTCACCCATTCCCCCCATCCACCTCCTCTCTGGTAACCATCAGTTTGATGTCTACAGTTTTAAGAGTCTGTTTCCTGGTTTGCCTCTCTCTCTTTTTCCTTTGCTTGTTTGTTTGGTTTCTTAAATTCCATGTATGAGTGAAATCATATGGTATTTGTCTTTCCCTGGATGAATTACCTTGCTTCACATAATACTCTTAAGCTCCAACTATGTTGTTATAATTTTATTTTTATTTTTTAATTTTTTAAAAAGATTTTATTTATTTATTTATGAGAGAGACAGAGAGAGAGGCAGAGACACAGGCAGAGGGAGAAGCAGTTTCCATGCAGGGAACCTGATGTGGGACTTGATCCCGGGTGTCCAGGAACATGCCCTGGGCTGAAGGCGGCGCTAAACCGCTGAGCCACCCAGGCTGCCCTATGTTCTTGCAATTTTAAAAATGACAAAATTTCATTCTATATAATATATAGATCACATCTTCCTTAGCCATTCATCAGTCGATGGACACCATAGGCTGCTTCCATATCTTGGCTATTGTAGATAATTTTGCTACAAATATTGAGATGCATGTAACCCTCTGAATTAGTATTTTTGTATTTTTTAAAAGATTTTATTTATTTATTCATGAGAGGCACAGAGAGAGAGAGAGAGGCAGAGACATAGGTGGAGGGAAAAGCAGGCTCCATGCAGGGAGCCCGATGTGGGACTCGATCCGGGACTCCAGGATCACATCACGCCCTGGGCCTACGGCAGCTGCTAAACCACTGAGCCACCCAGGGATCCCAGTATTTTTGTATTCTTTGGGTAAATACCTAGTAGTGCAATTCCTGGATTGTAAGATAGTTCACTTTTAACATTTTGAGGACCTTCCATATTGTTTTCCAGAGTAGCTGCACCAGTTTGCACTCCCACCAACAGTGTAAGAGGGTTTCCCTTTCTCCACAACCTTGGCAACACCTGTTGTTTCTTGTGTTATTGATTTTAGTCATTATGACAGGTGTGAAGTGATATCTCATTGTAGTTGTGATTTGCATTTCCCTGATGATGAATGATATTGAGCATCTTTTCATGGGTCTATTGGTCATCTGTATGTCTTCTTGGGAAAAATGTCTATTCATGTTTTCTGCATATTTTTATTTTTATTTTTTCTGCACATTTTTAAATTGGATTATTTGTTTTTTGGGTGCTAAGTTTTCTAAGTTTTTTGAATATATTTTTGATACTAACCTTTTATCAGATATGTCATTAGCAAATATTTTCTCCCATTCTGTATGTTGTTTTTTAATTTTGTTATTTCCTTCACAGTGTAAAAGTTATCTTGATGAAGTCCCAATAGTTTATTTTTCCTTTTGTTTTCCTTGCCTTACAACACATCTCTATAAATAAGTTATTATTGCTGATGTCTAAGAGGTTACTGTCTGTGTTCTCTTCTAGGATTTTTATGGTCTCTGTCTCACATTTAAGACTTTAATCAATTTTGAATTTATTTTTGTGTGTGGTATAAGAAAGTGGTCCAGTTTCACTCTTGCATGTTGCTAACCAGTTTTCCCAGCACCATTTGTTGAAGAGACTTTTTTTTTTACTATTGTATATTCTTTCCTGCTTTGTCAAAGATTGATTGACCATATAATTGTGGGTTCATTTCTGATTTTTCTATTCTGTTCCATTGATCTATGTGTCTATTTGTGTGCCAGTGCTATACTGTTTTGATCACTACAGCTTTGTAATATATCTTGAAGCCCAGAATTATGATGCCTCCAGCATTACTTTGCTTTTTCAAGAATGCTTTGGCTATTCAGGGTCTTTTGTTGTTTCACTCAAATTTCACGCAAAAATGCTGTTGGCATTTTGATAGGGATTGCATTAAATGTGTACTTTGGGCAATATAGACATTTTAACAATATTTTTCTTTCAGTCTATAAGCATGGAATGTCTATCCATTTGTGTTATCTTCAATTTCTTTCATAAGCATTTTACAGTTTTCAGAGTACAAGGTATTCATCTTTTTGGTTAGGCTTATACATACATATGTTATGGTTTTTGGTGCAATTATCAATGAGATTGATTCCTTAATTTCTCTTTCTGTTGCTTCATTGTTGGTGTATATAAATGCAACAAATTCTTGTACATTGATTTTCTATCTTGTGACTTTACTGAATTCATTTATCATTTTTAACAGGTTTTGGTGGAGTGTTTTGGGTTTTCTATATAGGAGATTATGTCATCTGCAAACAATGTAAGTTATACCTCTTCCTTGCTTATTTGGATGCCTTTAATTTCTTTTTGTTGTCTTATTGCTGGGCCTAGGACTTGCAGTACTATGTTGAATGAATGGTGGTGAGTGTGGACTTCCATGTCTTGTTCCTGACCATAGAGAAAAGGCTTTCAGTTCTTCCCCACTGAGGATGATATTAGTTGTGGGTTTTTAATATATGGACATTTTTTACATTTTTTAATTAATTAATTAATTAATTTTTTAAAAAAATTTTAACTTAAATTCAATTTGCCAACATATAGTATAACACCCAGTGCTCATCCCATTAAGTAACTTCTTCAGTGACCATCATCCAGTTAGTTGCCCCATGCCCCCACCCACCTCCCCTTCCACAACCTTCTGTTAGTTTCCCAGAGTTAGGAGTTTCTCATGGTTTGACTCCCTCTCTAATTTTTCTCACTCAGTTCTCCTCCTTTCCTTCATAACCCCTTTCACTATTTCTTATATTCCACGTATAAGTGAAACCATGAGATGATTGTCCTTCTCTGACTGACTTATTTCACTCAGCATAATACCCTCCAGTTCCATCCACGAAGAAGCAAATGGTGGATATTCATCTCTTCTGATGGCTGAGTAATATTCCATTGTATATATATCCCACATCTTCTTTATCCATTCATCTGTGGAAGGACATCGTGAGTCCTTCCACAGTTTGGCTATTGTGGACATTGCTGCTACGAACATTGGGGTGCAGGTGTCCCAGTATTTCACTACATCAGTATCTTTGGGATAAATACCCAGTAGTGCAATTGCTGGGTCATAGGGTAGTTTGATTTTTAACTTCTTGAGGAACCTCCACTTTGTTTTCCAGAGTGTCTGTACCAGTTTGCATTCCTACCAACAGTGCAAGAGGGTTCCCCTTTCTCCACATCCTCTCCAAAATTTGTTGTCTCCTGCCTTGTTAATTTCCCCCATTCTCACTGGTGTGAGGTGGTATCTCATTGTGGTTTTGATTTGTATTTCCCTGATGGCAAGTGATGTGGAGCATTTTCTCATGTGCTTGTGGGCCATATCTATGTCTTTTATGGAGAAATTTCTGTTCATATTTTCTGACCATTTAATTATTGGATTGTTTGTTTCTTTGCTGTTGAGTTTAATAAGTTCTTTATAGATCTTGGATATTAACCCTTTATCTGATACATCATTTGCAAATATCTTCTCCCATTCTGTAGGTTGTCTTTTAGTTTGCTGACTGCTTCTTTTGCTGTGCAGAAGTTTTTTATCTTGATGAAGTCCCAGTAGTTAATTTTGCTTTTGTTTCCCTTGCTTTCATAGATATATCTTGCAAGAAGTTGCTATAGCCAAGTTCAAAAGGTTGTTGCCTGTGTTCTCCTCTAGGATTTTGATGGATACTTGTCTCACATTTAGATCTTTCATCCATTTTGAGTTTATCTTTGTGTATGGTTTAAGAGAATGGTCCAGTTTCATTCTTCTGCATGTGGACCTCCAATTTTCCCAGCACCATTTATTGAAGAGACTGCCCTTTTTCCAGTGGTAGTCTTTTCTGCTTTGTTGAATATTAGTTGACCATAGAGTTAGAGGCCCATTTCTGGGTTCTCTATTCTGTTCCATTGATCTATGTGTCTGTTTTCATGCTAGTACCACCCTGTCTTGATGATCACAGCTTTGTAATGCAGCTTGAAATTCGGCATTGTGGTGCCCCCAGCATTGGTTTTCTGTTTCAATATTCCCCTGGCTCTTTGGGGTCTTTTCTGATTCCATACAAATCTTAAGTTTCTTTGTTCCAACTCTATGAAGAAAGTCCATGGTATTTTTAAAAAGACTTTACTTATTTATTCATCACACACACACACACACACACACACACACACAGAAAGAGAGAGAGAGAAAGAGAGAGAGAGAGAGGCAGAGACATAGGCAGAGGGAGAAGCAGGCTCCATGCAGGAAGCCCAATGTGAGACTCGATCCTGGGACTCCAGGATCATGCCCTGGGCTGAAGGCAGGCACTAAACCACTGAGCCACCCAGGGATCCCAAAATCCATGGTATTTTGATAGGGATTGCATTGAATGTGTAAGTTGCCCTGGGTAGCATAGACATTTTCACAATATTTATTCTTCCAATGCATGAGCATGGAATGTTTTTCCATCTCTTTACATCTTTCTCAATTTCTTTCAGATGCTTTCTGTAGTTTTTAGGGTATAGATCCTTTACCTCTTTGGTTAGGTTTATTCCTAAGTATCTTATGCTTTTGGGTGTAATTGTGAATGGGATTGATTCCTTAATTTCTCTTTCTTCAGTCTTATTGTTAGTATATAGAAATGCCACTGATTTCTATGCATTGATTTTATATCCTGCCACATTGCTGAGTTGCTGCATGTGTTCTAGCAATCTTGAGGTGGAGTCTTTTGGGTTTTCTCTATATAGTATTATGTCATCTGCAAAGAGGGAGAGTTTGACTTCTTCTTTGCCAATTTGAATGCCTTTTATTTCTTTTTGTTGTCTGATTGGTTAGGCTGGTACTTCTAGAGTATGTTGAATAATGTGGTGAGAGTGGATATTCCTGTCATGTTCCTGATCTTAGGTGAAAGGGTCTCGTTTTTTCCCCCTTTGAAAATGATATTTGCTGTGGGCTTTTATAAATGGCTTTTAAGATATTGAGGAATTTTCCCTCTATCCCTATACTTTGAAGAGTTTTAATCAGGAATGGATGCTGTATTTTGTCAAATACTTTCTCTGCATCTATTGAGAGGATTGTATGGTTCTTATTTTTTCTCTTATTGATGTGTTCTATCGCGTTGATTGTTTTGCGAGTGTTGAACCATCCTTGCATCCTGGGGATCAATCCCACTTGGTCATGGTAAATAATCCTCTTAATGTATTGTTGGAACCTATTGGCTAATATCTTGGTGAGAATTTTTGCATCCATGTTCTTCAAGGATATTGGTCTGTAATTCTCCTTTTTGGTGGAGTCTTTGGTTTTGGAAACAAGGTAACACTGGCCCCATAAAACGAGTTTGAAAGTGTTCCCTCCCTTTCTATCCTTTGAAATGGGGTTAGTAGAACAGGTATTATTTCTTACTTAAATATTTTGTAGAATTCCCCTAGGAAGCCATCTGGCCTTGGACTTTCGTGTCTTTTGAGGTTTTTGATGACTGCTTCAGTTTGTTCTCTGGTTATTGGCTGTTCAGGTTTTCTATGTCTTCCTGTTACTGTTTTGGTAATTTGTGGGTTTCCGAAAATGCATCCATATATTTTAGATTGCCTAATTTGTTGGCATATAGTTGCTCATAATACATTTTTAAAGTCATTTGTATTTCCTTGGCATTTGGTTGTGATCTCTCCTCTTTCATTCATGATTTTATTGATTTGCATCTTTTCTTTTTAATAAGACTGACTAGGGGTTTATCTATCTTGTTAATTCTTTTTAAAAATCAGATCCTGGTTTTGTTTATCTCTTCTACAATCCTTCTGGTCTCTATTTCATTGAGTTCAGCTCCAATCTTTATTATCTCTCTTCTTCTGATTCATTTAGGCTTTACTTGCTGTTCTCTCTCCAATTCCTTTAGGTGCGAGATTAGCTTGTGTATTTGAGTTTTTTCCAATTTTTTGAGGGAGGCTTGTATTGTGATGTATTTTCCTTTTAGGACCGCATTTCTTGTATCCCAAAGATTGTGAACAGTTGTATTTTCATTTTAATAGTTTCCATGAATCTTTTAAATTATTCTCTAATTTCCTGGTTGACCCATTCATCTTCTAGTAAGATGCTTTTTAACTTCCATGTGTTTGAGTTTCTTCCAAATTTCTTCTTGTGATTGAGTTTTGAAGCATTGTGGTCTGAAAATATGCAGGGGGCAATCCCAATCTTTTGGTATCAGTTGAGACCTGATTTGTGACCCAGTGGGTGATCTATTCTGGAGAAAGTTCCATGTGCATTTGTGAAGAATGTGTATTCAGTTGCATTCAGATGGGTTCTGTATTTGTCTGTGAAATCTTTTTCGTCCAGTGTATCATTCAAGGCCCTTGTTTCTTTGGTGATGTTCTGCTTAGAATATCTGTCATTAAAAAAAAAAGAATATCTGTCATTTTCTGAGAATGCCTTGTTGAAGTCTCCTACAGTTAGTGTATTATTATCTGAGTATCTCTTTACTTTGGTTATTAATTGATTGATATACTTGGCGGCTCCCACATTAGGGGCATAAATATATTCATGATTGTTACATTTTCTTGTTGGAAAGACCTTTTAAGTATGATATAGTGTCCCTCTTTATCTCCTAGTACAGTCTTTGGTAGAACACCTAATTTATCTGATATGAGGATTGCTACTCTGGCTTTCTTTTGAGGACCATTTGAGTGGTAAATAGTTACCCACCCCTTCATTTTCAGGCTACAGGTGTCCTTTGTTCTAAAATGAGTCTCTTGTAGACAGCATATAGATGGGTCTTGCTTTTTTAAACAATCTGATACCCTACGTCTTTTGATGAGATCATTTAGCCCGTTCACGTTCAGAGTAACTATTGAAAGATATGAATTTAGTGTCATCGTATTACCTGCACAGTCTCTGTCTTTGTGGATTGTTTCTTTGGGCTCCCTCTTTCTTTTATGGGGTCCTCTTCATATTTCTTGTAGAGCCGGTTTGGTGGTCATGTATTCTTTCAATTTCTGCCTATCCTGGAAACTCTTTATCTCTCCTTCTATTCTGAATGGCAGTCTTGCTGGATAAAGTATTATTGGCTGCATGTTTTCCTCATTTAATACCCTGTATGTATCCTGCCAGCCCTTTCTGGCCTGCCAGGTCTCTGTGGAGAGGTCTGCTGTTAATCTGATATTTCTCCCCATTTAAGTTAAGTGTCTCTTGTCTTGAGCTGCTTTAAGAATTTTCTCTTTGTCTTTGAAATTTACAAGTTTCACTATTAAATGTTGAGTTTTTGAATGGTTTTTTATTGATTTTTTGGGGGGAGTTCTCTCTATCTCTTGGATCAGAATGCCTATTTCCTTCTCCAGATTAAGGAAGTTCTCAGCTATTATTTGTTCAAATATACTTTTTGGTTGCATCTCTCTCTCTCAGCCTCTACTGGAATCCCAATTAGATGTATATTCTTCCTTCTCAAGCTATCATTTTTTCCCCTAGGCCTTTCCTTGTGAAATCCTTATTGTTTTTTCTCTTTTTTGCTCAGCTTTCCTTGTTTCCATCAACTTGTCTTCTATGTCACTCACTCCTCCACCTCATTAACCCTAGCAGTTAGAGCATCCAGTTTGGATTGCATCTCAGCTAAATTATTTTTAATTTCGGTCTGATTAGATTTCAATTCTCAGTAATGAAGTCTCTAGAGTCCTTTACACTTTTTTTCCAGAGCCATAGGTAACTCTATAATTGTGCTTCTGAACTGACTTTCTGACTTGTACTTAAATCCACATTCTGTAAGTCTGTGGCAGAGAGTATTGCTTCCAGTTCTTTCTTTTGTGGTGAATTCTTCCTTCTAGTCATTTTGTCAAGTGCAGAGTGCCTGTATGAGCGAGCTGAGTCAAAAATTTCAACCACAACCTAAGTAAAATATACCCTAGATGATTTCGAAGAAGTCAGAGACCAGAAAATAAAAGAAAAAGAAAAATAGAACCAAATAAAACAAAAAGACAATTAAAGTGAAAAACAGGGCATCCCTGGTGGTGTAGTGGTTTAGTGCCGCCTGCAGCCCAGGGCGTGATCCTGGGGACCCTGGATCGAGTCCCACATCAGGCTCTCTGTATGATGCCTGCTTCTCCCTCTGCCTGTGTCTCTGCCTCTCCCTCTCTCTCTGTCTCTATGAATAAATAAATAAAATATTTTAAAAAATAAAGTGAAAAACAAATTTTAAAACAAAGTAGTAAAAATAAAAAACCCAAAACCAAAAATAATTGAGAAAAAAAAAGAAAGAAAAAAAGAGGGCTATGGTAGTGGTGAGGAAGTGGTAGTGGAGAAATAATGTAATCTCCCTGAGGGGACCAAGAGGGTGATCCTATTGGTTTTGAGTGTTTTTTGTTCTGTATGTTAGAAGATGCTCCATTGCAAATTTATATAAACCAGCAATACTTATATAAGGCCCCAACATTGACCACAAAAACATAAAGAAGATAAAAGAGTGGGGCAAAATGAGAAGGAAGAGAGAAAATAATCTCACAGAATAAACCAACACAGTATTCCACTTGGTTCTGGGTGTATTTTGGTTGTGTGTTAGAAGGTACTAACTTCCACTATTGTAAAACAAAACGAGACAGACAAAACAAAAACCCATGTCTTGTATATCCAGCAAAATTAAATTGAATATGATGGGATCCCTGGGTGGCTCAGTGGCTTAGTGCCTGCCTTCAGCCCAGGGCATGATCCTGGAGTCCTGGGATAGAGTCCCACGTCGGGCTCCCTGCATGGAGCCTGCTTCTCCCTCTGCCTGTGTCTCTGCCTTTCTCTGTCTCTGTCTGTCTGTCTGTCTGTCTCTCTCTGTGTGTGTGTGTCTCTCGTGAATAAATAAAATCTTTAAAAAATATTAAATTGAGTATATTGAAGGGAATTCAGAAGTGAAAAATATATCTAAGACATGTAATTGTAGAAATATGGAAGTCAAAAAGGACAAAACTTAAAAATGGAGAGTTGGTAAAATATTGTACTTATTTTACAAATAACTACTGGAAATGCTACAAATACTAACTGGAAGTTACAAATACTAACTGGAAATTTGTAGCCTGATATAAAAACGAGTTGTAGTGAAAAAAAAAAAAAAAGGCCCGCTAGTTCTATATACTATTTTCCCCCAGTCCTGGAACTTTCCAGTGCTGCTTGTTCAGTAAACTTGCTTTTCCCTTGTTCTTTCAGCTGTTCTTCTTGGGGAGGGGTCTGGTGCGCTGATTCTCAGGTATCTGTGCCTGGGCAGAGATGCCCCACCCTTTGACAGGTCCTGGGCTTAGTGTAAAACACAGAAGAAAAAAATTGGCAGTGGCCAAATTTCCAGCTCTGGAGTCAAGCTCCCAGTGAGTAACTAAGTGCAGTCTCCCAGTCCATACTGGTCTAGATGCTCCTGGGGAGCATCATGGGTGCACTGATCTGCACAGCTTTCTGGGCACCCAGTGGCAGGAGAGTTCTCTTTCCTGTACCCCCCTCAGTTTCCACCTGTGTCAGGGGGAACAGAAGATAGCTGGCTCTGTCCACTTTGGCACCCTTGGATCCAGGGCCCTGTGCCCACTGGACCTGTTTTCCTGGGGACTGCCTCTCCTGCAGGGAATGGAGTACAGCCACCTCTGTCCGTTGCCAGGCTGTAGGTAAAGGCAGCTCCAGAGCTGGCCCCATAACCAGTGGGCTTCTCCCAAATGCCCTGGAGGACTGCCGTGCTCTAGCCCTTTACCAATATCTGACCATGGTTTGCGGTGAGCTTTCCCCTGGGCGCTTCTCCTCTTATAATGACTCCAGGAATCTTGATGCTTCACTGCCCCACCTGTCATTCTGCCTGATTACTCTGCTAAGCACTTTTCTGTCAGGGAAAACCCAAGCATGGATTTTTAAAGTTCCCGCTTGTCTAGGGCTGGGCTTTCATACCCTAGAGGCTTTTGCAGATCCGCTTTAGCCCTGATAGTCATGGTTCCCCTCCCCAACTTTATTCCTTTTTTGTTTTTTTTTCATCTTCCTACCTTGTTAGAAGCAAAAACTTTTCTCTCTGTAACATTCCAGCTGTTCTCTCTTTACATCTCAGGTCGAATTTGTAGGTGTTCAGGATGTTTTGAAAGTTATCTAGATAAGTTTGTGGGACCAGATGAGTTGAGGACCCCTACTCTTTGGCCATCTTGCCAGTCTCCTATCTGATTCTACAGTCTTTGTTTAAAAGTCCAGTTTGTCAGATGTAAGTATTGCTACTCTAGCTTTCTTTCTTTCTTTTTTTTTTAAGATTTTATTTACTTACCAGAGAGAAAGTATAAGCAGGTGGAGCAGCAGGCAGAGGGAAAGGGAGAAGCATACTTCCCACTGAGCAGGGAGTCTAATGCAGGGCTGGATCCCAAGACCTTGAGATCATGACCTGAGCCAAAGGCAGGTGCTTAACCAACTGAGCCACCCAGGTGCCCCTCTTCTCTGGCTTTCTTTTGATATCCATTTGCATGATAAATGTTTCTTCATCCCCTCACTTTCAACCTGCAAGCATCTTTAGGTCTAAAATAGGTCTCTTATAGTCAATATGTAGATGGGTCTTAATTCTTTTATTCATTCTTATACTCTATTCTGAATGCTAGTCTTGCTTGATAGAGTATTCTTGGTTTCAGAGTTTTCCCATTCAGCATTTTGAATATATCATGCTTCTCCTGGCTTGCCAAGTTTCTGTTGAGAAATCTCCAGCTAGCCTTGTGGGTTTTCCCTTGTTAGGTAAGGACTTCTTTTGTTTTGCTGTTTTTAAGATTTTTTTCTTTGTCACTATATTTTGCCAATTTAATTACAATATGTCTTTGCGTTGGCCTGCTTTTACTGATTTGGATGGGAGTTCTCTGTGCCTCTGGGATCTGGATGTCTGTTTCCTTCCCTAGATTTGGAATGTTTCCAGCTATTACTTCTTCAAATAAATTTTCTTCACCCTTTTCTCTCTTTTTCTTCTGGGACTTCTATAATACAAATAATATATTTGATGGAGTTAGTGAGCTCCCTAAGTTTCTTCTCATGTTGCATAATTCCCCTTTCTCCCTTTTGTTCAGCTTACTTTCCATTACTTTGACTTTCAGATCATTAACTCATTCATCTGCTTCTTCCAGCCTGCTGTTCATTGCATCAAGCTTGTTTCCAAACTTGTTTATTTTACTTTCCATCTTTGATTGATTCTTTTTAAACTCTTTATCTGTGTGGTAAGGGTCTCACTGATGCCTTCTTTTCTGAATCTTATGATTGTTGCTTTAAATTCTCCATCAGGTATGCTACTTAAATCTGTTTTTCTTAGATCTCTGGCCATGGCTTTATCTTGTTCTTTCATTTGGGATAAATTCCTCCATCTTAACATTTTTGTCTAAATCTCTGACTTCTTTGTGTGAGAAAAGCCAGTTTTATCTCCTGCTTCTGAAAGTAATGGCCTTATGAAGAAGAAATCATGTAATACTCAGGGCCTGGTGCTTCAGGGGTATCTCCAGTGTGTGCTGCATGCATTCTTCTATTGTGTTTTAGCAGCTCTATCTTTCAGGACACTTGTCTGCAGAGGCTCTCCTTTCCTGCTGTGGGAAGTGTGGGTCCCTGTCCTGAATGTGTGAGTTTTAACTCGGTGTGATCTGGTCTGCTTGTGAGACAGAGACCTAATGCCACCTCCACAAGAATTCAGGTCTTTCAGAACTCTCTGGTTATGAAATGCTGTTTGAGCAGGGGTTTATGCTGGTCTTTTGGGGGAGGGACCCATTGCACTGGGACTGAGGCAAGCATGACTGAGAAGGGCAGTCACACTGGAACACAGGAGGGTGGGCCTTGGTGAATGCAAGTTGGGCAGCAAGTATTAGTGCTGTGCTTCTTCCCCGAGATGGCTCTGTGTTTATGCTGAGGGATGGCTGGGGGAAATGTTGCAGGCCAGCAACTTTCTTTCTGGAGAGGTGTCTCTATGAACACTGCCTCTCAGAGATGGCTCCAAGAAGAGCAAATAATCTCCCCACTTCTACTCCAGTTGCTCTTGAGATCACTGTTTCCACACTGTCTCCTCCTGGATGTCTGCTTGTCTTTTCTCCAGGAGCAGCACAATGCCCTCTGGGCTCTATCACAGCCAAGACTGCTGACCTTGTAATCTCTAGGCGTTAAGCTCTACTGGTTATAAGAACTCATGAAATTCAGTCTCTCTCATTTTCTAAGCCAATGGCTTTGGGGAAACCTTCTCCTCGTGCATCCCCCTCGGTGCTCCTCTCCCTTTCACAGCTCTCTGTAACCACAGCTCCCTCCCTTCCACAGCATCTGTGATCTGTTTTTCCCCTAAACCACATCTTCACACTTCTTAACTTTTTTGATGTGACCTTTCCCTTTAGTTGTGGAGTTTGTTCTGTCAGTTTTGAGGTCTATTTCTGGGGTATTTAGGATTATTTGATAGTTATCTAGCTGTGTTTGTGGGAGGAAATGAGCCTAGGGTCCTCCTACTGGACCACCACCATCTTCCTCTCAGCCTTGGTAGGGTCTATGTATCTAGGAATTCATCCATTTCTTCTAGGTTATCCAGTTTGTGGGCATATAATTGTTTATAGCATTCTGTCATGATCCTTTATATTTTTGTGGTATCAGTTTTACTGTCTCTTCTTTATTTCTGTTTTTATTAATTTTATGATTTTCTATTAAAGATTTTATTTATGAGAGAAACTGTGAGACTGCAAGCAGAGGGAGAAAGAGAGGGAGACAACTTCCAGTAAACCCCATGCTGAACACAGAGCCCGATGTGGGGCTCAAGCCCACGACCCTGAAATCATGACTTGAACCAAAACAAAGAGTTCAATACCCAACCAACTGAGCCACCCAGGTGCCCCTCTGTTTTTATTTATTTAATCTTCTCTCTTTTTTTTTGATTTAGTAGCTAAGGTTTGTCAATTTTATCTTTTAAAAAACTCTTAATTTGTTTATCTTTTCTATTTTTATCCTTATCTATTTCATTTATGTTTGCTCTGATCTTTGTGATTTACTTCTTTATGTTAACTTGAGCTTAGTTTATTCTTTTTCTAGTATCTTGAGATGTACAATTAGGTTATTTATTTGAGATCTTTCTGTAATCTTAATGTAGACATTTATCACTATAAGCTTCCCTCTTAGATATGCTTTTACAGCATCCCATGGGTTTTTATATGTTGTTCCATTTTAATTTGTTTCAAGATTTTAAAATTTCTTCTTTATTTCTTTGTTGATACGTTGTTTGTTTAGTTGTATGTTAATTTCCACATATTTATAAATTTTCCAGTTTTCCTCCTATCATTGATTTCTAGTTTTATATCATCTTGGTCAGAAAAGTTACTCAGTATAATTTCAATCTTCTTAAATTAACTGAGACTTATTTTGCAACCTATCATATGATCTATCCTGGAGAATATTTTATGTGCTCTTGAGAAGAATGTGTATTCTGGTGCTGTTAAATGGAGTGTTCTGCATATGCCTATTAGATCCATTTGGTCTAAAGTGTGGTTCATGTATATTTCCTTGTTGACTTTTTGTCTGGATGGCTATCCATAGTTAAAAGTGGGGTATTGATGTCCCCTACTGTTATTGTATTGTTGTCTATTACTCCCTTTGGATCTGTTAGTATTTGCTTAATATATTTAGGCTGTCTGATGTTGGGTTCATATATATATATATATATATATATATATATATATATATATATATACCATCTTTGTCTCTTTTTATTACCATTTTTTGCTTAATGCCTATCTTGTCTGATATAAGTACAATTCTTGCTCTCTTTGGTTTTCACTCATATGGAATATCATTTGTAATCCTTTCATCTTGAACTTATGTCCTTAACACTAAAGTGAGTCTCTTGTAGGCAGTATATAATTTGAGTCTTGTTTTTTTTTTAATCCACCCAGCCACTCTGCCTTTTGTTGGACAAGTCAATCCACTTACATTTACAGTAATTATTGGTAGGTAAGGACTTACTAATGCCATCTTATTAATTTTTTTCTGGCTGTTTTGTAGTTGTTTTATTTCTTCCTCTATTGCTATCTTTTGTGAATTGATGATTTCCTTTAGTTGTATGCTTTGATACCCTTCTCATTATCTTTTATGAGTCTACACTAGGTTTCTTTTTTGTGGTTACTATGAGCCTTACGCAAACCTTTATATATATATATATACACACACACACACACACATACATATATACACATACACATATATGTGAGTGTGTCTATTTTATGTTGGTAGCAATTTAACTTCAATCATATACAAAAGCTCTATTCTTTTACTCCCTCTTTTATATTTTTGATGTCTCTATATTATTTAAAATCATTTTGTATTGTGTATCCATTAACAAATTGTTTAGCTGTACATAATTTTATTTTATTTTATTTTTTTAATATTTTATTTATTTATTCATGAGAGATATGCAGAGAGAGAGAGAGAGAGGTAGAGACACAGGCAAAGGGAGAAGCAGGCTCCATGCAGGGAGCCTGACATGGGACTCGATCCCGGGTCTCCAGGATCAGGCCCTGTCCTGAAGGCAGCACTAAGCTGCTGCGCCACCCGGGCTGCCCGCTGTACATAATTTTAAAACTTTTTTACTTTAACCTTTACACTAGAGTTAAGTAGTTAACACATTGCCATATTACAGTATTAGAGTATTCTGGACCTGACTAATTTCACTATATGCTTACCTTTGCCAGTATGTTGTATATTTTCAAAAGCATTCATGTTACCAATTAGCATCCTTTTGTTTTGGTTTTGAAGAACTCCTTCCAACCCTTCTACTTTAATTTCTGAAGGACAGCTTTGATGCTTTGATGTGTATTCTTGGTTGGCACTTTTAGCACTTTGAATACATCAACCTATTCTCTTCTGGTCTACAAGTTCTCCATTGAAAAATCTACTGATAGCATTATGATGATTTTATCATAGGAGACAAAATTTTTTCTCTTGCTGCTTTTAAACTTCTGGCTTAGATTTTGGTTTTATGTCTTTTGGTGAAGATCAAATTGAGGGTAACCCATTAGCTTCATAAACTTAGATATCCAAATCTCTCCCCAGGTTTGAGAAATGCTCAGTCATTATTTCTTTAATAACCTTTATACCCCTTTTTCCTTCCACACTTCTACTTCTGGTACTCCAGTGTTGCATACATCATTTCTCTTGATGGTGTCCTCTAAGTCCCATAGGCTTTTTAAAATTTATTTTCATTATTTTTTAAATTTTTGCTCGTATAGTTGGATAGTTTTAATTGATTTGTCTTCTAACTCACTGATTATTTGTTCTGCTTGGTCAAGATTGTTATTGAAGTTCTTTGGTAAATTCTTTAGGTCACTCACTGTATTCTTCAGTTCCAAAATTTCTGGTTACATCATTTATGTTTTCTATTTCTCTGTTGAACTTCTTTTTAAAAAGATTTTGTTAATTTATTCATGAGAGACACAGATAGAGAGGCAGAGACACAGGCAGAGAGAGAAGCAGACTTGATCCCGGATCCCAGGATCACGCCCTGAGCCAAAGGCAGATGCTCAACACTGAGCCACCCAGGTGTCCCATCTCTGTTGAACTTCTTAGGCTCTTTGTTGGACTTCTTATTTTGTACTTGTATTGTTTTCTGGATACCATTAAGTTGTTTATCATTATTCTCTTGTAGCTCTCTGAGCATCTTTGGAACATCTATTTTGAATTATTGTGAAATTCCTTGATTTCCTTTTTTTGTGGCCAGTTAATTACTTTACTATATTCATTGGAATCATGTTTTCTGATTCTCCTTGATCCCCTTAGACTTTAATAGGTGTCTGAATATTTGAAGAAGCAGTTATCACTTCCAGAATTTACGGGCTGACTTCAGTAATGGAAGTCTTTTGTATGCAGGTGGGGGGCATTCTGTGCTGGGACTTCATGTCTAGTGGTACAGGACATTAAGTTCAGGGACAGGTTGAGGCATCAGATCCAGGATTGTGTGGTGTGTCTTTAGCTCAGGCCATTGGGGTCTGCTATCAACTGTGTGGTCCTTGGCAAATACTGTGGAGGGTCCCCAGAGGCTGCAAGGGCCATTGGAGTCCTCAGTGATGCCTTCAATTCTAGTGGCTAGGGACAAGGGCAGGCAGCAGTGGGGTAAGAGCTAGTGGTGTCCACACACTCAGCTGCAAGGACCAGTTGTAGGTATCTGTGTAGTGGCAAAGACTGGTTGCAAACATCCATGTAGTATTGGGGGTCAGGAGGCAACTTGGGCCAGGGCTAACTCCAGGTTCATTGGTAGATGTGGCAGCCCTGTCAGTGTGCTATCCTGAGGTGGCATACTTGCCCTTTGAGCATGTGTACTGCAGTGAAGTCTAATGATAGGCATTAGGCTGGTGGTATCCATGTGCACAGCTGGAGTTGGTAGCTACAGGTGAGCATAGTGGTGCAGGCCAGTGACAGAAGACAGGATCTAATCTGGTTCCATAAGCAGCTATGGAAACTGTTGCTGTCAGTGTGTTTTCCTGTGGCTATTCACTCTCCCCCTAGGCATATGCACTGTAGTGGAGGTTTATGACATGTGTCAACTTGGGGGTGTGCAGTGCAGATACACAGCTAGAGTGGCTATCTCTGAACATTCATACAGCGGTAGGGGTCTGGGTGTGTGTTTAGGCTAGCATTTTGCATCCATGCAGCCAGAGGCATGAGCTGGTTGCCAGTGCCATCTGATCTTTGCTCAGGATGGGGGAAGTTGCAGGGAGAGACTCAAGTGGCTGTGAATACCTGTGGGGCAAAAGCCAGTGAAATATTCAGGGAGTCTATGGCATCTGTGCTGGCTGCTGGTTTCACCAGTGATGAAATCTGCTGAGTTTGTCTGCAGAGCCGGTCTCTGTGATCCGTCAGGTTCTTGAAGTGTGGCTGCTATTAATAGCCCCCACTTTTCTTCCTTGTTCCTAACCATCTCCATATATCTGAACTTTGCTGGTCTGGGTGGCATGAAACCAAAGCAGGACCTTTGTGTAGTGCTTTAAAATGCCGGGAAAACTGGTTGCTTATCCTGTACTTTTTTCCCTGGTAAAGGGAACTTTAGCTGGAAAGTTCCCTGTTGGCACTGAGCAGTAGTGGTCTGATGCAGGATGATGCAGGAAAAATGAAGTTGTTTTCCTTCTCTTCTTATTGCAATTAGGGTAGCTTTTTGTTTCCACTGTGTGGTTTTTAAAAGAGATTTTATTTATTTATTCATGAGAGACACACAAGGAGAGAGGCAGAGACATAGGCAGAGGGAGAAGCAGGATCCCTGTGGGGAGCCCAATATGGGATTTGATCCCAAGAACCCAGTATCACAACCTGAACTGAAGGCAGATGCTCAACCACTGAGCCACCCAGGTGTCCCTGTTTCCATTGCATTGCTAAAATTTCTTAAGTGAACTCTAGGCTCTCTCAGAACTGTTTTTGTTTGTGGATACCTGTTTTTCTACTGATCTTTGTTGGGAGATGGTGAGGCTGATCTCCTGTATCACCATTTGGGTTTTTTTTTTTAATACATTGTTGAAAGTGGGATATTAAGGTTTTCTACTTCTATTGTATTTCTCCCTTCAATTCTGTCAGTTTACTTTATATATTTAGGAATTTTCTTTTCTTGTATTGCTTTTGCCTGGTTTGGTATTATGTTAGTGCTGGCCTCATAGAATGAGTTAGGAACCCTTCCCTCTGCTTTCATTTTCTGGAAAAGATTATAGGAATTGGTATAATTTCTTCCTTAGATATTTGTTAGAATTCACCAGTAAACTCACTTGGGCCTAGTGCTTTCTGTTTTGGATGGTTATTAAGGAGGAGGGGGCAAGATGATGGAAGAGTAGGGTCCCTAAGTCACCTGTCCCCACCAAATTGCCTAGATAACTTTTAAATCATCCTGAAAACCTCCGAATTTGGCCTGAGATGTAAAGAGAGAACAGCTGGAATGCTACAGTGAGAAGAGTTCGTGCTTCTACCAAGTACAACTTGTTTTTCGCCACTCTGCACTGAGCAAAATGACTAGAAGGAAAAACCCACCTCAAAAGAAAGAATCAAAAACAGTCCTCTCTCCCACAGAGTTAAAAATTTGGATTACAATTCAATGTCAGAAAGCCAATTCAGAAGCACTATTATAAAGCTACTCGTGGCTCTAGAAAAAAGCATAAAGGATTCAAGAGACTTCATGACTGCAGAATTTAGATCTAATCAGGCCAAAATTAAAAATCAATTAAATGAGATGCAATCTAAACTAGAGATCCTAATGATGAGGGTTAACGAGGTAGAAGAACGAGTGAGTGACATAGAAGACAAGTTGATGGCAAGGAGGGAAGCTGAGGAAAAAAGAGAAAAACAAAAGATCATGAGGATAGGTTAAAGGAAATAAATGACAGCCTCAGAAGGAAAAATCTACGTTTCATTGGGGTTCCCGAGGGCGTTGAAAGGGACAGAGGTCCAGAATATGTATTTGAACAAATCATAACTGAGAATTTCCCTAATTTGGGGAGGGAAACAGGCATTCAGATCCAGGAAATAGAGAGATCCTCCCCCCTGAAATCAATAAAAACCACTCAACACCTCAACATTTAATAGTGGATGGTTATTAATCATTGATTCAAATTCTTTAATAAATATATACATATTCAGATTGTCTATTTATTCCTGTTTGAGTCTTGGTAGATAGTGTCTTTCAAGGAACTGGTCCTTGAAAGGTTATCAAATTTGTGACATAGAGTTGTTCATAGTATTCCCTTATTACTATCTTAATATCCATAGAATCTGTGGTGATTCCTTATATTTCATTTCTGACATTAGTAATTTGTGTCTTCTCTCTTTTTTTCTTAGCTGGCTAGAGGCTTACAAGTTTTATGGATCTTTTCATAGATCCAGCTTTTGGTTTTGTTGATTTTCTTAATTGATTTCCTGTTTCATTGATTTCTGCTCTATTTTTGTATTATTTACTTTCTTATTTACTTTAGACTTAATTTTTTCTTATTTTTCTAGGAAGATGAAAGTTTAGATTTTTGATTTTACATCTTTTGTCTAGATATGCATTCAATATTATAAATTTCCTTCTAAGCACTGCTTTCATTGTATCCTAAAAATTTGGTAAGTTATATTTTCATTTTCTTCAAAATATTTAAAAATTTCTCTTGAGTTTTCTTCTTTGAGTCATATGTTATTTAGAAGTGTGTTTTTAGGGATCCCTGGGTGGCGCAGTGGTTTGGAGCCTGCCTTTGGCCCAGGGCGCGATCCTGGAGACCCGGGATCGAGTCCCACATCGGGCTCCCGGTGCATGGAGCCTGCTTCTCCCTCTGCCTATGTCTCTGCCTCTCTCTCTCTCTCTCTCTCTCTCTGTGACTATCATAAATAAAAAAAAAGAAGTGTGTTTTTAAATATTGTATTTTCCAGTTATCTTTCTGTTACTGATTTTTTAGGTTAATTCCATTGTGGTCTGAGCACAGACATTATATATAATCCTTATTTTTCTAAGTTAATTAAGGTGGGTTCATGGTGCAAAATGTGGTCTACCTTGGTGAATGTTCCATGTGAGCTTGAGAAGAGTGCTTATTCTGATACTGTTAGATGAAATCATTTATAGATGTCAATTAGATCCATTTGATTGATGGTATTGTTAAGTTCAACTATGCCCATACAGATTTTCTACCTGTTGGATCTTTCCATTACTGATAGAGGGATGTTAATGTTTCCAACTATAATAGTGAATTCATCTATTTCTTCTTGTGATTCTATCGGTTTTTGCCTCATATATTTTGATGCTCTGTTGTTGCATGCATATGCATTAAGAATTTCTATGTCTTCGTGGAGAATTGACTCCTTTGTCATTATGTAATGCCCCCTTTTTTCTTTTTTCTATTTTTTTTATTTATGACAGTCACACAGAGAGAGAGAGAGGCAGAGACACAGGCAGAGGGAGAAGCAGGCTCCATGCACCGGGAGCCCGATGTGGGACTCGATCCCGGGTCTCCAGGATCGCGCCCTGGGCCAAAGGCAGGCGCCAAACCGCTGCGCCACCCAGGGATCCCCCCTTTTTTTTCTTAATGATATTTCTTGATCTAAAGTCTGTTTTGTCTGAAATTAAATAGCTACCCCAGTTTTTTTTTTGCTGAATTTTAGAATGTCACTTATTTTTCATCTCTTTAATTTAGATAAATTAACTTTTAAAGTTATCTGTGCTTTTATATTTAAAATAGATTTTTTAGACAACATATATTGTTTTTTGTGTATGCTGACAGTCTCTCTTTTAATTAGTATATTTAGACAATTGACTAAGTGATTATTGGTACAGTGTTAACATCTACCATATTAGTTACAGCTTTTATTTTTTTTATAAAGATTTTATTTATTAATTCATGAGAGACACAGAAAGAGAGGCAGAGACACAGGCAGAAGGAGGAGAAACAGGCTCCATGCAAGGAGCCTGATTTGGGACTCCATCTCGGGGAATCCGGGATCAGGCCCTGAGCCAAAGGCAGATGCTCAACTGCTGAGCCACCCAGGCATCCCAGTTACTGCTTTTATTCATTGTCCTTATTCTTTGTTTTTACTTTTGTTTTTCAACCTTTCTACCTTTTTTCTGCTTTTGCTGTTTTTAAAATTGAGCATTTTTTTGGTATTTTTTTATTGGAGTTTGATTTGCCAACATATAGTATAACACCCAGTGCTCATCCCATCAAGTGTCCCCCTCAGTGCCCGTCACCCAGTCACCCCATCCCCCCGCCTACCTCCCCTTCCACTACCCCTTGTTCGTCTCCCAGAGTTAGGAGTCTCTCATGTTCTGTCACCCTCTCTGATATTTCCCACTCATTTTCTCTCCTTTCCCCTATAATCCCTTTCACTATTTTTAATATTTTTTATATTCACTATTTTATTTTTTTATATTCACTATTTTTTATATTTTTTTATATTCTCCATATGAATGAAACCATATAATGTTGTGGTATATATATATATAATGGAATATTTCTCAGCCATTAGAAATGACAAATACCCACCATTTGCTTCAACGTGGATAGAACTGGAGGGTATTATACTGAAGGAAGTAATTGAGCATTTTATATGATTTTGTTTTGTCTTTTCCTAACATGTCAATTATTTGTGTTAAAAGAAATTTTTGGTGATTTTCTATAGTTTAAAATATACATTTACAATGAATCCAAGTTCACATTCAAATAATACTATGCCACTTTTTGGGTAGTGCAAGTATCTTATAACAAAATATTCCTAATTCCTTCCTTCCGTCTCTTGAATCATTACTGTCATTTCATTTCACTTATATATAAAGTATAATCATTGAACACATTGTTGCTATTATTTTAAATAAATTTTTATATATTGATCAATTAAAAATAAGAAAAATAGAAGTGCCTAGGTGGCTCAATAGGTTAAGCATTTGCCTTTGGTTCAGGTCATGATTTCAGGGTCCTGGGATCAAGCTTTGCACCGGGGTCTCTGCTTAGCTGGGAGCCTGCTTCTCTCTCTTCCTTTGCCTGCCTCTCCCCCTGCTTGTGCTCTCTCTGTCAAATAAATAAATTTAAAAATCTTTTATTTTATTTTTTTTAATTTTATTTATTTATGATAGTCACACACAGAGAGAGAGAGAGAGAGAGAGAGAGGCAGAGACACAGGCAGAGGGAGAAGCAGGCTCCATGCACCGGGAGCCCGACATGGGATTCGATCCCGGGTCTCCAAGATCGCACCCTGGGCCAAAGGCAGGCGCTAAACCGCTGCGCCACCCAGGGACCCCCCTTAAAAATCTTTTAAAAAAGAATAATAAAAATAAATGTTTTTATTATTCTATCACTTATTCCTTCTCTAACACTCTTCCTTTTTTAAGATTTTATTTTTTAAAGTAATATCTACACCTAATGTAGGACTCAAACTGAACCAACAACCCCAAGATCAAAAGTTGCATGCTCCATCAAATGACCCAGCCAGGCATCCCTCTTCCTTTGTTTTTGTAGATCCAAGTCTCTAACATATACTTTTCCTTCTTTCTGGAGAACTTATTTTAACATTTCTTCCAAGGATGGTCTGCTAGCAACAAATTCCCTTAATTGTTTGCCTGAGGAAGTCTATTTCTTTTATTTTTGAGGGATAATTTCACTGGACACAGATTTCTAAGTTGATGGGTTTTTTTCTCTCAATACTTTATCTCAGAACGCTGTCCTCTTGTTTGCATAGTTTTTGAATAGGAGTCTGATGTAGTTCTTATCCTTGCCCCTTTGTAGGTAAGGTGTTTATTTTCCTCTGGCTTCTTTAAAATTTTTTTCTAAAAAAAAAATAAATAAATAAAAAATAAAATAAAATTTTTTTCTCTATCTTTGATTTTCTGAAGCTTGAATGAAATATGCTTAGTTGTACTTTTTAGGCATTTATTTTGTTTGCTGCTCTCTGAGATTTCTGGATGTTTGGTTTAGTGTCTGTGAATTTTATGAAATTCTCAGTCATCATTGCTTCAGGTATTCTGTTCCTTTTTCTCTTCTCCTTCTAGTATTCCCATATTAAAAAACTGTTTTGTTTTTGTTTTTTGTTTAACCTTTCAGAATGCCTTGTATGTTTTTTTTTGTTTTTTGTTTTTGTTTTTTTAAAACAAGACATGATGTACTGGGTAAAAGGAACTGGGGTAAATTGGCCTTTATTGATGTAGTGATAGTAAGGTATGGGAAGAGGGGAAACATTCTGTGGACCTGTGATTAGGCCTCAGTCTTTTAGTAAGCCTGTGTTTCTGGGTTGTAACCTTCACAAGTGCTTCTTAGTTTTTCCTTCCTTTTATATGAGTCAGAAAGATCAGTGTGCTGTAGTTGGATATTTCCGTTCCTTCAGGTTGGATAAGCTCTGATAAAATTCCAGTAGAGTACACTGTGGCAAAACAGTTTGGAGCACAGCCCTCATGGTAAAGAACAGAATACTCCAGGCATACTTCAAAATGGCTCCCTTTTCCATTTCCCTGCTAGAAGCACAAGGAGATTTTTCTCCAATCTTCATTTTGAGAACCTGGTAGGGCTCCTAGAGTAAAAATCGCAAGAGTTTTGGGGGCACTTCTGTTACTAGGCCCCTTGGAGTTTTTAACTCTCAAATTCATCCACACTGAACCTCTGGCAATTTATCAATTTCAGTTTAGATTTTCCTATGCCAGCACTGGTTTCCATGGGAGTTTCTGGTTTGAGTTTCTGTTCTGGTAAATGTAATTATTTTTTAAAATATTTTATTTATTTATTCATGAGAGTCACAGAGACATAGACAGAGGGAGAAGCAGACTCCCTACAGGAAACCTGATGTGGGACTCGATCCCAGGACCCCAGGATCATGACCTGAGCCAAAGGCAGATGCTTAACCACTGAGCCACTCAGGTGCCTGGTAAATGTAATTCTTTATCTGCCTATTTATGTCTCCAATATTGGGGGCATTAGTAGGCCCTGAATCCTCAATTCTCTGATAGATCTACAAAGAGTTGTTAATTTTTAATGTGTTCAGTTTTTTATTTGTTGTTAGGATGGGTGATAATTTCCAAGTTTTATACATGCTATACTAGAAAGTAGAAGTCTTTCCTTCCTTTTTTTTTTTTTTTTTTTTTGGTTTTGGAGAGAGAGCAGAGGAGGAGGGGCAGATGGAGAGGGAGAGAGAGTATCTTTTTAAAATTATCTTGTATATTTTTTTATTGGAGTTTGATTCGCCAACATAAAACACCCAGTGCTCATCCCATCAAGTGCCCCCCTCAGTGCCCATCACCCAGTCAACCCCCCCCACTTCCCCTTCCACTACCCCTTGTTTGTTTCCCAGGGTTAGGAGTCTCTCATGTTCTGTCACCCTCACTGATATTTTCCACTCATTTTCTCTCCTTTCCCCTTTAATCCCTTTCTCTATTTTTATATTCCCCGAATGAATGAAACCATATAATGTTTGTCCTTCTCTGGTAGACTTACTTCACTCAGCATAATACCCTCTAGTTCTATCCACTTTGAAACAAATGGTGGGTATTGTTGTTTCTAATGGCTGAGTAATATTCCATTATATATATATAAGCCATATGCCACATTTTCTTTATCCCTTCATCTTTCGATGGACACTGAGACTTCTTCCATAGTTTGGCTATTGTGAACATTTCTGCTATAAACATTGGGGTGCAGGTGTCTTGGTTTTTCACTACAGAGAGAGAGTATCTTAAGCAGGCTCCACACCCAATGTGGAGCCTGATGTGGGGCTCAATCTCACTACCCTGAGACCATGAACTGAGCCAATATTAAGAGTCAGACACTTAACTGAATGAGCTACCCAGGCACCCCTTTCCTTCATTTTTCAAGGCTAGTTTTGCTGGATACAGAATTCTTGGTTGATTTTATTTTTCTTTCAGCACTTTCCATATGTCATCTCACTGCCTTCTGGCCTCCATGGATTTCTGGTGTTAATTTGGTTGTTTATCTATTGAGGATCCCTTGTACATGTTCAGTCACTTTTCTCTTGCTGATTTTTTTTCTTTTTAGTTTTGGATACTTTGAATATAATGTCTCTTAGTGTAGATATCTTTACGTTTATCCTATTTGGAGTTGGCTGATCTTCTTGGATGTACACACTCGTATCTTTTCCCAAATTTAGTCATTATTTCTTAAAATATTTTTTCTGCCTTCTATCTTTCTCCTTTCTTTATAGAATCCTGCAATGTGCCTATTAGTACCCTTGATGTTATACCACAGGTTTTTTAGACTTTCTTCATTTTTCTTCATTTTCTTCTCTTTCTACTCCCCAAACTAGATAATCTCAATTGACCTGTCGTTAGTTCATTGATTCTTTCTTTTGTCTGCTTAAATTAGTTGTTAAACCTCTCAGTAAATTTTTAATCTCAATAATTGTACTTTTCAGTTCTAGAATTTCTATTTTTTTTATAACTTCCCTTTTTCTCTTTACTGATATTCTCTATTTGGTTAAATATCATTCTCCTGTCTTCCTTTAGTTTTTTGTTAATAGTTTTCTATATCTTTTAGAGCATAATAACACCATAGATTTAAAGTCTTTGTCTAGTAAGTCAAATGTCTGGCCTTCTTTATAGATACTTTCTATTTTTTTTCCTGTGGTTGGACCATATTTTCTTGTTTCTTTGCATGCTTCATAATTTTTTATTGAAAACTGGACATTTTGAGTATTCTAATGTGACAACTCTGGCAACCAGATTCTCCCTCCTCCCCAGGGCTTTTTTCCCCCTACTGCCTATTATGGGTTATTGTTTGCTTATTTAGTGACTTTTCTAAACTCTTTTTATGAAGTCTGTATTCTTTGTTGTCTGTCACCCTTGAAGTCTGTGTTCTTTTAGTGTAATGGTCGGCTAGTGTTTTGACAGTTTTTAAATGCTTGGAGCCAAGAAATGTGAAAAAACAAAAGAAATACAAAAAAAAATTCTTCTAATCTCTGCCTATTGGTTCTGTGTTGGGGCACTTTTTCTTTTTTTTTAAGATTTTATTTATTCATTCATGAGAGACACACAGAGATAGAGAGAGAGAGAGAGAGAGAGAGAGAGGCAGAGACACAGGCAGAGGGAGAATCAGGCTCCATGCAGGGAGCCTGGTGTGGGACTCGATCCCAGGACTCCAGGATCACATCACATCCTGGGCCGAAGGCAGGTGCTAAACCACTGAGCCACCCAGGGATCCCCTTGGGGCACTTTTTCAATGCTTCACTAGGTCATTTATAACTCTACCTTCGTTTTTGCTTCCCACAAGTGCCAAGCCTAAAGAGCAGCCAGAAGTGAAAACTTAGGGTCTCCTCAAGCCTTTTCAGTCATATATCTTATCTTGGTTATGTACTTGGGTTTCTTGATTCCCTAATGTACATCAAAGGTTTTAAAATTTCTTATTACCATATATATCTCCTATTCAGCATCTTCTTTTCCAAGCTTCTAAGTTTATCTATTGCTTGTGTGTATCAAGTGTTGTCCCTTGCCCCAGACTGCTGTGGCCAATATTATGTCTTTAAATGCTTGCGGCAATGGCCTCCCTGGAAGCCACCCAGCCCTGTGAACTCTGAGTCAAAAATTGCAGAGAGAAACCCTAGTGAAAGTTCTTGAGGGAGCCTCCAGTCAGGTTGAGACCGTTAACACAATTCTTTAAAAGTAAGACCCATATTGCTCCCTCTGGCACTAGCAGCTTGCACCAGTTGTGCCAGCTACTCTCCTTACAGCTGCTGTTGATCTGAGATGTGGAGGATGGTAAGTGGATGATTTAAAACACCACAGCAGGCAATTACCAAAAAGCAACACCTTTCTTCACCAAATCTTGGTGTTGTAAGTTCCCTTTTGTTGTAAGTTTTTGACTGGATTCCAGAGTTTTTCCAAAGCTGATTCAGATAGTTTTTTTCTAGCTTTTTGGGAGGGTTGTATACCTGGAGTTCCTTATTCCATCATTTTCAGTGATTTATATGTCGTAATTTAAAAAACACTATGCTTGCCAGTATAAACAGTTATGAATGCTATGTGTACCCCAAGTGCTGAAGTGGCACCAGAATATCCAAACAAGCATTTTTTTAAAGGGTGGCAGAGGGATCTCTGGGTGGCGCAGCAGTTTAGCGCCTGCCTTTGGCCCAGGGCGCGATCCTGGAGACCCGGGATCGAATCCCACGTCGGGCTCCCGGTGCATGGAGCCTGCTTCTCCCTCTGTCTATGTCTCTGCCTCTCTCCCTCTCTCTCTCTCTCTCTCTCTCTCTCTCTCTCTCTGTGACTATCATAAATAAATAAAAAATAAATAAAGGGTGGCAGAGGGGGCTGGTTGGAGGAAAGGATTAGGGAAGTTTTCTTCAAGTTGTGTTTGCAAAGTACATTGCATAAATTTGAGAAAACACCAGTTGTCAATATCATGGGTGTGTGAGGACTGATGAGAATTATGGAATGAGGTGTTGAATCCTTCCCAGACTCCTCTTGATGCTGCTGAAGTAGCAAGTAGTTCTGTTGTGAGGAAGCTGATTCTGAGGCTACATGTAAGGATGGGAAGGTGAGCCTAGTCAACCACTAATAGTCACTTCTTGAGAGGAACTTGGGAGTCAAGCAAACTTATCTGAATTTTGGGGTGGGTCCAGAATTTATTGAGCCCTTTTTTATCATTCTGTTCTTGGGCTGCAGAAGGTATATAGCCTGATCAGATATAAAGGCCAGAACTGTAAAGACTTCTCAGGTTCATCCCCATCCCAACCCAGTCCCCTCAATCCACAGTCTCTGAGGTTTGTTGAAAACCACTGTGCTCTGGAACTGGCTGCTCTGAATGAATGCTAATCCAGGTCAAAAGGAACTCTCTGACCATACACATTGATGTCTATGGCCAGTAGGGGGCAGCTGGACTTTAGAGACTATCACCATCCCCCACCCTTACCTCCACCCCCACCCCCGCCGCCCCACCCCTCCCCTCCAAGGCTAATTTTGAATGGCAGCTTCTACATTTTTTCCCCATAACTTCTCCCTGGAGCCTGAAGTACACTGCAGGGAAGCAGGGAACTTTTCCAATCATCTGACTTACACATAGTCATCAAATTACCCCTCAGTCCAGGAGAACACTCAAATTCAGCTGTTGTGATTTACAGTCTTTGAATGTCAGTACTGAGGACCCTTGGAGATTACCTGGGCCAGGGCTTAGGTTTTATTTTTGTTTTCTTTTTTTTTTTTTCAAATTAAAGGTGCAACTCTTTTGGTTAAAGGGTAGTGATGATGGTTGTCAATGGGGAGCCTAGGGTTCAATTCTGGTCTGAAGAGATGGTGATAGTCTCTAAGGGCAATGTTAGCAACTTTCAGTTCTACCTAGAGCACCTATCTACCAGCCAGGGTGATGATATTTATTTTTTTAATTGACTCACTTTTTTCTTAAATAAATTCACTCTCATTCTATGTAATATCATAGATTTTAATGCTCTAGGCATATTTTTTCTAATTCATATTAAAATACATACACAGCCATTGAAATTTAAGATTTATTTCTGGTAACACCTAAAATTGTCTCATGTTCCTGTATTATACTTTGGGAAATGACACTCTATGACACCAAAGGGCACAATTGGAAAAGTACTCATCCTGGTTTATTATATTGTCAAGTGAAGACAATAAAAGACCTTGAAAGGGTAAGGGACTCACCCAAGGTGACTCAGTGACAGAGCTGGGACTTAAATACAAGTCTATCGATTCCCAGCCCTTTGATACTTTCATTGTACCAGATTCCAAGGGCATTAGGAAGCCTCTCCACCATCCAGACTCTCCTATAAGAAGGAAGGAAAGAAAGAAAAGGAAGAAGGGAAGGAGAAGAAAAAAAAAACCATTGGATTGCTGAATCAGGAAAACTATAGCTCAGGAAGGCTAAGGCAAATGTGGGGTACAATGATTTCTCATGTCTTACTGGGCTAAGTACTTGTGAGGCCCCATCTTCCAAAGCATGGTCTCATTTGCTCATATGCACAAGATGAAATTATAGAGCACTTATCATATGCGTGAGTACACAGGAAGGAGCTCAAATTCCAGTGGGTAAAACAGCTCAGTAAACAGCTGATTAGAGAGTTCGGATGGTACTGCAAGAGGCCAGAGGAAGGCTTGATGGGAGTGAGGAAAGGACGGAGAGGGGACACAAGCCTTGTCCTATGAAAATTCAGCAGCCCCTATTACAGAGGCTCAGTTTTCTCTCCTCTCAACCATGGGGACTGATAGGTGTTAAATACCGTTGAAAGGCTAGGGTTGGCAACCCATTGCCAGACAAAGGCCATAGCCATGTAATCCTTTGCTTTTTTTTCTTTTTTACCACTGATAGTTGTCACCAATGTCGCTTCCTTTCCCTTGCTCCTTCGTCTCATGTACAAACATGGAACCCACCCTCCAAATGGGAATTAACAAATTGAATGTGGCCACAAACTCAACCACGAGAGTATTGAGCTCTGAGTTACGGCTCTTACCAACCTTGTCCCCTGCCCAAACTTGTTCATGAGGCACTTCAGAAAGGAAATGTTGGAAATGGATTTCTAATAGATTATTATCATCTGATTCTGGTAGCTCCATTTGGCGTTTCCTAGTTGGATGGGAAGCTGGAATCCACTCCCACCTCCTTCACACACGTGATCCCTCCCCAGAAATATGAAGATAGGGATTTTGTTGTTTATTGGCTGCAGGGTTCTGAGGGCTACTTTTACCACTTTCTTTGCCCCTCAAAATTTCCAAACCCCTAAAACTAAATCTTCTAATAGGAAGAAGACCTGAAGTATTGCTTCCTTCACAGCTATTTCCTGGATTGGATTTTTCTCAGCCAGGGAAGTGTTCACCCTGAGGGAGCTCCACTGATGTAGGTACCAGGCTTGGCCTTCTTGCTAAAACTGGGCCTCCTAAGGCAATAAGTAGGGAGGGGGACAGACGGCACCAGACTCATTTTTAACTATCTTTCCCTCCTCTCCCTTCAGGACCCTTCTCCTTGTTTGTAGTTTTCCCTCTTTTTTTCTCACTCCATTCATATACGGAGGGCCTGCAAGTACCCTCCCCTTTACCAATCTGATAAATTCATTTGCAGGGGGAAAATTTCTGGATAGATATAAGAAAACCGGTTCAAATCTTGGCTTTTTCATTTACTAGTTGAGTAACTTGGAATAAAATAATTTCACTTTTCTGAGTCTCAATTCCCCTTTGCAAAATGAATATGATGATCCCTGCCTACCTCAGCAAACTGCTGGATAGATCAAAGAGGATACTGGACATGAAGTTGCTTTGTGATGAGCCAATCACAACGCACAGGTGAAAGGTTGAATGAGTCACCTTTATTTGGGGACTGGTATTTTGGAAGAACATAACTTGAAGAAAGCAACCACTAATACAGCATTTTAAAAATCAGGGCAGTATGGTCTAGTGGGTGGAGGATCAGGCCACTTTACTGACTTCTTTATTATTCACTTGACATGTTATTAAACATCTACTATGTGTTAGGCACTCTTCTAGATACTGGAGATAGAAATCCATCCCTCCATTAAACTGACATTCTTTTTTTTTTGTATATTTTTTTATTGGAGTTCGATTTGCCAACATATAACATAACACCCAGTGCTCATCCCATCAAGTGCCCTCCTCAGTGCCCATTACCCAGTCACCCCAACCCCCTGCTCTATTAGTATCCAAAACATATAAAGAACTTATAATCCTCAACACCCTAAAAATGAATAATCCAGTTAAAAATGGGCAGAAGACATGAATAAACATTTTTTCCAGAGAAGACATCCAGATGGCCAACAGACACATGGAAACATGTTCATCATCACTCACCATCAGGGAAATGCAAATCAAAACTACAGTGAGATATCACCTCACACCTGTCAGAATGGCTAAAATCAGTAACACAAGAAACAGCAGGTGTTGGTGTGGATGTGGAGAAAGGGGAATCTCTCACACTGTTGGTGGGACTACAAACTGGTGCAGTCACTCTGGAAAAGAGCATAGAGGTTCCTCAAAAAGTTAAAAATAGAACTACCCTATGACCCAGAAATTGCACTTCTAAGTATTTACCCAAAGAATAAAAAATTACTAATTCAAAGGGATACATGAACCTTAGTGTTTATAGCAGCATTATCTACAACAGGCAAGATACAGAAACAGCCTACATGTCCATCAACTGATGAATGGGCAAAGAAAATGTGATATATATAATATAATATAAGTGATATATATGCAAATTAATATGTATATTATTCAGCCATAAAGATGAATGAAATCTTGCCGTTTGCAATAACGTGGATAGAGCTAGAGAGTATTATGCTAAGCAAAAGAAGTCAGAGGAAGACGAATGCCATATGACTTCTCTATGTGGAATTTAAGAAACAAAAAAAAAACAAGCATAGGGAAAAAGAGAGAGAGATAAGCAAACCAAGAAACAAACTCTTTTCTTTTTTTAAGATTTTACTTATTTATTCATGAGAGACACAGAGAGAGAGGCAGAGACATAAGCAGAGGGAGAAGCAGGCTCCTCGCGGGAAGCCCCATGCTGGACTCTGGTATCATGCCCTAAGCCAAAGGCAGACGCTCATCCGCTGAGCCACCCAGGCATCCCAAGAAACAGACTCTTAACTACAGAGAACAAACTGATGGTTACCAGAGGGGAGGTGGGTGGGGGGATGGGTTAAATAGGTGATGAGGATTAAGGAGTGCGCTTGTGATGAGCACTGGGTGTTGTATGGAAGTATTGAATTACTATATTGTACACTTGAAACTAATATTACACTGTATATAAACTAACTGGAATTTAAATAAAAACTTAAAAAATAAACTGACATTCCAGGATCATGGTAGGGACTTAGAAAGAAGAGCGCCTAATCCTCAAGCTTAGAAAATTGGATCCAAGGTCTCTGAACCTCAGGGCTATGGAAGAGCTTTCAGTAACTTCATTTAATCCTCATACAAAATCTGTTTTAGCAGTAGTTCAACAATATCAACCATTTGCCAAAGCCCTGTGCAGATCCAAAGAAATATATATCATGTATTCAACAAGCATTTAATTTTAAAAAAGTGTTTATTAAGTGCCTAATGTGTGTTTGTCATAATGTATATGTGGGAATATCAAATGGAAGAGGGTGTACAGAATTAAACAAGGTGGAATTTCTGCCCTCTGGAGAGTTGCCAGCCTAGTGAGGGAGGCGATTACAAAGATATAAGTCCCATGACACAAAGTTAGAGTTGCTCTAACAAATAGTTTAACCCGGTAATGGGTGAAAATAGATGCCCAATAAAAGTGAAATATTATAATTGAGTAAAAAGTGCTATGGGAATTCTGAGGAAATATTTAGATGGCCTAGGATATAGAGAAAGCTTTGTCAAAGAAGTGACATTCGAGTTGGGTCTTGAAGGTAGAATAGATTTTTATTAAGTAAAAAGGGAAGTAAATCACCCATCAGAATTGTAATAAGTAAAAAAATGACAGTTTCAAGAGGATAAACAAATGTTTGGTAAACATATGAATAGGTACTTTTAATTAGGTAAATGAAATTAAAACCACAATGTCATTTGCACCAAAATAAGTAAAATGGAAAAGATAAATAGTATCAAGAATTGTCAAGGATGTGGAGCAACTGCTAGTGAGAGTACATATTGAAATAATCACTTCAGAAGACGGTTTGGCAGCATCTATTAAAATGTGAAGCTAGGCATGCCTTATGACCTAGTAGTTCCACTTCTTAAGTATACATCTAACAGAAATATATTTTTATATATATGCATATATAATATATGCAAATATAAATATATATATATGCAACAAAAGACATGTTCATAGCAACCCCATTTATTATAGTCAAACACTGGAAACAACCCAAATGTCCATGTCCTTATAGTATATTCATTCAACAAAATAATATGCAGCAACACAAATGAATATACTATTGCTATACACAACATGATGATTCTCATAAACATAATATTGAGAGAAAGAAGCCAGATACGAAAGAGTACACAATGTATAATTCCATTTATATAAAATATAAAATAGGCAAAATTAATCTATACTATTAGACATTAGGATATGGTTACCATTGCCACAGAAGGAGAGGTTGTAACTCTAAGTAGGCACACAGGGGGCTTCTGGGATGCTGGTAATGATATGGTTGCTATGATATGGAGGCTGGTAAAATGAGAGTGTTCCACTTGTGAAAATTCAGTGAGCTTTACACATCTACTTTTCTAAATAAAAGAGCTAAGAATGAAAAGATAATTAGCTAAAGGAATCAAAAGGGGGAAACACAAGTCTTTTCAACAAATGGTAAAGAATAATTGGATATCCATATGAAAAAAGAAATGAACCTCAACCCTTACCTTACATCATACACAAAAATTAGAGATGGATATGTCTAAACATAAAACTTGAAATCATAAAGCTTTTAGAGGAAAACAGGAGAATATAACTTGGGGGTAGGTAAAGATTTTTAAAACGATCACAGAAAGCAATACCCAAACAAACAAACAAAAAGAGACTAAATTAGACTTCCTCAAAATTAAAATGTCTGCTCATCAAAAGACATTGTCAAGAAATCAGTAGGCAAACCATAGAGTGGGAGAAAATTTTGCAAAACATATATTTGACAAAGGACTGGTATCTGGAGCTCCCTGAGTGGCTCAGCGGTTTAGTGCCTGCCTTTGGCCCAGGGCATGATCCTGGAGTCCAGGGACCAAGTCCCGCATCAGGCTCCTTGTGTGGAGTCTGCTTCTCCCTTTGCCTGTGTCTCTGCCTCTGTGTGTGTGTGTCTCTCTCATGAATAAATGAATAAAACCTTGGGATCCCTGGGTGGCGCAGCGGTTTGGCGCCTGCCTTTGGCCCAGGGCGTGATCCTGGAGACCCGGGATCGAATCCCACGTCGGGCTCCCGGCATGGAGCCTGCTTCTCCCTCTGCCTGTGTCTCTGCCTCTCTCTCTCTCTCTGTGTGACTATCATAAAAAAAATAAAAATAAATAAAAATAAATAAATAAATAAATAAATAAATAAAACCTTAAAAAAAAAAAGGACTGGTATCTTAGATATGAAAAAACACCTCCTACAACTTAATAATAATAAATAATCCAATTTAAAAGTGTACAAAAGGGCAGCCCCGGTGGCGCAGCGGTTTAGCGCCGCCTGCAGCCCAGGGTGTGATCCTGGAGACATGGGATCAAGTCCCACGTCAGGCTCCCTGAATGGAGCCTGCTTCTCCCTCTGCCTGTGTCTCTGCCTCTCTCGCTCTCTCTCTCTGTGTCGCTCATGAATAAATAAATAAAATCTTTAAAAAAGTGTACAAAATATTTGAACAGACACTTCACAAAAGAAGATGTATGATTGACCAATAGGGACATGAAAAAAATACTTAACATCATTAGACATCAGGGAACTGCAAATTAAAGCCACTTGCACAGTCACTAGAATGGTTAAACTATTTAAAAAAAAAAACTGTAAATACCAAGTATTGGTGAAGATATGGAATAAGTGGAACTCATATACTGCTGGCTGGAGTGTAAAATGGAATAACGTCTTTTGACAGAGTTCTGGCAGTTTCTTCTATAGTTAGACATATACCTTACTCAATGACCTAACATGTCCACTTCTAGATGTCTACCTAAAAGAAATGAAAATATGTCCATGAAAAGACTTGTATACAAATGTTCATAATAGCTTTATTCATAATAGTTCCAGACTAGAAACAGCCCAGCTGCCCACCAACTGTTGAATACAATGCAAATACAATGGAATACTACTCAGCACAGCATGGCTAAATCTCAAAAGCATTATGTTGTGAAAGACACCATACTCAAAAGGCTACATACTATCTTGTTCCATTTATATAAATCTCTATAAAAGACAACTAATCCATAGTGGTTGTTTTAAAAACGAGGCGGGAGTTTGAGAAGGAACATGAGGGAAGTTTCCAGGGTGATGGTAATGTTCTATATCTTGATAAAGGTTTGGGTTATAGAGACATATACATTTATCAAAACACAGCAAATATTCCCTTAAGATTGATGTATTCCATTGTATGTAAATTTTACCTCAAAAGAAAACAATGCAAAAAATTGAACTCTAGCTAGTAATATACATGCTTCTGCATATATATATATACAAATATTTTTGTATTGGGAAAAATGTGTATCGATGTCTTTAATTTACTTCAAAATGCATTAAAAGTAAGATGGATTGATATAGGTCAGTGGGGAGTTAGATGGACAAATATGTGTTAAAACAAATATAGTAAAAATATTAATGGTAGAATCCAGTGGTGGGTATGTAGATGTTAATGGTAAAATTATTTCAATTTGGGGAGGGAAAAGTTGCAAAAAAAAAAAAAAGAGAGAGACATGGACATTTGGGGTCGGTGAGTAGGAAAGAGTTCTGTGCTGTTTCAGTTTACATCCCATTGTGGGAAGTGGCCTAGGAACCAATGGAGAGTTGAACAGGACCTGCATAATGAGGGCCCCAATGTGGCAGCCCAGGAGTTAGGACTTTATTCTTTAGGCAATAAGGAGCCTTCTCAGATTTTTAAGCAGTTGAATGACATAATAGGAGGTAATGTGGCATGGAGAAATGTCCTGTGGTTAGAGCTAAGAGACAAGGGTTCTGGTCCCACTCACAGCTTTCTTTGGGCAAGTAGGTTAACATCTCCAGGTCTCGGGAAGTTTTAACAAAATAAACTCCTTCTACTTATCCCTTCCTTCATCCAAAAAGAGGCCCTAGAAAAACAGCTTAGTCAGGCACAGAAGGAACTCTGTAAATATGTACTGAGGAGAATAAGCTGTCTCTTCTTTGTTCTTTCCCTCCACCCAACTCCCTTGCCCCCTGCCCCTTGCACCCTTTCCCCTGCTCCATTTGAATAATTTTTCCTGCCCTTTAACTGGCTTTATTTATCTGCAGGGTCAGCAAGTTGGACTTGAAACTTGGCCTCTGTGCCAGACTATACCAGTCACTCTCTTCTAACTCAGTTGCTTATACCTGGTTCTGGCCCTAAGGCCCACTAATGTTTCATTTCTCTAGAAACTTTCTGTGCAAGATCCTCAGGGTTCCTAATGGCTCTAGGTCAGTGTCTATCTTGGATTCTGAGAAATATTCCCCAAAGAGGTGAACCAGGCAATATCTGAGAATGTAGGCACACGATGTCTACTCCTAGCTTCCCTCTGCTACACTGAACCCCACTCTGCCCCACCTCCCAGGTCTCCCTCACTTTGCTGTCCTAAGGTCTCTTTAGCAGTTAGTGTTTCTTCCAGTGACTTGGTGCTTGGGGAATGATCTTACTATATATATATATATATATATATATATATATATATATATATATATATATAATTTGTATATGATATATATATGATTTATCTTTCTAGCTAAACTGTGAATTCTTAGAGGGCCAAATGGGAGGAGGCAGGCAAAAGGTATCCTTAAGACCAGAGCACTTCCTAAATTGAACAAAACAAAACAAAACACCTACCACAGGTAATTCTCAAAAGCCTTTACTGAAAGAAGACTCTCCATGTGGTAGGGAAATCCCTGTTCTCATCATGTCTCTGATTTTACACTTTCTCCCTGAAGTTTCTCACTACGTATTCTCCTTTAACAACCTGGCTCAAGAACGGGCACAGTATAGTTTGCTGCAGAGAACAGATGTGACTAAGCTAAAATGTTCAACAAGACAATAGTAAAGGGAAGGATATAGCAGAAGGGAAATGAATATCAACAGTACCACAGAACTAGATAATCTGGCCTAAAGATATGGCCCTGCTCTTTAGGCCTAGCAAGTCCTAGTGTATAATAGTTGCTCAGTAAATATTTGTTAAGTGAACTAATACCTATCCACAGTGGAATTCAGACAGTGTTCTTCCCTCAAAGGGCTTAGGTTTTAGTGAGGAGCCATGTTAAATGGGTAATTTTACTATGATTTTATAAGTTCTGTGATAGAAAAGTATAGTGATGAAAATCATAGACCTAGGAGTCAGACAGCCATAGTGTAAATCATAGGTCCTTGGGCAAATTATTTAATCTTATTCTGTGCCAATTGTAAAAATGATGCCCCTACCTTGTATGTATAATATGTATATTATATTGCCTTCCACCAGGATTTGGGGTCATTAAAAGGAAAAGCTTAGATAAATTAAATGGCACCATAAGTGAGTCCTTTTTCCTCTTTAGACTTCAGTTTTCCCATCTGTTAAATTAGGAGTTTGGACTTCATGGACGATCCCTTCCAGCTCTGATACTTTATGTTTTTCCTAGAATTTGGAACTACACCAATGCCAAAGAACATACTAAATTGTTTTCTTCTTTTTTCAGTGAAAGGAATCTTCAAAACATCTTGCTGTTAACATTAATTAACCACGTACTACATGCTAACATTTATTGAGTCCTACTACATACGGTACTATGTTAGGTGCTTTCCATATTTTTATTTATTTATTTTAATTTTAAAATTCATTTATTCATGAGAGACACACAGAGAGAGGCAGAGACATAGGCAGAGGGAGAATCAGGCTCCCTGCAGGGAGGCTGATGTGGGACTTGATCCCAGGACCCTGGAATCACGCTCTAAGCCAAAGGCAGACACTCAACCACTGACCCACCCAGGCTTCCCTCCATATTTTATTTCTAATCCTCACAACAAACCTGAAAGATGAGCCTCATCCCTATTGTGTATGGGCTTTGTTAGATGAAGTAACTAAATTGATTGATTGATTGCACCTTCTTTGTATCAGGCATCACGTTAATACTAAGCATACAAAAATAAATAATGCTGACTCTATGTTCAGGGAAGTCACAGTCTATGAAAGGAAACTGAGATGTAACACAGGCAAGGCCCATTCTTTACGCTGCATTGCAACCATACACCTGAGACACCTCTGTTCCAGCCTTACAAAGGCTCCACTTCTCAGGATAGGACATTTTCTTTTTTTTTTTTTTAATTTATTTTTTATTGGTGTTCAATTTACTAACATACAGAATAACCCCCAGTGCCCGTCACCCATTCACTCCCACCCCCCGTCCTCCTCCCCTTCTACCACCCCTAGAAATATCAGAAAGGGAGACAGAACGTAAAGACTGCTAACTCTAGGATAGGACATTTTCAATCAGGGTTTAGCACAATGTTTAGCATATAGTAGGCTCTCAATAAGTATCTCTTGAATGACTAAAAAATGAATAAATGAATAAAAGCCTTAAAAACCCCATTCCATTTTTCCCTTGGGTATAATCAAGAAACCAATCCAAGGATGCCTGGGTGGCTCAGTGGTTAAGCGTCTGCCTTTGGCTCGGGGCATGGTCTCAGGGTCCTGGGATCGAGTCCCACATTGGGCTGCCTGCCTGGAGCCCGCTTCTCCCTCTGCCTATGTCTCTGCCTCTCTGTCTCTCTGTGTCTCTCATGAATAAATAAATAAAATCTTAAAAAAAAAAGAAAGAAACCAATCCATTTCATCCTTTCTCACTTCAAGCTTTGCTGGCCCTTAGAGGGTTAAGTATTTCCTATCTCATTCTTTTCTGTAATGCTCTGTTGCTTCTGTCTTCTTTTCCCTTCTAAGCTTGCTCTAATAATAGACCAATTATTGAGCACAATTGCATCCTTGGCATTCAGGAAGCAGGATCCATGCATATGGCCAATTGATTTGTTTTTAGTGCACCCATCGCTTCTCGGCCTTTTGGCTAAGATCAAGTGTTTTTAGTGCACCTATTGTTATGAATAGCCTCTTGGCTTAATCTGATATCAGACTACATCCAATATCTTCCTTTCCACACATCTACTTTGGACATCAGAATGTGTCAATATTCAAATTCATTTCCCAATAATATGGGTTCCCATCAGTACTCTTTCCTGATTATGAACAATAAAACTTAAGTCTTCTCTGCTTTTTGCCACTACTAGTGGCTTTTTGCCACTACTGTCTCCTTTTCACAATTAACCCCACGTGGCTCTTGGATTCAAGGGTGGTGCTGTGTCATCAGAACTGATAAGTTACCCTCATAGAGATAAAGGAAAGTGAGTAAAGGAGGAAAAATATGTACTTACCTTCTTGAGAAAGCTCTCACTACATTATCCATTTTCAAATAGTTAGGATGAGTTAGGCACAGAGCAGGGGGAATGAGAATGACCTACTTAATTCCACTCTAGCCAGAAAAATTCTATTTGAGAATAGAAGAGACTCAAAGGAAGTAAGTACCTTTGGCCTAAAATAGAGAATGCCAGAGATTGCAGTGCTTTCAAAGGTTATATGGTCCAGTGAATCCCAAGCACTAATCTGCAGATCCATGACAGTCTGACATTTTCATCAGACTGTTGACACATGAGAAAAATTATTGCCAACTGACATTTCTTGAGAAAGACTTCTTATGGGGGATCCCTGGGTGGCTCAGCGGTTTAGCGCCTGCCTTCAGCCCAGGATGTGATCCTGGAGTCCCAGGATCGAGTCCCACATCGGGCAACTTGCATGGAGCCTGCTTCTCCCTCTGCCTGTGTTCTGCCTCTCTCTCTCTTTGTATGTCTCTCATGAATAAATAAATAAAATCTTTAAGAGAAAGATGGGCAGCCCCGGTGGCCCAGTGGTTTAGCTCCACCTTCAGCCTGGGGTGTAATCCTGAAGACCCAGGATCAAGTCCCACATCGGGCTCCCTGCATGGAACCTGCTTCTCCCTCTGTCTGTGTCTCTGCCTCTCTCCCTCTCTGTGCCTCTCATGAATAAATAAATAAAATCTTTCAAAAAAGAGAGAGAGAGACTATGGCCTTTCTAAAATTTCATTATTTCAATGTTAAAACATCATTTCATTGATGATATGTTAGTGATGATACATGTTATCACGTGGCAACATTAAAAATTGACATCCTTATGTTGGTTCCAAAGTTTTGGGAGAGATTTTACAGAAGTTATGCTAGTCTTTGAGATAGAAATTTTGGGTTGCTATTGTTTTGGTCTAGTGGTTTCAAATTCTGGCAGTGCATCTATATTTCTGGGAGACTTGTTAAAACCATGAATTCCTGGCTCCCACCCCCAGATATTCTGAGTCAGCAAGTGTGGAGTGGGACCCAGGAGTCAGTATTGTTATAAAAGTTTCTATGTGATTCTGATGTTCGACCAGGTCAAGGAACCACTGCTCTGTTTCACCCACTGGTATGAGTAATCAAGGGCATAAGCAATAGAAATGATTCCACTGTGGGCTTATTTCTGTTAGGAACATTCATTCACTTGCAATATAAACCAGAGACCTCCACTAGAGTTTCCTAAGATCCACAGCCTGACAAGTAAAATAATTTAAAGGGCCTACAGGGGCCACACCTAACTTACTTGTCATGAGGACCAAACTGAATGGGTCTATACATAGTATATTCTTTCTAAAGATTTTCTTTTTTGCTATTTATGATGTTTGTTGACTACATCTGAATTAGAAACTTGTAGAAAAAATTCATTCATCTCAAGACACTAGCCCTACCTCTACCACTTCATCCTCAACCTTGTCTCATCCTTTACATCCCTCAATTCCCTTTTCCTCAATCTCAAAATGTCTTCATCCAGTCTAGTGGAGTCAAGTTCAATAAATGGTAATTATTAATATTTCCCACTATAATGCAAACCCCACCAGGATAAGAACTATTAAAGTTTCCAGCACCTGACATAGTATAGTGTCTGGAACACAATAGTTGCTCAATAACTATTTGTAATACGAATGGCTGAATGCCATAAGAAAGGCAAGAGACATGCCTCCACAATTCAGTACTAACCTTCCTATTTGCTTTGTTGAACTGACTCTGGAAATTTAGGAAAGGCATAGAATTTCAACTGGAGAACAGTGAGAAGAATGGGTGGTAAGGCTGAGAGATCAGCAGGTGCCCATAAATCATGGAATGGTGGTGTGTTTGGAGCCTGGCATGGATGGAAGAAAAGAGAGGGGAACAAAGTGACAGAGTATGGTGCTAGACAGGTTGCATATATGATCCTCAGAAACAGGCACCAGTGTGTGTGTGTGTGTGTGTGTGTGTGTGTGTGTCCCCTTGATATTTAGTACAGAGCCTGGCAGACAGAGGCTCTTAGTAAATATTTACTGAGTGAATAAGGCTGGTCCCAAACCAAGGACTTTTTATGCCTGGCTGGGGAAAGAAAAGATACTTCTCTGGCTGGGCAGAGAAATATCATGATTAAAATTCTATTTTACAGCTGTAATTGACAGGATTATTTAGAAAGAGTATGGAAATCACAGGCATGTCAGACCTCATTTGGCTGCTAATTCCCAATCTCTGTTAACACTGTTACCACTCTTTCCTTCACTCAGCAAGAAATGTCAGCATCATCTTTGCTTCTTCTTTTTTCTTCAGTACCCAAATCTGTCAACTTTATTATAACAGTGGTTCACAGAGTCATCCCTTTATCTTCATCTTCACAGTCAGTGCCCTATTTCATATTATCAACACTTTTTTAACCTGCTTGGTTTTCTTACCTCTTGTATTTCCAAGCCACAGTATCTTTCTATGTGGTTGCCACCGTTTTCTTTCTAAAATGTAGATTTGAGGGCAGCCCGGGTGGCTCGGCGGTTTGGTGCCACCTTCAGCCCAGGGCCTGATCCTGGAAACCCGGGATCGAGTCCCATGTCGGGCTCCCTGCATGGAGCCTGCTTCTCCCTCTGCCTGTGTCTCTGCCTCTGTCTGTGTGTGTATCTCTCATGAATAAATAAATAAAATCTTTAAAAAAATAAAATGTAGATTTGATGTTAGTCTCCTACTCAGAAATCTTTAATGGCTCCGTTGTATATCCAAAATAAAGCCTGTACTTATCAGCATGGTATTTAATAACTGCACAGTAGGTATTAGCTTCAATCTGCAGTAAGGAAACTGAAACTCAAAAAGGGAAAACAATTTGCTTAGAATCACACGGGTACACAATGGTAGAATCGAGATTAGAACCCAGGTCTTCTCATATCAGTACTCTAGCCATTATAAAGTATCTTTTAAAGAGGGTTGAAATGGTAGGTATTGCATGTGCTGCTAGAATAGTGGGATGGTGGTTATAGGATCCTGTCTTCTGGGAGGGCATATACTTTGAAGCTCACAGAAATGAGCAAAGATTCCTGTGCTTTGTAGACATAAACAACTGACTTAACCTTTTAGAGTCTCTGTTTCCTCAGTTATAATATAGGCACAAATCCATCCTGACCTTATAGGGTTGTTATGATTATATGAGAGCATGTATGTAAAGGGCTAACATAGTGTTAGGTTCATAAAAGATTCTCAATGAGTGTTATCACCCACCCTCATCCCACACTCCAGTGATCTAAAAACCCATTTAAACAATGAGGAAACAGAATTTAGACAGTAGGGTATGAGATAAGCTGCAAGACTCCAGGTCTATTCCTAGTTGCGGGGTTGGAAATAACTTTTTTTCAGGGTTTTATTCAGGTTCCCTGCAAATGGAAACTAAGGCTAGTGCCCCTTGGGGCAATAGTTGGTCATGTGTATGATGAGACACCTGACTAAAAAACAGATCTTAAGCCCTGGAGCCCATTATGTGCATGATTTGTCACTCATGGCTAAAGCATTGTGGATTTTTATTAAAATGTAAATGTTTCCTGGAAGAGGTAACATACATATTAACTTCTTGGCCTGATTAACTTTCACTTACCTCTTTCCACAAGTAGAAGTCTTCTATGACTCTATGCTTTCTTTAACTCTTTTACGCAGGGATCCTACCCCCAGACTGTTAAAATCTTTCTGAATATTCAAGGCCCATCTAGGCCACAACCTCTTCCAGAAGCCTACAGTGATTGCTCAGGCAAATCCTGCCTTCCCTCCTCAGTCCCTCTCCCACAGTGCCAAGCCCTAGGCTCCTGTGGTGAAGATTAGGAAGCGTGAGGCTTTTATGTATGGAGACCTGCCTCGAATTCCAGCTTGTACTTGACTTGTCCCATGACCTTAGGCTAAAAAATACCTTGGCCTCATTGAACCTCCGGTTTTGAGATTGGAAAAAGTAGGTGAGACCCTTGACTAAAAAGGTGGCAGTAAAAGTGCTCTTATTGGCTCAAGCAATGCCTGCTCTGTTGACTGGTATAGCCCACGCGATTTGTGAATTTGGACAGATTCCTTTCATCGAAGGCAAGCTCCTCCAAACCCCTATTTTCTTCTGCCCAGTTCAGTCCCCTCTTATGTGCTTAATAACTCTGTGTTCACGGGCATCTGGCAGAGCCCTGAGCTGCATTTTCACTGGCCATATAGTCTTTTCACCCAGCAAGAAGGTTAATGAGATGCTGAGTAGAAATAGCTTGGCGCTCACCCGCCTGCTGGTGGAGAGCGGAGTAGCTTAGTAACCACACAGTGACCTCTTGATTAGTGCATTAGACGCCTGGGCCCCCAGCGTAGGCAGAACTTCCCCGGATTGTGGGGCGGGTCCCCAGGGCTGAGGGGTGCAGCAGAGCGCTTGGGGGAGGGGGCGAGGAGCTGGGCCGCCCACAGGGCAGATCACTTATCCCGCCTCCTGGGACCCGTGCACTCTCTGGAGAGCAAAATCTCCCTTACCCTTCCAGGGCTGGGGCTTTAGTCTGGGACATTCAGCAAGACTCACTTCTCTAAGCCTGAGGTGGGCGGAAGGGGGCGGTGGGTGCTGGAAAGATAACCCTCTGCAAGTGGCTCCGCTGAGTCCGAAAGGCCGGAAGATCAGCCCTTGCCCAACTGGCGGCTTGACCTGGCCTCCACTTCTAGTTTCCCACTGCGGGACAGGGAGCCGGGAGGAGCCTAAACTGAGCTTGGGCTCCCGCCCCGCCTGGGCCCGGCCCCCTCCGGTGCCACTGCACCTCCCTCCCTTCCTGGCCCAGCCCCTGGCCCAGCCCCGGCCCTCTACCGCTCCTCTGCACTCCAGGTTGGCGCAAACAAAACCCTGATTGACTGCCCGGAGGGGCGGGCCTCGCTGCCGGGCTGTCTCCTCCCCTTCGCGCCCCGCCAGGGATTTGCCGGGAAGGGCGGGGGCGAAGGGGGACAGACTGGGGGGCCCGGGAAAGGGGGGTTTCATAGGGCCGTGGGAGGCTGAGCCCCCGGGCTTTAGAAGATTGTGCCCATCTTCTGTCCGAAGTCTTGGCTTTCCCCTCCAGGTCGCTCTCCCCAAGCCAAAGTGGGGGACAAAGAGACTCCCGAGGGCAGGGTGGGGTCTCTCATTGTCCAGCTTTTGTTCAGGGGTCCTCAAGGCCACCCCAGTTCCAGGCTGCTTGTGAGGAAGAAGGGAGTGGGAGCAAAGGACAGTGGGGTCTTCCTTGGAAAGGTTGATTGATCAATGCCTGTTCGGAGCCTGTGGGGAGGAGAAGGCAGAGGGAACAGGATAGTTTGTGGAAAAGCCATTTTAACTCTCCCTCTACCGGGTATCTGGACAAGGAGGACAGGATTCGGTAGTTTGGAAAGGAAGTTAAGGTAGGGAGCAGTGGCTAGAGTAGGTAGGCGAGTATGGGGAGCAGGAAGGGCTAGGGAGAAGAGCAAGGCTGAAGCGGCTGCCTGTTGAGGGAGGAAGAGGTGGGGGGGAGAAGAGGAGGGGAGGAGAGAGATGACATGGGGAGAGCAGAAGGGGGGGTTGGACGTGGGAGGAGGAGGAGAGGACTCGAGGGACCGTCTGTCGCGGGACAGGCGGGCCAGCTGGGACGCGGAGCCGGGAGGAGGAGGCAGGGGCAGCAGCAGTGCTCGGAGCAGCAGCAGCAGCAGCAGCAGCAGCAGCAGCAGCCGCCGCAGCAGCAGAAACAAGTACCAGCCACACAGCGGCTCCTCCCGCCAGAGCAGCCACAGTCCCCCTGCCGAGATGGCGCTGCAAAGCCTGGCGAGCAAGGAAGCCAAGGGGCCCTGGCGGGAGGCAGACCAGGAACAGCAGGAGTGGGTGGGCAGCCCCAAGCCCGAGCCCGAGCCCGAGCCCGAGCCCGAGCCTGAGCCCGAGCCGGTGCCAGTGCCCCCACCCGAGCCGCAGCCGGAGCCCCAGCCCCTACCAGACCCTGCACCCCTGCCGGAGTTGGAATTTGAGCCTGAACCCGTGCACGAATCCAAGTCCACGCCCACTGTGGAGACCCGTGGCACCGCGCGTGGCTTTCAGCCCCCCGAAGGTGGCTTTGGCTGGATGGTGGTCTTCGCTGCCACCTGGTGCAACGGCTCCATCTTTGGCATCCAGAACTCTTTTGGGATCCTCTACTCCATGCTGCTGCAGGAGGAAAGAGAGAAAAATCGCCAAGTGGAGTTCCAAGCAGGTGAGTGGCCCCACGCGCCCCTCCTGGCAAGGGTGTCCTTCGCTCCCACTGCTGCTGACTCCTGACCTCTGAGTCGGAGGCGCCCCTTCATCTTTCCACTTCGACTCCTCCTTGTCCCTTGCCCAAGGCGCTGCTAAGGCGCGGGTTGCAGGACTGTGGGCACACTTAGCTAGGAGACTAGGCACAAGACGTCCCTTAGGTGGGACCTGGGATATTCATTGATCACAGGTAAGGAATGAACTTTTTTGCCCTGGGACAAATCCAGGTGCACTTTTTGGTTTTTAAGTATGCTGACCATGTGTAGTGGGGGGAAATATTTGCAGATTTTTTTGGAGGCGGGTGCAAAGTCATGGAAAGAGGAGAGAGTTGGGAGGTTGGGAGGGCTTTGAGAGAAATACTGTACTGCGGATCTCCGCAGCAACCCCTGTTCCTATACAGGGAGCAGAGGTGTTTTCTGTCAAAAACACTTTAGGAATCCTGGTGACTGAGTGAAGAGTCAAACACAAGGCAGGCGTGTGTGTCTGCCGGTGTGTGTGTGTGTGTGCATGCACGGGCCTCTCTTTGCTGGTGGTAGTTTTGGCCCAGCCAGGTCAGGCCGTCCTCTGCTGCTCTGAGGAAGCAAGCAGATCTCTGTGCCCTCTGAGCTGATCCCCAAAGCAAGCAGGGAGGTGGGCTTTGAGGTCTCCTGCCAGAGAAGTGTAAGGCAGCTGGCTTGCTGGCCTCTGAGATTCACTCCACGCTATCCTCAACCTGAGCCGTGACCTCCCTGGTTGGCACCTGAGCCTCTCTACTAGCCGTGGGATGCCTCCTTGTGCCTCAGCCAGAATGCTGGCCTCCACCTCTCCCACTATTCTCATGGGACTGACTTGGTCTTCTTCCCTAAGACAAGCAGGGCTGGGGGCCATAGCCTTCATTCTCTAGGCCTGTGGCCACAAGACTGCAACCTTGTGTTCTCCTGCATTGAATCTGCCCATAGGAGTTATACGGTTTTCTCAGAAAGCCAATGGGATGCCCCTCAGCAGTTCTGTTGAGGAGTCTAGGGAGAGAGCAAGGGACTTGGGATGCCCTCTCCCTCAAGGCTTGCTCCTTCTGTGCCTCCTCAGGACAGCTGCACTTGCCCCTCACTGCAAGTTGGAAACTCTGAATTTGTGGCTTTTTATAGTGTTGCCCTGGGGTGGCAAGA